>NC_136925.1:20664025-21864025 GCF_949752795.1 Hyperoodon ampullatus | reverse complement strand
ATTTTAACCACTTTTAAGTGTATAGCTCAGTGTCATTGAGTATATTCACATTGTTCTGCAATCATCACCACCGACCATCTCCAGAGCGTTTTTCATGAAACTCTATACCCAATTAAACACTAACTTTCCATTCCTTTCTCCCCTCAGTCCCTGGCACCCACCATTCTACTTTCTGCCTCTATGAATTTGACTATTCTATATACCTCATATAAGTGAAATCATAGAATATTTGTCTTTTTGTGACTGGCTTATTTCACTTAGCATAATGTCTTCAAGTTTAATCTGTGTAGCATTTGTCAGATTTTCCTTCCTTTTAAAGGCTGAGTAATATTCCATAGTATGTGTATATCACTTAATTTTATTGCTTGGGGTTACCTGTTAATTTTGCAATAAACTCTTATTGGTGCTGAGTTCAAAAAACAGAAGTTCATGTTTTATGAAATATTAAATATTGAATTTTTGTTTCTCAAGAAAGTTGGTGATAATGTATAACTTGCACAGATATTTGTAGAAATTTATCACTAAAGGAGGGTATAGCAATATCACAACTACATGAAAACCAGTAGACAAAGTCTACTTAAGAAGCATTAGCATTTACTTCAAAAGTTGGTCATTATTTTAAGAAGACTGTCCCCCAAAATAATGATTTAATGTGCACAGCTGCAAAACTGCATGATATATCATTCTGTGAATCATGACTTTTCACTTAGATCAAATTACTTTTTCAATTTAATTTCATTTATTTTTGATTCCAAGTTTTTGCCTTTTTATTTTAAAAGCTGAGTGGCAGATTTTTTTCTTTACAAAGATGGTTATATCACTATATTCCACCCAACATGCTCTTTTAAAATTGTAATGTGGACACTCCTCCATCAAGGATAGGGTTTTATGTTTCTCCCATTGAATCTCTTCTCTCTCTCTCACCATTCACCTTTAGCCATAATTCTGTGAGGAACTCCAGGCCCAAGTCTGAGTCATATGGAGAGGCCACAAGTAGGTGTTCCAGCCAACAATCCCTGTGAAGGTCTCAGCTGGCAGCCAGCATCATGTGAATGAAAGTCTTCAGATGACTGCAGTCCTCAGCTTCACTGATGCTGAGTGGTACATGGACAAGCCGCCCTACCAGGTCCTGCCCAAATTGAAGATTTGTAAGCAAAACAAATGTTGTCTCTGGTTTAAGCCTCTAAATTCTGGAGCAATTTGTGACTGAGTCATGGGAACTGGAACAGGATGTTAACGTCTTGGCCGCATTGCAGAAAAAGAAATTCACAAACTGTTAAATGTTGTTCATTTTGGATCAGTGTCATCAGATGCTTCAAATAGGAATGTGAGGAGTCCTGATACTATATTTAGGTGACTTCTGAACACAGCGCAGCTCTCTTTGCTTTCATGCAGGTAAATGGAATCTTATCTTGGCTCTGAGTTCTAAGACCTGAATCACCGTGTTCATCCAGTCCCTGCCTCTGTGCTTTGACAGGTCCTCTAGAAGTGAGGCCCTTCTTATATTATCAGTCCCTTCGTTTGTGGTGCTATAGGCAGTTACCATTTATGAAACACCTAAATGTCTCATGTACTGATTTTAGTCCTGACAACAATCCTACAATAATAATGCGCATTATTAGGCCTATTTTATAGATAGGAAAATAGGGCTCAGGTAGGTTAAGAGCTTGCTCCAGATCACAGTAGCAGGAGGGAGATATGCTTCTCTAATGCCAAAGCCCAAGTCCTTTCCACAGAGTCACAGTGGATTCCTGCTTTGATCCCAGCACGTGGCTATGTTCTGCTAACCTGACCGAAGATGTCCATGCTGCTGGTTATCCTCCTGCTTATGCAACTGGGTGTCGCCGGATCTCTGCTGACAGGCCTGCCCATCTGTCATTCGTCCTGCCACCTCTTGCTGGACCTTGCTAATACCATCTGCTTGTCTGCATTCTGCAGGTTCTCAGTGCTTAGTTCTGCTGCATCCACACTTCAGTTAAACCTCCCACAGCTGGATGTTTCATAGATTTGAAGCAGTACCAGGACTAGTAGCTATGACTTTGGAGGAGAATAAACTTGGACCCACTCACCATCCATACAAAGCAATACAAACAGGTTGAACAGTTAGACGAGCAGCTACAACAGCAGCAATACCACAAACCTTTGCAAAATCTGAAAAGAAACAATACGAAATTTATTCTGGATGGTAATGAAATAAATTTCTCTCTGTTAAAGAGACGGAAATATCATGGAAAACAAGATAAATGGATCTGAATATAGAAACATTAAAACCAAGAAGAACAAAAGAATACAGAACAGAAAGCAATAGGATTGGTTTCTCACTAGAAACGATGGTGGTTAGAAGGCAGTGGGATGACATAGTCAAGGTGCTCAAAGAAAAAACCTATCAACTAAGAATTCTGTGTCAAGCAAAGCTATCCTTCACAAATAAAGGTGAAAGAAATACATCGCCAGATGAACAAGAGATGAAAGAATATGTTGCTAGAACACCTACCCTAAAAAGATATTGAAGAAAGTCAGTCAGGCTGAAATGAAATTCTATCAGATGGTAGCTCGAATCCATAGTAAGAAATGAAAAGCACCAAAAATGTTAAATATGTAGGTAAATATGAGACTATAAAAGGTTTTTTTCTCTCTTTTCATGTCTTAATTTTTTAAAATGACTGCTTAAAGCAAAAATTATAATATTATATTGTTGGCTTTATAATATATATGAGGCACCATATATAATATGATGTATTATATATAATATAAGATTACTTATGATATGAGGTCTTATATCTCATATATGGTTATATGTAATATATTATGTGTGATTATATGTGAGTATATATGATACCTATAATGATATATAGTATGTCGTTGTAGTATATAGTATGTCCACAAAGAGGGAAGAAATGGAGCTATGCTGGATGTTTAATAATTGTTTAAATAGTTGAGTGATGATAACCTGAAGTTATTTAACTTGGCATTAGTTTCATTGCTATTGAGGCAAGCATTTCTATCCTTGTTAATTTACTGCCTGTATTTTCTTACATGTAAATTGGTGGTCCAGTCATTTATTGCATGGGATGTGGCTCTTTCTTTGCTATTTTTTCACTTCTATTGTAGCAGGAAGTGACTAGACTTTAATATTTTCTAATTTCCCCCCATAATTGTTACATCAGTTCATTAAATTAGCTTAATGGCAATAATTCCTTGAGAGAGGGAATCATTAAGAAAGGATTTTGAAGAAAGCTGGTAAACAGAGTGGGAAGTTACTCCATGGTCTTCAGATGTTCATCTTAGGTCTTCTCATTCTGAGATGAACTTCACAGATGAAGTACCCATCGCTTCCTGTCTGCTCTAAGGGCTCTGAGGTGAGCAAAGAGGTGCTGATAGAATATTGAGTCTTAGGTGGAAGGCTTAGCTGAGCTGGAAATAATTGATTAGTCAGGGAAGTTTTTGTGCCAAAACATGAAAAATAACACAATGGTACTGCTTCCTAGGAGCAGATTTGCTGTTCCACATGGATCCAGAAATAGATTAAAACTCAGGTCAGATGAGAATCTCTGAGTTTACTCAATAAAAGTAGTGGGAGAGAGAGATTTGTTTCATGCTTAAGAGCTACAGTTTCCTTTTCCCCCCACAGATTTTGAGTATAGCTCCTGCATTTACTCTAGGAAATGGTCCTTAATGTCCTGAGTTAGAATTTATGGAAAAGTATCATGATACAAGGAGCCATAAAATTTAAGCTCTGACCGTCACCTGAGAACGAGCTTCCTGTCACCCACTGTATTTCTACCGCCCTCACTATAGATATTTCTGGGATGAGATTTACAAAAACATAGATTTTGATGATGAAAATTGGATAACTCTCAGATGCCGTGTTTCTTGAATCCTAGTGTAACAGCTCACTGAAAATCACAGGGAAATTGAAATGAATAATAATTGAATTGGGTAGCGCTTACCTTGGAAAGGGCTCTGAGCATCCAGGACCTGGGTTCTTTGCACCCTTCTCCTCTGCCCCAGACCTCCTGGCTGAGGGCACCTGCTGCAGCTCCAAACTCTACCACAGGAGGGCAGTCCCGAGGGCTAGGCTGCGGAGGAGTTGTGCCTGTGGAGAGCATCAGCAAACATTTGGTTGCACGACTCAGCCGCGCACTCTACTGCTGTTGTTATTTTCATTTCTGTCTGTCTGATGTCCACGTCTATATCTTAAGTAAGTCTATACTTGGGCAGGGAAGAAGGAGACTATCGGGTCTCCTCCTGAGTCCTTCCCTCAAAAAGCCTAGAGGCAGACGTGTGGCCGTCTCTCAGTGCACGGGGTTTTAAGATATGCACGTTTGCATCCTTCCTGCCTTCCTCTTATGCCCCATTCCTCATTATTTGCCTTTTTCTGCTTCACCTAACTCTTATTTGTGTTACCTTGTACTTTCTGTGTCCTTGTAAGGTGCCTTATGCTCTTCCTGGAACCAGGCAGTGTATAAATACATGAATAAATATAGCAAGCACCTGGCTCCCTGGGCCTCTGGCTCCATAGCATGCTTCGCTGCTTCTTAGCCTTTTGGCTCAATCCGAGCACAAGGTAATGGGCTTCGTTCCTGTGCTGAGATGGTGCCCCAGGCCTGACATTCAGGACTTCTCTCAATTCTTGGCTTCTTCTTGTTTGAACACTTTGGAGGGGATTTCTAGCCCCTTGTTGTCTGACCACAATCTCCCATATCCTGCTTCCCTGCTGCCTCCTCCTCACCCCATGTCTGAACTTGGCTTCCTAAGGTTCCATAGTCTCTGGGTCCCCCTGGCTTTAACTAACATCTCTGGATATAGTCTCTAGACTGGGTTTCATGGTACTTCAGAGCCCTGGAGAGGCACTATGGTGAGGTGATTTTGGAGTCATTTGGATTTGGGTTGGTCCAGTTACCCATCTTTCCAGTCTTCCATCGTATACTCCAATACACACACACTCTCTCTCCCCCGGCCCCGCACCCCCTCTATATATGGCTGCCATGTGCCAGCTACGGAACTAAGTTTTGGAGGTGTGGTAATGAACCAGAGATGCAATCCTTGCTTTATGGAACTTGCTGTCAAGTTCCGTGAGTTTGAATTCAAGTTCTGACACTTGCTATCTGTGAGAAATTAGGGAATTATTTCAGATTCTCAATCTGTAAGATGTGGGTAGTAATTCCTACCATATCAGGTCATTGCAAGGATTAAATGAGATCATGTGTGGAAAGCAGGTGGCCCAGTGAGCACTCCACCACACAGCAGCTGTTACTACCAGATGTCTGGTCACTCACGAAGGTGGGTCTTCTTATGTACTCTCCCCGGGATAGTCTAGGCTGCCTCTTCTCGACCTATTTCATCTATTGAACTACTCGCATTTGTACTTATTTTCTAGAAATTTGCTGTAATTCCTCATTTTCTGGTGACTACTCCCCATTTCTGTTCTGTTCCCTGTTATGGATTTCTTTCTGTTTTTTTTTTGTATTTGAAAAACAGAACCACTGTTTGCAGCGAACGGTCCTACTATGACTTGCAAATCAGATGAACTGTGCCAAACCCAGGGCAGTACGGCTAAGCTCAAACTGAACACCAGTAACCGTGTTACTAGAAACCCCTGCAGACTCCTGAGTTCCTAAGAGCTACTGCCTAATTTCCAGCTTCTGACCGCCCCCCGCCCCCCAGACCATGCTAATGTCTACCCTAACTAAACTCTGTAAGTAGTTTTCTACAGCATTGTTGGCATAGCTATATTTGGGGAGGGGAGTCTCCCAAGAGATATGGCAGGCAAATTTATGTGTCTAGCCTGCCCTCGTAAACCAGAAGTTCCCTCCAACATTTTTTAGCTGGCCAAGGGGCGCAACCAACCAATGAAAAACCCAGATACCAGCATGGTGACCTCCTTTGCCTTACTGGTCCCAGGTGAACAGTTTCCCCCATGGGAAAGGCTCAAGGGGCGGGGCTTTTGAGCAGCAGTAGGAGGAGCGCCCACCCAACTCCACCCCTTTTTATCACCCCCCTCCCCCGCCCCTCCCCACTCTTTTCGCAGCTCTCCACACGACGCTGGACCAAAGGCACAATCTTCAGCGATGCGGAATGTTTCAGAGAGAATGGTCTGGGCTAAGGAGTTTTTCAGGGAGTGACTGCGGTTTCGGATTTAATGAGAAACACGAAGGTGGATGAACTTGGAGGCAGTCTCTCGTCTTTCGCACGGCTTCCTCTTGTCGCGGTCACAAACAGGCTTCTGCTTATTTCAGAGACGATGCTGGTTGTCTGATCTCTCGGGAGGCCTGTGTGCTGTTGCTCCAGTGACTGCGGACGTGATCTGAATGTCTGATCCAACACGGAGCGGTTGGTGGTGGCGGTGCACCTGGGCAGACCATCTTCCAACGACAATTTAAAGAGGATGGGACCAGACGAGCCAGGGCTCCAATAACGGCACAGAGCACTGGTCAGGCTCAATATGTTTTCCTCACCATCTTGCTCTTCAAACTTAAAGTTTAAAATAAACACAAAGGGAGCCGGAGGAAGATGGCGGAAGAGTAAGACGCGGAGATCACCTTCCTCCCCACAGATACATCAGAAATTCATCTACACGTGGAACAACTCCAACAGAACACCTACTGAACGCTGACAGAAGACCTCAGACCCCCCAAAAGGCAAGAAACTCCCCACATACCTGGGTAGGTCAAAAGAAAAAAAGAATAAACAGAGACAATAGGATATGGACGGGACCTGCACCAGTGGGAGGGAGCCGTGAAGGAGGGAAGGTTTCTACACACTACAAGCCCCTTCGCGGGCGGAGACTGCAGGTGGCGGAGGGGGAAAGCTTCGGAGTAGCGGAGGAGAGCACAGCAACAGGGGTGTGGAGGGCAAAGCAGAGAGATTTTGGCACAGAGGATCGGTGCCCTCAGGCACACACCAGCCCGAGAGACTTGTCTGCTCGGCCGCCAGGGCGGGCGGGGCTGGGAGCTGAGGCTCGGGTATCGGCTTTCAGTCGGAGCGCAGGGAGAGGTCTGGGGCTGGCGGCAGGAAGAGACCCTGAAGGGGTTAGTGCTAGCCCGGAGGGAGTCCGGGGAAAGGGTCTGGAGCTACCGGAGAGGCAAGAGACTTTTTTCCCTTTTGTTGCCTGGTGCGCGAGGAGAGGGCATTCCCCTCCCTCCCCTCTGCCTGAGTGAGCCAGAGCCCCCGAATCAGCGGCTCCTTTAAACCCGTCCTGTCTGAGCGAAGAACGGACGCCCTCCGGCGACCTACGCGCAGAGGCGGGGCCAGGTCCAAGGCTGAGACCCGGGAGCTGTGAGAGCAGAGACAGGGAAATCTCTCTGTGCAGCCTCGGAGGCAGTGGATTAAAGCTCCACGGTCCATTTGATGTGCCCTGCGTCTGTGGAGTGCATGAATGGACAGCGAATCATCCCAAATTGAGGAAGTGGACCTTGAGGACAAGATTTAAGACTTTCCCCCCTTTTTTTCCCCTCTTTTTACAACGAATTATCTCAAATTAAGGAGGTGGACTTAGCAAGATTTCAGACTTTTCGCCCTTTTCCTCTTTTTACAACGAATTATCCCAAATCGAGGAGGTGGACTTGGAGAGCAAGATTTTTTATTTTTCCCCCTGCTCTCTTTTTGTGAATGTGTATGTGTAATCTTCTGTGTAAGATTCTCTCTGTATAGCTTTGCTTCCACCATATGTCCCAGGGTTCTTTCGGTCCGTGTTTTTTTTCAATAATTACTTTTTAATTTTAATAACGCTACTATATTTCATACTTTATTCTATTTTACTTTACCTGCTCTTTCTTTTTTTCCTCCCTTCCCTTCCTCCCTCCCTCCCTCCGCTCCTCCTTTCCTTCTTTCTTTTTCTTTCCTCCATCCCTCCCTCCCTCCCACCCTTCTTCTTTCCACTTTTTTTTCTTTCCTTCCTCCCTCCCTCCCTCCCTCCTGTCTTTCTTTCTTTCTTTCTTTCCTTCCTCCCTCCCTCCCTCTCTTCTTCCATTCACTCTTCCTTTTGCTTTCATTCCTCCCTCCCTCCCTCCTTTCTTTCCTTTCTTTCCATCCTTCCTCCCTCCCTCCTTTCTTTCTTTCTTCCTTCCTTCCTTCCTTACTTCCCTTCTTCCTTTCTTTCAATCTCTCTTTCTTTCTTCTACTAATTATTTCTTTCTACTTTTTCTCACTGTTATTCTGAGCCGGGTGGATGAAAGGCTCTTGGTGCTGCAGCCAGGAGTTAGTGCTGTGCCTCTGAAGTGGGAGAGCCAACTTCAGGACACGGGTCCACAAGAGACCTCCCAGCTCCACATAATATCAAGCAGCGAAAATCTCCCAGGGATCTCCATCTCAACACCAGCACCCAGCTTCAGTCAACGACCAGCAAGCTACAGTGCTGGTCACCCTATGCCAAGCAACTAGCAAGGCAGGAACACAACCCCACCCATTAGCAGAGAGGATACCTAAAAACATAATAAGGCCACAGGCACCCCAAAACACACCACCAGACGTGGACCTGTCCACCAGAAAGACAAGATCGAGCTTCAACCACCAGAACACAGGCATTAGTCCCCCCCACCAGGAAGCCTACACAACCTACTGAAACAACCTTAGCCACGGGGGACAGACACCAAAAACAACGGGAACTACGAATCTGCGGCCTGCAAAAAGGAGACCCCAAACACAGTAACATAAGCAAAATGAGAAAGCAGAAAAACACACAGCAGGTGAAGGAGCAAGATAAAAACCTACCAGACCTAACAAATGAAGAGTTAATAGGCAGTCTACCTGAAAAAGAATTCAGAATAATGATAGTAAAGCTGATCCAAGATTCTATTTCCCAGATCCAAAATCTTGGAAATAGAATAGACAATATGCAAGAAACAGTTAACAAGGACCTAGAAGAACTAAAGATGAATCAAGCATCGATTAAAAACACAATAAATGAAATGAAAAATACTCTAGATGGGATCAATAGCAGAATAACTGAGGCAGAAGAACGGATAAGTGAGGTGGAAGATAAAATAGTGGAAATAACTGATGCAGAGAAAAATAAAGAAAAAAGAATGAAAAGAACAGAGGACAGTCTCAGAGACCTCTGGGACAACATTAAACGCACCAACATTCGAATTATAGGGGTTCCAGAAGAAGAAGAGAAAAAGAAAGGGACTGAGGAAATATTTGAAGAGATTATAGTTGAAAACTTCCCTAATATGGGAAAGGAAATAGTTAATCAAGTCCAGGAGGCACAGAGAGTCCCATACAGAATAAATCCAAGAAGAAATACGCCAAGACACATATTAATCAAACTGTCAAAAATTAAACACAAAGAAATCATATTAAAAGCAGCAAGGGAAAAACAACAAATAACACACAAGGGAATCCCCATCAGGTTAACAGCTGATCTCTCAGCAGAAACTCTACAAGCCAGAAGGGAGTGGCAGGACATAATTAAAGTGATGAAGGAGAGAAACCTGCAACCAAGATTACTCTACCCAGCAAGGATCTCATTCAGATTTGATGGAGAAATTAAAACCTTTACAGACAAGCAAAAGCTGAGAGAGTTCAGCACCACCAAACCAGCTTTACAACAAATGCTAAAGGAACTTCTCTAGGCAAGAAACACAACAGAAGGACTATACCTACAATAACGAACCCAAAGCCATTAAGGAAATGGGAATAGGAACATACATATCAATAATTACCTTAAATGTAAATGGACTAAATGCTCCCACCAAAAGACACAGAGTGGCTGAATGGATACAAAAACAAGACCCATATATATGCTGTCTACAAGAGACCCACTTCAGACCTAGAGACACATACAGATTGAAAGTAAGGGGATGGAAAAAGATATTCCATGCAAATGGAAATCAAAAGAAAGCTGGAGTAGCAATTCTTATATCAGACAAAATAGACTTTAAAATAAAGACTATTAGAAGAGACAAAGAAGGACACTACATAACGATAAAGGGATCGATCCAAGAAGAAGATATAACAATTGTAAATATTTATGCACCCAACATAGGAGCACCTCAATACATAAGGCAAATACTAACAGCCATAAAAGGGGAAATCGACAGTAACACAATCATAGTAGGGGACTTTAACACCCCACTTTCACCAATGGACAGATCATCCAAAATGAAAATAAATAAGGAAACACAAGCTTTAAATGATACATTAAACAAGATGGACTTAATTGATATTTATAGGACATTCCACCCAAAAACAACAGAATACACATTTTTCTCAAGTGCTCATGGAACATTCTCCAGGATAGATCATATCTTGGGTCACAAATCAAGCCTTGGTAAATTTAAGAAAATTGAAATTGTATCAAGTATCTTTTCCGACCACAATGCTATGAGACTAGACATCAATTACAGGAAAAGATCTGTAAAAAATACAAACACATGGAGGCTAAACAATACACTACTCAATAACGAAGTGATCACTGAAGAAATCAAAGAGGAAATTAAGAAATACTTAGAAACAAATGACAATGGAGACACGACGACCCAAAACCTATGGGACGCAGCAAAAGCAGTTCTAAGGGGGAAGTTTATAGCAATACAATCCCACCTTAAGAAACAGGAAACATTTCGAGTAAACAACCTGACCCTGCACCTAAAGCAATTAGAGAAAGAAGAACAAAAAACCCCCAAAGTTAGCAGAAGGAAAGAAATCATAAAGATCAGATCAGAAATAAATGAAAAAGAAATGAAGGAAACGATAGCAAAGATCAACCAAACTAAAAGCTGGTTCTTTGAGAAGATAAACAAAATTGACAAACCATTAGCCAGACTCATCAAGAAAAGAAGGGAGAAGACTCAAATCAGTAGAATTAGAAATGAAAAAGGAGAAGTAACAACTGACACTGCAGAAATACAAAAGATCATGAGAGATTACTGTAAGCAACTCTATGCCAATAAAATGGACAACCTGGAAGAAATGGACAAATTCTTAGAAATGCACAACCTACCAAGACTGACTCAGGAAGAAATAGAAAATATGAATAGACCAATCACAAGCACTGAAATTGAAACTGTGATTAAAAATCTTCCATCAAACAAAAGCCCAGGACCAGATGGCTTCACAGGCGAATTCTATCAAACATTTAGAGAAGAGCTAACACCCATCCTTCTCAAACTCTTCCAAACAATATCAGAGGAAGGAACACTCCCAAACTCATTCTACGAGGCCACCATCACCTTGATACCAAAACCAGGCAAGGATGTCACAAAGAAAGAAAACTACAGGCCAATATCACTGATGAACATAGATGCAAAAATCCTCAACAAAATACTAGCAAACAGAATCCAACAGCACATTAAAAGGATCATACACCATGATCAAGTGGGGTTTATTCCAGGAATGCAAGGATTCTTCAATATATGCAAATCAATCAATGTGATACACCATATTAACAAGTTGAAGGAGAAAAACCACATGATCATCTCAATAGATGCAGAGAAAGCTTTCGACAAAATTCAACACCCATTTATGATAAAAACTCTGCAGAAAGTAGGCATAGAGGGAACTTTCCTCAACATAATAAAGGCCATATATGACAAACCCACAGCCAACATTGTCCTCAATGGTGAAAAACTGAAACCATTTCCACTAAGATCAGGAACAAGACAAGGCTGCCCACTCTCACCACTCTTATTCAACATAGTTTTGGAAGTTTTAGCCACAGCAATCAGAGAAGAAAAGGAAATAAAAGGAATCCAAATTGGAAAAGAAGAAGTAAAGCTGTCACTGTTTGCAGATGACATGATACTATACATAGAGAATCCTAAAGATGCTACCGAAAAACTACTAGAGCTAATCAATGAATTTGGTAAAGTAGCAGGATACAAAATTAATGCACAGAAATCTCTGGCATTCCTGTACACTAATGATGAAAAATCTGAAAATGAAATCAAGAAAACACTCCCATTTACCATTGCAACAAAAAGAATAAAATATCTAGGAATAAACCTACCTAAGGAGACAAAAGACCTGTATGCAGAAAATTATAAGACACTGATGAAAGAAATTAAAGATGATATAAATAGATGGAGAGATATACCATGCTCCTGGATTGGAAGAATCAATATTGTGAAAATGACTCTACTACCCAAAGCAATCTACAGATTCAATGCAATCCCTATCAAACTACCACTGGCATTTTTCACAGAAGTAGAACAAAAAATTTCAAAATTTGTTTGGAAAAACAAAAGACCCCGAATAGCCAAAGCAATCTTGAGAACGAAAAACGGAGCTGGAGGAATCAGGCTCCCTGACTTCAGACTATACTACAAAGCTACAGTAATTAAGACAGTGTGGTACTGGCATAAAAACAGAAAGATAGATCAGTGGATCAGGATAGAAAGCCCAGAGATAAACCCACGCACATATGGCCAACTTATCTTTGATAAAGGAGGCAGGAATGTACAGTGGAGAAAGGACAGCCTCTTCAATAAGTGGTGCTGGGAAAACTGGACAGGGACATGTAAAAGTATGAGATTAGATCATTCCCTAACACCATACACAAAAATAAGCTCAAAATGGATTAAAGACCTAAATGTAAGGCCAGACACTATCAAACTCTTAGAGGAAAACATAGGTAGAACACTCTATGACATAAATCACAGCAAGATCCTTTTGGACCCACCTCCTAGAGAAATGGAAATAAAAACAAAGATAAACAAATGGGACCTAATGAAACTTCAAAGCTTTTGCACAGCAAAGGAAACCATAAACAAGACCAAAAGACAACCCTCAGAATGGGAGAAAATATTTGCAAATGAAGCAACTGACAAAGGATTAATCTCCAAAATTTATAAACAGCTCATGCAGCTCAATAGCAAAAAAACAAACAACCCAATCCAAAAATGGGCAGAAGACTTAAATAGGCATTTCTCCAAAGAAGATATACAGACTGCCAACAAACACATGAAAGAATGCTCAACATCATTAATCATTAGAGAAATGCAAATCAAAACTACAATGAGATATCATCTCACACCAGTCAGAATGGCCATCATCAAGAAATCTAGAAACAATAAATGCTGGAGAGGGTGTGGAGAAAAGGGAACCCTCTTGCACTGCTGGTGGGAATGTGAATTGGTACAGCCACTATGGAGAACAGTATGGAGGTTCCTTAAAAAACTACAAATAGAACTACCATATGACCCAGCAATCCCACTACTAGGCATATACCCTGAGAAAACCATAATTCAAAAAGAGACATGTACCAAAATGTTCATTGCAGCTCTATTCACAATAGCCCGGAGCTGGAAACAACCTAAGTGTCCATCATCGGATGAATGGATAAAGAAGATGTGGCACATATATACAATGGAATATTACTCAGCCATAAAAAGAAACGAAACTGAGCTATTTGTAATGAGGTGGATAGACCTAGAGTCTGTCATACAGAGTGAAGTAAGTCAGAAAGAGAAAGACAAATACCGTATGCTAACACATATATATGGAATTAAAAAAAAAATGTCATGAAGAACCTAGGGGTAAAACGGGAATAAAGACACAGACCTACTTGAGAATGGACTTGAGGATATGGGGAAGGGGAAGGGTAAGCTGTGACAAAGGGAAAGAGAGGCATGGACATATATACACTACCAAACGTAAGGTAGATAGATAGTGGGAAGCAGCCGCAGAGCACAGGGAGATCAGCTCGGTGCTTTGTGACCGCCTGGAGGGGTGGGATGGGGAGGGTGGGAGGGAGGGAGATGCATGAGGGAGGGGATGTGGGAACAGATGTATATGTATGACTGATTCACTTTGTTATAAAGCAGAAACTAATAAAAAAATAAAAAAAATTAAAAATAAAAAAATAAAATAAACACAAAGGGGAAAAATAAATAAATAAATAAAGAGGATGAATTTCATCCACGCACGCATTGTTCTCCACCGCGATGGTGATTCTAGGAAGAGAACTCCAGCCCCTTCTGTGAGGCATGTGCAGATGAGTGTAACTGACCCACTGACGAAGAGACAAAAGTTACCTTCTTCTGATAATCATTGTTGCAGGAGCCCATGGTTGTAAACTGAAAGTCAAGCTCTCAGATGGGAAACCAGAGCGGTTTTATCAAGCTGTAAATGTGGCCTTAAGCAGGATGCATATTCAGCTGACAGACGCTGGTAGGGCTGTACCAGTCGTTAAATAGTCAGTGCTTCTGTGCTGGCTTGGAAACAGACAGTGACCCGAGCCCCGAATGTCCACTAACCTTCCTGTCACCTCCCAGACCTTGGTACCAGCAGCAAAGGTTACCCTGGCACAGTGGGGTCCACCACCCTGCCCTGGCTCTAACATGCTTTGCCAGGCCCTGTCCTACCTGTTATAGACCATTAGGAATATCACGCCTGGTCTTCAGCATTAAAAAAAATTATTTATTTATTTATTTTATTTTTGGCTGAGTTGGGTCTTTGTTGCTGCGCATGGGCTTTCTCTAGTTGCAGTGAGCGGGGGCTACTCTTCGTTGTGGTGCGCGGGCTTCTCATTGCAGTGGCTTCTCTTGTTGCGGAGCACGGGCTCTAGGCGCGCGGGCTTCAGTAGTTGTGGCTCTGGGGCTTAGTTGCTCTGCGGCATGTCGGATCTTCCCAGACCAGGGCTCGAACCCGTGTCCCCTGCATTGGCAGGCGGATTCTTAACCACTGCACCACCAGGGAAGTCCCTCTTCCGCATTTTTGATTCTCGAGGAGAGGGTAATGAGAATTATAAACTTAAATAATAAAGCCCCAGGTAGTGGTCAGCTTTGAGGACACACCCTACCTGCCCTGTGTCATTGACTGACGCCTGAGAAGTGGCACGTTGAAAAGGGAATATGTTCCCCCAAGGAAGGAAAATCAGTGAAGGCTCTAAGCTCCAGAAGGGAAGCTGGGGCGTTTTTTTTTGGGTGGGGGAGCAGTCGGAGAGGGGGTCCCAGATGGGAAGGGATGGGACGGCGACAGAGCCTCCTGTGGTAGCTGAATACAGGAAGGGGACAGAAATAAGTAGGTATTTTCACAGAGTAGCAAGACCTATGTAGCAGAGAGGCTGAAGCCCGCCAGTCCAATGGCGGCCACACTATCAGTGGTCCTTCCTCAGACCCACTCCTGCCACTGGCCTCCCCACCATTCCTCAAAGGCACCAAATACGTCCTGCCTCGGGGTCTTCGCTGCCTCCCCCCTGCGTGGATGCTGTCTCCCAGGTACCCAGACGGCTTCCTCCCTCACCCTCTTAGGTCTTTCTTCAAATGTTACTTCTCCTGCAGCCTCCCCTCCCCAAACCTCCTTACACTTGCACACACATCCCCTCCCTCTCCCCTGCTTTATTTCTCTTCTTAGCATTGATCACCACCAAATGTGCTACACGCTTTGCTCAGTTATTTTGTTTATTGCTCTATCCCCTTTACTATAATGCAAGCTCCATGAAGGCAGACTTTTTGCTCTATTTTGTTCCTGCCACATCCCTGATACCTAGAAGAGCATACAGTAGGTGCTCGGTGAATGTTTGCTGAATGGATGAATGAAGGAAAAATGACTTTGTGTCTGCTATGGACTGGGCACTGCGTTCGGTCCATGCATTTCCTACGGCGCACCCCCATCAGTCCTCATGGAGCTGCCTCGGGGGCCTCCTCCTCCTTCTATGTTGGTGATATTAATTAACATTAATTTAAATAGCCACCTGTGGCTAGAATTGATTGTACTGGACAGAGTAGCTCTAGCATAAGAGGGAAAACCAAATGCAGACGAAATTGAGTTATTTGTAGTGAGATGGATGGACCTAGAGACTGTCATACAGAGTGAAGTAAGTCAGCAAGAGAAAAACAAATACCATATGCTAACACATATATATGGAATCTAAAAAAAAAAAAGGTTCTGAAGAGCCTGGGGGAGGACAGGAATAAAGACGCAGACGTAGAGAATGGACTTGAGGACACGGGAAGGGGGACGGGTAAGCTGGGACAAAGTGAGAGAGTGGCATGGACATATATACACTACCAAATGTAAAACAGATAGCTAGTGGGAAGCAGCCGCATAGCACAGGAGATCAGCTCGGTGCTTTGTGAGCACCGAGAGGGGTGGGATAGGGAGGGTGGGAGAGAGATGCAGAGGGAGGGGATATGGGGATATATGTATATGTATAGCTGATTCACTTTGTTATACAGCAGAAACTAACACACCATTGTAAAGCAATTATACTCCAATAAAGATGTTAAAAAAATCAAAAAAAAAAAAAGACAAAAAACAAAACAAAACAAAACACCAAATGCAGCTCGTGCTCTAGTTGGGTAGGCAGGAGTGTTTGGTTTGCGTTCAACCAGTGACCCTTGGCAGTGCATACACCCTCTGGCACAATTTCTGGGCTCCTGGGAGAAGCCGATCCTAATCCCCCTTTTTCTTTTGTCTTGGCCTGAGTAGGGCCAGGTTGGGATGAGCTGAGTGAGGTGGAATATGTAAGGGGGCACCCAAAACTCCTTATGATAGTAATACAATATTTTAAAGATAAAAATTAATGCAAAAATCCATGATGAACAAAATATCCACATTTGAAATAAAGACAGGATTAGTGTTGCTGGTTTTCCTTTTTGGCATGCACTGTCACTGCTTGTGCAGTAGCTTATACTAGTGGCCATAATTTGTACCTGTTCATCCCAAGCTCCTAATTTATCCCTTCCCCTTTCCCCTTTGTTAACCATAAATTTGTTTTCTATATATGCGAGTCTGTTTCTGTAAATAAGTTCATTTGTATCACTTTTTGAGATTCCACATATAAGTGATACCATATGATATTTGTCTTTCTCTGTTTGATTTACTTCACCTAGTTTGACAATCTCTAGGTCCATCCACGTTGCTGCAGATGGCATTATTTCATTCTTTTTTATGGCTGAATAATATTCCATTGTATTGATATATATGTACCACGTCTTCTTTATCCATTCCTCTGTTGATGGACATTTAGGTTGCTTCTATGTCTTGACTATTGTGAATTGTGCTGCTATGAACATTGGGGTGCATGTATCTTTTCGACTTTGAGTTTTCTCTGAGTATATGCCAAGTCTCTTAAGTATTTTTAAATGTAGAGTGGAATTAAATGGGATTGTGTATTGGACTGGAGAGCATCTAGGCCAGAGTGCACGCATCTTGGAAGGAGACTATAGAAGAAAAATGATGTCGACTATGTAAAACTTAGTTTGTGGTTTTGAGCTCATTGCAACATATATTAGAAAATACCACAGAAGTGTAATGAAGAAAATAAACGTTGCTCACAATCCTACCCAGGCATTTTTTCTTTACTCTGTTAAATTGCTAAAATTTTAAAATGATGTTATTTTGTTATGACAAGTCAAATAAAAAAGAGACAGACAAGGAAAAGCTAACCATCTTTTCCCAAATCCAATTCTCTACCCAAAATCCATTTGCTTCAAGATAATGTTCATAGTTCATGCCATTCTTTTCTCTCTGTGCATATGTGCTATACATATAGCTTCATTTATTTTGTATCTTAACAAAGGATCATATTACACGTATTACTCTGCAATTTTTATTCTTACTTAATACATTGTAGACATGTCTCCAGGTCCATACCTTAAGAAAGGAATAAATATTATTCAATGAAAATTGTGTTCTTTTTACTCCTGTCCCGTAGCCACTCACTTGCCTTCCACAATGTGATAACCATTAGGTATCAGTCTTACAGAGCTATTCTATACATGAAAACACCTGCCTTCCACACTGTCTTTACTTGTTTTGTTTTTTTTTTCACCTACTAATGTATCTCGAAAAGTGTTCCATGTTGGTACATGTAAAACTGCTTCATTCCTTTGTTATTATTTTGTTTCATTCTTTTAAATGGCTGCCTAGCTTTCCATTATATAGATAGACCAAAATATATTTAGTGCACTCCCTACCAATGGGAGTTTAATCTATTCCACATTTCCCCGCTTCCCCGCTCCCCTGCTTTTACTACAATTTGTAATGAATAATCTTGTAACTGTGTCATTTTGCAAACATAAATTTATCTGTAGGATACGTTTCTAGAAATGGAATTGTAAGGTCAAATATGTGATTTTAATTGTCACACCTACAGGCCAGTTGTCCTCCCGAGAGGCTGTATCATTTGTATCATTTACAGTTGTATTAGTAAGGCAGGACCCAAATCTCCATGTTTTTGCAATATGGCATGTCATCAAACTTTCTGTCCCTTGCCAATATGATAAGCAAAACTGGAATCTCAAGGTAGTTTTAAACTGCAATTTTCTTATTAGGAGTGAGATTGAGTATCATTTACTGTCTTGAAGGGCATTTGGATTTTTTTCTGTGAACTATTTGTATTCTACACCCATTTGAAAAATTAGATTATTTGTCCTTTTCAATATTGATTCATGGAGCCTCTTTGTATGTTAAGGAAATTTAAGGAGATTAACCTTTTGCCTGAAATACAATCTTTTTAAAAGCTGCATAATATTATGTAATATTGATGTTTATTATTAGATAGTCCCCACTGCCCCTTTTTTATCCTAGAGGATAAAAAATCCTAGGATAATCCTACGGGCTTGTCTGCCTGGACAAATAATGTTACAAGAATATATATATATATATATATATATATATATATATATATATATATATATATACACACACACACACACACACACACACACACACACACACACATATATATAATATTTGATGCTTTTAAGTTTGTAAGATAATTTTCCCAAAGTGGGATGGCTTGCTCAAGGAATCTATAGATTTTAATTTTAAAAGCTATTGTCAGATTACCTTTTCAAAAATCTGAAGCAATTCACATTCCCACCAGCAGTGGATGAAAGTGCCAGTTGCCCTGCATCCCAGTTAATACTAGTTGTTACTACCCTCTTAAAATTTAAAGTGATAAATGGTATCTTCCTGTGTTTTTAATTTTAATCTATCTGATCACTAGTGATGTTGAGTATCTTTTAATAACGTTTATTGGCTATTTGCATTTTCTCTTAGCTGAATTGCTTGTTCATATCCTTTGTCTATTTTCCCCTGGATTTTGGTCTCCTTTTCATCAATTTACAGGGACTCTGTGTGTATTAGCAATATTAACCCTTTATTTGTGATAAATATTTTTTCCAATCTCTTATTTGTTTCTGTACTTTGTTTATAATATAATGTTTATAATATAATAATACTTTTACTTAATAACTTAAATAACTTAAAAATTTATGTTGTCAAATATATCTTTTCATTGATGATTTCTGAGCTTCTTGACTTTATTATGGTCTCTCCACTCTTTAAATTTTCCTGTAAATAAGGCTAATATGTTTGGCTTTGTGGACTGTATGGTCTCTGTCACAACTACTTGTTCCTACCATTATAGCTTGAAAACAACCAGAGACAATATGTAAAGAAGTAGGCATGGCTGTGCTCCAATGAAACTTTATTTACAAAAGCAGGTGGTGGTCTGCTGGCTGTTAGTTTGTTGACCCCTGTGTCAAAGCATAAGTCAGATGAAGAAATCCTTTCCTTAAATCCTCCCTATGTCACTTAGATGAGTAAAAGCCCAAACTATACAATTATCTGGCCCTCATTTCCTCTCTGACTCCATCTTCTGCAATTCTCTCCTTGGTACAGTCTGTTACAGTTTCATCAGCCTCCTCTCTGTTCCTTGGACTCACCAGACAAATCCGACTCCAGGCTCACTCCCTCTTTATTTTTTGTTTTTTTTTAAATAAATTTATTTATTTATTTTGGTTGCATTGGGTCTTCATTGCTGTGCACAGACTTTCTCTAGTTGTGGCGAGCAGGGGCTACTCTTTGCTGTGATGCACGGGCTTCTCATTGCGATGGCTTCTCTTGTTGTGGAGCACGGGCTCTAGGCGCGCGAACTTCAGTAGTTGTGGCAGGTGGGCTCAGTAGTTGTGGCATGTGGGCTTAGTTGCTCCATGGCATGTGGGATTTTCCAGGACCAGAGATCGAACCCATGTCCCCTGCATTGGCAGGCAGATCCTTAACCACTGTGCCACGAGGGAAGTCCTCACTCCCTCTTTGGACTTGTTTTTCCCTCTGGTTAGAATGTTCTTCCCCAAGATATTTTGCATATCTTCCAGGCTTTTATCAAATAGCATATCAGGGAGCCCTTTCTTAGTCACCCTATTTAAAACTGAACCCCTGTCCCCACACATAGTTTCTACTCCTTTTCCTCTTTGTTTCCCCCTTTGCACTCACCATTAATATGTGTATTTTACTTACTTATAATGTTGTTTGTTTTTCTCCCCTAGAATGTAAGTTCCACTGAGGCAGGAATTTTCATCTGTTTTGTATCCTCAGCACTTAGGAGAATTTCTGGCATGTGTAAGGGTTCACAATATTTTTGTTGAATGATTGAATACATACAGTAGAGTGGGAGAGATGAAGATACAGAAAGACAGTGATTATTTCAAGAAGAAAGTCCTTGAGAATGAAAGGTAACTGGTTTTGATGGGGGCAGAGACACTCCTCCATTGCAAAAAAAGAAGAAAGAGATTTCCGTGCAGGTTGATCTATACCAAGGGTTTTTCAACCTTGGCACTATTGAAATTCTGGGCTACGTGGTTCTTTGTAGCTGGGGGCTGTGCTGCCCATTGTACAATATTTGGTAGCATCTCTGGTCTCTACCTTCTAGATGTCAGTAGCGTCCTCTCTCCAGCTGTAACATTCAAAATGTCTCTGAACATTGCCAACTATCCTCTGGGGTTAAATTGTCTTTGATTAAGAACCACTGGTCTATACATTTACACTAGGAAGGAAGCCTCTTTAATGACAGCTCTTAGTCTCTCAGTCAGGTGTAAGATGAGGTCATCAGCTGAGAGTATGGAGGATGAGTAATAGGCTTGAAGAAAGAGAAGACATGAGGTAGTGGTCTCAGAGTGGAAAGAGGCAATAATGAATAAGAAGTAGACTTACCTCCTTCCTGGCCCAGAGGAACATGAAGTGTGGGAGAAAAAATAGCCTCTTTGCCAGAGGAGTGCAGGAGAGGCAATGTTATCTGTGGGCAACCATTCAGAGGTTAGGTTTCTGACTGTAGATTAGAGTTTTAGAGAGCTCAGTGAAACAGTTTAGGAGGAAGGGGAGGAATGGGGAGTTGGATGGCATTAGGGCTTGTTTATTGTCGTGTAGAGTTGAGAGACCTCATCAAAACTGTTAATGGAAAGGTTTGTGCTTATGAGGGGGATTGATATAAAACAGCCATGTGATGCAGGCTGGGACTAGCCCTAAGAACCTCATGGAAGATTGGGAAGCTCTTAGGTCAATATCACAATCCCAAGTACTTGGCTTGAAGTTTCCTGGAGGAGAGGAGACCAGCGCTCCCACGCTTTCATAGCTAATGCAGATGGGATTATTTTTCCATTTTCATTTTGAATCTGTTACCACTAGCATAAAGAAAAGCTTCACATTTTTGTATATTTATCCTATCTTCAGCCTCTTTACCAACTTTCCTTATTCATTCTAACGGTTTTAATGGAGTTTTTTAGTTTTTCATTTATTCAATATACCATCTACAAATAAGTTTCACACTTTCCGTGTGATCAAAGCCAATAAAGTCTCTGTCTGAGCCCCATTTCTGTGACTTCCTTCAGCCTGCAAGCTGTCTCCCTCCCAGGGTTAAAGCAGTTACTCTGTTCAGCCACTGGATGGCAGTGACTCAGCATGTCTGTGCTTCTCTGTTGCTCCGTAGTTCTGTTGGAGAGATGAGCTGAGTAAACTTTCCTACCAATAGAAAAAAGTCTTTCTAGCAAATTCAAGATATAGGCCTCTCTTCAGAACCAGTCAACTATCAACTAGCTGTGAAGAGATGATCTGTAACTACAGATCATCTTACATCAAAGTAACCAAAAGGGCTACTTGCTCAGTAAGAGGCGGCCCTGCTCTTATTGTTCCTCAGCAAGTCTAATAACCTAAAGGATCATTTACTACAGGTGAGATCTTTGAGTCTCAGGAATTCTTGCTTCCTAACCAGGGCTTAATTTTAGATCATCTCCAGATTTTTCTTTTGAATATTTGAGATTATCTCTTTCCATCCAAAATGAAAATGACACTAATCTTATGAAGTCTACGACTGTTTTTCTATTTCCTATGGACCACTTGGTAGTTTGACCTGAGGAAGGGTACAAGTCAAGACAAGACGTCCCTCCAAATTCCAATTCTCTAATACTATCTTGAGAAACTTCATCTGAGGCCATCCCAAAATGTTTTGCTTATTTACCAGCCTTGCTTTGAGCCCAATGGAATGAATCATTAGCCTTAGTCACCCTGGGAACCAAACAGACCAGGAATACAGATATAAATTCCACTGGATTCTTATGATCAAAGATAAATTACCCAAGACTATATATAAAATTCACATTATCTGAAAAGACTATATACATATAGTGTATATATATATATATATATATATATATATATATAATTTTATTTATACAATCAACTACATTTTAGATACAATGGAAAACACAGAATGTGTGCCCTAAATTTCTCTCACTCCATAGCAGGAGTTAGCAAACATTTTCTGCAAAGGGCCAGTTAGAAAATATTTTTGGTTTTGTGGGCCCTACAATCTCCATAACAACTATTCAGCCCTTGCTGCTGTAGTGCAAAGGCAGCCCTAGGCTACACATAAATGAATGGGTAGAGTTGTGTTCCAATAAAACTTTATTTACAGAACAAGCAGTGGGCCAGATTTGGCCTGTGTGCCATAGTTTTCCAATCTCTCCTTTAGGATAATGTTGTTCAGTGGAACTCTGAGGGTATGTTGGACTTCAGTGAACAAGATCAGAGAACAGGTACGCAGTCCATGAAGCTGGAAAATGGATCTGGGGGCACAACAGGACTCAGAGAGTAGGTGTTTGTGGGAGACAGTCCACATTTTACCTTAGAGAGGTGGCTGTGAAGATGGAGCTGAAATCTAAGAGCAAGAAGGCACAAGGCTGGACTCAGATTCCCCACCTGATTTCCTTGTTGCTTTGAGAATCATGCTGCTAATTACAGTGTTCTGGAACTATTTTCAACTGCACCTTTTCCTGGGAGGAGTGGATTCAGCATAGTACAAAAAAGTGCATTTTGTCCAGTCAATGTTTCCCAAGGGAAGCTCTCTAAAGAAACTGACACTGAAGAATTTGAGTGTGACAGTTTCTTCTCATTAGAGATTCCCAGGGGCCTGGGACTGATCTGCTGTTTACAGTCACTGCTGACCTTTTCACTAGGCTGAGGGATCCTATGTGTTTTCATCTCTTTTCTTTGGGTAGAAGGAGAAAGAAGAGGATCTATTAGCTTCTGATATGAAGATGGTCTTGTGACCCAACACAAGAGGGAGATCAGAAGCAAGGGGAGGCCACACATGAACACATGGCCCCCACGGCTCTCTGGAGTATCAGGGGCAGGTACTGCCTGACCTCCTCACTTTTACATGTCTAGGCCTTCGGGCAGCACCAGGCAGATAGTATGTGCTCAAAATCATTGGTAGCATGAATGAATGACTTCGTTCTCACTGGATAAAGAAAAGAGTTAATTGGGACACCAATTTCCCTCTTATATTCCACAACACAGAGTGAGAAGGAAGGACTTAAGGTCAATGGTCATATAGGAATTTGTTCTCAAAGAATTTTGGGGTTTGGGTCACGTCTTTCCTCTAACATGCAGCCTTCCATCTCCCTTTAGCCCATCATGAACCATTTTTGGAGCCATTCAGCCCTGATCATCCATCTTGCTCGTTTGTGTACCAAGCAAGTGTTCAGTTTAGCTTATCTTTTTTTTGGAGCCAGGTTCTGGGGGGACAAAGCTGAGGAAAACAGTTTACACCCTCAACGAACTCATGGTGTGATTTAGCCATGTTATGTATGTTGACCTAAAACAAACAGACTGACATATTTTTCCAGCAAAAAACGGATTTATTCGGGATCAGCAGAGAATTATAATTTGGGGTCTGGAATCATGGTGAGTCACATGCAAGTTCCCCTCATGCCAATGGAAGGAGATCACTTTTATAGAGGGGCAAAGGAAGTTGGAAGGGCTACAGTAAACAAAGAGTCCATGGCTTTCCAGTGGCTGCGATCTTGCCAGGAAAGGAGTCTTTGCTCTTCCTGTTGGGCTCTGTTCTCTTCTCAGGGCGTGAGAGCTCCCCTTTCTTGTCTCCCAGCTGCACTTAATTGATGTTTCTGCTTACTAATTTTTACATGTGTTTATGTATTTTCTCCTTTGAGTAGATCATAAGCCTCTTGATGACAGGAACTCCATCTTGCCCTTGTTTTGAATCTGCCCAGTAACTAATGTAGGGCTGAGGATTCAGCTTAAGGAATACTTGATAAATGTAGTTACCAGGCACTTCCCGGGCACAGCTTCAACCAAACAGAAGAGTCTCGAACTGCCACTCAAGCTGAGCGGAAGCTATAGTCATAGCAGGATGGCTCCAAGTGCACGTTCCAAGTGAAGGTTCCCCTCTTAGCTTCGAGTCATTCTCTAGCTCAAAGCAACTTCAACGCTCCCCTCTTTTTCTGTTCCTCCACTTGAAAGATGGGGATCCATGAACCCTGACACCTCGTAGTTTTATAGTGCTCTGAAATTTTTGTATGAAAGGATTCAGGCAAAATATGAGCCCATTTATATGGGAGCGTTATAAGCTTTTATCTCAGAGCCTTCGTGGTTTAGAGTTTCAGTTGGGAAATAAAATCACCTCAGAGATGGAGAACTGTAAGCTTCCAGCACAGCTAAGATTAAGGCAAGGTTGACCTTTGGTGCCACTCCTCCCTGGAAGGTAGTGATCTCAGCTACACCTGATCAGAAGCTCAGGTAGCCCAGAACTTGCCCTTCTCACTGCCGCAGGGAGCTCCAGGAAGATGGCTGGTGCAGTTTACTTACCCATGGGGAAGACTGCTGCTGCCTCGATTGAAGGAGCCCTCCATGCATACTGGGGAAATATAAATACTTGGAACACATTATCTTTTAGTTGTTTGCTTTTTAAAAATATATTTAATATTTTTATAGTACTTTTTAAAAAAAATTTTTATTTAGCAAATTTAATCAGTTATACATATACATATGTTCCCATATCCCCTCGCTTTTGCGTCTCCCTCCCGCCCTCCATATCCCACCCCTCCAGGCGGTCACAAAGCACCGAGCTGATCTCCCTGTGCTATGCGGCTGCTTCCCACTAGCTATCTACCTTACATTTGGTAGTGTATATATGTCCATGCTGCTCTTTCGCTTTGTCACAGCTTACCCTTCCCCCTCCCCATATCCTCAAGTCCATTCTCTAGTAGATCTGTGTCTTTATTCCTATCATACCCCTATGTTCTTCATGACATTTTTTTACTTAAATTCCATATATATGTGTCAGCATACAGTATTTGTCTTTCTCTTGACTTACTTCACTCTGTATGACAGGCTCTAGGTCCATCCACCTCATTACAAATAGCTCAATTTCGTTTCTTTTTATGGCTGAGTAATATTCCATTGTATATATGTGCCACATCTTCTTTATCCATTCATCCGATGATGGACACTTAGGTTGTTTCCGTCTCTGGGCTATTGTAAATAGGGCTGCTATGAACATTTTGGTACATGACTCTTTTTGAATTATGGTTTTCTCAGGGTATATGCCCAGTAGTGGGATTGCTGGGTCATATGGTAGTTCTATTTGTAGTTTTTTAAGGAACCTCCATACCGTTCTCCATAGTGGCTGTACCAATTCACATTCCCACCAGCAGTGCAAGAGTGTTCCCTTTTCTCCACACCCTCTCCAGCATTTATTGTTTCTAGATTTTTTGATGATGGCCATTCTGACTGGTGTGAGATGATATCTCATTGTAGTTTTGATTTGCATTTCTCTAATGAGTAAAGATGTTGAGCATCCTTTCATGTGTTTGTTGGCAGTCTGTATATCTTCTGTGGAGAAATGTCTATTTAGGTCTTCTGCCCATTTTTGGATTGGGTTGTTTGTATCTTTGTTATTGAGCTGCATGAGTTCCTTATAAATTTTGGAGATTAATCCTTTGTCAGTTGCTTCATTTGTAAATATTTTCTCCCATTCTGAGGGTTGTCTTTTAGTCTTGTTTATGGTTTCCTTTGCTGTGCAAAAGCTTTTAAGTTTCATTAGGTCCCATGTGTTTATTTATGTCTTTATTTCCATTACTCTAGGAGGTGGGTCAAAAAGGATCTTGCTGTGATTTATGTCATAGAGTGTTCTGCCTATGTTTTCCTCTAAGAGTTTGATAGTGTCTGGCCTTACATTTAGGTCTTTAATCCATTTTGAGCTTATTTTTGTGTATGGTGTTAGGGAGTGATCTAATCTCATACTTTTACATGTCCCTGTCCAGTTTTCCCAGCACCACTTATTTAAGAGGCTGTCCTTTCTCCACTGTACATTCCTGCCTCCTTTATCAAAGATAAGGTGACCATATGTGCGTGGGTTTATCTCTGGGCTTTCTATCCTGTTCCATTGATCTATCTTTCTGTTTTTGTGCCAGTACCACACTGTCTTGATTACTGTAGCTTTGTAGTATAGTCTGAAGTCAGGGAGCCTGATTCCTCCAGCTCCATTTTTCGTTCTCAAGATTGCTTTGGCTATTCGGGGTCTTTTGTGTTTCCATACAAATTGTGAAATTTTTTGTTCTAGTTCTGTGAAAAATGCCAGTGGTAGTTTGATAGGGATTGCATTGAATCTGTAGATTGCTTTGGGTAGTAGAGTCATTTTCACAATGTTGATTCTTCCAATCCAAGAACATGGTACATCTCTCCATCTATTTGTATCATCTTTAATTTCTTTCATCAGTGTCTTATAATTTTCTGCATACAGGTCTTTTGTCTCCTTAGGTAGGTTTATTCCTAGATATTTTATTCTTTTTGTTGCAATGGTAAATGGGAGTGTTTCCTTGATTTCACTTTCAGATTTTTCATCATTAGTATATAGGAATGCCAGAGATTTCTGTGCATTAATTTTGTATCCTGCTACTTTACCAAATTCATTGATTAGCTCTAGTAGTTTTCTGGTAGCATCTTTAGGATTCTCTATGTATAGTATCATGTCATCTGCAAACAGTGACAGCTTTACTTCTTCTTTTCCAATTTGGATTCCTTTTATTTCCTTTTCTTCTCTGATTGCTGTGGCTAAAACTTCCAAAACTAGGTTGAATAAGAGTGGTGAGAGTGGGCAACCTTGTCTTGTTCCTGATCTTAGTGGAAATGGTTTCAGTTTTTCACCATTGAGGACGATGTTGGCTGTGGGTTTGTCATATATGGCCTTTATTATGTTGAGGAAAGTTCCCTCTATGCCTACTTTCTGCAGGGTTTTTATCATAAATGGGTGTTGAATTTTGTCGAAAGCTTTCTCTGCATCTATTGAGATGATCATATGGTTTTTCTCCTTCAATTTGTTGATATGGTGTATCACGTTGATTGATTTGCGTATATTGAAGAATCCTTGCATTCCTGGAATAAACCCCACTTGATCATGGTGTATGATCCTTTTAATGTGCTGTTGGATTCTGTTTGCTAGTATTTTGTTGAGGATTTTTGCATCTATGTTCATCAGTGATATTGGCCTGTAGTTTTCTTTCTTTGTGACATCCTTGCCTGGTTTTGGTATCAAGGTGATGGTGGCCTCGTAGAATGAGTTTGGGAGTGTTCCTCCCTCTGCTATATTTTGGAAGAGTTTGAGAAGGATAGGTGTTAGCTCTTCTCTAAATGCTTGATAGAATTCGCCTGTGAAGCCATCTGGTCCTGGGCTTTTGTTTGTTGGAAGATTTTTAATCACAGTTTCAATTTCAGTGCTTGTGATTGGTCTGTTCATATTTTCTATTTCTTCCTGATTCAGTCTTGGCAGGTTGTGCATTTCTAAGAATTTGTCCATTTCTTCCAGGTTGTCCATTTTATTGGCATAGAGTTGCTTGTAATAATCTCTCATGATCTTTTGTATTTCTGCAGTGTCAGTTGTTCCTTCTCCTTTTTCATTTCTAATTCTACTGATTTGAGTCTTCTCCCTTTTTTTCTTGATGAGTCTGGCTAATGGTTTATCCATTTTGTTTATCTTCTCAAAGAACCAGCTTTTAGTTTGGTTGATCTTTGCTATCGTTGCCTTCATTTCTTTTTCATTTATTTCTGATCTGATTTTTATGATTTCTTTCCTTCTGCTAACTTTGGGATGTTTTTGTTCTTCTTTCTCTAATTGCTTTAGGTGCAAGGTTAGGTTGTTTATTCGAGATGTTTCCTGTTTCTTAAGGTAAGATTGTATTGCTATAAACTTCCCTCTTAGAACTGCTTTTGCTGCATCCGATAGGTTTTGGGTCGTCGTGTCTCCATTGTCATTTGTTTCTAGGTATTTTTTAATTTCCTCTTTGATTTCTTCAGTGATCACTTTGTTATTAAGTAGTGTATTGTTTAGCCTCCATGTGTTTGTATTTTTTACAGCTCTTTTCCTGTAATTGATATCTAGTCTCATAGCATTGTGGTCGGAAAAGATACTTGATACAATTTCAATTTTCTTAAATTTACCAAGGCTTGATTTGTGACCCAAGATATGATCTATCCTGGAGAATGTTCTATGAGCACTTGAGAAAAATGTGTATTCTGTTGTTTTGGGATGGAATGTCCTATAAACATCAATTAAGTCCATCTTGTTTAATGTATCATTTAAAGCTTGTGTTTCCTTATTTATTTTCATTTTGGATGATCTGTCCATTGGTGAAAGTGGGGTGTTAAAGTCCCCTACTATGATTGTGTTACTGTCGATTTCCCCTTTTATGGCTGTTAGTATTTGCCTTATGTATTGAGGTGTTCCTATGTTGGGTGCATAAATATTTACAATTGTTATATCTTCTTCTTGGATCGATCCCTTTATCGTTATGTAGTGTCCTTCTTTGTCTCTTCTAATAGTCTTTATTTTAAAGTCTATTTTGTCTGATATGAGAATTGCTACTCCAGCTTTCTTTTGATTTCCATTTGCATGGAATATCTTTTTCCATCCCCTTACTTTCAGTCTGTATGTGTCTCTAGGTCTGAAGTGGGTCTCTTGTAGACAACATATATATGGGTCTTGTTTTTGTATCCATTCAGCCAATCTGTGTCTTTTGGTGGGAGCATTTAGTCCATTTACATTTAAGGTAATTATCGATATGTATGTTCCTATTCCCATTTCCTTAATTGTTTTGGGTTCGTTATTGTAGGTCTTTTCCTTCTGTTGTGTTTCTTGCCTAGAGAAGTTCCTTTAGCATTTGTTGTAAAGCTGGTTTGGTGGTGCTGAACTCTCTCAGCTTTTGCTTGTCTGTAAAGGTTTTAATTTCTCCATCAAATCTGAATGAGATCCTTGCTGGGTAGAGTAATCTTGGTTGCAGGTTTCTCTCCTTCATCACTTTAATTATGTCCTGCCACTCCCTTCTGGCTTGTAGAGTTTCTGCTGAGAGATCAGCTGTTATCCTGATGGGGATTCCCTTGTGTGTTATTTGTTGTTTTTGCCTTGCTGCTTTTAATACGATTTCTTTGTGTTTAATTTTTGACAGTTTGATTAATATGTGTCTTGGCGTATTTCTCCTTGGATTTATTCTGTATGGGACTCTCTGTGCCTCCTGGACTTGATTAACTATTTCCTTTCCCATATTAGGGAAGTTTTCAACTATAATCTCTTCAAATATTTTCTCAGTCCCTTTCTTTTTCTCTTCTTCTTCTGGAACCCCTATAATTCGAATGTTGGTGCGTGTAATGTTGTCCTCCCAGAGGTCTCTGTTCTTTTCATTCTTTTTTCTTTATTTTGCTCTGCAGCAGTTATTTCCACTATTTTATCTTCCACCTCACTTATCCGTTCTTCTGCCTCAGTTATTGTGCTATTGATCCCATCTAGAGTATTTTTCATTTCATTTATTGTGCTTTTAATCGATGCTTGATTCATCTTTAGTTCTTCTAGGTCCTTGTTAACTGTTTCTTGCATTTTGTCTATTCTATTCCCAAGATTTTGGATCTTGGAAATAGAATCTTGGATCATCTTTACCATCATTATTCTGAATTCTTTTTCAGGTAGACTGCCTATTACCTCTTCATTTGTTAGGTCTGGTGGGTTTTTATCTTGCTCCTTCTCCTGCTGTGTGTTTTTCTGTCTTCTCATTTTGCTTATGTTACTGTGTTTGGGGTCTCCTTTTTGCAGGCTGCAGGTTCGTAGTTCCCGTTGTTTTTGGTGTCTGTCCCCAGTGGCTAAGGTTGGTTTAGTGGGTTGTGTAGGCTTCCTGGTGGAGGGGACTAGTGCCTGTGTTCTGGTGGGTGAGGCTGGATCTTGTCTTTCTGGTGCGCAGGTCCACGTCTGGTGGTGTGTTTTGGGGTGTCTGCGGACTTTTTATGATTTTAGGCAGCCTCTCTGCTAATGGGTGGCGTTGTGTTCCTGTCTTGCTAGTTGTTTGGCATAGGGTGGCCAGCACTGTAGCTTGCTGGTCGTTGAGTGAAGCTGGGTGCTGGTGTTGAGATGGAGATCTCTGGAAGATTTTCGCCGTTTGATATTATGTGGAGCTGGGAGGTCTCTTGTGGACCAGTATCCTGAAGTTGGCTCTCCCACCTCAGAGGCACAGCACTGACTCCTGGCTCCTCAATTTGGGATGATTTGTTGTCTATTCATGTATTCCACAGATGCAGGGTCCATCTAGTTGATTGTGGAGCTTTAATCCGCTGCTTCTGAGGCTGCTGGGAGAGATTTCCCTTTCTCTTCTTTGTTCTCACAGCTCCACGGTCTCAGCTTTGGATTTGGCCCCACCTCTGCGTGTAGGTCGCCGGAGGGCATCTGCTCTTGGCTCAGACAGGACAGGGTTAAAGGAGCAGCCGCTTCGGGGACTCTGGTTCACTCAGGCCGGGGGGGAGGGAGGGGCACGGAGTGCGGGGCGAGCCTGCAGCGGCAGAGGCCGGCGTGACGTTGCACCAGCCCGAGGCGCGCCGTGCGTTCTCCCAGGGAAGCCGTCTCTGGATCCCGGGACCCCGGCAATGACGGGCTTCACAGGCTCCCGGAAGGGCGGCGTGGACAGTGACCTGCGCTCGCACACAGGCCTCTTGGCGGCGGCGGCAGCAGCAGCCCCAGCGTCTATAGTACTTTTTTTTTTTAAACCTCTTTTTAAAAATCATGGTTTCATGGCCTCTTTTACCTTTCCTTGAGATGTCAACAGTACATGTAAGCATGAGTGGCAGAGCCACAGGTGAGTTCATGACCAAGGATTGAAGCCTTTCTCTCCAGTTGGGTTTATATACTTAATTAGGTCCATGGCAACCTCCCTCCCCATCTCTTCCTTAGATGAATCTTTCAGCAATAGAATTACCCCTCAAATAAAAGCTGACCAAGTTTCTAAGAGAGAGCACTGAACTGGGTCAATCAGAAGGACCATCACATGCACACACTTCTCTCTGCAGGCTCCCTTGGCTGACCTGGATGCGCCCCTGCCCAGTCAGCATCCCACAAAGCATCTCCTGAGTGACTCTCAGGAACTGTCACTGCTTCAGCATGAAATGTAGCATCTCATGGTTCTATCCAGGCCCAGAATCCCCCGATCTCTTTCTCCTAATGGAAACTCATTCTCAGCTAACTGTTGCATGCAAATTAATATATGGATTTATTATAATTTTGGTCAAAATCCAGACAGGAAGTTATAATTTTTTTTGCAGGGGGTGAGAAGTGGATGTATTGATTTTGAAGTTTATATCATAGAATAAACATAAGGAAATTATCAAGGAAATTTTGAAAATGAAGATCAACAAGGTGAACTCGCCTTAACAGAACAGATATACAAATTATACAGTGATTGATATAAAAGCAGAGTGGTACTGTTATATAGTTATGGGCAAATAGGTCCCTGGAATAAAACAGGGAGTATACAAACAGACCCACAATTATTTGAGGAATTTGATATATAATAAAGGAGGCATTTAATTTCAGTGGGAAAATAATAGACTATTCTGTAAGCGGTACTAGGACTAACTACCATTTGAATAAAAGGATTTTATATTTACCATTTATGGCATTCTTCATTCCTTTGGGTAGATCCAAATTTCCATCTGGTATCATTTGTCTTCTGCCAGATGAACTTCCTTTAACATTTTTTGTTAATGGTATGGATGAACCTATTTGCAGGGCAGGATTAGAGAAGTAGACGTAGAGAACGGAGATGTGGACATGGGGGTGCGGGGAAGGGGAGGGTGAGACAAATTGGGAGATTAGGATGGACATATATACACGACCATGTGTAAAACAGATAGCTAGTGGGAACCTGCTATAAAGCACAGGAAGCTCAACTCGGTTGGGGGGAGGGAGGCCCAAGAGGGAGGGGATATGGGGATATATGTATACATACAGCTGATTCACTTCATTGTACAGCAGAAACTAACACAACATTGTAAAGCAATTATACTCCAATAAAAAAAATTAAAAAAAATTTTTTTTTTTTTCGGTACGCGGGCCTCTCACTGTTGTGGCCTCTCCCGTTGCGGAGCACAGGCTCCGGACGCGCAGGCTCAGCGGCCATGGCTCACGGGCCCAGCCACTCTGCGGCATGTGGGATCTTCCCTGACTGGGGCACGAACCCGTGTCCCCTGCATCGGCAGGCGTACTCTCACCCACTGTGCCACCAGGGAAGCCCTAAAAAAATTTTTTTTAAAGATCTTTTGCTGGTGAGTTTTCTCAGCTTTTTTTTTTTTGCCCAACAAAGACTTTGTTCCATCTCTGTTTTTGAAAGGAAAGACAGTAATCCCCAACAGATGGGAGCCAAACTAGATGAAATTTACAATTGCCCCAGCTTACAGTCTTGCATTTTCAGGCCACAGCACAGGAGGGTAACCCAGGCAGAGCCTGAAGGTGTCCCTGAGATGAAGAACAGGGAAACCAAAGTGGTCTGAGTGCACAGAACAAAGTACCAAAGAGGGGAGGACTGCGTGGAGAGAGAACTCTAGAGACATGAGGAGGCCCCCTGAGTCTTCAGCACAGTACCGATCAGCATTTGCATATGAAGAAACAACAGAAGACCTGGGGAAAATCACCTAAAAGCCAAGCAAGAACAGTGGTCATCGCTCATACAGTGCCTGTTCCTACAAACCAGATTGAAAACCTCATAATTCATAGGAGAGAGTACTCTGAAGGGTCTTGTCTCAGCTGTGGGAATTTATTAGCTCTCAATTAAATGCTGCTCTGGACCTGCTTAACAAGTCTTAAAAGCAAGAGCCAAAAGGGTCAGTTTCCCATGGTTTCAATTATATATGGAACCTCAAAAAGTCAAACTCATAGAAACAGAGTTGAAAAGTGGCTGAGGGATCAAGGATAGGGAGAAGTAGGTAAAAAGATACAAACTTCTGTTATATGGTGCATGAGCTCTGGGAATCTAATGTATATCATGGTGACTGTAGTTGATAATACAGTATTGTATAATTGAAATTTGCTAAGAGAATAGAACCTAAATGTTCTCACCAAAAAAAAGTTAAATATATGAGGTGATGGATATGTTAATTAATCTGATGGGAATCCTTTCATAAGATATATATATATATACACACACACACATATAGCAAATCATTACAGTGTATGCTTTAAGTATACATATTTTTATTTGTCAATTATACCTCAGTAAAACTAAGGGAAAAAAAGATCATTTTCCAAGGAAACTTAACTGCATCCCAGAACAAGTTGCTCAAGAATATTTATAGGAATATAGGAATATCCATTACCTAACAAAGTAAAATTTCTAGGCATGCAAAGACACAGGAAAATACAACCAATAATAAAGAGAAAAAATATCAACCAAGGGGCTTCCCTGGTGGTGCAGTGGTTGAGAGTCCGCCTGCCAATGCAGGGGACAGGGGTTCGTGCCCCGGTCTGGGAAGATCCCACATGACGCGGAGTGGCTGTGCCCATGAGCCATGGCCGCTGGCCCTGCGCATCTGGAGCCCGTGCTCCACAATGGGAGAGGCCACAACAGTGTACGGCAAAAAAAAAAAAAAAAAGAAGAAAAGAACCAAGAATAACCAACTGAGAACTGACACAGATGTTAAAATTAGCACACAAGGACATTAAAATATATGTTATCTAGACATTCAAAACATTAAATGGGGTTATAGAAGATATAAAAGTAACCCGAGTTAAACTTCTAGAGATTAAAACTACAGTGTTTGAGATGAAAGACACTCTGGATGGAATTAATCTTATATTAGACATTGCAGAAGAAAAAATTAATAAACTTGGCATAGTAAAAGGAACTACCCCAAATGAAACATATAGAAAAAGGAGGATTAAAAAACACTAGTGAAACTTAAAAGCTTTTGCACAGCAAAGGAAACCATAAACAAGACCAAAAGACAGCCCTCAGAATGGGAGAAAATATTTGCAAATGAAGCAACTGACAAAGGCTTAATCTCAAAATTTACAAGCAGCTCATGCAGCTCCATAACAAAAAAACAAAGAACCCAATCCAAAAATGGGCAGAAGACCTAAATAGACATTTCTCTATTTCTTTTATTTATTTATTTATTTATTTTGCGGTACACGGGCCTCTCACTGTTGTGGCCTCTCCCTTTGCGGAGCACAGGCTCTGGGCGCAGGCTCAGTGGCCATGGCTCACAGGCCCAGCCGCTCCGCGGCATGTGGGATCTTCCCAGACCGGGGCACGAACCCGTGTCCCCTGCATCGGCAGGCGGACTCTCAACCACTGCGCCACCAGGGAAGCTCCAGAATGATTCTTATATGTCTGGAAGCTTTGCTGGAAAGCTTTGCGATGATTAGGATTGCCAGCGCTAAGGATTCGCCTACTTGGGCACATTTTGCTTTTTCCTAGACCCCCAGTTCACTCCAGGGCACTGGAAGACAATCGGCTATGGGGACTCATTTGTTGGAACCTGACGGTTTACATCCACTCCTCTCCCTCTGACTGATGCTGCTACCCTCCAAAGGAGTTCTAACAGCTCCTTATATCACCCTTAACGCTGAGCACTGTCCTCATGTTTGGCTCAGGGCTCCAGCAAACCAAAGCCAGGGAGACTTCAGGCTACTTCTACAGTCTCCTGTTCCAACCTCCTTTGAGACAAGGGCTAACAAAGTCTGTCCACCTGTTCAGATTGGAGGCAGGAAAGGAAAATATGACAGCAAAACATAAATTAATACTCAACAATATTCTGCCACAATTAAATCAGAACAAGTTAGAAAATTTCAGCTTTTTAATATGTATTTTTTTTACCATGGTATTGGTGACCTTCCAATGCACCACGAGGATGTCTCCCTTCTGCTGAGGAAAATTTCTCTGACCCAGTGCAGAATTGTATGATACCTGGTAGCAAGGCAAAGGGGGATGTCTTAGCATAGAACTAGAATCTTACCAGCAATCAAGCTATCCCTATGCTATTAAAAAATCAGGACTTGGATCAATTAGTCCAAAGACCGTGGAGGGGTAAATTGCATTGGCTGAAGCATGAGTTTTCTGGTTTTAATATTTCAGTGTTTCTTTGTCCCAATCTATTTCATTTCTTTTTTGTTGTTATTATATTGAAAAACTTAATATACTCTAAAATTGACTTTTCAGGGGGTACAGTTCTATAAGTTTAAACACTTACACATTAATGTATGAACAACTATTTGGATACAAAACAGTTCCATTGCCCTAAAACAGCCCTCATGCTGCCCTTTTGTAGTCACACCCTCCCCTAACCACTAAATCCTGGCAACCACTGATGTGTTCTCCATCACCATAGCTTTGCTTTTTCTTGAATTCTAATATAAATGGAATTATATAGTATGAAAAATTTTGAGACTGATTTCTTTTATTCAGCATAATGCCTTTGAGATTCATCAGTGTGTTGTGTGTATCAGTAGTTCAGTCCTTTTTACGGTTGAGCAATTCTATTGCATGTATGTAGCACACTTGTTTATTCATTTACCCACTGAAGGATATTTGACTTGCTTCTAGTTTTTTGGTGATTATAGATAGAGCTACCATAAGCAATCAAGTACAAATATTTGTGTGAACATACATTTTCATAACTCTAGGATAAATATCTAGATGTGGGATTTCTGGGTCATATGTTAAGTGTATATTTATCTTTATAAGTAACAGGAAAACTGTTTTCCCGAGTAGCTGCAGCCTTTTATATTCCACCAGCAACATAAGTGCCATTTTCTTCTCCTCTTTGTCAGCACTAAATATTCTCAATTTATTTTTTAGCCATCCTAATAGGAATATATGTTATCTTATGTGGTTTTAGTTTGTAAATCTGGCTGCCTATAAGATTTTCTCTTTATCTATGATTTCTAGAAGTTTTGATATGATAAGGCTAGATGTGTGTGTGCATGTGTGTGTGTGTGTATGTTTATTCTGCTGGATGTTTTCTGAGGTTTTTTTTTTAATCTGTTATTAGTTTATGTCATTACTTTTAGAAAATTCTCAGCCACTATTTCTTCAAGTATTTATTCTGCCTGTTCTTCCTGCTTTCTACTTGTGGAATTCAAATTTTACATACGTTAGACAATTTGAAGTTGTCTCATAGCTCCTGGATACTCTTTTAAAGGCATTTAAAAAAAATCTGTTACTCTTTTAAAGGCATTTTAAATTTTTTAAAATTTAAAAATCTGTTTAAATTCTTCTGTATAGTTTCTAGCTTTCTGCTGAAATTACCTATCTGATCTTGCATGTTGGCTACCTTTTCCATCTATAACACTTTGGTCATTGTTGTTTTAAATTCTGTCTGATTTCCAACATCTGTGCCATATATGAGTGTCTGTTTTTGTTGATCATTTTTTCTCTTCAGATTGGATCTTTCCTTACAATCTTGTATGCCTTTTATTTTTCTTTTTTATAGAAAGCTGTACATGTTTTATAGGATAGAATACAGCAGTATTGTTTTTTATTCTTGGAGATGAATACATCTTTTTTTCTATGCCTTTAGTGTGAATGTTTGTGTTAATTTAGTCAGTTATTGGGCTGAATTTGAAGTGTCCTTTGTGCTGGCTTACCCTTAGCGTATCACAGGCCTCAAATTTCTCTAGTGATACCTTGTTTTTAAGGTGTAGGCTATTTTGCCAGAGGATTTTTCTTGGGATCTACTCTCCAGAGAGAATCTGTCACTTCTACTTCTTCCACCCATATTCTACCATTATTTTCTCAATGTTTGTTACTGTGCTATAGGGAAAGAGTGAGGGATAGGGGGCTGTTTTCTGATGTTTCGATTTAGCCTCCGTTTTAGACAGGCACTGGGATCCTGGTTCTCAGGAGTGTGGCCCTCACAGGTGCTCCTGTCCTTCTCCTAGCAGTAGCGCTGGTGCCAGCATGTGATCTTGCTGTTCTCCCAAGGGTAGAGCATATTAAAAATCCATTCCCTTCTCACAGCTGCAATACGTTTCTACCAGTGACCTACGGGTGTCAAATTTTGTTGCTCTTCCCTCTGCAAATTAAAGCTTTTGTTCCATAGAGGAGATGGGAAAAATGGGTCTAGGTGGAGTTTCAGCAGTGGCTGTTTCCCCCAATTCTCAGGATTCTCCCCAGCTTTCCCTGTAAGTGTCTGGGGGCATTTAAGGAGTAAAACCTGCAAGAGGTTATGAATTCCCCTTGATCTGTGGTTCTCAGAGAGTTTACACTCTCCAACTAGCCCAGACTCAGCCTTTAGTAATTCTTTAGAATTTAACTAAATCTCCTTATCAGCTTATTTGGTGCATGGCAGTGTTTGCCCCAGGTAAGCAAATGCTTGGCTTTGTTTCTCCTTTCTCCCTGCAGGTGCCTGTCTCTCCCCAGATTCTAGGTTGGATGTTTGCCTTGTGACCTCAGCTCTCTCACGGGTTCAGGAAAATTTTCAATTTGTTTTTTTTTTGTCCCAGTTTTTCTTCTTGTAAGTGACTGCAGTGTTCTTTCCAGCTTTCTACATTTTCAAAATGAAACTGGAAATATCGATTGCTTTTCTAGAATTGTTCTATGTCCAAGCCATGATTTTAGGGCAAGAAATGAGGAAGAGGCAATTCTGTCCCTCCTTTCCCTCCTTGTTTCTCATCCTCCTTAACACGAGGGCATGTTTAGATCGACGCCATCCAGTCCCACTTTTATTTTTTCCATTTCCCTGTTTTCATGTTTATTTCCATATATATTTTTGTTGTCAGGGTTAGTTAAATGTATGTGTGTGTGTACATCCTCATCAGCCATTTTTTAAAAGTTGGAGTATAATTGATTTACAGTGTTGTGTTAGTTTCAGATGTACAGCAAAGTGAATCAGTTATATACATACTCCTTTTCAGATTCTTTTCCCTTATAGGTTGTTACGAAGTACCGAGCATAGTTCCCTGTGCTCTACAGCAGGTCCTTGCTGGTTATCTATTTGATATATAGTCGTGTGTATATGTTAATCCCAAATTTCTAATTTTCCCCTCCCACTTTCCCCTTTGGTATTTTTCTTACGTCTTTATCGTGCTGGTAGTCGGGCACAACGCACTACCTCTTTCATGAAGATCCTGGTTTACACCAAAAGGAGCCCTCCTCCCTGTTGGCACAAAAGTCCCTGCTGCACGGTCGTGAGAGGGAGAGGAGGTCTGGCTGTTGCTTCGGCGCCACCAGGGGAGTGCAGATGACACTTTAGGCTCTTACAGATGGGAGGCAGCAGCCCTCAGTGGCTCTGTTGTTCGTGAGCTCCTCCTGTGCGTTCATGCTGTGTCATTCTGAGCAGTGCAAGTGCACGCACACACCCAAACACACTCGTCTCCTCACACATTGCAATTTCAGAGAGATCTTCTCATTTTCTCTGGCCCGAGCAGGGAGCAAAAATGAGCCTGCTCAGCTTTTTAATTTTTTAAATAGAAAGCAGTCTTTATTGATTTCTTCTAACTACAAAAGTAATATAGAATGACTGCAGAAAACAAAAATTCAAGCCAAACAAGAACATTGTAAAACTCTGTTCCTTTTTTCCTCCTCGACCCCTCATCAGAACACCACTGTTTGCATTTGGGTGTAGATTCTTCCAGTTTTTTTCTATTGCTATGCAAAAGAATATGCATTTTAATTTTTAAAAAGTCAGATGACAGGCTAACGTAATTGACTAGTAGTTTTGACGCAGTGGATTAGTGAAGATGGCTCTCTTTTCTCTTGGCAGCTCAAGGCTTTGCTGTTATGATGGGTGAAGCAAGAAACTGGAAACCCAAAAGGAGCTGCAACAGCCTTCTTAAAGGGTGAGTGAGTGCAGGAAGGCCGGAGCTAAAGTAATGAAACAGACATGAAAGTGACTTGGGGAACTATGTGCCACTCTTACATTTAATGGCATGGATGCTTTTTTGGCAAACCCTCTCAGTAGAGGGTAGGATCGAGGGCCAGGCTGGAGTCAGCAGAGACATGCACAGTCACAGGAGAGCACCCGTTTCCTCCCCCCAGGTTCTTTCCTCACTGCCTTTGTCCCCTGCATCTCTGTGCAGCTCTGGCTGTCACATCACACACGGAGAACTGTGGCTCTTTCCAGCTGCCTCATTGCTGAAAGGTCATTTTGCTTGTGTTTTCCTCTCAGTGGTCCTGGCTCCCCTGACAGTAGGAGTGCTGACCTCTGCTTTGATCTCTAAACACCAGAGGCTCCTCGGGGAAGACTCCGGTCATAGCAAATGTGTCTTTGTGTCATGTCTGTCTGGACAAGGAGGGTGCTTGGAGGATGGTCAAATGTCAGCACTCTAAATTCAGCCACTGCCCTCAACTGGAAGTTACGGGAGAGGAACAGTCTCCTGATTCTGTGCTCATGCAAAAGCATTTCTTCATTATTTATAGCCTTACTATGTTTCAAAGATGGCGAGAATTCAAACTGATATATAATTTGAGAAATGATACAAGGAGAGATATGTCTTATATCCCATCTGTGGTTTGGGTTTATAACGCTAACATTATACAGGGAATCAGCTTGACCAGAAATGCAGATCTTGGACAGTGCCGGAGGGGATCCAAGGTCCCTGAAGAAGTAAAGGTATCTCTGCCCTGGATTATTTGACTCACCTAAGAAGAGAAGAACGGTTTTAATGTGAACTAAGAGATACGCATTCTTTCCCATCTTTAGTTGTTCTTATACTGTTTTCTATAGCAGACCTCTCTACTCAATGACTTTCATTCTTTCATGTGACTGATATCACAGCGTTGATTCTATGTTAGGCAGAGAGCCTGGACCTCCAGCCTCCAATCTGGTGAGATTCACTCTGGGCTGAGAGCTCCCACCGACTTGACTGAAGAAGAAAAATGTATCACCAAGGGCAATTAATCCTCCCATCACCTTGGGAGAAAGGGCTGCAGACCCCATGCGGATTTGCTTAGTATGCTACTGACTTTTTAAACGACTGACTGGACAAAGGGAAGCAACACCTTTCCTCTTCCAAAAGAGAATTGTGCTAAAAAATGGGTTAGCCAGTCAAGGACCACAGATTCAGGTCCAAAAGCACTTTTTCCCCCTAGCGTTTGATGGGAAGATAGGGCATAGTCAGTTTGGAGTAGACAAGAGGTGCCCAGTCAAGCCTGGGACAGAATAAATCAGACTTCATGGAAGGGGTCCAGGAGTCATTCACTTATTTATAATTTACTGATCTGTTTAACAAATATGACGGAATGCCAGTTTCACCTTGTGCTAGGTGTAGTGGCTGAGTGTTAGTCCCACCAAATATGTCATTAGTTTTTTTCATTTTCTTTCCTCCTCACACTGAGTGGCTTATGGGATCTCAGTTCCCCGATCAGGGATTGAACCCGGGCCACAGCAATGAAAGTGGAATCCTAACCACTAGGCCACCAGGGAACTCCCCTCCAAATATATGTCCATGTCCTAATCCCCAGAGCCTCATATGGCAGAAGGTGTGGTTATGTTAAGGATCTTGAGTGGAGGAGTTTATTCTGGATTATCTGAGCGGGCCCTAAAAATAATCACACGTATCCTTATGAGAGAGGAGAAGGCAATGTGTAGACAGAGGCAGAGATGGGAGCGACATGGCTATAAGCCAAGGAATGTTGGGCGTCGCCAGAAACTAGGAAAGAGGCATGGGACAGGTTCTTCCCCAGAGTCTTGGGAAGGGGTACAGCCCGGCTGATTCTTTCTTTCAACGTGATCTTCATCCTCCCTCAAGGAACTTGTGGTCTAGTGCAGGAACAGAGACAAACTCGTGACATACAGTTAGAATGATGAGACCCCATGACCACACGGAAGCCATAGGTGACCTTGGTGAGCACACACAGGGATGGGTGAGACACAAGCCAGGGCAGGGAAGGGGCAAGCAAACTGTGTTAGTGGCAGTGAAGGACCGTTTTTCTGGAGTGCCTATCTGTTCTAATATGTTTTGCTGATATCAGTGCAACAAATTTCTTTTTTTTTTTTTTAATTTTTTTTATTAGTTTCTGCTTTATAACAAAGTGAATCAGTCATACATATACATCTGTTCCCACATCCCTTCCCTCATGCATCTCCCTCCCTCCCACCCTCCCCATCCCACCCCTCCAGGCGGTCACAAAGCACCGAGCTGATCTCCCTGTGCTCTGCGGCTGCTTCCCACTATCTATCTACCTTACGTTTGGTAGTGTATATATGTCCATGCCTCTCTTTCGCTTTGTCACAGCTTACCCTTCCCCCTCCCCATATCCTCAAGTCCATTCTCAAGTAGGTCTGTGTCTTTATTCCCGTTTTACCCCTAGGTTCTTCATGACATTTTTTTTTTTTTAAATTCCATATATATGTGTTAGCATACGGTATTTGTCTTTCTCTTTCTGACTTACTTCACTCTGTATGACAGACTCTAGGTCTATCCACCTCATTACAAATAGCTCAGTTTCGTTTCTTTTTATGGCTGAGTAATATTCCATTGTATATATGTGCCACATCTTCTTTATCCATTCATCCGATGATGGACACTTAGGTTGTTTCCAGCTCCGGGCTATTGTGAATAGAGCTGCAATGAACATTTTGGTACATGTCTCTTTTTGAATTATGGTTTTCTCAGGGTATATGCCTAGTAGTGGGATTGCTGGGTCATATGGTAGTTCTATTTTTAGTTTTTTAAGGAACCTCCATACTGTTCTCCATAGTGGCTGTACCAATTCACATTCCCACCAGCAGTGCAAGAGTGTTCCCTTTTCTCCACACCCTCTCCAGCATTTATTGTTTCTAGATTTCTTGATGATGGCCATTCTGACTGGTGTGAGATGATATCTCATTGTAGTTTTGATTTGCATTTCTCTAATGATTAATGATGTTGAGCATTCTTTCATGTGTTTGTTGGCAGTCTGTATATCTTCTTTGGAGAAATGCCTATTTAAGTCTTCTGCCCATTTTTGGATTGGGTTGTTTGTTTTTTTGCTATTGAGCTGCATGAGCTGTTTATAAATTTTGGAGATTAATCCTTTGTCAGTTGCTTCATTTGCAAATATTTTCTCCCATTCTGAGGGTTGTCTTTTGGTCTTGTTTATGGTTTCCTTTGCTGTGCAAAAGCTTTGAAGTTTCATTAGGTCCCATTTGTTTATCTTTGTTTTTAGTTCCATTTCTCTAGGAGGTGGGTCCAAAAGGATCTTGCTGTGATTTATGTCATAGAGTGTTCTACCTATGTTTTCCTCTAAGAGTTTGATAGTTTCTGGCCTTACATTTAGGTCTTTAATCCATTTTGAGCTTATTTTTGTGTATGGTGTTAGGGAATGATCTAATCTCATACTTTTACATGTCCCTGTCCAGTTTTCCCAGCACCACTTATTGAAGAGGCTGTCCTTTCTCCACTGTACATTCCTGCCTCCTTTATCAAAGATAAGTTGGCCATATGTGCGTGGGTTTATCTCTGGGCTTTCTATCCTGATCCACTGATCTATCTTTCTGTTTTTATGCCAGTACCACACTGTCTTAATTACTGTAGCTTTGTAGTATAGTCTGAAGTCAGGGAGCCTGATTCCTCCAGCTCCATTTTTCGTTCTCAAGATTGCTTTGGCTATTCGGGGTCTTTTGTTTTTCCAAACAAATTTTGAAATTTTTTGTTCTAGTTCTGTGAAAAATGCCAGTGGTAGTTTGATAGGGATTGCATTGAATCTGTAGATTGCTTTGGGTAGTAGAGTCATTTTCACAATATTGATTCTTCCAATCCAGGAGCATGGTATATCTCTCCATCTATTTGTATCATCTTTAATTTCTTTCATCAGTGTCTTATAATTTTCTGCATACAGGTCTTTTGTCTCCTTAGGTAGGTTTATTCCTAGATATTTTATTCTTTTTGTTGCAATGGTAAATGGGAGTGTTTTCTTGATTTCATTTTCAGATTTTTCATCATTAGTGTACAGGAATGCCAGAGATTTCTGTGCATTAATTTTGTATCCTGCTACTTTACCAAATTCATTGATTAGCTCTAGTAGTTTTTCGGTAGCATCTTTAGGATTCTCTATGTATAGTATCATGTCATCTGCAAACAGTGACAGCTTTACTTCTTCTTTTCCAATTTGGATTCCTTTTATTTCCTTTTCTTCTCTGATTGCTGTGGCTAAAACTTCCAAAACTAGGTTGAATAAGAGTGGTGAGAGTGGGCAGCCTTGTCTTGTTCCTGATCTTAGTGGAAATGGTTTCAGTTTTTCACCATTGAGGACAATGTTGGCTGTGGGTTTGTCATATATGGCCTTTATTATGTTGAGGAAAGTTCCCTCTATGCCTACTTTCTGCAGAGTTTTTATCATAAATGGGTGTTGAATTTTGTCGAAAGCTTTCTCTGCATCTATTGAGATGATCATATGGTTTTTCTCCTTCAACTTGTTAATATGGTGTATCACATTGATTGATTTGCGTATATTGAAGAATCCTTGCATTCCTGGAATAAACCCCACTTGATCATGGTGTATGATCCTTTTAATGTGCTGTTGGATTCTGTTTGCTAGTATTTTGTTGAGGATTTTTGCATCTATGTTCATCAGTGATATTGGCCTGTAGTTTTCTTTCTTTGTGACATCCTTGCCTGGTTTTGGTATCAAGGTGATGGTGGCCTCATAGAATGAGTTTGGGAGTGTTCCTTCCTCTGATATTGTTTGGAAGAGTTTGAGAAGGATAGGTGTTAGCTCTTCTCTAAATGTTTGATAGAATTCGCCTGTGAAGCCATCTGGTCCTGGGCTTTTGTTTGATGGAAGATTTTTAATCACAGTTTCAATTTCAGTGCTTGTGATTGGTCTATTCATATTTTCTATTTCTTCCTGAGTCAGTCTTGGTAGGTTGTGCATTTCTAAGAATTTGTCCATTTCTTCCAGGTTGTCCATTTTATTGGCATAGAGTTGCTTACAGTAATCTCTCATGATCTTTTGTATTTCTGCAGTGTCAGTTGTTACTTCTCCTTTTTCATTTCTAATTCTACTGATTTGAGTCTTCTCCCTTCTTTTCTTGATGAGTCTGGCTAATGGTTTGTCAATTTTGTTTATCTTCTCAAAGAACCAGCTTTTAGTTTGGTTGATCTTTGCTATCGTTTCCTTCATTTCTTTTTCATTTATTTCTGATCTGATCTTTATGATTTCTTTCCTTCTGCTAACTTTGGGGGTTTTTTGTTCTTCTTTCTCTAATTGCTTTAGGTGCAGGGTCAGGTTGTTTACTCGAAATGTTTCCTGTTTCTTAAGGTGGGATTGTATTGCTATAAACTTCCCCCTTAGAACTGCTTTTGCTGCGTCCCATAGGTTTTGGGTCGTCGTGTCTCCATTGTCATTTGTTTCTAAGTATTTCTTAATTTCCTCTTTGATTTCTTCAGTGATCACTTCGTTATTGAGTAGTGTATTGTTTAGCCTCCATGTGTTTGTATTTTTTACAGATCTTTTCCTGTAATTGATGTCTAGTCTCATAGCATTGTGGTCGGAAAAGATACTTGATACAATTTCAATTTTCTTAAATTTACCAAGGCTTGATTTGTGATCCAAGATATGATCTATCCTGGAGAATGTTCCATGAGCACTTGAGAAAAATGTGTATTCTGTTGTTTTTGGGTGGAATGTCCTATAAATATCAATTAAGTCCATCTTGTTTAATGTATCATTTAAAGCTTGTGTTTCCTTATTTATTTTCATTTTGGATGATCTGTCCATTGGTGAAAGTGGGGTGTTAAAGTCCCCTACTATGATTGTGTTACTGTCGATTTCCCCTTTTATGGCTGTTAGTATTTGCCTTATGTATTGAGGTGCTCCTATGTTGGGTGCATAAATATTTACAATTGTTATATCTTCTTCTTGGATCGATCCCTTTATCGTTATGTAGTGTCCTTCTTTGTCTCTTCTAATAGTCTTTATTTTAAAGTCTATTTTGTCTGATATAAGAATTGCTACTCCAGCTTTCTTTTGATTTCCATTTGCATGGAATATCTTTTTCCATCCCCTTACTTTCAATCTGTATGTGTCTCTAGGTCTGAAGTGGGTCTCTTGTAGACAGCATATATATGGGTCTTGTTTTTGTATCCATTCAGCCACTCTGTGTCTTTTGGTGGGAGCATTTAGTCCATTTACATTTAAGGTAATTATTGATATGTATGTTCCTATTCCCATTTCCTTAATGGCTTTGGGTTCGTTATTGTAGGTATAGTCCTTCTGTTGTGTTTCTTGCCTAGAGAAGTTCCTTTAGCATTTGTTGTAAAGCTGGTTTGGTGGTGCTGAACTCTCTCAGCTTTTGCTTGTCTGTAAAGGTTTTAATTTCTCCATCAAATCTGAATGAGATCCTTGCTGGGTAGAGTAATCTTGGTTGCAGGTTTCTCTCCTTCATCACTTTAATTATGTCCTGCCACTCCCTTCTGGCTTGTAGAGTTTCTGCTGAGAGATCAGCTGTTAACCTGATGGGGATTCCCTTGTGTGTTATTTGTTGTTTTTCCCTTGCTGCTTTTAATATGATTTCTTTGTGTTTAATTTTTGACAGTTTGATTAATATGTGTCTTGGCGTATTTCTTCTTGGATTTATTCTGTATGGGACTCTCTGTGCCTCCTGGACTTGATTAACTATTTCCTTTCCCATATTAGGGAAGTTTTCAACTATAATCTCTTCAAATATTTTCTCAGTCCCTTTCTTTTTCTCTTCTTCTTCTGGAACCCCTATGATTCGAATGTTGGTGCGTTTAATGTTGTCCCAGAGGTCTCTGAGACTGTCCTCTGTTCTTTTCATTCTTTTTTCTTTATTTTTCTCTGCATCAGTTATTTCCACTATTTTATCTTCCACCTCACTTATCCGTTCTTCTGCCTCAGTTATTCTGCTATTGATCCCATCTAGAGTATTTTTCATTTCATTTATTGTGTTTTTAATCGATGCTTGATTCATCTTTAGTTCTTCTAGGTCCTTGTTAACTGTTTCTTGCATATTGTCTATTCTATTTCCAAGATTTTGGATCTGGGAAATAGAATCTTGGATCAGCTTTACTATCATTATTCTGAATTCTTTTTCAGGTAGACTGCCTATTACCTCTTCATTTGTTAGGTCTGGTAGGTTTTTATCTTGCTCCTTCACCTGCTGTGTGTTTTTCTGCTTTCTCATTTTGCTTATGTTACTGTGTTTGGGGTCTCCTTTTTGCAGGCTGCAGATTCGTAGTTCCCGTTGTTTTTGGTGTCTGTCCCCCGTGGCTAAGGTTGTTTCAGTAGGTTGTGTAGGCTTCCTGGTGGGGGGGACTAATGCCTGTGTTCTGGTGGTTGAAGCTTGATCTTGTCTTTCTGGTGGACAGGTCCACGTCTGGTGGTGTGTTTTGGGGTGCCTGTGGCCTTATTATGTTTTTAGGTATCCTCTCTGCTAATGGGTGGGGTTGTGTTCCTGCCTTGCTAGTTGCTTGGCATAGGGTGACCAGCACTGTAGCTTGCTGGTCGTTGACTGAAGCTGGGTGCTGGTGTTGAGATGGAGATCCCTGGGAGATTTTCGCTGCTTGATATTATGTGGAGCTGGGAGGTCTCTTGTGGACCCGTGTCCTGAAGTTGGCTCTCCCACTTCAGAGGCACAGCACTAACTCCTGGCTGCAGCACCAAGAGCCTTTCATCCACCCGGCTCAGAATAACAGTGAGAAAAAGTAGAAAGAAATAATTAGTAGAAGAAAGAAAGAGAGATTGAAAGAAAGGAAGAAGGGAAGTAAGGAAGGAAGGAAGAAAGAAAGAAAGGAGGGAGGGAGGAAGGATGGAAAGAAAGGAAAGAAAGGAGGGAGGGAGGGAGGAATGAAAGCAAAAGGAAGAGTGAATGGAAGAAGAGAGGGAGGGAGGGAGGAAGGAAAGAAAGAAAGAAAGACAGGAGGGAGGGAGGGAGGGAGGAAGGAAAGAAAAAGAAAGTGGAAAGAAGAAGGGTGGGAGGGAGGGAGGGATGGAGGAAAGAAAAAGAAAGAAGGAAAGGAGGAGCGGAGGGAGGGAGGGAGGAAGGGAAGGGAGGAAAAAAAGAAAGAGCAGGTAAAGTAAAATAGAATAAAGTATGAAATATAGTAGCGTTATTAAAATTAAAAAGTAATTATTGAAAAAAAACACGGACCGAAAGAACCCTGGGACATATGGTGGAAGCAAAGCTATACAGAGAGAATCTTACACAGAAGATTACACATACACATTCACAAAAAGAGAGCAGGGGGAAAAATAAAAAATCTTGCTCTCCAAGTCCACCTCCTCGATTTGGGATAATTCGTTGTAAAAAGAGGAAAAGGGCGAAAAGTCTGAAATCTTGCTAAGTCCACCTCCTTAATTTGAGATAATTCGTTGTAAAAAGAGGGAAAAAAAAGGGGGGGAAAGTCTTAAATCTTGTCCTCAAGGTCCACTTCCTCAATTTGGGATGATTCGCTGTCCATTCATGCACTCCACAGACGCAGGGCACATCAAATGGACCGTGGAGCTTTAATCCGCTGCCTCGGAGGCTGCACAGAGAGATTTCCCTGTCTCTGCTCTCACAGCTCCCGGGTCTCAGCCTTGGACCTGGCCCCGCCTCTGCGCGTAGGTCGCCGGAGGGCGTCCGTTCTTCGCTCAGACAGGACGGGTTTAAAGGAGCCGCTGATTCGGGGGCTCTGGCTCACTCAGGCAGAGGGGAGGGAGGGGAATGCCCTCTCCTCGCGCACCAGGCAACAAAAGGGAAAAAAGTCTCTTGCCTCTCCGGTAGCTCCAGACCCTTTCCCCGGACTCCCTCCGGGCTAGCACTAACCCCTTCAGGGTCTCTTCCTGCCGCCAGCCCCAGACCTCTCCCTGCGCTCCGACTGAAAGCCGATACCCGAGCCTCAGCTCCCAGCCTCGCCCGCCCTGGCGGCCGAGCAGACAAGTCTCTCGGGCTGGTGTGTGCCTGAGGGCACCGATCCTCTGTGCCAAAATCTCTCTGCTTTGCCCTCCACACCCCTGTTGCTGTGCTCTCCTCCGCTACTCCGAAGCTTTCCCCCTCCGCCACCTGCAGTCTCCGCCCTCGAAGGGGCTTGTAGTGTGTAGAAACCTTCCCTCCTTCACGGCTCCCTCCCACTGGTGCAGGTCCCGTCCATATCCTATTGTCTCTGTTTATTCTTTTTTTCTTTTGACCTACCCAGGTATGTGGGGAGTTTCTTGCCTTTTGGGGGGTCTGAGGTCTTCTGTCAGCGTTCAGTAGGTGTTCTGTTGGAGTTGTTCCACGTGTAGATGAATTTCTGATGTATCTGTGGGGAGGAAGGTGATCTCCGCGTCTTACTCTTCCGCCATCTTCCTCCGGCCCCCCCCAACAAATTTCTTTTTAAAAAATCATGTTAATATTATTTTCTGATTATAGAAAGAATGCATATACATTGAGGAAAACTGGAAAAATATGGATATGGAAAGGTATAAAAAACAGAAATAAAATTTGCCCATAATCCTACCATCCAGAAATAATTCTTGTGAACATTTCCAACTATTAATGCACACACACACAACATGCACTTTGGTCAAATGTTAACTTGGCACTGTTGTGACTGTCATCTCTCATTTCTGGGTGGATGGCTTAGACTGCTGGGTCTAAGGAACAGAAATTCTCCTAGTCTGGAGCAGGAACCAGGGGTTGAGTTTTAGGATGTATTAGGTGGTATTAGGTTAGGTTATGCTGTGGTAACCAGATAACCTGCAATCCCAAAGGTTTATTGCTTGCACACACGACAAATCCATTGTGAACTGAAGTGGCTGTGGTGATTGCGGGGACTTGGCTGGCTGTTGTCACTTGGAGTGTCTGGCTGACTACTGCCCTCCGGAAGGTTAGAATGCCACAGACCACTGGAGCAGGGGTGGAGGGAAAGGAAGCCCACTTATTCTGCCCAGAAGTGAGACCCATCATCACATCATAACTGGAGATGTCTGGGAAGTTCAGAGGAGCACAGAGAAGAGTTGGTGTTGCTAGAACAGAGCATGACTGACTTTGCTGCAGAGAGTGAGGTACGCGTGGACGGTATGGTAATGGGCAGGAAGGACTATCAGGACCTGAGGCAGCCGGGGAGACAGTGGCTGGTGACTCTGTCAGGCCAACCACATAAGAACAGAAGTTCACCTCTGTGAAATCACCTGTCCTCCCACAAATGTGAGTCTATGCAAAACTCTCCCAAATACCAGCACCAGGGGAATTGGGAACTTTTTTTTTTTTTTTTTAAATTCAGACTTTAACCTGGTGAAACAGTTCCATTTTTTTTCTTTTTTATTGAAGCATAGTCGATTTACAATATTGTGTTAATTACTGCTGTACAGCAAAGTGACTCAGTTATACATATATATATGTTCTTTATCATATTCTTTTCCAGTATGGTTTATCACAGGATACTGAATACAGTTCCCTGTGCTATACAGTAGGATCCTGTTGCTTATCCATTCTATATATACTAGTTTGCATCTACTAACCCCAAACTCCCACTCCATCCCTTCCCCCCTCCCACCCCCTTGGCAACCACCAGTCTATTCTCTCTATCCCCGATTCTGTTTCTGTTTCATAGATAGGTTCCTTTGTGTCATATTTTAGATTCCACATATAAGTGATATCATATGGTATTTGTCTTTCTCTTTCTGACTTACTTCACTTAGTATGATAATCTCTACTTGCATCCATGTTGCTGCAAATGGCATTATTTTGTTCTTTTTTATGGCTGAGTAGTATTCCATTGTATATATGTACCACATCTTCTTTATCCATTCATCTGTCAATGGACATTTAGGTTGTTTCCACGTCTTGGCTATTGTGAATAGTGCTGCTATGGACATAGCGGTGCACTGTATCTTTTTGAATTATAGTTTTGTCTGGATATATGCTCAGGAGTGGGATTGCTGGATCATGCAGTAATCCTATTTTTAGTTTTCTGAGGAACCTCCATACTCTTTTCCACAGTGGCTGCACCAACTTACATTCCCACCAACAGTGCAAGAGTGTTCCCTTTTCTCAACACAGAGAGAGTCCCAATTTGATAGCAAAGGGTGCTGAAGAAAAATCTTTTTTAAAGAAGTAAGAGGAGAGTAATTAGTAAAAGTCAACGTCTCTTTTTGCCTTATATTTGGGTTTTGTTTTTCGCATGTTCTGGTGCACGCGTGTGAGTTTAATTTTAGTACAATCAATATTAAATTAAAAATCAGAAGCAGTAGAGTAAAAATAAGAAGGAAATCTGTAATTATCCCATTGATCCCTGCCTTATATAGTACTTGAATTCCTTCTGCATGGAAACTTCTTTATTAGTAATGGTAAGAAATCCAAGCGTGGTGAATCTGAGTCTAATTTTAAGAATACATCATTGGAATTTTCCCTTGTGGCAAAGAAGGCCCTGGTGTGTTCCAGACCTAAGAGTTTTAAGAACTAGAAGAAGATATCCTTGAATGCCTCACGTACCCGAGAGAAGAGCTTGGGCAACCGAGTGAGGCGACCTTGAATGTTTTCCAGAAGGGGATTAAATGGTTTTCGGAGTTTAGTGAAACTGCCACCTGCCCTTGCCCCCGGCAGAGGAATACAGAAAAGATTTGGGGTTAAGCGTCAGCATTGTCTCTAGGAGAGCTACCTCTGCAAAAGGAACTTTGATTCCACTTCTAATCAGAGCTCCATTTTGAGTAGCCTGGGCTTCTGTGCTCGCCTTGAGAGCAGGTATGTGATTATACTGGAGATTTTGTGCTCCTCTAAGTACCCATGCAGGGTACTGTACATGAAAGAAACTTCTGGAATTCTCCAATTTCTAAAGGCTCCAGTTAAAAACTAGAGGATTCATATAATCTCATCTCTAATTGGGCTCCCATTCTTGGGTCTTTGGAAATGTGCCGTCCATGCCTTGGGCGCTGTCATTAACATTTTACAGGTGAGGAAACTGAGGATAAGAGAGGTCAGGTAATTTCCTAAGGTCACTTAGCTGGTAAGGGATAGAGCTGCTATGGACACCCACATGTGTCAAATTCCCAACTCATGCTCTGTGTCTGCCTGGCTGAAGCAAGCTTTGCTTTAAATTTCTTCAAAAGCTAGATCAGAATGGGAACAGAGATCAAGGGAAAGTGAAGTTAGGCTAACAATGCAGTAGAAGATAATGCAGGATATCTTCAGAGAGGAGACAGATATGGGGGAAAAAAACAAAGGTTTGAGACATAAGGTGTTTGTACATTTGACAAAAATACATTTGAATAAAATAGTCTCCAGGGTGTTTGTTGCCATTTCGATAAAGTTATTTGTCTACAACTAAAATTTCTATTTCTCTTCCGCTGGGAGGCAGAGTTTCATGTTTACATCATCTTAAATTTATCTCTGGCAGTGACTGCCTTAGCCTGTGTTCTTGGTATAACCTCAATGGAAGTCAAGGTGTAAAGGACTTCCAGACAAGTACAAACTTTTCTTCTGAGTTGCTGGTTCCAATTAATTGTGCTGTACAGGGGGTATCATGATGGTGAGGTTGAGTTCAAGCACTCTAGTATCATCTCTGATTGGTAATTGAGTTTCTGGTTTCTCAGTATAGCTGACTGAGATACATATATACAAATAATTTTTTAAATTGGAGTATAGTTGATTTAAAATGTTGTGTGTTAGTTTCAGGTATATACAAAGTGATTCAGTTATACATACATACATATTCTTTTTCATATTCTTTTCTTTTATGATCTATTAGAGGATACTGAATATTGTCCCCTGTGCTATACAGTAGGACCTTGTTGCTTATCTGTTTTATATATAATAGTTTGTATCTGCTAATCCCAAACTCCTAATTTATCCCTCCCTCTCTCCATGTCCCCTTTGGTAACCATAAGTTTGTTTTCTATGTTTGTGAGTCTGTTTCTGTCTCATAGATAAGTTCATTTGTGTCATATTTTAGATTCCACATATAAGTCATATGATATGGTATCTGGCTGACTGATATATTTGCATTTATGGCACCCTGGCAGCATCTTAGCTTTTCTAGGACTCTCACAAGTTCACAGTGTGGGGGAGGGAGAAGGTGGTAAATTAATAGCTTGTTAGATTGGATGAGTCTGCTGCCATCTTGCCCAACAAGTTATGGATTCCTGGTTTCATATCAGAGTTACATGGAGGTTGGCAAGAGCAGAGCCATGATGTGGTTTGGGATGTGTGATCTGACCCCAGATCTCGTCTGCTTTGGGAGGCAGTGGGAATAGTGAAGTGGGCGTCGGCTATATTCCTGTGCAGATAAACTTGAGCATAGGCCAGCCAAGGGAAGTTAACCAGCATGACTGCCACAGTTAACAGAGGGGCAGCAGGATCCACTCCATACCAGCTGCTAGTACTGAAACCTATGAATATGCACAGTCATTAGAAAAATCACTAGGCATTTGAGGAGAACCAGGAACTAGTCTAGAAGAAAATCTAGCTGGACAGTCAGAGTAATTGCTCCAGGGAAAGAGAATTAAGATATTAAAAGATTGAGAAGAAATCCAAGTAACATCCTCACTGAGTGTTGAGAATAAATGACACCTCTGAAAAAAGAGCAGGTTATCATGCGAAAGAACTATGAGCAAGAAGGATTCTCAGACACTGAAAACGTTTCAGGAATTAAAAATATAAAAACTCACTAAAATAATTTTATTTCTTTTTTGTGTCTTTACCTGAATGGTTATATTTTCTGTAATGAAAAGGTATTATTTTTTTGTGTTAGGACATTTCAATAAAGGTTATTAAAAGATTTAAAGTCTTGGGTTTCATTTCTTTTCCATTTTATTTTTAAAAATTATCTTCATTTTACATATGGTTTTCAGATTGCTGTAATCTAGCTTTTGATGGGAAAACTCTTATCAACTAGCCAAAGCTATTTTGATTATCAATTTCATTTTTAGTCACAGTAAAACCCTGTAAGCTACAACTCAAAAATTAGCCTTATGCATCAGCATGCTAAAAATAAACACAGTGTATATCAGTGTCTTTTTCTGACTCCAAATTCACATGCTCTTTAAGTATCTTTAGCTGAGTTGTCTGGAAACAATTGTGTTCTGGCACTACATCCTGCAAACATCAAGAAATCTGCAGGGCCAGGAAATACTATGGGTATTCCACAATTCAATATATAGAGTGAAACAACACTCTTGATGTATTTGCTATTTTTGAAAGCAAAAGAAGGAATCTGATTCTGACCAAGAAACCACTGCCAAAAGAATTATGGTTTAAGTAGCAGGTGTATTTTTCACTTTAGGGAATAAGATAAACTAAAATAACAGAAAAGACTAGGATTCCCATTTTATGCAATTTCACTTACAACCTAAAAACAACCATTCTTAATATTTTTTCTTTGCCAACTTTAAAGCAAGTAGAACGGAATCGAAGATAAAAAAACTGCAGGATAACGGGAAAAAACAGTGAAGCAAATACTCTGCTGGGAATTGCAGATAATACAAGAACGACAGATAGGGCTGGGGGTGGCTGGGAAGTAGAACAGGAATCAATACTATGGCCTCACTATTATGATGGGGAATACTGGCTAAGGATAAAGAAAAGCATAAAAAGTGGAAAACAGACTTTTTTCCCCCTCTCTATGCCACACTTGAAAGCACGGTTTTCATTTATTTAATGGAATATTAAGACCTTTGAGGGGGGAAGGGTGGAGGCCCTAAAAAGTCCAACGTAAACAAGTTTTAGAAACATAAGAACTTGAAAGTACATGAAATAATTTACCATCTCAAAACTTAAGTTGAATAAGATGAGGGCATAAGAAAGCAAAATCAAACAAACAAAAAGCCAAAGAAAACATTAAAACATCGTATTTATTCAAAACGAAGAAAGAAGAAAGGCTAATTCATTGGCTCTTTGCAAACACAGGGGAACAACCAGAGCTTGACAGGGGAGGCTGTTTTCCCTACAGTGAGAAGCTACAGGATAAGGACTAAACTGCAGCAGGGAAGATCCCTGTGTAAAAAAGTCACTTCCTTGTGTGAGGTTATGTTATGAGATTCTGACGTGGTTATCCGAGGGAGACCGTGGAATTCTCTAGCGTGGTGGGGGGCAGGAGAGGAGAGAAAAGGGGGCAAGAGGGAGAGAAAGCGAGGCAGAGAACTATGCAGATCTGGGGTAGTTTCTTCCAAAAAACCAGTCCCTCAGACAAAGGACCTTGTTACTTTTCAGTAAAGAGTCCAGACACACAGGACTCACGTCTTAGGACGCTGGCTCTTTGGGAGTGGTTTCGAGAAGGATGAAGATGGTGTGTGTGTGTGTGTGTGTGTGTGTGTGTATTATGGTCCTGTGAGTGCAGATCCGAGTGTCGAATTCCCACAGGAGCTGGGAGAGGCATTGGTAGGGGAGTGGGTGTCAAGAAAGGAATGTCTGTGATCAAGATAAAGAGCAACATCAGAAGCAAAGAGTGGGTGGAATGAGGCAAAGAACAGGGATATTACGAGGGGTGGGTCATCCAGCCCAGCACACAGGGGACGGGGGCTGCTGGCTCCATGCATCTTACCCTGATTCAATAAACTCGAAACCCTGTCATGTGGACAAAGACTGCCACATTTATCTTAGCACTCCCAGTACCGCGGACAATCATGGTAGAATAAATCTATGAATGAGTGAGTAAGAAGAGGGAGCTTCTGCCTGTCATTACCTAGGGCAAGGATATTCAATAAAGGTGTAATGGGAAATGCAAATACAAGACACGTATGCAATTTTAAATTTTCTAGTAGCCGCAATAAAAAAGGAAAAGGAAACAAGTGAAATTAACTTTAGCAATACATTTAATTTAACCAACATATTCAGAATACTATCACTTCAACATGTAATCAATGTAAAAGTTGAGTATTTTAAATTCTCTTTTGAAGAACTAAGTCTTTAAACTCCAGAGTGAATTTTACAATTACATCACCTTTCAATTCAGACTAGTCACATTTCAACTATTTCAGCAGCCACAGGTAGCTAGTGGTTATTGTGTGGGACGGCCACAGCCCTGTATTCTGCCTGTATTTATATTTTAATTTTTGTAACACATTGGCTCAAAAGTAAAATTACGGGGACTTCCCAGGTGGCCCAGTGGTTAAGACTCCCCCTTCCAATGCAGGAGGGTGCAGGTTCAATCCCGGTTGGGGGAGCTAAGGTCCCACATACCTCGTGCCCCAAAAACCAAAACATAAAACAGGAGCACTATTGTAACAAATTCAATAAAGACTTTAAAAAATGGTCCACATCAAAAAAAATTCTTTAATAAAGAAAAAGGGAAAATTACTTTCCTTTTACAATAAGCTAGCTAACTCATCCTCTCATTAAATAAAATGACTGTCCCTATGTAACTATTTGAAAATTCTTAATAATTCTTTTATACATAAAAGCGTTTTCTGAATCATCAACTATTGCAGAATTTCAGTCTTACAAAAGTAAATGTATATTTGTGCATCAACTGATTGAATTTCAAGGGAGCAGTTTAGGAGCCAAAGAAGGTCTTGTTACTGAGCCTGAAAGGGCTCGGCCCCTGCAGCATCCCCTCATGTAATCAGTCAGGTCTCCTACCAAGATAGCTCTGATTTGCTAATACTATGTCCTAGCCCATAATAATAATGATGAGGATAATTGATTTATTAAGCTATATATTAAGCAAATAATCCTATATTCTCTGAACATCATTGCATCAACTCACAATAACAACGTAAGATAGGTACTATTACTCTCCCCAATTTGGAGACTATTATTTTTTAAAATTAATTTTTATTGGAGTACAGTTGATTTACAATGTTGTGTTAGTTTCTGCTGTACAGCAAAGTAAATCAGTTATACACGTACATATATCCACTCTTTTTAAGATTCTTTTCCCATCTAGTTCATTACAGAGTCCTGAGTAGAGTTCCCTGTGCTATACAGCAGGTTCTTATTAGTTATCTATTTTATATGTAGTCGTGTGTATACGTCAATCCCCATCTCCCAATTTATCCCTCCCCGCTTTCCCCCCTGGTAACCATAAGTTGGTTTTCTACATCTGTGGCCCTATTTCTGTTTTGTAAATAAGTTCATTTGTACCCTTTTTGTAGATACCACATATAAGCGACATCATACGATATTTGTCTCTGTCTGACTTACTTTAGTCAGTATGACAATTTCTGTTTTAGAGTCAGCTCAGATTATACAGGTAGTAAGAAATCAATGAAGGATTCAAAGCCAGAGCTGACCTAGCACCAAGATCTGTGTGTCTGACTCGCACAGGCTCTGTCTGCCTCTCCTCACCCTGCTTGAGGCCCACCTAGCCTCATCCTCACCCCTCCAAAATCTTTCCCAGTCAACCTCCTTCTCTGATCCTCTGTGAGCAGAATTATAGCCAGTGCCTGGTAGAATTGGCTAATTTTTCCATTTCTGTTAAGGAATAACTCCCTCAACACCTATAACCCTCTAGGTCTAATTGGGACACTCTGGCCCCCCAATCTCACTGCCCTGCCTACAAAAAACCCCCCGCCTCTTAAGGATCCACCCATATTCCTCCGCGGTGACGCCTTCCGAGGAGCAGCGGGACAGTGTGAGACCCAGGCACAACCTCGGCCAGAAAATCAAAGCCCTTCAAATGCTTCATTTTTCTTTGCTCCTCTTCCTCTCTTGCACAATGTCTCCAAAGCAGAAAACAACCCACCCTGGGTATAGGAGGACTTGAAAACTTAGCATTCCTAGGGAGGTAATTAGTGATGCATTTTGCTTCTGAGTTGTCCACAGATCTGTGAACCTTGGGGAACTGTATTAGTTTCCTGAGGGTGCTGTAACAAAGTACCACAACCTGATGACTTAAAGCAATAGAAAGTTCTTCTCTCATAGATCTGGAGGCCAGAAGAATGAGATCGAGCTGTTGCAGGGCTACACTCCCTTCAAAGGCTCTACGGGAGCCTTGCCTCTTCCAGCTCTGGTGGTTCCAGGCGTCCTGTGGCTTGTGGCAGCATCACCCAACCTCTGCCTCTTAACGTCCTCATTAATGTCTCTGTCCTTTTCCCTTCTTAAGGACACGTGTCAAGGGATCCATTGAACACCTGTGGATCACCAAGTGATCAATGGATCACTCTAAAGCCAGGCTGACTTCATCTCTAGATCCTTAACTGATTACATCTGCAGAGACCCTATTTCACATTCTGAGGTGTTGGGTGGACATGAATTAGGGAGGATACTGCTTGACCCACTCAGGGACATTTGTGCCATGCAGAGCCCTCTCAAGTGACTGCTAACAGGTGCCCCACACCCACAGCGTTTGATGAAGACACCATTTTCCCCTTGGGTCTCGGTACCAAGAAAGGTAAAGGGAGGCAGAAAACTCCAAAGGGCAGGATGCTTCAAATTGAACGAATAAGCAGCCTTCATCCCCCCCGACACCACTGTGTTTTTCACAAGGAGCTCACTTTCCAACAGAGCTTTGTGACAAAATTTCACCAGCAAAAGTGAATTTAGGGCTTCCCTGGTGGCACAGTGGTTGAGAGTCCGCCTGCAGATGCAGGGGATACGGGTTCGTGCCCCGGTCCGGGAGGATCCCACGTGCCACGGAGCGGCTGGGCCCGTGAGCCATGGCCGCTGAGCCTGCGCGTCCGGAGCCCGTGCTCCGCAACGGGAGAGGCTTCAACAGTGAGAGGCCCACGTAACGCAAAAAAAAAAAAAAAAAAAAAAAAAAAAAAAAAAAATGAATTTAAAGGAAAATCAAATATAAATTCCATGTCTTTCTTGGAAAGACTTCAAATAATATCCTCCGTTAAGTATATTTACCTCCTCTCAACTCCTCTAGTACTTTGTTTCTCCATTTGCTTTACCTTTAAAGTCAATATCAATTTATTGAACGTGTACCACATTCGAAACATTAGTCCAAATAAACTAAAGAGGGAGGTTGACCAGAAAGATAATTGTTGGGGAAGGGCTGGCGGCGGAGGGGTGGGGGTGTGTGTGGGGGGAATTGGGGGAGAGGACATAAAAAGACAGAGACACTGTCCTCAATGGAATTTGCCATCTGGTGGAGAAAACGGGCATAGAAAGTGATTAAAGAAGATAGTGAAATAGGGAAGGCGCTGGGAGGGTTTGGTTAGCAAGCAGCCACCCAATTCCTTATTGGAACTCGGTATAGCATCTGCTTCATCCGATAACATCTCTCAGGGGCAGCCGCTGGGAGGAGCACTTCTGGGTCTGGCAGCAGGAGAATCCTCTTACGGTCCTTCCCTGTTTCTACTTTATCGTTTGATCCTTTGAGAACCAGTCTTAGCCTTTCTCTTATCAGTAGTTCTTCAAAGGAAAGCCTATTAGAATCAGCGTGGGTGGAGGGCTCTCTGGGCACACACAGTTGAGAAGCAGCTCCAGGCGTCACCCCCACACACTGAGAACAAATGTGAGTAGATGGGGACAAGGACTTTCTGAGTTGTTGTCTTTGCTACCTCGGGGCATATACACAAGGCAATGTCATGGAAGGCGGTTGAAGAATGTTCGTTGAGGGAATGAACCAATGGATAAATAGTATCATGTGAGGCCGACTATGCAGCAATTGCTGGATGATTCTCCCTTAGCTGCTGTGGTTGGCCAGCTCTGAAACGTGCCACGGGTTCCTGTCTCCCACCTGACATGCCCTCGTGTAACGCCCTCCCCTTGAATGTGAGCTAAGCTTACTGCTGGTCTCTAATGAACAGAAGCTGGCAGAAGCAATGGGGTGTCACTGCTGAGAGCTGGTTACAAAAAGACTGTGGCTGCTATTTTGGGCACATTCTCTCTCTCTTTTTCTGCCTATGCACCCTTATCTCTCTCTCAGAGCTCTCACTCTGGAAAAAGCCAGTGGCCTTGTTGAGTGGCCCTATTGGAGAAACCCATGGGGCAAGGGATGGGTGTCTCTGGCCAGCAGACAGCAAGGACCTGGGGCTGTCGGTCCAGCAACGCTGGAGGAACCGATTTCTGCCGACAGCCACAGGAGTGAGCTTGGAAGTGGGTCCTCCCCGCATTGAGCCCTGGGGTGACGGCAGCTCTGGCCAAGAGCTTGACTGAAACCTGTGAAAGACCGTGAGTCAGAGGCCCCCAGCTGAGCCTGGATTCCTGACCCACAGAAACTGAGAGATAATAAATGTTCTGAAGCTGCTAAGTTTTAGGGTAACGTGTTATGCAGTAGCAGGTGATTAACACAGTTGCTCCCAATCCATATGCCTCACATGAGACACAGAATTCCTGAGCAGGTGGAGAACCTTGGAGGCCATCCAACTCCTTCCTTGCATAGATGTACAATGTACAGATACAGGCTCAGAGAAGGGGGGTTGACCTGACCAGGCTGTATGGCAAAATCAAGGTGTCTGGTCCTGGATCCTAAGGACACCCAATGCTCTGTGCACTACTTGATAGCTGCCTCAGCTGAGAAATTGGTCTTTGCACCAAATGCACCATGAGAGAACTGTCATCTCAGCGATTCCAGTTCTATACCAGCCGCAGTTTGTCTACATTTTTTTTTCCGGTACGTGGGCTTCTCACTGCTGTGGCCTCTCCCGTTGCGGAGCACAGGCTCCGGACGCGCAGGCTCAGCGGCCATGGCTCACGGGCCCAGCCGCTCCGCGGCATGTGGGATCTTCCCAGACCGGGGCACGAACCCGCGTCCCCTGCATCGGCAGGAAGACTCGCAACCACTGCGCCACCAGGGAAGCCCTGTCTACATTTTGAAAACACTGCGTCACAGTAATTCTGAAAAAAGGAAAGATATTTAATATATATTCAATATAGTTATAAAATGTAACATAATTATATATCACATAGCATACCACTTATATATTACCTAATGTATGATGATGATATGCATTGTAATAATAGTAAGTTATACTTTTATAACTCCTTACATTTAAAAATCTTTCACATATGCCATCTTTGAAATAATCACATGGGATGGGTAATTATTTATATTTTACAGATGAGAAAACTGAGGCACAAGCATGTTAAGTCATTTGCCAGTGTTCACAGCTAGGTTCTGAACCCAGGTCTCAGATCCCAGGCTCCGGGGGCCACTGCTCAACTGTCACAACCTTTTAGGACCCTCCTCAAAGGTCTGGTGCGGCCTGCAGGCCAAAGCCCTTGACATGCCAGCTGTGCTTTTTGGCCAGGCAGCTCTCCCACCTCCATCCGAGTGTCATCGCCAACATCCCCATAAGATTATGCTTTGTGAAATAAAGAATAGTTTTAAAATTTGTGTGTGTGTGTGTGTCCCAGACCTCAATGACAAATAACAATAATCAGTAATCATAGTCAAGGGAGTTAAAAAAAGAAAGCAAACAATTTTGCAGAATAGCATTCCCACTGTGGCTTCCACCCAGGCTTTTAAAAGTTTTGTTTTCTCAAAATCAGCAGGAAGCCTCCCTGTCTCTTGTACTCTTTGCTGAAATCCTTTTAAACAGCGGAAGCACCACGTGGAGGCTTGAAAAGGTGGCTTTGGAGACGCATTTGACTTAGTGTCCTTTGCACAACTCAGTCCTAGGATGTGACAACAGACTTCCGCATGAGGGCTATCCATCCTCCGGATCCCCCCCACCCCACCAGGAAACCCTTTCATAGCCACAGACTTCACGAGGCCATCAGGCTCCTCCAGTCCTCGGTCAGGGCTGCCCTGTGTGTGTGTGGCGCGCTTGGGAAATTCCAGCTCCCAGAAGATACAGCACACCACAGGCCACTTGGCAGAATTAGCAATGACCTCTAACCTTACAACAAACTGAAAAAGAAACAAATCACCTCAAGACATCTCCATAAAGGAGCCTGAGATTTATGTCAGCAATAGGACCTCTGAATACAGTATTGTCTCTTTCTTCTTGCTCTGTGACACACACATAAACTCGTCTGCGCATGTGTGCGTGCACATTTACACATCTACATCCCCCGTTACTCCCACTCCCTGTTCACTTCAGATCTCTTTGTTTAAAACCTCCTTCACCTGGTTATTTCACTTTTATTTCTAACTTGCACTTGCTGTGCCCCCAACCTGAATTTATTAACTGCTTCCTTTTTTTCCTCATAAAATTTTCTATAAGACATTTCAACATTTCGGCTAGTCCATCAATTCCATTTTTTTTTTTTTTCTTTGAGAACCCCTCCCAGAACCATTGGCGCTCCTGACCCACTCTGGACTTGCTGGTCTTTAGACTTCTTGCACACCTGGAACACCGTCTTGGGAATTTCATTCACCACTTTCCTGCTGAATTCTCATATTTTCTGAATTCTACGTCCTCCACTATCTCGATAGTTTTCCTTATTTCTACGGGGAACATCTTGCGGTTACTTTTTAAGAAAGGGTGCTCAGGAAATCAGTTTTTGAGACCCCACCCTTCTGACAATATCCTCCTTTTATTCTCACCCTTGACTGACAGTCTGACTGGGTATATACATTTCATGGTTCTAAGTAATTTTCCTTCAGAACTTTTAGGCTATTGCTCTGTTGTTTTCTGGTGTCCAGTGTAGTTATTGGAAAATCCGATGCCATTCTGATCCATGTTCCTTTGTATGTGGCGTTGTTTTTCTCTCTGGAAGCTTTTAAAAAAATTATTGTTGGGTTTCCCTGGTGGCGCAGTGGTTGAGAGTCCACCTGCCGATGCAGGGGACGCGGGTTCATGCCCCGGTCCGGGAGGATCCCACATGCCACGGAGCGGACAGGCCCGTGAGCCATGGCCGCTGGGCCTGTGCGTCCGGAGCCTGTGCTCTGCAATGGGAGAGGCCACAACAGTGAGAGGCCCGCATACTGCAAAAAAACAAAAAAAAAACAAAAAAAAACAAACCACTTAAAAAAAATGTACTGCTTTGAGATATCTCTTTTATTGTCTTGCACTATTTTAACTTCTGTGTTGATATTTCCCTTTTCATGTGTGCATGTCCTATTGTCCTGAAAAAGATGAATTTTCTAGAGAGCTCCAAGTATGTGGTTTACAACTTTACATCTTTCCTAGTGTCTAGCATAATGCTATACACAGAGTTGACAGTTAATAAACATTTGCTGAATGAAGGATAGGATAATAAATCACGTAGACATTTTAAAGAGAAGAAACTGGGGATTTTGAAGCAGGAGAGAGAAGGATTTGCTTTACCCGTAAGAATTGGTAGGACAGAATCATCCAAAGAATATATTGAATTAACTGGCTGTGCAAGTCATTTATAACCTATGTTTTGTAAAGGATATATGTTATAATGAGATCAGCATAATTTGTAAAATGAATCCACAGAACCTATGAGACTGCTAAAAACAGTCTATAATTAGGATTGACAATTTTAAACTCCAGTGTTTCCTGAATTTATTCCCGTGGATTTATTGCTAGAAATCCTGACATGGTCCCAGGAGGCAATATCTTGAGCTATAGATGGCATTCTTCTTGTCATCTTCTCTCCTTGTCTCAGTGTCATCAGGATAACAAGCACTTCTGCAACTCTAGGGAGAATGTATATGCAGCAAACAGTAGGGATGAATTCAGCCGTAACATATGCTACACATTTATTATGCACAGCTTGTTAGATCCTGATTTCTGATCTGCCATTTCCCCCCAAGGAATATAGACTTCCAGAGTGGCAAAAATAATATGGCTGTTTTAAAGGGCAGCCTATTTATATAAAATGGGTCCCCCTGAACTCATCCATAAGTCATCTATGACTTTTCTTTCACTTACTCACTGGATGAGTGTATTCGATACGTAAGTCTTTATGGCATAGGATTTATTTTATCATAGAGAGAGAGAGAGTACCTGCGCAGAAATTGGATGGCCTCTCCACCCCCCTGCCACCATTTGTGGTAATGAAGGCTGTCCTCACCGATTTACTTTGCTGCCTGACAGACAAGATGACTGTTTGTTTTATCACTGTTGCCCACGCCTATCAACCTACCCTCCAATTTGATGACTACCACAGCAAGATATATATATGTAAATATATATATATATTTACATATATGAGTAGCAGATCTCCTCAGGGACTATAATTATTCATCTTTCAAAAGCCACAAGTTCTATAATGGATGAGTGCTGCAGACAACAAACCAGTTTATAGGTTTATCTTGTAAACGAAAGAGTAATTTGTCTTTATTGGAGGGATAGGCCACTACCATTTAATGGATGAGTTGTAAGTATCAAGAAAGATTGGGTAAATGTATTTGTGACTCAGGCACATAAATGCTGTTCTGATATTGCTGTGTAGAAAACAAACGCTAATGTATTCAGTCCATCAGACCATACCATGATTTGGAAAATCCAGAGGCCTGCCATGAAGCCTCAGCCTGTTGTCTTGAGTTACAAATGACCCTTAAATTCATATGACTATGGCTGCTATTGGAAACACCTGATTTCATAATATTTTTAAGCCCAGGAGTCGATCAAGGCACTCAAGCTGTTACTGCCATCAGAGATGAGGGCTTAAAATATCCACTGGGGCATGTTTCTTGGTTTCTCATTGAATCTCAAATTGAACATGCAATCCATTTTGCCCTCTCATGTTTAGGTATCATGGACACTAGTAATGAATTTTTCACCATTTGCTTTGCAGTCTTCTGTTGATTTTCACTAATAGAGCTTGTTTATCCACTGAAGCATTTGAATGTTATTTTTGCCAAGTAATAAAATGGTTCTACTCAACTGTGTTCTGATTTGTCTTAGCCAAGGCTCTTTAGAATCGAGAGAAAACAAACCGACCCAAGCGAGCTCTTATGGAGAAATGTCAGGTCATTTCATGGCTATGTATGGATTCAGGGGCTGACATGAAGAGCCAATACTCCCCAATATCTCAGGAACATATCATCTCTCTCTTTTTTTTTTTTTTTTTGCGGTATGCGGGCCTCTCACTGTTGTGGCCTCTCCTGTTGCGGAGCACAGGCTCCGGACGTGCAGGCTCAGCAGCCATGGCCCACGGGCCCAGCCGCTCCGCGGCATGTGGGATCCTCCCGGACCGGGGCATGAACCCGCGTCCCCTGCATTGGCAGGCAGACTCTCAACCACTGCGCCACCAGGGAAGCCCCCTATAATCTCTCTTATATCTGGCTCTCTCTGCTTTCCTCTCATCTGTCTCCTCTTCTCTTTGGTCAGCTTCTTCTCCTATTCATCTTGCCCATGACTCCATAAGACCACAGCTCCAAATCTATATCATGACCTCTGCTTCACTACAGTCTCTACTGCAAAGTTCAAACTCTTTTCCTGAGAATCTGGTTAGTCTACCTTCTTCACGGGTCTGCTATCTTTGGGATGTGGTTTCCAAGGCCTATGGATAGAGTGGGTTCTCTAGAAGGGGCCCTAAGAAGCACAGGCCACGAAACTCAACAAATCCTAAGCTTCCCATCATGCTCTGACTTCACTCTATTGTCTTGTAATTACTTCTTCAAGCTGCTTTGGAAATAGGAACAATTATGTCACATGTCTGACTCTTGAATAAACAAGGAACTGCCATTGAGTTACAGCTTTCCAGTTCTGCAGAAACTATACAATTGAAGCAGTTTCTGGAAGTTTCTAGGTCAAGGGCTGTCAATCTGTACGTTCTCTACCTGAGTTCTCTTTCTTGGCCGCATTTGGGGGCCAAATATTTTAACCATTAATGACAGTGCAGTATAGCTAGGAGGGCAGGGCTTGGACCTGAGAAGTCTACCACAACTGGGACCCTAGCTCCCCTAATGCAAATTTTGTTAAGGTCTCTTGTTCAGGAGATAGGTGACTGGGATTGCTTCTACTGCTTTCAGCAAATATATACAAAGTAAAATGAAGTCTGTGGGTCTGGATGGGAGGATATAAGTCAGATGCCAAGACCAGACACCGGTCCCTTGATAACCTGGTAAGAGATAGGTAAAGAAGGGTCACTGTGCTGTGGCAAACTCAGAAAGGGATTCAGTCCCCAATGAACATGCTTCTGTCATGCTACACTGTAGCTCATGTAAAAATCTGTCTTCCTGAAAGAGCTTAAGATCCTTGAGGGCATAAATGGTAGACCAGTTGTCTGTGGATCCCAGGAGGCATCATAGTACCTGGCACATAGTAGGTACTCAGTGATGTTTGCTCATCAAGTGAACGCGTGGACTGTGTAAGCTACCTTCTTTGCTGACATCAGCATGGGCATCCTTAAAAGGCTGCTTTTCTTTTTGTACCTTCCTGTGTGTGTAAGAATATTGAGCTGGTTAATCATCCTAATTAAAATTTAAATGTATTTTCTAATCTTAGGCAATTTCAGGAAGTGTTTTTTTCATCGTCAGCCTTCAAAAGAACTGCTTTCATTTTACATTTTCTAGTGATAACACTTTATTGTGAGTTAAAGAAATACGTCTTGCTAAGTGTTTAGACCTATAGCATTTAGAAACTGTTCCCTGCCATGTTCGCCTACTTAAACCTGTCCTCACCATTTACTCCCATAAGTCATTTTATCATTTTTTCTGCTCCTTCTGATCAAAGGCACCTGTCTGCACAGCGGGGTCTATAGTCAAGCACTGACCTTCTGCAGCCCTTGTGTAGGCCCTGCCTCCTAGTCCCCAAATGCTGTATTTCATATATCTTTGCCTTTAAAAAACTTATTGTCATGTTTTAAACAAAATAAAACATGTTTATTATAGATATTTTAGGGGAAAAAAGATAAGCAGAAATAAAATAACTAATGAGCCATAGTTCCCATCACCCCCAAATCACTTTTTTTTTCCAGCCTGTTTTCTATGCCCATAGGATTCTTATTTTAAATAAACACAAGATAACATTTCTTTACATGTATCCCCAAATACCAATAGCCCTATTCCACATCCCCATATCAGTAAACCTGCTGAGTTTGGTGAGTGGTATTCCCTCTAAACATGCAAGCCATCTGTGACCGCTGGATATGTGATTCACCTTAATTTTATGATTTAAGTCACATTTTGTCACATTAAAATATTATGGCACTTTTTGACCTGTTTGGTTTATTTTCTGGATTCAGTTAGCATGAGCTGAGAAGTTAAATGACAGCCTTCTGACTCCCTGAGTATGGACAATAATAAAAATTTTAGAAAAGGAGGAGAATCTTCTGTTTCCAGCAGGGCAGGCAGATTAGATGCACTGAACAGCCTTCTTGATGGAAACAAGTTAAATATTAAATAGTTTTTAAAATCTTATAAATTCATTGTTAAGCTGGCATGAAAGTAAGGGCTTCTCAGAGGTGAGAATTGAAGTAGATGTAAAACCTTGGGTGCAAGGAAGCGCCCAGGCTGGCTTCTGTACTGAGACCTTGTACTTGTGTTTTGGCAGAGGCATGGATGCAGGGAACAGACTGAAGCTGGGGAAGCCTTCAGAGGTGATGTCAGATAAGCCAGGACTTTGAAAGGCTACTCTCTCAAGACAGTGGAAAATGAGAAATGAAGTCCGCCATGTAGAAGGGGTATTAGGGTGGATTTGCCTGCCTCGAATTTGGTGCTGGGAATGAGAAAAACAATGTTTACTATCTCCCCTGACAATTCATAACCACAAACCAGCCCACGTTTTTGTTTTTGTTTTTTCTTTTTGCTGCACCACGTGGCTTGCAGAATCTTAAGTTACTTGACCAGGGATCAAACTCGTGCCCCCTGCAGTGGAAGCACGGAGCTGTAACCACTAGACCACCAGGGAATCCCCCCCACATTTGGGTTTTGAAGGCAAGAAAGAATTAGGGAGGGAGGAGAACAGAAGATTGAGATACAAATGGAAAAAGAAGAAGACTGTGAAAGTAAATTAAAATACAGGTAGACATTGTAGAATTTTCCTCAGTAAACATCTTTCCAATAGAATACCTCTTGGTTTTTAATAACCAAATACCATAGAATTTACATACCTTTGAATACATTCTTTATCAGCCGGTGGTTATACAGGAGCAATGTCTAATTACATTCCAAATTAATCTATTTTTAACAAAATGATGTGCTGAGATGGTATCAGGTTACATTCCAAATACAATGGATACATCATCAGGATCACATGAAGAGTTCTGGAAAAGCATGCAGAGCTCCAACAATGGGGATGCTGGTTCTGAGCGAAACATCACAACATACACTCAGTAGGAACGACCCTTTGCCATGTGTGCTGGTCCGGAACACATCTCCAAAGTGCCTGTCAAGTTTAGCTCGCATTTTGGAGTAGTGATGAATGAGTTACACACACACACTCTCTCTCTCTCTCTCTCTCTCTCTCTCTCTCTCAGAAAGCATTGAAGAAAAGTGTGGAGGATAGAGAAAACAAATGTAAATAATAGGAGTTTGAACCAAGCTCCTTTTTACAATTTTTTTCATCGTTATAGTTAGTCATCTCCTTTGAAAATTTCTGACGGCTTTCTTGTTCAGGAGGTTCTTCAGCAGTTCCAAATGACAGAGGATTTCTATCAGCTTCTGAGTCGGAAAGTTTGCTTGAAATGACCAGCTTTCAACCCACTCATGCATATCAGCACTTTCTGCAACGAGGGACCGTTCCTCCTGTGGTCCTGCTCTCTTCTCAGTTTTCTTCAAAGTGTCAAGTTTTCTCCTCACTCAGTGAATTACAGTTTATTGCCGTTAATTGCCTTGTTTTTATAGGAAATTTTTCACTGCATTGTTTTCTAACAAATTTATTTATTGCAGTTATTTGCTTTGCCATATTGGAAACATAATGTTCGTGGTATGCATGCAGAGTTTCATGTTTGGTAATCATAAAACAATGCTTTAAGCATTTCACACCCAGATACAATAGTTTGTTTTTTGTATTTAAGCATTTTACTTAAGAAAATTGGTTGGGAGCTAGGGTTAACATGTAATGCATTATACATTTTTCTCATTTAAACTACCAGGAAATAGACTCTCAGTGTTTTCATGCAAAATATCTGATGTTTTAGGAATGGTTTTTTTTTTTTTTTTTTTTTTTTTGCGGTACGCGGGCCTCTCACTGTTGTGGCCTCTCCCGTTGCGGAGCACAGGCTCCGGACGCACAGGCTCAGTGGCCATGGCTCACGGGCCTAGCCACTCTGCGGCATGTGGAATCTTCCCAGATCGGGGCACGAACCCGTGTCCCCTGCATCGGCAGGCGGACTCTCAACCACTGCGCCACCAGGGAAGCCCAGGAATGTATTTTTGACATTAGAAGGTATGATGGTTAATTTTATGTGTCCACTTGACGGGGTCACAGTGTGTTCAGACATTTGGCTAAACATTATTTCCAGGTGTGTCGGTGAAAGTGTTTCGGATGACCTTAGCATCTGAACTTGGAGACGCGGTAGAGCCCTCTCCTATGAAGGTGGCCACCATCAAACCTGTTGAAGGTCTGAATAGAACAGCATGGCTGAGAGAGGTAGAATTTGCCTTTCCTGCCTGACTGCTTGAGCTGGACATTGGTCTTCTGCCATTGGACTGAGACTCCGGTTCTTAGGCCTTTGGCTTTGGATTGAATTACACCATCCACTTTCCTGCATCTCCAGCTTGTGGGGGGCAGATCATGGAACTTAGCTTCCATGATTGTGTGAGCCAATTCCTCACAATAAATATCTTAACATAGATAGATGATAGATAGACAGATCTTTTATATCTTTAATTGCAATAAATGTAATGTATTAAACACTATCGGTAAAATATAAAGATGGCTAGGTTGGGTTTAAAAAAATATATAGCCATATACTATTTACAATAGACCACACACTTCACAAAGACACATAAATATTTAGAACCAAAAGATATATTGACTAAATAATCAAAGGAAACCTGGGGCAGCTATCTTAATATTAGATAAAAGCAACTCAAGGAAATAAGAAATAAAGAGAGCCACATCATAACATTAAAAATTTTAATTCACCCTATAATTATAATGAATCTAAGACATGCACAAAATAACACAGTTTCAATATATGTAAATCAAAAGTTGACAGAGCTACAGAGAACAATTGACAAATCTACTACAGGAGTACTCTCTAAAATACTAATAGATCAGGTGGACAAAAAGTAGTAAGAATACAGGAGATATTAACTGAGCAATTAAGTTTGATCTAATGATCATTTAGAAAACCAGAACATTTAATGGCTTGAAAATACACAGTCTACATACTAATGTGTAACCCACATGAAACATTTATAAGAACTGAATTCTTACTAGGACAAGAGGCTGCCCAACAATTTGTAATCATTCTCTGATCATCACGAAATTAATTTTGAAATAGGAAAGGCTAAAACTATAGGGGGAAAGTTGGTAAATGTTGGCTACATTAATATTAAGGATGACTGTTCACTGAAATACATCAAACAGAGAGTGAAAAAGCAGGTCAAAAACTAGGAGGAGACGTATAACTCAAAGGATTATATAAAGAACTCCCAGAAATCAACAGGGAAAAAAGTAAGCAACCCATGCAAAAGTGAGAAAAAGTTACTAACAGAAGAGCATTTCAACTGTCCCTTAAACACATGAAAAGTTGCTCAAACTAAGTAATCAGGAAATGTGAATTAAAACCACAATGAGGTAGAATTTTACAGCCACTGGAAGGGAAAGGTGAAAATCTAAAAGTTGGTCAATACCAATGCAGGGTGTAGATCAAACAGAGTCCCTCATCCACTGCTGGAGCGAAACAATATGCTATTTGGGAACACCTCTGTAGATGGGAACATTATAAAGAAGGGCAAGGGAATGAGCAATGCAAAATTCAGGATGGCAGTTATCCTTGAGGGGAAAGAGAAGGAAGGATGATGGTTATCATTGATTAAACCACACAGGTATGGTTTGTACATCCTTTTGTAGGGATGCTATGTTTCACAATTAAGAAAAATATGAATGAAGTTAAAGGCTGGTATCAGCTAATACCAAAAGTCATTCTGATACTTAGTAGGTATTGTGTTATGGTTGACAGAAAGTCATTATGCTGTTAATTTGTCTCTCATCTTCTTTGTGCTTTTTCTACTGGCCTGAGCTTTAGTCAATTAAACCAACCCTGCACATTAAATTTCAAGACGTGTATTGCCTATTGATCACAAATATGAAACACCTTGTTTACTGCAAAACTTTTCAAGACAGAAGAGCCATGAACCTAAGACTGCTTAAACTGACATTCTTAATGCTGAATAGTATGGTCTATTATTACTTAAATCTCTTAAACATTTTCTTTAGTCACACTGTGGTTTTTCAGAGCTTTTAGTTTTATCTGGCATGATTTTTCCATAAAATCATGCTGCTCGTGTATTCTGGTGTGTCTGTGAACTTTCTAAATTATTATAAAGTATTAGCTTTAAATTTCTTTTGAGATGATTTCAGTCATTTTAGAAGTCTTAAGGAAAAGAAGATCAAACTATTTCTCTTCTTCTTGTGATAATTACCACACTTATTAAACCCATATCTAGTCAAGCCTAAGGTTTTATAAAGATTCTGTGGTAATTTATTAAGTCAACCACCCAAAGCTTCCTTTACTTGGTCCTATTGAATCCCCTCAAATATCTGTCTATGCCTACAGACTTCTAGGACCATCTGTCTCTTATTTGAATTAAATCTATACTGTCTGACTTTATATATAGATTTTTGGGATTGGCTGTATAGAAGCAGATGCTGAGAGCAGGCATCAGTGGCTACAGTTTTATTCTTGGACTTAACCCAGGGTCTCTGGAGGAAGGACTTTTCCCTAGTATCTTGAGCTCCGTCTTAATTTCCTTTTTGTCCTTCCTTTCTATAATAATTCCCTCCTACTTCATAGCTCCCTCTATCTCTTCCCGGAGAGGAAAAAAAATGCCTACTCCCCAAATATTGACATATCACGTTTCTTAAAAACTGAACAATAAAAACTTCCTGGGACACCAATGAGCCATTCAACTCCGGTTCCTTCCATCTCTCTTTGGTTCACTAGCAAACACTCTGAATTACTGTAAACTTCATAGCACTCCCTTCTTCATCTCGGGGCACAGCCCACCTGGCCACCTCTCAGACCTCATCTCTTTCTTTCTCAAACTGGGCTTCCACCACACTGGTCTCCTTACTGCTACTCACTGTCAAGGGCGCCCCTGTTTCTGGCTTTAGCATTTGGTCCTCCTTCTGCCTCGATGCTCTTTCCATATATTCATAGAGTTTCCTCCACATCTCTGCTCAGGTGACCCTCTGGTCACTATGTTAAGAAAAACGCAAATAACAAAATAGCGCCCCCTCCCACCCCAGCCTCTTTAGATTAGGTATTTTTCTTTCTAGTATTTCTCTCTACCTGCCATATATTTATTGATTGTCTGCAAACACAATAAAAAAGAAAGACCTTGTGCCTTTTGTTCCCTCTTAGAATAGTGCATAGTTGGAGCTGAAGAAGTATCTGTGGATTGAATCAATTAATGAATGTTGAAAGTGCCCCGTCTTAAGTTCAGTAATGATTCCCTTGTTTCTCTGAAGTCTGCTCATCCCACTGTTGCATTTGCTTCCTTTTTTTTTTGGCCGCTCGGCTTGTGGGACCTCAGGTCCCAGACCAGGGATCTAACCCGGGCCATGGCAGTGAAAGCCCAGAATCCTAACCACTAAGCCACCAGAGAACTCCCTGCATTTGCTTCTTATAACACATCCTTTCTTCCAACTTCTGTGATATTTGACTCTTTATTCAACCTCCCACGGCTCTTCACCTATCTTCTCCAAGAATTTCTTTCAAATTACCGCTTCCTTCAAGCCTCAGTTCTGGACCATAGAAACTTCTTTTTCAGTGTTCACATCCTCAGAGACTTCTTCTATTCTTATTTTTGTTATTGTAATTTAAAAAGACATAAAATTTACCATTTTAACCATTTTTAAGTGCACAGTTTAGTAGTATTCATGACATGCCCCTTCTTGTGCAAAAGAACTTTAGAACTCTTTCATCTTGCAAAACTGGAAGTCTATACTCACTGAATGACAACTGCACTTGCCCCCTTCCCCCAGTCCCTGGCAACCACCACTGTATCTTCTATAAGCTTGACTACTTTAGATACTTAATATAAGTAGAATCATGCAGTATTTGTCATCTGTGACTGGCTTATTTCACTTAGCATATCTTCAAGTTTTGTCCATGTTGTGGTATATGACAGGATTTCCTTCTTTTTTTTTAGCGCTGAATAGTATTCCTTCATATATGTGTGTGTGTGTGTGTGTGTGTGTGTGTGTGTATACACCACATTATCTTTATCCATTCATCTGCCAATGGACAATTAAGTCACTTTCATCTCTTGGCTTGTGGATAATGCTGCAATGAACATGGGTGTGCAAATGTCTCTCTTGTTTTCAATTCTTTTGCATATATACCCAGAAGTGGGATTGCTAGATCACAGTAATTTTTTTGTGGAATCTCCATTCTGTTTTCCATGCAGCTGCACCATTGTCTATTCTTACCAGTAGTGCCCAAAAGTTCTAGTTTCTCCACATCCTTATCAAACACTTATTATCTGTCTTGTTTTGTTTTGTTTTAGATACTGGCCATTTTAATGAGTGTGAGGTGATATCTCACTGTGGTGTTGATTTGCATTTCCCTAATGATTAGTGATGTTGAGCATCTTTTCTTATGCTAATTGGCCATTTGTATACCTTCTTTGGAGAAATTTATATTAAAAGTCTTTTGCCCGTTTTCAAATTGAGTTATTTGCTTTGTTTTGTTTTGTTTTTTGGTTGTCGTTGAGCTGTAGGAGTTTTTAAATATATTCTGGGTATTAATCCCTTGTCAGATATATGGTTTGCAAATATTTTCTCCCATTCTGTAGGCTGCCTTTTCACTCTGTTGGCTATTTTATTTGCTGCCCAGAGGTTTCTTCTATTTATGACTTTTTTCATACTTCAGTTGGGCTCCTAATTTAGATCCATGTTACTCAGTCTCCTTTGCACAACTCCTTAAGCTTGGCATTACCATGTCTTCCCTTTCTTCCTTATCTTCTATAGTGTCTAACATAGGATTATATACTAAGTGGAAACTCAGTAGCTGAGTTACCAAACTGAATGACTTAAAACTGTCACATCATCACTTCCAGTTTTGACTTCATATCAAGGGCCCAGGTCCCTGTCTCCAAATGCTTTCTGAACATCTCAAAATTGTACCACTGCCAACGTATGAGGTCTTACAATGATCTTTCTTCCACTTTCTTCTTATCTAATCAATCATTAAGTCTTCTCTAGTTCTACTGGACAATGAGTTTGAAATTGAACATTTCTTTTCCATTCACAGGGTCACTGTGAGGCAACCCTAACTGACGTAGCCCCTCCCAACGCTATGTCCACATTCTGCTCTCAGCTGTGTTTCCAAACAGCGAAAAGGTCAGCCCCTTACTGTCTTATTCAGGAACTTATGGTGATTCCAGGTGCCTCTGAGAAAATGAAAAATCTCCCTTGGGCTTTCATTTTGCCCTATGAAGGTGAGAAGTACAATTTAAACCCACGATCCCCAGAAGGGTCCCTCCACTTTGGCCAGATGATGTCCTCCGTTGGTCTCCAGAATGATGCCTCGTTCCTGCTTCTGTACACTCCTGGAAGCTTTTCCCCCCGACTTAAACATTTCAATTCCTTCCCTTCTCTCAAATCTGAACTCAAATATGCTTTTTTGCTCTCCCCTGACAACTAACCAAAATCATCTTTGACCTAACCTTTGAATTTCCTAAGCATCTCTGTATGTTTTAACACTCTGGGTTATACTTTCATTAATATAATAGTATTTTCCTTTGGAATATCAGTACTTTGTATTTTTCTTTGAGCAGTGAGGACCAACAAAATCAAAGTAATTTTTTAAATCCTGAGTTATAGATTTTGGAAAAGTCAAGATACAATGATTTTTTGCCTCCATCATAGCTGTTCCAAAAAAAAAAAATCAAAATGATTAACTTTGTAATAACCTTAGGCTGTATCTTCATAGACCTAAAACCCATAAATGTAAAAGCCATGGACTGGTATTCTTTGAATACATTTTCAAAGTAATTAACTATCCCCAATAGTCATGACCTGAGTGCATGTGGAGTGTTGGACTCATAAACAATGTGCTGGGTGAGGAAGCAAAGGCCCATTATGAATTCTTGTTACTGACTCAGTCTGTGATCTTGGGCAGTTCACTTAACTTCTTGATATCCACCTCTTTATTTGCAAATGGGGATAAGATTGGGGTACAAGAGGTACTGCTTTTAGGAGCTTTTAGCCTATGATAGATGAGACATGAATTGTGGCATTAGGCTATGGCAAAATTTCCCTTTTTTCTCTCTTAGAAAATAGGACATGCTTATTTATAGATAATCCATCTTATTGTGGAAAAAAGAGTTTTAAGTCAGTGTTCAAAACATATATCATAAGTCTTTAATTTTTTGAGTTAAAAAAAGCGTAAATAAGTAGTTGAAAAAATAAGAGAAAAGTAGAAAAAATAAGACGATGAAAAATAAGAATGGAATAAACAGACAGAAAGTATGTCTTGAGAGTTGCAATTCACTTGCTACAGATGGACTGCAAATCTGACTCTGAGATTTCTAGCAGCCAGCTCAGGAGAGCATGATCTGTTAAATGATTCACGAAGCCCATACGTTAAAACAAACCAACTGCTCCAAAGCATAACTATTCTTGGTACTAAGATCAGAGGGAAATTTCCTTTTCTCAACAATGACACTCAAGTGATTAAGAGAAGCAGGCACGACAGTTGAATAAGTGACATAAAATTCTCCCCTTTAATGTTTTTGAGGGTTTTTCTTAGTATTTCTTTTTCCATTCTATTTTTCAATAACAAAAATTTGGCAGTAAGATTATATTGGTCAAAACCTTGACTAGGTAAAAATAATTTTTAGGAGAAATTTGAAAGGGACAAGTAGGGAGTAGCAAAGAAATACACCTAGAAGGAATAGGCCAAGAGTACAAAAAAGACAAGTTTTCAGAGCAAAGCAAGAATGAAATAGGAAGTCAGAAGCCATCTGGGCAGACTGAGTGTGGTGCCAAAGCCCTGAAGTAGCAGTTTCACTCAAAAGTTAAGGAAAATGAGTTTGTACTTGGGACAAGGTTGTCATATAATTATAATGAATAAATTATTTTAATAGCTATATTTAATAAAATCTCTCCTCTGATTTCATTTCATTTATACTATTTCTAGAAAAAAATGATATATTTATTTATCCTGTAATTGGCCTGAAAGGACTTCTACACTAAGGCTACTTTGTGTAGCTTTGATCATAAGTCCATTATGAAGGAAGTAAAAGCAATATGAAAATGACCAAATGACATGAACAGGCAATTCAAAAAAGAAGAAATATGTATTTGCATGGCCTTTTGCATGGCCAATATGCATAAAATATTCTTTCAGTTTTACTAGAAATACGAATTACAAATGCACATTAAAACATCAGTGATATACTAGTGTCGTCTATCAATTAAAATTACACAGTAATTTTTATTTTAAATGATAATACACGACATTGCTCTCTCATACTCTACTGGTGGCAGCTGTAAACTGACACAGCTTTTGTAGAGTAGTTTGGCAATACATATGAAAATCTTTAAAAATCAACACGCATTTTAATTTAGCAATTCCACTTCTAGGAGTTTATTCTTAGGAAATAATTTAGAACAATGCCAAGGATGTTCATTGCAGTATTTTAAGTGATTCACAAAAATATAAAGGCTAAGAAATTACAACAATGAGGGATTTCTTTACTAAATTGTAATTCATCCATAGAACAGAATCTATGTATTCATAAAAGCTGAAGGTATCACAGTAGAACTGTTGTCCTGGGAAGATGTTCATGATGTATTATTTTGTGTTAAAATCAAGTTATATTAAGATATACTATAAAGCTATAGTAATCAAGACAGTGTGGTAGTGGTATAATGTTAGACAAATAGATTGGCAGAATGAACTAGAGAGACCAGAAATAGGTTCACATATAGACAATTGATTTTCAATAAAGGTACAAAGCATTTGAAAGGGAAAAGAAAACACTTTCAATAACTTGCTAGAAGAACTACATGTCCTTAGGAAAAAAAATGTACCTCAGTCCCTACCTCACACCACACACCAAAAAGTAATTCAAGATGGATGACAGACTTAAACAGAAAAGCCAAAACTATAGAGATTCTAGAAGAAAACATGAGAGAATATCTTTGCAATTTTGGGAGAGATTAATTAACTTAATTTTAGTTAAGTCTCAAAAAGCACTAACCAGAAGCATAACATTGATAAATTGGATTTTATCAAAATGGCTTATCATAAAAATACACCATTAAGAAAATGAAAAAGTGTACCATGGACTGGGATTAAATATTTGCAATCTATGTATATGACAAAAATACTTCTATCCAGAATATATAAATAATGCCAAAAGTCAATATTGAAAAAGCAAACCAATTTTTAAAAAATGAGCAAAAGAATTGAGCAAATACTTCACAGAAGATATACAAATGGCCAATAAACACATGAAAATGTGCTCAGTAACATTAGACATTGGAGAAATGCAAATTAAAACCACAATGAGATACCACCACCTATCCATCAGATTGCTAAAATTTAAAAATGGAAAGTTAAATGTTGGTGAGTATATGTAGCAACTAAAATTCTAATAAAAAATTGCTGATGTAAGTGTAAAATGGTACAGTCACTTTGGAAAGGAGTTTGGCAATTTAAAAAATAAAATTGAACATATATCTACCCAGTGATTCTGCAAATAAACACCTTAGTTTTTTTTTTTTTCTAGCAGTACGCAAGCCTCTCACTGTTGTGGCCTCTCCCTTTGCGGAGCACAGGCTCCGGACGGGCAGGCTCAGCGGTCATAGCTCACGGGCCCAGCCGCTCCGTGGCATGTGGGATCTTCCCGGATCGGGGCACGAACCCGTGTCCCCTGCATTGGCAGGCGGACTCTCAACCACTGCGCCACCAGGGAAGCCCCTAAACTCCTTAGTTTTTACCCCAGAGAAATGAATGCATATGTCCTCAAAAAAACATGCACGAGTATGTTCATAACAGCTTTATTCATATTAGCTACAAACTAGAGTCACCCAATGTTTGTCAACAGGTAAATGAATGAACAATTTGTGGTATATTCATACAATAAAATACTAGCCAGGAATAAGAAGGCATGAACTATGGATACATTTAACAACATGGAAGAATCCAGGAGATACTACTAAGCAGAAGAAGTTACATGGAAAAGAGTATATACTTTTTGATTCCATTTATTTGAAGTATATGAACAAAACAATTCTATGGTGAAAAAAATAAAAACAGTGGTTACCTTTCATGAGGTGGATAAGGCTTGACTCGAAAGGGGCATGAGAAAACTTTTTGGACTGACAGAAATATTTCTTGATTGGTAATAGTTACATAAGTGTGTACACTTGTCAAAATTCATCAAATGGACACTTAAAATCTGTACATTTTGGTCTTGCTTTCATGTGTTCCTTGGCTTGTAGCTACATAACTCCAGTCTCTGCTTGTCTCTTCAAATGACCTTCTTCTCTGCATGTGTGTCTCAAATATCCCTTTCCTTTTTCTTTTTTAAAATTAATTAATTAGTTAATTCTTTTTTAAATTTTTATTTATTAATTTTTTTGGCTACGTTGTGTCTTGGTTGCTGCACGTGGGCTTTCTCTAGTTGTGGCGAGCAGGGGCTACTCTTCATTGTGGTGCATGGGCTTCTCATTGAGGTGGCTTCTCTTGCTGCAGAGCATGGGCTCTAGGCACAAGGGTTTCAGTAGTTGCGTCATGGGAGCCCTAGAGAGCTCGGGCTTCAGTAGCTGTGGCACACAGGGTTAGTTGCTTCAAGGCATGTGGGATCTTCCCGGACCAGGGATTGAACCTGTGTCCCCTGCATTGGCAGGCAGATTCTTAACCACTGCACCACCAGGGAAGTCCTCAAATATCCCTCTCCTTTTTCTTATAAGGATGCCAGTTATTTGATTTAGAGCTCACACTAAATCCAGGATGATCTTACCTGGAGATCATTAACTTAGTTACATCTGCAAAGACTCTATTTCCAAATAAGGTCACATTCACAGGTACAGAGGATTAGGACTTGGACATATCTATATGGGGGACACAATTCAACCCAGGTGGCTTTGGTCATATATTAATGTTAATACTTAGACATTCTGCGTTGGATGGTTAGCTATATTCAGAGCTTCTCTAGCCATAAGAAGGAGGGTAAGATGGTCAACTTTTGAGGACATCTTGAAACAGTAGAACATGCATTGGCCACTTGGGCTGCTCCTGTTGTACTGCTGAAGCTGGGTGCCAAAGTAGAAGGATGAGGTGGGAATATATCCTTTCAGTCCACATAAGGGAGGACCCAGATGGTCAGAACCATGTCTATGCCCTTCTATGCCATCAGCATGAGCTGCATATTGCTTTGGGTGGTGATGAGGCCCTAACCTCCCACCGCCCTCTGGCTAGAGATTTTACTTTTCTCCCTGATTGGGTCTTTGGAAATACCAGACAGCATTAAAATGTGCTTGAGTTTTTATGTATTCTCCATGAGTCTGTGTCTTAATGTAAAGGTACCCTCTCAGAGAGGTAATCTGTTTTACTCTTAAAATCGAGTTAAAGAGTTTGTAAGAGTGAAGTAGCCAATGAGAAAACAGTAAGTTCTTTGACCCAGGAGTGATGAGGAAAAATTGGCATTTGAGGAAGTTTTGTTGATTGGTGCAGGAAAATCAGAGGTAGCAGATGGAACACAGAGGGACCAAGGTGGCAAGGATGAGCCCCAAGAGAGGGGCAGAAGGTGGGCTTGAGGAGGTAAGTTCAGGGCACAGAAAGACTGCACGGTGTGGAGGTGAGGAAAGAATGAAAAACACGAGCTCAAATCTGCATACTGGGGAGTCATGTAATTGTTGATAAGAAAAGGAAGCCTGCAATGATTGAGTTGTCTTCATTTTCATCCTTTGTTGGAGGTTCATTTGTTTTCCACTTAGTTTGACTTCATGTGGGCCTTATAGTGCAGGTTAGCGCCTGATTTCACACTAATCATGATCACACTAATCTGCTATTGCCAAAATGTGACATATCCAATTTAGGATTCTGCCTGTTAGTTCTCACAAGCTCTGCTGGATCTTTGCTGTAACTCCCTCTTCTTCTTCTTCTTCTTTTTTTTTTGCTTATTAGTGTGTCATTTTACAGAGTGCTCAGACCTCAGAGTTTCATGCCATCTGCAGGCTCTGCAAAGATCTATGCTTATGTACAGCTTGTCTGGTTAAAGTTGATTTGTGTGTGTGTGTTTAACTGGTCGCTAAACTGTAGTGTTATAATGATCCAGAAACACATTTCAGGATTGGTGGCATGTTTTGTAGTATGAATAAAAATGACCCGCTCCATCTAAATTCAAGATGTTGCCCTATTTCTTTATTAGGTATGAGAAATAAATCAGACAAGTTGCAATTAACACTAATTCAACCAAGCCATTGAGTTTTGTTTTTAAAATCGAATGCTGCAGTGATCTCAGAGGCAATTTCGATGTTTGCTGAGGTACTGGTGGTATTTCATGTTCATGTTGTTATGAGTTTTCCATGAGTATTCTAGAAAAATCTTACCAGAGTGGTAAGAACTGATGACCAATTCACTTCTGAGAAAGCTCAAGTGGCCACTCAGTGGATACTGCCTTTGGGCAGTAACTTCACCCACTTTTCTCAGCAGATCAAATGTATAGGAGTCCCAGTTACCAGAGATTGAAATCACAGATAATGTTGACATAAGGTTGCTTTAAAAGGGATTCTTCCTAAGGAGGGAGACATCAGGGTCAGCATTCAGAAGTTGTGGGTGTAGAATGGGAGCAGAGGCCAGTGAAGATGCCCTGCCTTTACTCAGGAAGTCAAAAGCTCTGATGAGAGAGTATCCATTTTCAAACTCCCTCCAGCCTTGAAGAACATGAGGCCATCCCAATACAATACCAATCACATAGGAACTGTCCTATCCTCTCTTCTTGCTTTCCTCCTTACTCTGTATCCCCAACCCCCAGCTTTGATTCTGATGGAGGAAGAGACCAGTTACCATCAGATGAAAACTGAAATGTAAATTAATACATTGGACTAGACACATTTTTTATGCATATGTTCGAGTGTGTTTTGTTCTTAACTCTTTATTTTGAATTGTTTTAGACTCAGAGGAAGGTACAAAAAGTAGAACATAGAGCCTCTTATACCCTTCACTCAACTTCCCCCAATAGTGACATCTTATTTAACAATATGAGAAACCAAGAAATTGACAATGGCATAATGTTAACTACAGACTACATTTGGTTTTCACTGAGTTTCATATGTACTCATGTACATGTGTATGTTTGTGTGTAGTTCTGTGCAATTCAAGTATAAATTTGTGTAACCACCATCATAATCAGAGTACATCAGAATACAGAACTACTCTAACCCCATGAAGGAAATCTTGTGTGCTATATGCTTACAGTCAGACTCTCCCCATCACATCCTTGTTCCCTGGAAATCACTAATTTGTTCTCCATTTCTACAGTTTTGTCATTTCGAGGATATCATATAAACAAAATCATATTGTATGTTACATTATGAAATTGCCTTTTTTCACTAAGCATAATGCCCTTAAAATCTATCCAAATTGTTGGCTATATCAGTAGTTTGTCTCTTTTTTATTACTGAGTAGTTTTCCATTGTATGATTGTTCCAGAGTGTGTTTAACCATTCACCTGTTGAAAGATATTTGGGTTGTTTCAGTATTGAGCCATTACAAATAAACTTTCATGTATGCTATATACATTATGTACAAGTTACTGTATGAACATAAGTTTTCATTTGTCTGGAATAAATGCCCAAGAGTTGCTGTGTTGTATGATAAGTGCATATTTAGTTTTATAAGAGAATGGCAAACTTTTCCAGAGTGGTCATATCATTTTACATTCCCACCAGCAATGTATAAGAGATACAGTTTCTCTGCGTCTTTGTCAGCATTCGGTATTATTATTTTTTAGCTTAGCTATCCTAATAAGCAAGTAGTAATATCTTGTGGTTTTACTTTGCTTTTCCGTAATGGCTAATGATGTTGAAGAACTTTTTGTGTGCTTTTTGTCATCCATAACTCCTTTATGGTGAAATGTCGGTTCATGACTTTCATTCATTTTCTAATTAAATTTTTTTTTACTGTTGAATTTTGAGGTATCGTTATACATTCCAGATACAAGTTATTTGTAAAATGTAGTTTGCAAATATTTTCTCCCAGTCTGTAACCTATCTTCTCATTCTCTTAAAAAGGTATTTCATAGAACAAAAGATTTTAATTTTAAAGAAGTCCAATTTATTACTTTTTTCTCTTAGAAACTGTGTTTTTGGATTCATGTCTAATACTCTTAACCTAGCTCTGTGCCCAGAATATTCTTCCTCTTGGGTTAGAACACTTAAATATTTATTTAATACACAAGAAGTTGGTGAAGGAAAAGCAGAAGAATAAAAACAACCTGAGACAAATAGAAACCAATCAGCAAATCCAGTGATATCAATAATTACCTAAATATGGATAAATTAAATACCCTACTCAAAAGGCAGAGATTGTCAGGCTGGACAAAAAGGCAAGATATAACTGTATGTTGTTTGCAAGAAACACACCTTAGATTCAGAGACATGAATAGTTTGGAGGTAAAAGGATGGAAAAGATATAACATGAAACTAACTATAAGAGAGCTGGAGTGGCTATAATGGCTGAAATATGATTGAAGGAAAAGGGATATTTCATTATAATAAAAGGACCAATATATCAAACAATTAAAAATGTACAGGAATTATAGCCATTATCTTGTAATAACCTTTGATGGAGTATAATCTGTAAAAATACTGACTCAGACGCTGTACACCTGAAACTAATATAATATTGTAAATCAACTATACTTCAATTAAAAAAATAAAAAATAAAGTTTGTGATAGAAAATAAATGTACATACACACCTCAAAACAGAACCTCAAAATACATGAAGTAAAAATTGACAGAATTGAAAGGAGAAATTGACAATTTAACAATAATAGTTGGAATTTCAGCAGCCCACTCTCAATAAATGATAGAACAACCAGACAGAAAATCAACAGGGTTATATAAATCTTCAGCACTTATCAACACTATCAACCAACTTGCTCTAACTGTTATTTATAGAACATCCAAAGACTTCAGAATACAGATTATTTTCAAGTGCACATGCAACATTCTCTAGGTTAGACCATACACTGATATGAAACAGAATTAAATTAGAGATTCACAACATAAAGTTATCTGGTAAATTTCCAATCTTTTTGGAAATTAAATAACATACTTCTGAATAACCTATGGGTCAAAGAAGAAATCAAAAGGAAAAGTAAAAATACTTGGAACTGAATGAAACAAAAACACAACAAAGGGCTTCCCTGGTGGCGCAGTGGTTGAGAGTCTGCCTGCCGATGCAGGGGACACGGGTTTGTGCCCCGGTCCGGGAAGATCCCACATGCTGCAGAGCGGCTAGGCCCGTGAGCCATGGCCGCTGAGCCTGCACGTCCGGAGCCTGTGCTCCGCAACGGGAGAGGCCACAACAGTGAGAGGCCCACGTACTGCAAAAAAACAAAAACAAAACAAAAAAAAACACATAAAAAATATGGAAAGAATCTAAAGTAGTGCTGAGCAGAAAACTGACAAATATAGATATCTACCTTAAAAACTAGAAAAAGAAGAGCAATCTAAACTAAAAGCAAACAGAAGGAAGCGAATAACAAAGGGTATAGTAGAAATTATTGAAATAGAAAACAAAACAAAACAAAAAATAGTAGAGAAAATTAATAAAACCTAAAGCCAGTTCTTTAAAAAGATGAACAAAATTGGCAGCTAGAGTGAGAAAAAATGAGAGAAGACACAGATTACCAAAATCAGGAATGAAAGAGGGGACACCACTACTGGTGCTATATAAATTAAAATGACTACAGGATAATATTATGAAATATCTGATACCAATAAACTAGACAACTTACGTGAAATGGACAAATTACTAGAAAGACACATTACTAAAACCGATGCAGGAAGAATTGGAAATCTGAATAGTTCTAGGATAAGTAAAAAAATTAAATTAGTAATTAAAAATCTTTCCACATGGTTAAAGGATTATACACTATGATCAAATGTGATATCTTTGAGGGATGCAAGAATGTCTCAACGTCATCAAGTCAGTCAACGTGATACCCCACATTAACAAAATAAAAAATAGAAATCATATAATCATCTCAATAAATGCAGAAAAAGCAGTCGACAAAATTCAATCCCCACTTATAATAAAAACTCTCAATAAAATGGGTATAGAAGGCATGTACCTTAACATAATACAGGCCATATATGACAAATTCACAGCTAACACCATACTCAATGGTGAAAATCCAAAAGCTACCCCTTTAAGATCGGTAACAAGACAAGTATGTCCACTCTTGCCACTCTTACTCAACTTAGTATTGGAAGCCCTAGACAGAGCAATTAGGCGAGAATAAAACAACGATTTAAAAAAACCCAAATAAATGAACATACCACCCCAAACCCCCAAACCTGCAGAGATACAGAGAACATAATAGTGGTTACCCGAGGGAGAGAGGTGAAGGGAGGGTGAGATGAGTAAAGAGGGTCAAATGTGTGGTGATGATGGAAACTCAGCTTTTGGTGGTGAGCACGCTGTAGTATATACAGAAGTCGAAATATAATACTGTACACATTAAACTTCTATAATGTTAAAACCAATAAAAATTAAAACAAAAATAAAACAAACAAAGAATCTTTCCATATGGAAAACAACAAAACATTGCTAAGGTAAATTTACAAAGACAGAAATAAATGGAGAGACATTTTGTGTTTTGGTTTGGAAGACACATTGTTCTTTCCTAGTTGACCTATAGAAGCAACACAATCCCTTTCAAAATCCCAGCAGACTTTTAGTGTAGAAATTGCCAACCAGATTGTAGGTTTTTTCTTTTGTTTTTTCTTGTGCTGTGTTAACTTTGCTAATCTATAGTCTCCAGCTGTTCAAATAGAACATTCATTTAGGTGTTGCTGTGAAGAAAATTTGCAGATGTGATTAATGTCTTAACCCTTTGACTTTAAGTAAGAGAGATTAAGGTGGATAATCTCAATGGGCTTGATTCGGTTGGAAGGCCTTAAAATCAGGGCTGATGCTTTCTTGAGAAAAAAAAAAAAAAAAAAAAGTTCTGTCTGCTGACAGTAGCTTCAGCCCATATCCATGAGTTCCAGGCTGACTTTCCTGCCTGCCTGCCTATGGTTTCAGGTTTGCTTAGTCAGCCCCTCCAATCCCATAAGCCAATTTCTCATAATAAATCTCTCCATATATATCTGTCCTACTGGTTCTACTTCTCTTGTTTAACTCTGACTGACACACTGATATAACAATTTATATGGAAATGCAAAGAATCCAGATTAGGCAAAACAATTTTAGAACAGAACAAAGTTGGAGGACTTACATAACCCAATTTCAAAACTTAATATAAAGCCACAGTAATTGTGACCGTTTGGTATTATTGGTGGAAAGATAGGTATATAAATCAATGAGACAGAATTGGGAGTCCAAAAACTAACGTTCTATTTTTGGTCAATTGATGATGCAAATCTATGTACACATAAAGACTTGTACATGTGTATTCATAGCATCATTATCTATAATAGCACCAAATGAAAACAACCTGAAAGTCCAATGATTGTTGAATGGATAAATAAAACTGTGGCATACCCATAGAATAAAATAGTATTTAGTAATAAAAAGGAACGAAATACGGATACATGCTACACCATGGATGAATTTCACAGGCATTGTGGCAAGTGAAACAAGCCAGACAGAAGACAGTAAATTGTAAAATTCCATTTACATAAAGTGTCCAGAAAAAGCAAATTTATAGAGACAAAGTAGATCAGTGGTTCCTGGGGCTGGGGAGGGAGCAGAAATTCATTGCAACGGGCTTGAAGGAATTTGGGGAGAGTCATGGAAATGTTCTAAAATTGGATTGTTATGATACATGTATAGCTCACTAAAACTTACTAACAATATCATTGAATTGTACATTCACAGTGGGTCTTTTTATGGTGTGTAAATAATACTTTAATGAAACTATTTTTAAAAAGGAACAGAAATATCATGGGGGTCTGTCCCAACGGTAATTAAGAGAAAACTCTCTACAGAGTAAATTTAAAGTGACAGTTGAAGACAAAAATAAAGCTGCTTTTGCAAATACATTACAGGAGTCCAGCACTTTTCTCACACAAGTTATAGAGGGTCCATATGGCTATTGCTAGATAATGTGGCTGGCTCCAAGAATTCATAACATAAATATATTTTCTCTCAATGCCATGAGAATATATAAAACTTTGATTCAGCCACGGTTACCTTACTTTGCAATATAATTTTACAATTTTCAGCTTTATGAGTCATAAACCACTTTCTACAGGATTCCAAGTGTAATAGAAAAAGCAATAAAAAAAAATTACAAGTCAGAAGGCAACAGTAGAAATCCACGGGTCAGAGTCTTCATTTGGGGCCACACCAGCCCATTGACTTCTCTTGGAAGAAAAACTGCCCCAAGGTTAAATTCAACACCCCCCCCAACTCCAGCTAATCACCTCAAAACTGTGGGCCCTTACTCCCAGTGGGCTCAGCAAAATAATGTGCATGGCTCAGAACACTTGTTTTCAAGGGAGATAAGGGAACAGCACAATTCATAATTCATATCAACTGTAAAAATCAAGGATAGGAAAATCCAAGGCATGATGTCACGCTATTTATCAATGACAAATTATATATTTAATGAGTAAATGGGAAAGAGTTTGCTAAGAGGTAAGAGTATTAGACAGGAAACTAAGATTTGTTTGGTTTTCTATTTAAGCAGCACCAGGTAATAAGCAAGGTTTGAAAGGATAGAATCTTGGTTAAATGTTTGGACAGCAAACTAGGGGTTTCTGCAAAAACACCCTTGCCTCTCCTCTCCCCAATGAAGGGGCACTGATTTGATTCACATTTTAATATTTGGAGGCACTTTGCAAACATAATCACTGTACTTACCATCTGCCTTTGTTAAATAACTAAAGGTATTTGGCCACTACCCTAATTTGGTTTCTGACTTCTGGTGCAGGGTTTCCAAGGCAGGTCACATTTTAAGGAACATGGCCAGACTCTTTTCTACTCTGCAAATCTCTCGGTCACACCAGGAGATAATGCTGAGCTGTCGCTTGAAGAGAACCAGAGGTAGCTGCTGGGAGCATTTTGGAGTCAGGCACCTACTTGCTGTGATCACCATAAAAATGGTACCCAGTGACCTGCATTTTACAGACTTTAAGCAGCATAGGGATATTAGGTATTCCAGAAGCAGAAGCGTTTTCTCATTCCAAATTGTATGGAGAAAATTTGGCCCTGTCTGATAGTGAGATTATTGCCTTCAGTGGGGTGTAAAAGAGTCCCTTAGATTCAGATTTCTTAACTCCTCTTTTGAAATGGAGCAGATGAAACTTGCTTATCATTGTACTTAGTGAATTTCATTATAGGACTGTTATGTCTGTCAACGGGTGGCCACATGTGACAGCTGACTTCCCCAGTTATCAGATCCGTCCAGCTGGATGTGCCATCTTTCCTCTCTGCCCCAAGTGCATTATCACTGCCTGGCCAGAGTGGGACCCCATGGGCCACTGCAGCCCTGCTGCTCAGGTTAATCTGGTACCAGAGGCACTAAACTTGCCTCAGCTAGACAATACTCCCCTTCTCCTGTCCTCTCTGCTATCGCCCTGTTGATGCCTTCCAAGAGCATCATTTCTAGAAAGGCAGATGTCACTCTCAAGTTTTGTAGGGAGCTTAAGAAGCCCGTGCAAGGAGCACAGGGTGGTGTTATTAGGGGTGACTATTCTGGTCACTGGACACAAATTCTGTACAGGGTCATTTCCAGCACCTGCAAAATTCCAATGGCAAAAGTCCAGTTGGTTCTTCAGATCAGTTGCAGATCCAGAAACCCTGAGAGAAGGTAGTCTCATTTTTCAACTTTTATAAGGGACAATTAGATGATTGAGTTTAAATCTCATCAACTAAGAGAACATTATCAGAAAGATGCAGATTAAAAAAATATTTACCCCCTTTATTGGAAATAGAGAAAACATTCTTTAAGTTAAAATACTGAGTACAGCTCTTGCCCCATTTCCAAAATTCTGAAAGGTAATGTTTTCAGTTTTAGTATTTTAAAAAGTGCCTGTGATTTTAATTTTGATGTCCTCGTTGACCCAATATTTATTTAGGACAGAGTTTTAAAAAAATGTTCAGGTTGTTTGAGATTTTTGGCTTCACCATTTGTTACTTGCTGACCATCGACATATTTCCCTTTCTGACTTCCTGAATATGTGGGTCATAGAATGTCTACTTTTTGAATTCAAAAATTGTGTTTGTAGTCAAGTTTTGTAAATGATCCATAGACAGTTAAAAAGATGGTATATTACCTGTAGGGAATACATCTTATAAATCTATTAATTCTGGGTTAATATTTAAATTATTTAAAGCTTCATGTCCTTATTTATTATCTACTTTAACCTGTCAGAGACTGAGACTGCTGTAGTAAACATTTCACTATAATTACTTTTCTGACAATCTTTTCAAAAAGGTTTTATTTTATATACTTCTTGGTTCATTTTATATATTTTTAAATTGCTGTACTGTATATTCATTATGAAGATACTTCATTATAAAATAATTCTCTTTTACCATATTCAGTGTCTTTGGCTTGGAATCTACTTAGCCTGATATTAATATTCTGCTCTTGACTTTTCTTTCTTTTTGCCTGATATAAACCCATTGAAAAAAATTTTTAAGTTTCAGCCTCATTTTTGAGTGTTTTCTGTAAGAATCATCTGGTAGAATTTATTTTCTAATCCAATCTTAGAATTTTTGTCTTTAAAGTTTACATCATCTGTATTGATCCAAGTAGTTCTTATTCCTGTCACCTTGTTTTATGTTTACTTGTTTTGCCTTTTGCATTTGCTTTTCTTTTATATCTGCTTTTCTTTTATATACTTTATAAAAAATATAAGAAGGAGAACTTTTTTGGAGGATGTCTTGTTTCAAATTCTGTTGGTGATTTAAATTTTTTTTTTTAAATACCTTAAGCTTATCTTTAATTTTCAAAGTTTAAAAATAAAGGAATAAATTTTGGTTTCCTGATATGTCAAACATATGCCAATATTAGCTATATTAATGACTTTGGACTCAGACTATTATATACTTAGAAATATAAGACATTAAGATTTAAAAAAATTTTCTAGATTCAATTGGTAATATTTATTATCATTATTTATATTTAACTCCATAAGTTTATTTGGTTATAATGCTGATGTGTATCTTTTCACATGCTTTCTCTTTTTAAAATTAATTAATTAATTTATTTTTGGCTGCGTTGGGCCTTTGTTGCTGCATGCGGGCGGTGAGCAGGGGCTACTCTTTGTTGCAGTGCGCGGGCTTCTCATGGTGGTGGCTTCTCTTGTCGCGGAGCATGGGCTCTAAGTGCATGGGCTTCGGTAGTTGTGGCACATGGTTTCAGTAGTTGTGGCTTGCGCGCTCAGTAGTTGTGGCGCACAGGCTTAGTTGCTCCGCAGCATGTGGGATCTTCCCGGACCAGGGATGCAACCCGTGTCCCCTGAGTTGGCAGGCAGATTCTTAATCTCTGTGCCACTGGGGAAGCCCACATGCTTTCTTTTTAATTCCTGAATTCTTGTTACTATTTATTGCTTTTAAATGATTACTTACTGCTTTTTTTGTGTAGAAGGACGTTTGAGTGATTTTTTGGAATGGTTACTTGAGGGATATATTTTGGGTGTCTTTGAATATTTAAAAGTTTTGATCACCATTCCTCATAAAAGACCACCTAACTGGGACAAAAATTGCTAGATCACTATTATGTTCCCTCAGTCACTTACCCAGTTCTAGGTTTTGGCCTGCTAATTTATCTCTCTAGGGCTCACTTCTTATTCATGAAATGATGATAATAGACCTTGCCCCAGTTATTTCACAGAATTTTGCAAGGCTAAAATCAGAAAATGGACATGAAAGTACATTGAAACCATGAAGAGCCACTGAAGTATGAGATGTTATCATTTCTCACTGACTTTAACCTGAAGTACAATGTTTTATACTTGTCTGGTTGGACTCATTTTTTATTTGCTCATCAGTTACTCCTGCTCAATTCAGTAACTTTTTTAAAGGAGCAACTTCTCTTCTAGATCCATCTGTTAACTACAGCCTTCCTGGTCAAGCCATCTGATGGATCGAGCCTGAAGAGGGCCTTCTTCCTGTATTTAAACTATTTTTATTTTTCTTTTATAATAGAAAAGTGATTCTTGGGCACTGTGGAAAAATTGGAAATAGAAAACAACACAGAAAATAGAATGAAAAAATTAGTAACATTCAAATAAAGTCTAAAGCAATTAATTCTGAAGTAATTAATTCTTAAGTATTTCTAATACACAGGAACAACCACATTTTGACTTTTTTTTATATACACATCACCATTTTGTCCTTAAAATTGTATTATACAGCAATGTTTTATAAGTCGATTTTAAGTAATTTTTTATTGATGTATATAACAAAGTACACCAATCATCAGTGTGCAATTTGATTAATTTTTCATGAAGTGAACCCATCTGAGTAACCACCAATGCAGAGCAGAAAGGAGAATATCACCAGTCCTTTGGACGCCTCCCATAAACCTTTCCCTGAACTACCAGTTCCCTCTCCTGGATGACCACTCTCCTGATTTCTCTACTACCCATTAATTTTGACCATTTGCAAAACTTGATGTGAGCGAGCCATGCACTCTATATTCTTTTTTGTTAGCTTCTCTTGTGCAGCATTTTATTTGTGAGGGTCATCCATGTCGTTGTTATTAGTGGTGTTCATTTTTATTGTATTCCATTGACTACACCATTTATTTTTCCTTTTTGCTATGAATGGGCTTTTGGTTTATTTCCAGTTGGGGCTATTACAGTGTTGCCATGAACATTTTCATACATGTCTTTTGGAGTAAATATGTATGCACTTTGGTTGGCTGTATACTAAGGAGTGGAATTGCTGGGTCACAGGGTATGCATATGTTCAGCTTTAGGAGATAATGCCAGGAAAGTTTTCCCAAGTGTTGGTACCAGTTTATACCCCTAGAAGTGGTGTATGAGATTTTCAGTCATTGCACATACTTGTCAACTCTTGGTAATTTTAATCATTATGCTGGTTATGTATTAGCATCTCATTGCTATTTGTATTTTCATGAGATTGACAAGGCAGAGCACTTTAAATATTTATGATATTTATGACTATTTAGATACTTTGTTTTGTGAAGCTCTTGTTGAAGCATTTTGCTCATTTTTCTATTGGGAAATATTTTTTAAATTTATTGTTAGGAATTTTAATATATTTTGGGTGGGAGTTATTTGTCAGATAGATGTATATTAATGTTTTCTTGTATACCTTGGCTTGTTTTTGACTCTTTTATAGGTGTCTTTGGATGAGCAGAAGTCCTAAATTTTAATAGACACAATTTTTAATTATTTCCTTTATTGTTATGGCTTTTCGTGTCATGAAAAAAAGGTTTGCCTATTCCAAGTCATAACATTATATTCCAATACAATAATCTAGAGGCTTTAAAAATTTTTTTTACATTTAGATCTAACTTTCAACTGGGAATAATATTTATTGACTTTTAAGTATGGTGTGAGGTCATGATTTATTTGTTCTTCTCTGTATTGAAAACAACATGCTCTTATGCAGTGTCACTTTTATCATAAATTTAATGACCATAAAACTGTGGGTTTGTTTCTGTGGTCCCTATTCTGTTTCTTTGCATACCTTTGCATACTCTGTCGCTTTGCATACCTTTGTATCATGAATGTAGCTTTATAATAAATCTTGATAGCTAATGTTATAAGTCTTCCACACTAGTTCTTTGAGAATGACTTTACTACTCTTAGATCTTTAAATGTCCATCTACAGCTTAGAATTATGTTGTCAATTAGAAACAACAACTGCAACAATGAAAACCTAGTTGGATTTTTATTAGGATTGAATTGAATATACAGTTTAATTTGGAGAAAATGATAGCTTTAACATATATAATCTTCCTGTTCACAAATATGATATATCTGTCCATTTGTTTAGGTTTTCTCACTTTGTCTCAATAAAAGTTTTTAGTTTTTTGGGTAGAAATCTTGCATGTTTTTTGTTATATGTATTACTGGTATTTGATGTTTTTATTTGATACTATCATAAATGTTGTTTTTCAAACATCATTTTCTTATTGTTTTATGTTGATAATAGAAATAAAATTGATTTTTGTATATTGACTTTGTATCCAGCAATTTTGCTGAATTTACTTTTGATTCACACAATTTATCTGTACACAACTTTGAATATGTTTTCCTTTTCAGTCCTTAAATCTTTTACTTATTTTTCTTGCCTTATTGAGCTGGCTTGGTCCTTCAGTACAATGTTGAATAGCAGTGCTGGTTGTGGGCATCATTGTCTCATTCCTGATCTCAGAGTGATATCAATTTTCACTATTTAATATGATTTTGATTGTTGGTTATTTTGAGATACTTTAAATCAGATTATTGAAGCTTATTTTTTCCCAGTTCATTGAAAGTTTTATTATGAATTAGCATTGAATTTTGTCAAATGCTTCATGGGAAAGTTTTGAATTTTTTTAGTAGATAAATGACAAATTTTACTATTTATTTCTAAATACTTTCATCAAATTTGCAAAGTTGTGTTTTTCCAAAAAAGTGTCTGTTACATCTAAATAGGTGAACTTATCTGCATAAAGTTGTCCATAATATTCTCTGTATATATGTGTCATTATATGCATGTATATGTTCTTGCATATGTATTTAGCTCTATTTATTGACATATAATTTACATATAATACAATTCACCAATTTTAGTATATTATTTAATGAGTTTGTCTTCATCCCACTTTTCCATTGTCACATCTTGATTTGGGTTGGCATACCTTAAGATTTTTGCCTGCTTTATTATTGGTATTAAATTGACATTGTTAAATTAGCATTTTTAGATAAGTGTCTTTATTTTTAAAAATTATTTGTGATATTTGAATTTTACCAAATGTTATCATATTTTCCAAATGACAACAGTTATTAGGAACTTATTTTGTTCATTTCAGAACTCTTAATTCTATTGCTTCCCCTTTTCTTGGATTTTTTTCAATTGCCAATTATAACTTCTTTGACCCTTGAACATTTGAAAATGTTTCTCTGTTTTCTTTATAAGTACATTTCTTTTTCCTACTTAGATATAGATTTGGATATAGAATGCATGGCTACAACTTTTTCCTTTCAGTCTCACAAAATTTCCTTCATTTTATGTGGCAGAAAAGAAATCTGAAAAAAAAAAGACATTTTTTCCCTTTGTTGGTCACTTTTGTCTTGGAGAGTTGGAGATCTTTTTTTCTCTCTTTTGTTCAACAATCTACCAGGATATGTCTAAATATGATTCCCCTTTCATTGAATTTTGCTTGGTACTGATGGAATTCTTTCAGCTTTAAGTTCAACTTTCTCCACCTTAGTTAAGTTTGATTTTATTATATCTTTAATAATTGTTTTGTTCTCTTTTTCTGGTGGATTCTCAATGAGCATTTGTACCTGTTTCCTGATTTCAGTTCATTGCCTGCAGTATCTATTAAGCTCTTTTTTTTTTTTTTTTTGTATTTTTCATCTCTAATTCCACTTTCTCTGCATTTTCAAAGGGTAAACTTAACTCTGCATAGCTTCTCTGTTAGTGATGCTACTGCACTGGGGACAGGCTCATTGCATCTAATTTTCAATTTTGTCTCAGTCTCCACTCCAGACAGTCAGGATAAGAATGCCTGCCTGTATCCTAGTTCCACTAGCTGCTCCCTCCCAGGAAAACCTTGTTGCATTAAGAAGTCCTCTTATTAGCTTTCATCAGTTTTATTCAGTAGCATGTGAAGGTTAATACTACTGAATATTCTTGATCCAAATTGTTGACATAAATTTCAAAGAATTGGCTTCTATCTTTCTCTTGTTTTCTACTTGCCTTTAGCCAAAATCCCATTATAACATATTTGTAGGGGCTTTTCTGATATTTTTCTTTTTTTTTTCTTATAATTAGGCTTTGCTTTCTTGGGAAGGTATCTTAATACCTTTCAAACTTCTCTTTCTATCCACAGTATGTCTAGCTAAAATTCCTTGGAGTTTGTGCCTCATAGATGGTCCACTTTTTAATTTTTCCATTTCCAAGAAATTTCTCCTGTTTTCCTATCTCCTCCATTCCACTGGTTATTCCAGGCTGAACATGGTGATGATTTGGAGAGAGATTTAATACCTGGGCTTAGTTACCTTCTTACCTTGTGATTGCAAGAGGAATTCCTGTCTTTCTAACTCCTTCTTCCTTTCATAGTGGTAACTTTATCTTAGTTGTTTTTATTTGGCCCCTATTGCCTCCATAGATTCTTTGAGTGAGTAATTTATCAACTTATTCTTCAGAAGTCATGTACATTTGACACTCTCAGTATCCTAAATTAGCAGTCTAAATAGTTAACTCAGGCTGATTATAAAGTTCAACCTAAACCTTTTTAATATAGCCCATAAAAACTATGTGAGCAATGCTTAGATTCAGAGAAGGGAGAGAGTAATACAAGATGCTCAAGAAAGTCTAAAGGGAGTTAGAAATGCAGGGTTATAAAATTTTAAATCTTAAAGCATCCTGAAGACAATTCAGCTCAATTTCCTAATTTTATAGGCCAAGAATGTACAAGTGACTTTCCCAAGTATGTGAGGCTACTACTTTGAACAGAGGCAGAACTAAACTAGATATAGGAGGACCCTCATTTTTTGGTCCACCCATCACATTTTTCTTCTGGAAATAAAAAGCTCCATCTTTTTAGGAAATTCTTTTAGGGAATTCTCCCTCTAATCTTCTCCAACCATGTAGCCCTAATAAGGGTTGAAAACTCTACTGACCTGTTCCCATGCATATAAATATGAGTATGTGATCTAACTTAGGCCACCTGGTAAACTTCTAAAGAATTTTAAAAATTGACGTAAGGAAAGGGAGCAGTTATTCTCTGTTGGCAAAGCTGGGAAGAGTTGGGCTTCAGAAGACCAGGTTTCCAACATTATGTAAAAGCTTCTTTAAGAGAAGGCAGCTGAATTCTTGAAGGTATCAACGAAAGAAAATGGAGGTAGTAGGTCTTGACAGCATGTGAGAGCCTGGTTCCAGATATCCTGTGGCCACCTAGATTCTATACTGCCCATGGCTTGGGTACCTTTGGGCTTAAGCTGAGTATGATTTTAGCTACTTATGATCAAAAGAGTCCAAGCCAATATGTGTGCCTTTAAGAAAAGGCAGAAATTAAACAGATGGAGAAGGGCAGGGAGGGAATTCTAAGCAGAGAAGGAGTCATGCCAAGGTTTGGAGGCCAAAATGCCATGCTGTGTTCTGATACCTTGGTAGAATTAACATCTCAGTAGGTCAAGGATGATAGGGAGTGAAGAATAAGAAGAGTACATAGAATTGGTTCCCTGGGGTGGGAACATCTGGGTATTTCACCAGAAGGGACTCCAAAAGGGGTGGTAAAGGGTGCTACACAGGGTTACCCCACAGTTTGGTCAGGAATAGTTCCTCACATACACACGCTCTCCAGTAAGGGCAAACACTAGTGGTAAACTAGAGCAGACAAATACTGCATATTTTTCTTATCTAGCCCAACCATAAATTTCCTACTGAATTTAAAAGGAAAAAGAAACATTGACTCATCCACAGAGAGATGTAAGGTCAAAAAGAAAGGATTCACTGTAATTAAGATTGCAAAATTGCTTCAGCATCATCTCATCTTTAGAGGATGGAATATTTCTGATTTATTGTCCTTTTAAGTCTGGGAAAATGAATCAGTGAGCTTTAAACTGTGTTTGTCTTCTAAACACTTAGCCCTTCTGTAATCATTTCTTTGTGGTATTTCAATTCCTTATCTTGCGATCCTTCAGCTTATCAGTTATGTATTTTCAGTCTTCTCATTGGAGTTTATTATACTTGTATTTTATTACACACTTCACCACATACAATTTAGTAGACTTCAGTGTGGGGTCCCTGTTAAGAAGGAAGAAAATTACTGATCCATGTAAGTCAATCAAAATTGGAACTCTGGTGTCAGACACTGTGAAGGAATAAAAACTCATCTGATTCTAGTTGTCAAGGCCCAGCTTTTTCTTTAAAATTATTCATCAGTGCAGAGTTGACCATGAGACCATGGAAGGGAATGGCAAGCCTCGATATGTACAACATGTTAGAATAATATCACTCTCTTTTCAATTCTGTCACTGCTCCATTTGTGCTCATGACTGCCTTTGAGCAGGCATTTATTGAGACCTGTTTTTCCTCTCTGCCATGTAATGATAATGAAATCGTTCAGCTTGATTTCCATGGATTTTAGGAGAATGACGGAGAAAAGTGTTTTCTGAAATGAGAGTCATTTTAGCCTAGGTAATGGAAGGGAACCAGGAAGTCATTATGAGTTTCCCACAGGCCATCAGGAGTCTGCTCCCTGGCCATACTTCCAGGGAAAACGCCGGTCCCTGGGAGATGATTGGCTTTGTTGTGTTTGCCTGATGTCTTATTCCCTTTAAGTCCTGCTTCCTGACAAGGCTTTTTCTCAGATTTTCTGTTAGTGCAGTTGTCTTATAATTTCTTTCCTAGCCACATCCCCCTACTGCCCTGACTGTGTAATTCATATCAGAACCATAAACGCAAAGGAACACAGAACTGGCTGGATGTTGTTGATAGTAGAAAGAAGTGATACTCAAACTTCCAGAGCCACTCACGTAGCTTAACCAAAATTGCATTAGGTGTTTGTTCTGAAACATGGCTGCAGTTGGGCCATAGATAGTAAGCAGACAGCCTATTCACAGACTAAAACAGGCTAAAACCTCAGGATGATAAATCTGCGATGTGTATAGAGGAGCCTGTGTCCGATGGGTAAGAGAGACATCAAAAAGGGGTTGAACTTGACCTACTGGATGGTAAGTTTTGTCTCGTACTATTGGGTTCCCAGGGAAGTGAGATAAATCTTGCCACATTACGTGCAACAAAAACTAGTGGGGAAGCACAACCAATAATGTTTCTACTTTTTTAGCCATCATGAATAATTTAAGGAGACATATCTAAAAGAATGGGATTTATGTGAGTGTGTGTCAGTTCAAGTTCCCTGGGAAGCAGATGCCACGATGGAGTCAGAAGTATTGATACAAAAGCTTTTTTGGGGAACTCCTATGAAGGATAAAGGGAGAGGGACCAGGAGCAGACAAGAAAAGTCTTTAGATGGCAATGCAGGTTTGACACAGGTGAAAGGAGAGAAGAAAGGAAGGATATTTGTGTAGGAAGTGCCTACGACATGGGTATTATTCTAAGAGAGTCTAGGCCTATATAAGATTCCCTGTAGAAGAGTTCCATGTTGGTTAGAAATGGCCAGGATGTAGTACCCTCTGCCATGCTCTGTCACTGACCAGGATTGCATGTGTCCTTAATTCAAATACTACAGTAGATCCTGAAGACACACTTACATGGTTGCCTCATGTGAAACTCAGCTTCCTTATGCAAGTTCCAGTCTTAAAGTTTACTATATTTATTTTGTTAGAGTCATTTCATAATAAATTTGGGGTAACAATGTTGTTAGAAGAGATATGGAGAGCATTATCCTGTCCTACAAAGTATATATAAGAGTGTTGGAGTTAGCATGGGAAAGAGGGCAGGTGTTATACAACAAAAGTATTCCGTGAAACTGAGGATTTTGCTTCTGGAAATGATGACGTGGTTTATAAAAGACTAATGGTTCCACTGACAACAACTAGAAAAGTCAGAGAGGGGTAAAAAGCAAAAGTAGGTGTTTGAAAGAATTAGAAGCAGCCAAGACAGCTTCTTTCTACTATCAAACAACAACATCTAGCCAGTTCTGTGTTCCTTTGCATTTATGATTCTGATATGAATTACACAGGGCAGTAGGGGGGATGTGGCTAAGAAAGAAATTATAAGACAACTGCACAAACAGAAAATCTGAGGGACCAATATCTAAGAGAGAAGACAAGTTTACTGTGGTGAGCCTAATATTCTGCATGCTGATTTTCTCCTGGAGCACTTTTCCATTTCTTGGGCTAGAGAAAGAGGCTGAGTTGCTAAGCAGAGTTATAGGCAATCTCAAAGAGCTGGGATGGCCAATTGGATTTTGGGCCTGCTAAAGCAGCTAGGTCTTAAAGGGCCAAGGTCCCAGAGAGAAAGGAGGTACAGGGAAGTAAGTTCACACTTGGCACCAATCTTCCCCTTGAGACATTTTCTGATTCTTAAACTAGGCAGCGTCAGAGGCTATGAAGTTGAGCAGAAAGCAGATAAAAAGCAGATTAAAGTTTTTGCTTGTTTGTTTTTGTTTTAACTGTTTCATGATGCTAAGAAGATAAAAATTGGAGTCCAAGACCTGCCAAAGATGTGGGAACTAGTCAATACCCTAGACTCTGAGTTGACTACACCGTAAGGGCTAAGTAGACTAAGCTGTCAAAGAGTGCAAAAGTCATCTTCCTAACAAAGGATAGAATAAATTTACTATGGAGGAAGATAACATGGCAAGTCTACAATATTTCAATCACAATTTTTTGGCATTCATATAAAGGAACAGAACAAAGAGAAGAATAGACAATAGATACAGACTTATGGATATCCAAGCTATTAAATTTATCAGTCATACATTTTTCTTTTAATAATTATGATTAATAGGTCTAAGAAAACTGGCTACAAGATGAAAAATTTCACCAGATAATTGGGAGCTCCTAAAACAGATAAAGTAGAACTTTGAGAACTAAAAAGTACAATAATAATAAAGCACCCAGTATAAATAATAAGTACAATAATAATAAAGCACCCAGTACCAGATGTATATAGTTGAGAGGATTAGCAACTGGAAGAGAGGACAATAAGAAACATATAAACTAAAGCACAGAGAGAAAAAAGGATGGAAAATGCTGAAAAGAGCACAAGAACACAATTCTTTTATAACTGATATAAAAAAGGAGAAAAAAGTGAAAATATAAAAAATTTGAAGTACACAATTACTTGATGTAAATGAAATATATGGAAAACAGCCATACAATAGAATCCACATTCTTTTAAAATACATTTAACCAAAATTGACTACGTTCTGGGACATAAAGCAAGATGTAAGAGTTTTAGAAGATATGGGCAGTTAAAAATATGCTTACTGACCACAGTGAAATTAAGCTAGAAATAAATAACAATAAAAACAACAATAAAACAAATAGAATATCCCCCAAAGTTTTGAAATTAAGCAGCATACTTCTATACAATTCATGGACCAAAGAAGAAATTAAATGAAAATGAGAGAATATTTTTTTTTTTTTTTTTGTGGTACGCGGGCCTCTCACTGTTGTGGCCTCTCCCGTTGCAGAGCACAGGCTCCGGACGCGCAGGCTCAGCGGCCTTGGCTCACGGGCCCAGCCGCTCCGCGGCATGTGGGATCTTCCCAAACCGGGGCACGAACCCATGTCCCCTGCATCGGCAGGCGGACTCTCAACCACTGCGCCACCAGGGAAGCCCTTTTTTTTTTTTTTTTTTTTGAGAGAATATTTTGAGTTAAGTGGTAATAAAATATGACATGTGAAAATTTGTAGTATGAGCTTAAAGCTTGTTTGAAGAGAAATTTATGGGCTCATATACAAATAAAACAAGGAATGTCTTAAAATCAGGAAAAGAATGATAAATTGGACTACATTAAAATTTAAAACTTCTGATTTTTAAAAATCACCATTAAGAGAGTGAAAAGGCAAGCAGGAGGGAGAGATTTTCAAAACATATATCTGACATAGGACTCATATCCAAAATATACTTAGAAATTCTGAAAAGTAAATAAGAAAAAGGCATATAAGCCAGTAGAGAAATGGGCAAAAGACTTTAAAGAGATCCTTCACAACGGAGAATAACCAAGAATATCAATAAACATATGACAGGGTAATTAGTCCTTCATTAATGGGGCAGTGCAAATGAAAACTGCAAGATACCACCATGCACCTACCAGAAAGAATCAACTTAAAAATGCAGCCAATGTTATGTGCTGACAAGGATGTGCAGTGGTGTCTTGTACACCAGCAGTCCCCAAGCCCTGGGCCATGGACTGGTACTGCTCCGAGGCCTGTTAGGAACTGGGCTGCACAGCAGGAGGTGAGCAGCAGGCAAGCAACCAAAGCTTCATCTGCCGCTCCCCATCGCTCCCCATCACTCACATCACTGCCTGAACCATCCCCCCGCACCCCCCCGTCCACGGCCATCTGTGGAAAAATTGTCTTCCACGAAACCAGTCCCTGGTGCCAAAAAGGTTGGGGACCGCTGTTGCACATTGCTGAAAGGAGGGTAAATTGATACAACTCTTTCAAAGACTGTTTGATAGTATTTACTCAAGCTGAACATATGCAGACCCAACAGCCTCATTCTTGGGTGGGATAGATGTGCTGTTTGTAATTATAGATGTGCTGTTTGTAATATTCATAGATGTGCTGTTTGTAATAGCCCCAAACTGGAAACAACTCAAATACCCTTTAATAGCAGAGGATGACTAAATCATGGTATATTCATACAATGGAATACTATATTGCAAAGAGAGTGAAACACTATTGCTACATCAACAATTTGGATGAATTTCTTTTTTTTTAAATTTCTTTTTATTTTTTGTAACATCTTTATTGGAGTGTAACTGCTTTACAATTCTGTGTTAGTTTCTGCTGTATTAGAAAGTGAATCAGCTATACATATACATATATCCCCATATCTCCTCCCTCTTGTGTCTCCCTCCACCCTCCCTATCCCACCCCTCTAGGTGGTCACAAAGCACCGAGCTGATCTCCCTGTGGTATGTGGCTTCCCACTAGCTATCTATTTTACATTTGGTAGTGTATATATGTCCGTGTCACTCTCTCACTTCATCCCAGCTTACCCTTCCCCCTCCCCGTGTCCTCAAGACCATTCTCTACATCTGCATCTCTATTCTTGTCCTGTCCCTAGGATCTTCAGAACGATTTTTTTCTTAGATTCCATATGTATGTGTTAGCATATGGTGTTTGTTTTTCTCTTTCTGACTTACTTCACTCTGTATGACAAACTCTAGGTCCATCCACCTCACTACAAATAACTCAATTTTGTTTCTTTTTATGGCTGAGTAATATTCCATTGTATATATGTGCCACATTTCTTTATCCATTCATCTGTCGATGGACACTTAGGTTGCTTCCATGTCCTGGCTAATAGAGCTGCAATGAACATTGTGATACATGACTCTTTTTGAATTACAGTTTTCTCAGGGTATATGCGCAGTAGTGGGATTGCTGGGTCATATGGTAGTTCTATTTTTAGTTTTTTTTTTTTTTTTTTGCGGTATGCAGGCCTCTCACTGCTGTGGCCTCTCCCACTGTGGAGCGCAGGCTCCGGACGCACAGGCCCCGGACGCGCAGGCCCAGCGGCCATGGCTCACAGGCCCAGCTGCTCCACGGCATGTGGGATCCTCCCAGACCGGGGCATGAACCCGTGTCCCCTGCATTGGCAGGCGGACTCCCAACCACTGCACCACCAGGGAAGCCCTATTTTTAGTTTTTTAAGGAACCTCCATACTGTTTTCCATAGTGGCTGTATCAATTTACATTCCCACCAACAGTGTAAGAGGGTTCCCTTTTCTTCACACCCTCTCCAGCATTTACTGTTTGTAAATTTTTTGATGATGACCATTCTGACTGGTGTGAGGTGATACCTCACTGTAGTTTTGATTTGCATTCCTCTGATGATTAGTGATGAACATCCTTTCATGTGTTTGTTGGCAATCTATATATAGTCTTTGGAGAAATGTCTATTTAGGTCTTCTGCCCATTTTTGGATTGGGTTGTTTCTTTTTTTGGTATTGAGCTGCATGAGCTGCTTGTAAATTTTGGAGATTAATCCTTTGTCAGTTGCTTCATTTGCAAATATTTTCTCCCATTCTGAGGACTGTCTTTCGTCTTGTTTATGGTTTCCTTTGCTGTGCAAAAGCTTTTAAGTTTCATTAGGTCCCATTTGTTGATTTTTGTTTTCATTTCCATTTCTCTAGGAGGTGGGTCCAAAAGGATCTTGCTGTGATTTATGTCATAGGGTGTTCTGCCTATGTTTTCCTCTAAGAGTTTTATAGTGTCTGACCTTACATTTAGGTCTTTAATCTATTTTGAGTTTATTTTTGTGTATGGTGTTAGGGAGTGTTCTAATTTCATTCTTTTACATGTAGCTGTCCAGTTTCCCCAGCACCACTTATTGAAGAGGCTGTCTTTTCTCCATTGTATATTCTTGCCTCCTTTATCAAAAATAAGGTGACCAAGGTGCATGGGTTTATCTCTGGGTTTTCTATCCTGTTCCATTGATCTATATTTCTGTTTTGTGCCAGTACCATACTCTCTTGATTACTGTAGCTTTGTAGAATAATCTGAAGCCAGAGAGCCTGATTCCTCCAGCTCCATTTTTCTTTCTCAAGATTGCCTTGGCTATTCGGGGTCTTTTGTGTTTCCATACAAATTGTACAATTTTTTGTTCTAGTTCTGTGAAAAATGCCATTGGTAGTTTGATAGGGATTACATTGAATCTGTAGATTGCTTTGGGTAGTATAATCATTTTCACAATGTTGATTCTTCCAATCCAAGAACATGGTGTATCTCTCCATCTGTTTGTATCATCTTTAATTTCTTTCATCAGTGTCTTATAGTTTTCTGCATACTGGTGGATGAATTTCTTAAGCATAATATTGAGTGGTATGAACCAGACACAAAAGAGTACTGAAAGTTCAAAAATAAGCAAAATTAGTCAAATGTGATAAATTTTAGGAGAGAGTTTACCTTAAGAGGAGTTGTGACAGGCAGTGAACAAAAAGGTAAAGACTTCTGGGATGCTTGTAATGTTCTTTTTCTTGACCTGATGTTGAGTACATGGATGTGTTCATTCTGAAAATGCATTGACCTGCACACTTATAATTCATTTACATTCCATATGTATGTTATGCTTCAATACCTGTTTACTTAAAAATGTTCCATAAAACTGATGTCCTTTGGAATTTGTGGATCCTACAATTGTCAATAGAAAAGTAATAAAAATCAAGAATTTTGATCTAGACTGCTATTGAATTGTATAGGATTTCAACGTTTGAAGGAAACTTACTGTTTCCATACAGTTCAAAATCCTTCCACATACACAAAGCAGTTACATTAGAAATCTGCTACAACTCCATGAGTGTTTGCACCTCTTCCTTCACAATTTTATTTATGATTAGTCTAAGGGGCATGCAAAGGAAATATGCCTTTTTAAAAATCCAAAAGAATATATTCTATTCTGATTGTTTGCTTGCTACATTAGGCTTCAAAATGGCTTTTGGTTTTTATCCTCAAAGGATAAAGATTTAGTATCAAAAATTTAGTATCATAAATTATCTTTGGAATTAGCATGTATTTCCCAAGGGACATCTTTGAAAGAACAACTTCATTGAGACTCACGTATCCAATTGCTGTTCTTTTTTTAAATTTATTTTATTGAAGTATAGTTGATTTACAATATTGTGTTAATTTCTACTGTACAGCAAAGTGATTCAGTTACCCATATTTTTTTTACCCACTTTTTTGTATTCTTTTCCATTATGGTTTATCATGGGATATTGAATCTAGTTCCCTGTGCTATACAGTAGGACCTTGTTGTTTATCCATTCTATTGATACATATAATAGTTTGCATCTGATAATCCCAAACTCCCAATCCATCCCTCCTCCCATCCTCCCTCCCCCTTGGCAACCAGAAGTCTATTCTCTATGTCTGTGAGTCTGTTTCTGTTTTGTAGATAAGTTCATCTGTGTCATATTTTAGATTCCACATATAAGTGACATCATATGGTATTTGTCCAATTGCCTTTCATAGTCTGGGTACTTGTTAAATATCAGGGACATAAATTTTTGGTAATGCCTTATTACCAAACACTTTTCCATCTTTAGTATGTACCCATATTTTACCTATGTTTCCAGACTACATTGGAGAAAGCAACGCCAGGTAGTAATTAGTACTTTTGTTTTCTGGATACAAGGGCAGCTAGCTTACAAAGAACCAAAGGCTGACAAAAGATATACACAGGTAATAGATCAGAATTTCTCAAACTGCAGTGCAATCTCTAGACCAGAAGCATCAGCATCACTGGGGCACTTGCTAAAAATGCCAGTTCTTGGACCCCAATCCAGACCTACTGAGAAAAGAAACTCTGTGGTGGGCTCAGCAACTTGTGTTTTAACCAGCCTTCTAGGTAATTCTGAAAAATGCTGAAGTTTGATGACCACTGGCACAAGGAAGCTTTGTAGCAGAAAAAATGTTGTCTTTGGAGTTATAGCCTTAATCCTTGCTTTGCTACTTCCTACCTGGGTAATCTTGGGCAAGCCCCTTGATTTTGAATGTTGAGTTTTCTCAACAATAAATAGGAAGAACAATCCCTATAGTTAATCGTCTTATAAATAAAATGAGATTTAGAAATCTAATTTTCCCTGAAATAATGAGAAGTAAAGAATTTTCCTTGGTCCATGTGATATCACAAAAATGGTCTTGATTCCATTTGTTTAGTTATGAAGCACACTTAAAAATATTGCTGGCTTTGTCCATTCACAGGAGGCTTTCCTGTTGATGAGAGCATAGCCATGTGGCAGCTTCTCCTGAATAAAATTCTGCTCAGGACAAATACCATATCCTGAGACTTTGAAGATGAAACCACTGAATAAAGAGAAAGGGCGATTCTTTGAAGAAAATGGCTGAGCGTGCATCAAACACATTTTTCATCCCTACTTTTTGGCCTTCTTTCATGCTTCAGGAGATGTGAGACTCAAAGAGTTGCCAGATCTCTCCACTACTCACTTACAAGCCGTGTTCTTTCCTAGTAAAGGGCTTTGCACTTGGAGAGCTCCCCAGCTGGAAACAAAGAACCAGAGGAAATGCCTTGCTCTTCCTCTCTTCCTTTAAATACCCAGAAGTAAGTGTATTCGGCTCCAGTCTCTCCACTGCGTTATAGAACCCACTACCAAATATGGAGGAGAGAAGACATTTTCTAGTTCATGCTGTTTCCTTCCATTGTCTTCTGTTTCAGTAATAATGATTTGGAAAGGAAAGTCTAAACTAGCCACTTACACAGGTGACTCAATTTGGTAGTTAAGTGAAGACACCATGAAATGTTGGACAGATGTTAGGTTGTTCACAAGCATATTGGGTTAGGGTTTTTAATTTTCCCCCTTTGTGTTCTTTGTTTTGCACAGGCTCTGGGCCTGAAAACTGTCCTTTAGCCTGTGTAGACATGGCAGAGACAGACAATGACACTTCCCCCACTGTCAACCCAGAGGTGTGGTCTACACTGGCAGGAGTTTATCACCCCCTTACTTTTCCTCTTCTCTTTTTCTCCTTTTTTCTCAGGCTCTCTTTTATCCCAGTAGAAATGCAGAAAAAATTAACCTCCCACCATTTCTGCTTTAAAAGATAAAGACCTCTTAATTTCCTTGAGACTCTTACTCCAAGAGCAAGTGTATAAAATAGGATGCATTTGGTGCATTTTACTGAATTCATCTAATTGCAATGTTTACATACAAGTTAATTCATGGTACTGTGCAAATTGAAGGGCTTGTCAAAAAACTGAAGGCTTTCAAGTTAGTCTGAGAGACACCTATTATTCATTGAATCAAGAAGCCAATCAGGGCTTCCCTGGTGGCACAGTGGTTGAGAGTCCGCCTGCCGATGCAGGGGACACGGGTTCGTGCCCCGGTCCGGGAGGATCCCACATGCCGCGGAGCGGCTGGGCCCGTGAGCCATGGCCGCTGAGCCTGCGTGTCCGGAGCCTGTGCTCCGCAACGGGAGAGGCCACAACGGTGAGAAGCCCGTGTACCGCAAAAAAAAAAAAGAAGCCAATCAGAGCATACATCAGTAATATCTTTCATATATTCATCATCATTGGACGTTTTCATAATCTCCATATCACATGTCACTCTCAACATATAAGTACATTACTATCACACATGGAAACCTGCTCATTTGCAGGTGAGTGACTTTTATGTTACGAGAATCTCACTTTCAAAGCATACTGCCATATTGTCTGGCTTTGAAAGATATTAACCAGTTCCCCAAACTTAGAGATGGTACAAGTAGGTCATATATGGATGCCCATCTGAAAGTACAAAGTCAGATGCAGTTTGTAACACAGTGCTCGTGCACTTTTACACGTATGGTCATTTTTGCATTTGAAAATGATGCACTTCAGGTGGTGCAGGGGATGAGAATGGCTGGAGATAGAACTTTTGAGTGGTCTGAGAAGACTGAAATCCTGAGAAGAGCAGAACAGACAAGCAGGATGACACAGTGGGGAAGTACACTACCTTCTCAGAATTAGGTTCATTGTATAGCTTTTCCATTGTATTTGCAGATAAGCCGTTTCACCTATATCTGTGTGAATGATACAGTAGTGGAAGACTACTACCCACATGCTAGCATACAGATCCACACACAAATACAGTAATTCACAGGGGCTACGGAGGATGACACTGCATCTCCAGGGGGATGCTTGGAACCCTATGGGGTCATTTCCAGTTGCCACATTGACTGAAGGATGGAAGGTGTTCTAGCATTTAGTGCCTAGCTTAGGGAGATGTTAAAAATTCAGCAACATCCTGAATAGTTCTGCACAAACAAGAATTGTCATGCCAAAAATGTAAATTGCTCTCACTTTGAGAAGCAGCTATTTTTTGGTTCATATCCATTGATTGTTCCCATCTTAGGATCTTTGGGTGTCTAATAATTGTTGTGAATTGTGGGAATCTGTGAACCACATTTGATATTTCATATCTCAAGATCATTCAGGCTTCTTCTTTTCTGCCTTCCAGAATCATCATCCACCTGTTTGCTGTACATCTCATTTCCATCTGGATATCCCAGAGGACATAATTCAGCTCCCCTAAAAATCAAACTCATCCTCTTTTCCTCCCTCAATTCTTTTCATCTCAAATACCCTCTGTGTTGGCAAATGGTACTGCCTTGGCAAGTCAAGTTAGGTGCCTTCCTCTCCTCACCCTCATATTTAATCAGTCACTAAATTCTGGGAGAGAATTCTACCTCTTTAGTTTAATTCACTCTTTACACTATTTTCTTCACATCTGCTTCTACTGCCTTAGTTCAGTTTCTTCTCTTCTCTCACCTGGACTATTGCATTAATTGTCTAACTGATCTCCTTGCCTCACTGAATTAATTAGGAATCTTTTGGTTGCAAGTGACAGAAAACTCAAACCATGGGCTTATATAACATAGAAGTCAGAGGATTCAGGGACAGCTCAATTCAGGGTCTAAAAGAATTATTTATAGCTCTGTGTCATTCCGTTCTTATACTTTCCTTTCCTCTCTGTGGCTCCATTTCAGGCTGGCTCTCAGGCATGATCCCAACGTGGATCGTGCTGGCAGTTCAGTTCGAGGCCCGTTCCTTTACCAGTTTCAGTTCAGAGACAGCCTCTTCCTTAGGTGCTTTAGCAAAAGTCCTGGGATGAGCTCTTCTTGACTCTCACCATGTTAATGCTCAACTGAGCCAGGAGTGGAGCCCACACAAACCCCATTAATTGGGCATGGGGAACAGTTGGTTCCTCAAGAAAAATACAGGGTTTGTTAGCAGAAGAGAGAATGCGTACTTGGGTGTAAAACTCTCTCTAACCCAAGCTCTATCCAGGGACCAGATCGATCTTTTTCTGCACATCGAATCACATCCTTCCCTTACTAAAATCCTTCCATAATTTCTCATCACCTACGTGATAAAGTCTGGGAAAGCATGAGTGACACTCCAAGATCTGACCTCTGCCTACGTCTCATGTTCTGCCTTGGCTTCAACCACTGAGATTCCCCAAACACCTCATATTATGCTCTGCTTTGAATTTTCTCAGGAAGCCAAACCCTTGAAAATACCTATTTCTCCACCTAGAAAACATCTTTTCATTAACTTCTCTCTCTGAACGTCTTTCCCATCCTCTCCTGCCTTTGCATCCCTCCGAGCCTGCACAGATTTTTATCAGAGCACCTGTGACCCAGTCCTATTCGGATCGGTCTGTTTTCTCACCTCGACTGTCAGCTCTTATGGACTGGGACAGACATTATCTTTGTATCCTGAATACCTAACAAGGTGCATGACCCATAGTTGGCACTGATAAATATTTATTGAATGATCGAATCAATTAATTATAACAAATATAAACTGTTTATCATTGATAAAGTCAAACAGGATACAAACACAGATTTTTTGACAGTGAGAAAAATTAAAATGCGTGGGGAAAAAGGAATCAAAAGGTGTTCTAAGTGTCAGAGGGGGAAAGACTACTCTGAGTGGAGCACTGTATATATTAAAGTATTATTTATTGGGGCATTGTGTTACTTCATGGAAAGATCATTATTTTGAGGAGAAAATTAGGTGATGTAATTTGGTTATAACTGTACTTGAGATCTATTTTTATGTCATCATGGAGGCCTGAGAAAATAAACTTTAGCCAATGAGCAGAGAGCAGTGGATGTAAGGTCAGTGGAACTATGGGTATAGATTGTTTTGTCTTCTAAATCTAAAATCTTCCCAGAGTGTGCTATTCAGAGGGAAACAACCACCAAGCACTCAAACTAATGGCCAAGGTCATTTTTCTAGCAAGGCAGCGATGCAGCTGTGTTCAGTGCCCTAGGCAGGACTTGAAAGCATCCTGTTTGTCTCCCCACTGCCAGGGTTGGGGAAGTACCCCTCCCCTGCCCCACAGGCCTGCTTTGAACAACCTTCCAAAGAAATCTCCCCCTCACACAGTGAATGCTAAACAACTCCTTTTTCCCCCAGAGGTTCAACTCAAAGAACATTTTTCATTAGGACTTTGCTGGGAATTTAGGGAGACCACAATTTGGGTTTTATCAGAACGATGAAAGCTCTAGATAATGGATTTATATATAATCTTGTCCTGAGTTGACTGTCTCTAGAGTTCAAATTCTTCCGGGAAGTGCCAACCCTCCGTCTCACCAAGCTTGAGCCATCATCGGAGCCAAGAATGGAACTCAGGCTTCTTACCTCCTCAGCCAGAACTCCATCTATTAGAACACTGTGCCTCTCAATTGTGTCTTAAATTAGGCACATAAATGAATTCACTCACACTCTTTCTGCCTACCAAGTTTCTGCAGAGGAACTTCTCAGCGCTACATGATACAGTTGGGAGAATTTCCTCAGCTCTACAGTTGAACTCCTACGGACTCCGGGAGTGGGAGCAACTCAGAGGAAAAAGCTTCAGTCTCCTTGAATCTTCTCAGAGCTGCATGTCCCACCCCATCCCATCATCAGTCAGACAAAAAGCAAAGGAAATCGCCCTAGTCTTCAGCCCAACTTCATCAGGGAACTTACATGTTTAATGTGAGACACTGTCAGTCCAGCACGTTAGAAAGATTTCTACAAGTGTGGAAAGGACTACGCTTGGACAGAGGTGTGAGCTGCTCTTTGCCATCAATGGAATTCTAAATGGTGCCTCATTCACCAGCCCTGTCTCCCAACTGCATCTATCTGGAGGAGGGAGGAGAAGGCTTTAGTGAATCAGAGCAAATTGCTTGGCACTGCTCTGACCTGAAAGCTGAAGAGAGCTCAGGGCAAAGTGCTTTTTATTCTTAATGGGCTTCTGCCTATCTCTTAAATGTGTGTGTTTTTCTTTTCTTTCTTTTTTTTTTTTTTTTTTTTTTTTTGCTTTTTGGTCACTTGAAGCTCTAGTGCCTGTGGAGAAAGGGAGAGAAAAACACACACACACACACAACAAACCCAAAAGGAGAATATAAATAAATATCATTCGGAATCTTGCATAATATCAACCAATGGCAACAGCAGGTTTTTGACAGGCCTGCGAACTTCCCCCAAAACAACATCCTGCCAGCCTGGCTGTGATTCAGGCATGAGTCAACCCTGCAAGATGGGCCGTTGCCAGCTCCATTCCTGGCCTGGCTGGCCAAAAACTGCTTCCCCCAGGCCAGTCGGTCTATTAACATTTAGTATCTGGGCTGGACTGGCCTGTCATTAACAGCACTGGCCTCCCTCAAGGTAACAACGGGGAAGTCTTTTCTTCCAGCGCTGGGAAGAAATCGACAATGAAGAAAGAAAGATGCCTCTTCATCACAATATGATCTTTGATAAAAAAAAAGGGGGGGTCGAACACAGCTTTTACAGCTGACACAGTTATTATAGACTGGAGAAAACCCCTCTCCTCCCCCCGCCCTGGGGTCTTGTTATAATGAGGCCCCCAGACCTGTTCTCACCTTTTTGTAATCTAAACGAGGGATGGAGCCTGCTGAACTGGGAGATGTCGTATGAATCATCAGAGCCCCAAATGCTGCAGAAATAATTCCCTGCTGTTATTAGGAGCCCACCTTCCACAGACACTTTTCTCAAAGACTGCCTTTCACTTGAAAAAGAAGGCTGTGATTCAAAGGGCAATTCTCACCCTGCGCACATGAAGCCACAGTCACAAGCCTCCCCCCATGGCTGCACCCCCCAAACCGCCACCTTGCTGAGTTAGGGCTGCTGCCTCACCCCTTCTCAATGCCCAGGGCATCTTCTGAGCGGAGAAAGCACAGCACAAGTCGTGCTTCTGCCGATGTTGACTCAGCGTAGAGCTATAAAACATGAGATTTGCTCCCACAGCCAGGAGTGAGACATAATGGGGAGAAAACAGTGCTCTCCGTCCATTCTTCCCCCATCATTCTTTTGTGCTGGAGCTAAGGAGTGGTTTATAAAACCAGAATCAGGAAGACTTCTTTTTATTTTTTCTTCAGGGCGAGTTCTTTACTCCTTTCCCTTAACCTTTTGACCAGTGAATGAACTGTGCTACTGACAGTGCTTTTGTGAAATTATTCCTTTACTGCTGAAAATATAAAGTAACTTGAAATAGGCTGACATCCATTTGAGAATCCAGAGGGGATGGTTTATGTTGTACCAATCTCGGTTGGGCACGATGGCCTTGATTCCTCAGGTTTAGACCTGCTTTTTCATTCATCCACAGTAGTGGGGAAAAAAACCAAACGATTAGTTGGCAAGTTTCTTTTTTTTATTAATATATTTATTTTTTTAAATTGAAATATAGTTGATTTACAGTGTGTGTTAGTTCCAGGTGTACAGCAAAGTGATTCAGTTATATATATCTATATCTATATCTATATCTACACACACACACATATATACATATACCTACATATATACATATATACGTATATATGTAGGTGTATGTATATACATATATATGTATTCTTTTTCAGATTTGTTTCCCTTGTAGGTTATTACAAGATATTGAGTAGAGTTCCCTGTGCTCTACAGTAGGTCCTTGTTGCTTTTCTACTTTATATATAGTAGTGTGCATCTGTTAATCCCAAACTCCTAATTTATCCCCCTATCTCACAGCAGCAAGTTTCTTTAAATGGAGCATTCAAGCCACCCTTAGAAAATTGCAGGCATGCAAATGGAGAGTTTCAATACAGAGGGGAGATTTGGGAAATAGGATTCTTGCACATTCCTAATGTTTTTAAAAATATCTTCTCTTGGCTTATACCTCAAGTGACACTTGTCTTGTGGGAACGTTTGTCCCTAGTGGTAAAGAAATGACTCGGGTGTTAAAAAGAAAGTTCTTGAAAACGTGGTGATCTTGCACTCAGAGAAGATGCAGCTGAAACCGCAAGGTTGTGCCGGGCGAGTCATGACGGTTGTCAGTGGGTTTTCACTTTGGAAGCAACTTCCCTGCAAGTTATGCCCACATCTCTGGTGCCAGCCAGAGCGTGGGTGTGGAAGGGCTTTCTCACAAATGCTGGCCCTAGTTTTTTTGTTTTTGAAAATTTAGTCTTTGGTGTTTACTCTAGTTTCAGACATGATATTTTTTAGGACCACGCTTGGAATCTGCAATAGCTTTTCGCACCTGATCAAAACTCTAACACAGCTTTGGCCATGGAAGTTGACCTTGTGTGTCAGAAGTGTATATGCTGCGGAGATGGCAACTAATGGTAGTGACACCCAGCTAGCAAATCCTGGCCCTCATAGGGCTGTTCCTATGGGTGCATTTATTGACAGCCTGACTCTACCGTTTGCAGCCTCCTCTCTTTGCAGCTGCCTCCTCTTCTTCCCCTCTTGATGGCTGCAGAGCTCTGCTTATCATCCATTTCCATGCTGGCTTTGTGTGTCTCTTTGTAAGCCCCGCTCTGAGTAGGTTCCGCAGTGTGTGTGGCATTGTCAACGACTTGTGGATAAGCCGCCTTGCCTGGTTCAGTCATTCTGGGCCTCCTTTGTCTTGTTTCCTTTTTGATAGCCTAATTTCACACACATTCTAAGGACTCTTTTCAAAACAAGCAGCCGATATGGGTGTTCTATTGTTCCATGTGGCTGCCAGATTATTATTTTTTAAATGTATTCACCGCCTGGATTTATCACGTAAACTCCTATTGAAAACCATTGCCCCCTGGGAAGGATTTGAGCATTTGGGTAATTTCCTGAAATTCTCAAGTGTGTGTGTTTGTAGTTTCTTTTTTCTCCCTTTCAAATGGATGCAGCCATGTCAGAGAAATCCATAAACAATATTGATTGCATAAAGGCACACAACTGCCAATCTCAGGCTCACTCATAGTCCCCTGCTGCAGACCCTAATCTCTGAGAAGAAGCCCTTCTTTTTGCACAGGTTGCAAAAGGAACACACCGTTTAGATTCATATTTACAGAATTTAAGCTTCAGTGATATTCTACCAATTTTCTTCGTGTCAGCATTGTGTCAGTTTTGGACTAAAAGCTGGAAAATTATTCGACCTGCAAAACATATGCTTCCCTTCCTAAACCAGCAGAGACACGCATGAATGCAGTAATGGACATACATTCTGGGTGCCAAATGTGGAATGTGCTGTCTTCCCCTTGACTTGATAATCTAACACAATTGAGCCCATTAATACGTGAAATTGTTTGGGAACTTGGTTCATTGCCTAAAATCTGTGCAAAGCAGTGCCATTTAAAGATCTTTTTCCTTTCCTTTCAGAACTTTATCCTTTGAATAAACAATTCAGCTTAATAACCTTTATGATCTGTGAGGTTAGTTGTCACCAAAATAAACTTTCTACTGGTTTAATGGAGCCCACCTTTGAATATTTTTTCACTGAGTTATCCAGTACTTCATGATTTTCTTTCTCAAACCTTGTAATTCCCAATAGATTGATTATGTTCCAAAAGCCACAACCACACATCAGTGTGGTTCGCATCTTGCTAATGTCTTTGGAATACAGGGATCAAGGTTATTATCCAAAGTTCATTTTTAAAAAAACTACACTTGCTGTGGTCCTTTGAGTAGCACTGCCTTATAACCCAACCATGCACTTACATTAATACGCATGCTCAGGTAGCAACTAACCTCTAACAAAACCCAGCATTTTAACTGATTAAACATTAATGTGGACATCACCGAAAATTCTGTAGTTTAACCTCAAGACTGGTTGGATTCCAGGAATGGTGTTTTAATGAAGGACCCACTGAATTTAGGACAGATGCTGAGTGTTATGCTAGGCTGGTAGCTGAATCTTGGATCAAACGCAACTTTGCAATGACTCATACATTTTACTAATTTATAAGTGCAGCCTTCCTTGAAATTCCAATGTAAAGACCAGCATCTTGGTCTATGAAAGTCAATATAACCTTGAAGTCAATGAAAATGAGGGTAATGTTCACTGAATAGAGACTCCCTTAGCTTATCACGTTTTCCCTCCCACATCTTCTAGCTTATTTTGAGTTTCACACGAAGTACTATGTGAAGCCAAAAGCATAAATCTGACTTCTGGAGGTCTGTATAGCAATAAACAATAAAACCTTATCTGGACAGCCAACAGGAAAAAGTTGGACAGCAGACTCATTTAGAAACAGCGTCAGACTACCAAGTGGGTATGTGGGATTTTGCTCTGAGTCTGGCTAGAATTGAGCCATGTGTGATGGACAACTGGGGGAGTATTCCCATCCCTTCTGTCTATCTCAGAAGCCTCTATGTCTTTGGTTATTCCCTGTGGCCCATCTTCATTCACCCCCTGCTGCCACCCGTATTCTATGGCCATGTCTTACAGCACCCATCTGCATCCAGCCAGAGGTGCTGAGTTCAGCAGACCACGTTCCCCTTTTATTCACGTTTCTACCACTAACTTCTGATATTTAACACTTACATATAAAAATGATCTCACCATAAAGTTATTTAGAAAAACAGAATATACAGAGACCTACTGTATAGCACAGGGAACTATACTCAATATTTTGTAACAACCTATAAAGGAAATAAATCTGGAAAAGAATATATATATAACTGAATTACTGTGCTGTACACCTGAAACTAACATGACGTAGTAAATCAACTGTACTTCAATTAAAAAAAAAAAAAGAAAAACAGAATACAAAATTTTACTTTTGAAAAATATCCCAAAGATACCAAAAATGACTATGTTGGAAGAAAATACATCAACATCTTAGTAGTCATTGAGAGTATCTTGATCTTTATACTTTTCTCTAGTTTCCCTTTTTTTCTTAAACGACAAACATACTTTTATAACTTGAATGTGTTTTTTCTCCTCACATACAGTATATAAGATATAGCTTGAAATATATCAAAATCAAATTAAGGAAATAGACTTACAAAAGTATGAAAAAGGACACAAATTTACAACCACAAATGACAATCTTTTGCCTCTTTTCAAGTGCAGTGAGCTAATTAAAAGGAAGAAGTGAAACTTCTAAGGGACTATTACAAATTTAACATTCTCAGTTGGTATGGATTACAGATTTCACTTAATGTGGATCTCAGGAGTGAAAATGTCATACCCTAGAGGGGGCTGGACACCATCACTAGTTTTCTTGGACAAAATAAGTACAGGTGTGTAGATCTTTGGCAGAGCTATCCTGCATCTTGTTGTAAAGCAACATCTTAGTGGCCACACTCAGAGTCTGTGATGGGCACATTCACTAATCAGTGTCAGAAAGGGGAGATGCTGGGGAGGAGGAGAGACAACGGAGTGGGAAAAACGGGTGCCCCCATCGACCTCTGCTGCTCCTCAGGAACTAGGAACCTGGCTGTGCTGGCTGTGTGTGTCCAAGCCTCACCCAGGACCCTGACCCTGCCTGTGCTCTGCTCAGCACTGCAGTGGGGAGTGACAGGAGCACCGCCCATCGGGATTCACGTTTTAAAAAATTCTATGAATTAGCACTAGATATATGTGTACGTATGATGTTATTATAATACCTATGTATATGTGTATAAGTGTCATCTAATTTAATTTTTATACTGTCTGGTAAAGTTACCACTGCTCTTCTTTTTCAGATAAGGCATCTGACACGTGGAGATGTCACGAGCTTGTTAGGAGGCACGTGCCATCCTAGAAACAAAATCTCTTGACCAAGTCTGGAGCACTGGTCACAAAATCACAGCTACATTTATTAAGGAATCATCATTTTATTTCCTGATTCTGGGCTTGGAGAATATTTCTACACTCAACTTTGCAAACGCCAGTGTGCTCCGTGCTATGAATGCACAGGTGTCTGTGCCATATTTCACATCTTTTCTAACCATCTGTTCATGCAGACGGGGCTGCAGTGACTAGCCACATTTCTGCCACATCACCTGGGTGCCAGCAGAAGCTTGTTCAGCACGTGCTCAAGGGAGCTAACACCCAAGGGCCACCCGTGGGCCATTGGGGCAGAGAATATGGATAAATATTCCTCTTTCCCATCTCTTGGGTGGACCATCCTGAGGCATATTCTACATGGCTCCTGAGCAGTCCCCAGTGGGTTTGTATATAAGGAAAATACCAGTTATGAAATTCATATACATTAAAAAAAGGTAAACTAGAGAAAAGGGAAAAAAAGGAAACTAAAGTATAGAAAATACTCACAGATAAATTGTAGCTCAGTAACGTACCTTGGATTGGATTTCCCTCCTTCTCTGTTTTACTCTTTCAAGTTATCCTGTTGAATTCTAGTTAAAATGTCTTCGTTGGGGGATGCCAAAGACCTTTATATTGATGATGCCACTTCTTGGGATGATTATATTGAGAAGTTTCCTTCAAAGTGCAATGTAAAAATAATTCTTGTTCTTCTTATGGGAATTCATAGGTTTCAAATTTCTTTTCCTATGCATCATTTCATTTTAATCTTTTCATCAACTCTTCACCACCACATCTCCCCATTTCCATTCCTAACACCTTGGATCAAGTCACCAATTCATCTTGGCCCAGATTATTGCAATCATCTCATAACTGACCTCCTTGCTTTTGACTGTCCTCCTGTTCTAACCTTTAATCCCACATCATTTCATTCTCAACACAGCAGCCAGAGTGATTTTTTAAAAATAAAATTAGATAACGTCACCCTTCTATTCAAAATCCTCCATGGCTCTCCATCTGACTCAGAATATCACCACCCTTATGATGGCCTAGAAGCCTTTACTTATCCAGGCTCCCTGTTACCTCTGAGTTTTATCTTCTCCACCTTTCACTCTTGTTTACTCCACTCCAGCTGCACTGACCTCCTTGCTGTTTTTCAAACAAGCTAAGAATCCTTCAGCCTCAGGGCCTTTGCACTGATGGTTTCATCTGCATGGAATGCTCTTCCTCATGTATTCACATGGCTCCCTCTTTCCCTTCTTCAGATTTTTCTTGAGTTGTACCTTCTCAATGAGGCTTTTCCTGATCACTCTGTTTAAAATTGCAATCCTTCAGCCCTCTCTGGGCACTCACTATCCCTCTCTTTGATTTATTTTTTTAACCTAGTAACAGCATCTTACATAATCTATATTTATTTAGTTAGATCATTTATGACATACTTCTCCTGCTAATATAAACTCCATGAGGGCAGGGATTTTTTTTTTAGCACATTTGTTTATTTTATTTGTTTATTTTTGGCTGCTTTGGGTCTTTGTTGCGGTGCGCGGGTTTCTCACCGTGGTGGCTTCTCTTGTTGCGGAGCACGGGCTCTAGGCGCACGGGCCTCAGTAGTTGTGGCATGCGAGCTCAGTAGTTGTGGCTTGTGGGCTCTAGAGCGCAGGCTCAGCAGTTGTGGCACATGGGCTTACTTGCTCTGCGGCATGTGGGATCTTCCTGGACCAGGGCTGGAACCCATGTCCCCTGCATTGGCAGGCGGATTCTTTTTTTTTTTTTTTTTTTTGCGGTACGCGGGCCTCTCACTGTTGTGGCCTCTCCCGTTGCGGAGCACAGGCTTCGGACGCGCAGGCTCAGCAGCCATGGCTCACGGGCCCAGCCGCTCTGCGGCATGTGGGATCTTCCTGGACCGGGGCACGAACCCGTGTCCCCTGCATCGGCAGGTGGACTCTCAACCACTGCGCCACCAGGGAAGCCCGGCAGGCGGATTCTTAACCACTGCAACACCAGGGAAGCCCAGGATGTTTGTTTTGTTTATTCCTATCTCTAATTTTCAGAACAGAGTTGCACATTATACTGTCAGTAAATATTTGAATTAGTGTATGAATGAATGAATGGGCTTTGTGAGTTTGGCCCTATCCCTATTTTATAGCTAACAGACTAGAGATTCAGAAAGGCTAAGAGACTTTACCAAGCTCATACAAATAGTAGGTAGTAAAGTCTTGAACTAGTTTTCCTATCTCCAATGATACTTATAGGAGAAAAACAGAAACAGTCTTTGGATTTAAGCAATTCACGCTTAAACTAGACTTATGAGGATATAAAAGTTCTGTAGGGAAGAGCTGATAATTAACTTAAGCACATGAAAAACAAGTACATTTGAATCTTGTATATTTCTATCTTTTCAATGATGGCAAGAAAACTCAGCACCAAATCTGTGACCTATCTCTAGGATGTGACCGCATGCATACCTGGCTTCGTAATGATTTCTCCTGTCCTTATTTTCTTTTAAACTGATTTCCTCCTTTAACTTGTTTTTTTATTTTGTTGCATTCTATGAATTTTTGTAAGACACTGCAAGCCCTTTTTTGGAGTGTGACAGGGTAAACAACGAGAGAAATAAAAAGCATATTGTGCTGATAATTCACTGTTAAGGACTAATACAATCTGACTACAGGAAAAGATTGAGGTAAGATACAACCCAAATGTAAGTGGGACTCCCTGGGCATTGTTGAGATAGCCTAGCCTCTTCACGATGTCAACTCAAAGAAATAACTTTGACAGAAAAATAGGATTTGAGAAATTCAAATTTGTGCTTTAGTCTTTTAAGAAGCTGACAAATGGATGGATAGATGCTCTTGTCCAGAACTGTGGCGGATCTGAGATTTAACCTACTTGCAAGTTAACATTTCTGCTTGCCACTGAGTCATCGGCATTAGTAGAAGACATGAGATTCCTGGGTCAGAGGCGAAGGACAGTTTATTACTCACAGCAACTGCAGCACCCAGAGTATTAGCATTTTTATCCCAGGTCCCCAGGTTTCAATTTCCACATGGTGATGCAAAGAGGGTCAAACGATACACCTACACACACAGTGGGTTGCATTACAGAATAGGAATCTGAATCTTTTATACAGTCATCCCTCTGTATCAATGGGGGATTTGTTCCCAGACCCCTGCGGATACTGAAATCTGCAGATGCTCAAGTCCCTTGCAGTCAGCTCTTCATATCTTCCCGTTCCACATCTGCGTATACAAAGGGCTGGCTGTACTGGGGAGTAAGCATGCCCCCTCATTAATCTGGAGGGAGACACCATCTCCATCTTCAAAGGATCTTTGCCATACAAACATCCTTGAAAAGATACCCTGGAACATCTGCAAGTGATGCAGAAACATGCAAGATCCAGAAACATGCAAGATCCATCCATCCATCCATCCAAAATAGACCCCCAGCGGGTATACATTCTAAGTGCAGAATGAATCCTCTTAAAAGTCATCTCTCTCTACCTCTTTCATTCTTAACATCCTCCACTGGCAGCCAATGGTTCCCTTAATCTTCCTTCTTATTCTCAACTCCCCAAACCATGCTGTCCCTGCCAGCATGGATTTTGGTCTTCCTTCCTTTTCTTTCTGCCCTTATTCTTTATTCTTGACCAAGAATACATCTCAACACTATATTATTCAGCTCCCCCTCATTTTCCCACTTCTACCTCTTTCTACTCAATTTTCATTCAATATCACAAAAGCTCAGGACTAACATGGCAAGACCAGGTTTTCTTTAATGAGCAGGGTTAGAAAGTCTGAGAATATTCACATCTTAGGAATTCTTGTCCCTGACTAAGGATGTCTTCAGGACCTCCAAGTTACCTTTTCTGTCCTCTCTTCATTCTCTTCTTCCTTTTCCAAGGCTTCAGAGCTCCAATATTGCTCCCAGATGGTTGTTAGTTACAGAAGAAAAGGAATCCGAAAGAGTTCTCTAGTTGAAAGAGTTCTGGTTGAAGGGGGCTTGGATTAATGACCCTTGCTGAGACCTTGAGATTTTGTCTGACTCTAGTTTCATATGAGCAACAGTGTAACTTGGCTTGCAGGAATTACTCAACCAGGCTCTTGCAATTTCTAGGCAATTTTGGATGTTTTTCGAGAAAGGTACTTTTCCATCATCTCAATGACTTTAATACCTTCTCCATTTTTGAAGGAAACGGATGGGAATCCCTCTGAACTTCTGAACATCACCCCCTCTCCTAGTCCATCAAACTTTTTCCATCAACTGCTTTTCTGTTTTTTTACCCACAATAGACTTGGCCTCATATGTTACAGAGAAAATAGAAGTCCTCATATTCCTGCCAACAAATTGCCAATCCTACAGGCATTTACTCCATTTTCTTCATTCTCTTACCAAAAGTTATCTCTCTGCATATGCTCTCAATCCCTCTCTGCCTCCTCACCTCCCACTCACTCTTCAGCCATTTCTAGTCCTGTCTCGGTTCATATCATTCCCTAAAATGGGCTTCCTGAGCACTCAGCAGTCACTCTTTTTTTTCTTTTCTTTTTTTTTTTTTTAAGTATAATTGATTTACAATGTTGTGTTAGTTTCTGGTGTACAGCAAAGTGATTCAGTCATACATATGTATTTTTTTCATATTCTTTTCCATTATGGTTTACTATAGGATATTGAATATAGTTCTCTGTGCTATACAGTAGGACCTTGTTGTTTATCGATTTTATATATACCAGTTTGCATCTGCTAGTCCCAAACTTCCAATCCATCCCTCCCCCACCCACTCCACCTCTTGGTAACCACAAGTCTGTTCTGTATGTCTGTGAGTCTATTTCTGTTTTGTAGATAAGTTCATTTGTGTCATATTTTAGATTCCACATACAAGTGATACATGGTATTTGTTTTTCTCTTTCTAACTAACTTCTCTTAGTATGATAATCTCTAGTTGCATCCATGTTGCTGCAGATGGCATTATTTCATTCTTTTTTATGGCTGAGTAATATTCCATTGTGTATATATATGCCACATCTTCTTTATCCATTCATCTGTCGATGGACATTTCGGTTGTTTCCATGTCTTGGCTATTATAAATAGTGTAAGCAGTCACTCTTGATTACTGAAGCCAGGAGAACCTTTCCAGTTCTCCCTTCTAGATATCGTTGCAGTAGCTGACCCACCCCACCATCTCCTTCTTATTGAGCAATTTTCTCTTTTGGCTTCTGGAAGATCATGTACTCCAGGTGTCCAGCTCCCCTGCCCACTCCTTTTCAGTCTCTTTAGCTGGTCCCCCATCTTTTATCCAACCTCTAAATGAGTTGGATGGCTTGGTCTTGACCTCCAGGGCAAAAGGATGAAGAAACTAGAACTCAGAATGGAACTTCACTCTCCATATCTGTCCCTTACTAGTGTTTTTAGTGTGTTGGCTTCATTCTTTTCTAGTGAGTGTAGACTTTCTCTATATTATACGGGACCTGGATGCCCCAAACCTAGACAGATAGCCTAACAGTCCTAACAAGAGAATAAATAAGGATCTTATCTCTCAAGGTAAAGTTTTAAAATCTCAGAGAAGATCCCTAAGGTTGTGTACCTTCTCCTCAGACTGGTCCTGTGACTGGAGAAGAAGTTCAGTCATATGAAACAGATTTTGGTACCAGGAAGTGGGTGCACCTGTAATATATACCAAAAATTTGTAAGTGGCTTTGGAACTGAATAGCAGGCAGAGGCTGGAATAAATTTGAGGTTCATGATAGAAAAAAAGCTAGATTGTCCCAAACAAATATTGGTAGAAATACAAACATTAAAGTCACGTCTGATGAGGACTCAACATTTTATTGGAAACTAGAGGAAAGGTGATCTTTGTTATGCAGTGGCAGAAACTTACCTGAGCTGTGTCTACACTTGAATAGAAAGCAGATATTGTAAATGATGAATGTAAATGAGCAACATGTGAGTCCTGGATGTCATCATAAGTGTTCTTATAAGAGAGATATAGAGGGAGATTTGATGCCCACACAGAAGATGAGGAGGTAATGTGACCATAGAAGCAGAGATTGGAGTGATGCAAGCACAAGTTAAAAAATGCCAGTAGCCACCAGAAGCTGAAAGAGGCAAGGCGTAGATATTCCCCTAGGACCTCCAGAGGGATCATGGGTCTGCTGACATCTTGATGTCAGACTTCTGGCCTCCAGAACAGTGAGACAATATATTACTGTTGTTTTAAGCCACCCAGTTGTTGGTAATTTGTCCCAGTAGCCACAGGAAATGAATACAGTAGTGGAATGGTACAGCCTAGATTACATGCCATCCCAGAGGCCAGCAAACCTGAGATGTGATGACAACACATCACCAAAACTATGTGTGCAGTTCAAGAAAAGGACGATTCTGGAAAGATAACAACAAACAAAAAAAAAAACCCAACAAAATAAAGTGAAAACATTTTCTACTCTCCCTTACATACCAAGGTTCACAATAACTACCCTTGGCCATCTTTATCCTTACGCCACTTCCCCTCAGCAGCATTTGACGCTGTCATAAGCTCCCACCTCTTCAGTACTCTCCTCCTTCGGTTTCTGTGACCCTACACCCTCTGGCTTCCCCTCTACCCCTCTTACCACTCCTTCCTTCCCAGTCTCTTGTGTATTTCACCCTCTGCCAATCATCCCATCAATGCTGGGGTCCTTCAAGTCCTGTCCCAGGTCTACTTTCATTCTTCCCTTCTTGTTTTATAGACTTTTCCTGGAATTTCCATTTCCTTCCATTGACTCAGTAAGCATACAGGGTCTCCCAAATTTATCCTGTCAACTCAGACTTCTCTTTTGATCTCCATATCTGTATTTATAACTGCTTTCTTTATATTTTGGCTTGGATGTCTCATATTCATCAAACTTAGCATGACCCTTCCCTACACTTATCCCCAGTGACCCCTCACGTAATGTTCCTTATCTTGGTAAAAAGAATCTCTATTCACGCAGTTGTTCATGCCAACACCCTTGGAGTCATCTCTAACCCCCTCCCTCTACTCACAGTCAACTTCAACCCATGTCCAAGACCTAACCCTTCTACCCCTGAAGTAGAACTCAAATGTGGTCGCTGCTCTTCATGTTCACTGCCACCTTTCTAATCCAAGTCATAACCATCTCCCATCTGGGCCCCTGCAGGAGCCCCCTAACTATTCACCCTGCTCCAACCCTTGTTCCACTTCATTTTTTTTATAGACTAGCAACAATGTGCTGTTAAAAATGCAAAGCCAATCATGTCACTACTTTAAATTCTTCATTGGTTTTCAGTTGCATTTTAGATAAAGTTATAACTAAAGTTTATAATGCCAGAAGGAGCTGTGTGGTGGATGCCATCATATGCTGCCCAGAAGACTCTTCAGGAATAAAAGGTTTATTCTCCCAAATGCTGGGATTGTGACCAGTGGCCAGTCCTGAGCTGGCAGTTCCCATTGGGGATTCCCTCAACTGAAGAGAAGTGCCTTTCTCAAGGACTTGACCCCCTTTCTGGGTTGACCTTCATCCAACAACTGACTGATGATGGGGGAGGATGGTATAAACGCCCAGCCTTCTCATTCCAACGTGGTCAAGTCAAACTTGGGCAACTCTAAAGGAATCACCCCCACAGGGTCAGTTGATACCTCTGCTGATACTGTATCACAGCCCAACTCTCCTTCCGCTCAGTCATGCTTCCTTCCTCTCCCTTCCGTGAGTGTTGCTCCCAAGAACACTCCCCAATAAAACTCCCGCACACTAACGTCTATCTCAGAGTCTGCTTTCTGGAAACCCAACCTGTGGCAATCTGTGAAATAAATGTGAGATCAAGGAAGGTAATAATCTCACTGCCCTCTTTGATGTGCAAATTATATCTAAAGTACTGTCATACCTGCAGAGTTATGTTCAGTCTTTGGGGCTACATTTTAAGAAGGACATTGGCAAAATGGAGTGTGACAAAGGAGGACAACTAGAATGTTGAAAACTGAAAATCATGTCACAGGACAAAGGCTTAAGAAATGAAGCTAGTTAGCCTGGATTAGTATTAAATCAGTAGGAACATGATCATTACGTTTAGATTTTTGAAACACTGACAAATGGAAAATATTTTTTACCTTGTGTCATTCTAAGGACTAGGATTAGCTGCAATGGGTGAAAATTCCTGGAACATAAGTTTAGGCTCAATATAATAAAGAAGTTTCTAGTGGCAGTGTAGTGACATCCTTGTGAAATACAGTTCACTTTTACTAGACTTGTGTGACCACATCTTGAGAATAAAATAGCAGAGATTCCTGAGCCTGGATAAAAGGTTGACCAGATGACTATATCCTCCATGACAATATTTTATGAATTTCTGCTCTAGGATAGGGTTTTACATGGTACCTGAGGAGGTTGATAGCTGTAATCTGACAAATGGACTCCATGGCCAAGTAAGTTTGGGGAAAAAGTTAAATGATGTTAGGCAAGTTGTTTTCACTGCAGGATTAAGTTTTAGTATGTTGAAAATGCACTGTGAACATACATAGAGGACCCCCACAGGACTCAGGATTGCTTAGAGCTCTTTTTGACTAAAAGCTAGTTAAAAGAACAGGGCTAGTGTGCTGTGAAACCTACTTTGAGAAACCCCACTTTAGGACATTATGTTCTTCTGAGTTGTTAGTGAGGAGAGGATAATTCTTAACCCAGAATAATAAAAATACAGATTGCTGAATACTAGTAATTAGGGTTCCTACAAGTGTGATTACTGGCTAAAACAGTATACATTTCTTCTTGCTTAACAGAGAAGGTATATTTCCTTATATTTGTAGCTTTAACACATGCGTGTGCCTGCTAACCCCATCCTTGGCAGTATTTGGATGGATGTGGATAAAAGCTACAGCATTATCATTTTTGTTTATATTCTTTATTAAGTAACACACTGACCCTTTTTAAAGTTTACTAACCATTTAGATTTTGAGGTGTTCATAGGGTCCCTGGATAAACATCCCTCCAGATACATTTATATATAGGACACACAATTGGGGAACATATTTGACTATTGCGGTCATAATTCAGATCTTCAGAGACAGAAAAATCCAGCAAATGTTAGTGATTTTACATTAACCAGACTTATTTCTGTCTTGTGCTGTACAGACTCTATAGTCAGTCCCAATTATCCAGCTGCCTAATCAACACCCTTAATTAAATTCTACATGTTTGCTTCCCTTTATTCAGCATTTCCAGTGACAATGTACCCACTTTAGAAGAGAGTACCAGTGCAGCCAGACTATTGCTCATGCCTGTTGAGCATGTGTTAGTAATTCTGTGAACTCCTTTATATAATGCCCATTCTAAACGTCTGGTAATTGGCTTGATGCTTTTCAGTGGGTGTGAAGTGCTCAAAAAGCTCAGCCACAAAGTATCAGGTTGGTCCCATGACAAGGAAGGCTTCTCAACATCTCTGACGGTTTCCAGACCACGGTGCTTTTTGATTGATCAGTGAATGTTTGCCCTAACTTGTAGCTTAAATACATCGAGAAGGCAGGAGGAGATGGGGAAAACTGTAGGATTAACTCATGTTTTTCGGAAATCTTTTCAGTTACTATTACTGACAGAGATTTGTGGGGTAATCACCACTTTGAAAGAAACTCTGGGTGACAGAATTATTTTTAATAATTCTGTTTGTTACGGAGACATTTTGCAAGGGCAAAAATGTTAGCAGTTCAAAGTTGGTGGGTAACATGTTAAAGAGAACTGGGCTATTCAAATTAACACCTCAAAGTCTCTCTAAATTCTAAGGAGGCAAATCAAATCATGGCAAATTAAATATTTAATTAATTTATGCTAGAGTTAAGAGATCATCTCTAAGACAAATGATCCAGGACTATTGTGTAAGCAAATTACTTTTGTCCATTTTAGGTACCACCCATCTACTGGGGCTCCTTTTTTGGTCAAGAACACACCCCCACCCTCCACACACACTCATACACACACTTATAACACTGCTACCAAACACCAGAGATTGTGTTTCTATGGCAACTACAGCCCATTTTGTTGCAGTTATCTTTACACAAAATCAGTTTTAGAAATCCACTGTAATGAAAAAGGATATCTGTTCGCACTCGTCCAAGTCGTCTTTGCTATTGGCTAGGACTATATTACATGTCAAGAATCATGTAACTTTTACAGTTTGATTAATAATTATTGCCTCTTACATGAATCAAAGTCCTCAAGCACAGGAGGTCACAGAGACAATTACCTTCCATCACTCTGTGCCCAACTGTGCCATCTACAGGCTGAAGAAACACCTCCAATGTCATGGGGAGCTTTAAGGGACTCGCAGGGGGAATCTTGCTCTTTCCATTTCTTGCCTCCCTGTGTTCCCAGAGAGATTCCACCTCCTCCCCAAAGCAGTAGAGGGTCTTAGGGATACAAGAAGGCTGTCGGAAACGTTACTGAGTATATTCCTCTATTTAGTGGAATAACTATAGGGTTGGAGTCAATGGCCCCTGACCCTGTTACTGATTGCCTTTGTGGCCAGGGACAGTTATATAACTTCCTGGGGTCTCAGTTCCTTCTTCTGTAAAATGAGGCTTTGGGCCAGGTAACCTGTCAAGTCTGATTTGGCTTATATCATCTGTGACGATTTTTCTTTTAACATCTTTATTGGAGTATAATTGCTTTACAATGGTGTGTTAGTTTCTGCTGTATAACAAGGTGAATCAGCTATATGTACACATATATCCCCATATCTCCTCCTTCTTGCGTCTCCCTCCCACCCTCCCTATCCCACCCCTCTAGGTGGTCACAAAGCACCGAGCTGATCTCCCTGTGCTATGCGGCTGCTTCCCACTAGCTATCTGTTTTACATTTGGTAGTGTATATATGTCCATGCCACTCTCTCACTTTGTCCCAGCTTACCCTTCCCCCTCCCCGTGTCCTCAAGTCCATTCTCTACGTCTGCACCTTTATTCCTGTCCTGCCCCTAGGTTCTTCAGAGCCTTTTTTTTTTTTTGTAGATTCCATATATATGTGTTAGCATACGGTATTTGTTTTTCTCTTTCTGACTTACTTCACTCTGTATGACAGACTTTATGTCCATCCACCTCACTACAAATAACTTAATTTCGTTTCTTTTTATAGCTGAGTAATGTTCCATTGTATATATGTGCCACATCTTCTTTATCCATTCATCTTGTGACACGATGTTTAATGGAATCAAGAAACTTGAACAAGTAAGACTTTACCTCTCTGGATGTGATCAGACAGGAGATGGGAGGACAAAATTATAGCCATCTTTGTAACCAAAGTGGACGTCAAAAAATACAAATATATGTATAAGTACGTTGTAATTTTCGTTATTCAAAGGAAACAGAACCTTCAGTCAAATGAGACAAAATGAAGAGATTCTGTTTTAGATTGGATGGATGTTGATTGTGGTTCCACCTCCGTGACCTCTTTCCCTAATGGAGAATCTGCGTGGCGCGTTTGCAATAAGAAAACAACCGGGCAGAAAGGGCTAGATGGGGCCAGAAATTCCACCTGGGGAGTCCCAGGAAGAAGGGCAGAGTTCTTTCTCACCCAATTTGGGAAGCCACAGGAAACGGGAAGAAAATGTTACTCTGTAGGTAGCCCTATATGGTTCCTAAGGGCCCTCAAAATGGCTTTAGATGTTTTGAACTTCCTCACCCTTCAAAAACACAGTCATTCCTTCTGCCCAGATGCCACTGTGCTTCCTGACATATTAAGAGTTATGGATGTTTCCCTCATGCTCTCAGGCCTTTACTGCTTCGGTTAATCAGTCTGCTCTCCCCTCTTTGCCCTTGCTCTGTGGGGTTGCCAGAGCAGAGTTACAATAGCTGAGCAGCTGCTCCAGCATTTGCTTTACAGTGACAGAGGCCATATTTTCCCAACCAAAATTTAGGAAAACATGGTGTGACAAGTATGAATGTACTCACGCGGAGGGTAGGACAGAATATTAGAAATTAGGGCAGTTCTGGGACACCCTTGATACACCAGATCAATTTGACAGCTTGTCATCCTTTGTTTGGAGAAAGGAGAGGACCGGTGGGTCTTCCAGTTAAATAATCTGCTTTCTTCATATTCACTCAGCTTCTTTACTCTTTTTTTTTTTTTTTTGCGGTAGGCGGGCCTCTCACTCCTGTGGCCTCTCCCGTTGCGGAGCACAGGCTCCGGACGCGCAGGCTCAGCGGCCATGGCTCACGGGCCCAGCCACTCCGCGGCATGTGGGATCTTCCCGGACTGGGGCACGAACCCGTGTCCTCTGCATCGGCAAGCGGACTCTCAACCACTGCGCCGCCAGGGAAGCCCCACTCAGCTTCTTTAGACCCCCATGCCTTGAATCTTTTCCTTGCTTTCCAGAGGTATGCAGAAGTATAAGTTTTGGAATCATGTCTGGAGCCCAAGGATTCCCAAGGCTTTTAGTTCCCTCAAGCACCAAAAGAAAGCTCATGCTTTCAAGACAAAATGAATCCTTTCCTCTCATGTTTTGTAATGCCTGCCACATAGCCATGCCTTGCCTGACTCAACTCGGAATGCTTTTAGGATGCAAGCTCCACGAGGGTGGGAAACGTTGTCTATTTTATTCACTGCTGCGCTCACAGCATCTAGAACTATACTTGGTACATAGAAGGTGCTCAATAAACATGTGGAATGAATGAATGATATGATTTGATCAAAGACTGAACTAAACCAAATTCGTCTCATAAATGTGTGATAATATTAGAAATAAGGACATTTTGACATGCGAAATGTGTGATAGGAGGAAAAAAGACAACTCCTGTAGCTTTCTCATTTGGTTTCAATTTTGGATGAATCCCCTTTCATATATTTAGCAGTACAAGCAGACTTCGGACACATTGCAGGTTGGGTTCCAGACCCCTGCAATAAAGCGAATATCACAATAAAGTGAGTCACATGAATTTTTTGGTTTCCCGGTGCATATAAGTTACGTTTACACTCTACTCTGGTCTATTAAGTGTGCAACAGCATTATGTCTAAAATAAATGTACATACCTTAATTGAAAAATACTTTATTGCTGAAAAATTCTAACCATCATCTGAGCCTGTAGCAAGTCATAATCTTCTTGCTGTTGGAGGGTTTGAAATATTTTGAGAATTACCAAGTGAGGAAATGCTGTTGGGAAAATTGTGCCAATAGACTTGCTCAATGCAGGGTTTCCACAAAAATTCAATTTGTAAAAAATGCAATATCTGTGAAATGCAGTAAAACGAGGCATGCCTGTATTCAGCTGTATTTCTTACCTGAATGACAGACCTCTCAGATGCTTCTTGTTTATTTCTTTGACCTAAACAGCAGTACATAGAAAAGGCAAGAATCTTCGAGGTACAATGGCAGATGTAGCTGGCATGTGAAACCTGTTTCATCTGGATATTTAGTCATTGTTTCCTGGTTTCGGACTTTTTATGAGAAACGTCTGTACAATCCTACCTAAAAAATAAAATAAAATTGCCATTTCTTCTTTAAAGTCATTTCTGTCCTATTTCATTTTCCATTAAAAAATCCAATTCAGCTTCAACTAATAATAACAAGGTTTTATTTATTTCAAATCACCAGAACTCCACTGTTATTTCAGTAATGTTATTCTCAGTAGTAATGTTACTACTTCAGAGTGACAATTTTATGCTTTTCTACATGAAAAAAAAAGTAAAACTGTAAGAAAACTTATCTATTTGAAATTTCTAATAATTCGGACAAGGAACTGGCCTAAAGTTTATTTTTACAATTCTTTGGAAGAAAGGATTTCTTAAGCTACTTACTATGGCAAAAATTTTAATTATGTAGAAGGACAGTTACCCAGTAACCTGGATGGACATTAACATAAATATGCAAATAACACACTTTTCTATATACTAAAGCAGCTTCCCAAGGAAATCTAGGCAATATTATTTATCTAGTTTAAATGACTATGATTACCTTACATGTGTATAGTGCTTTGTTGTACAGTTTACTAAACAACTGCCTATAATATATTTAATTATCACAACTACCCTCTGAGCTAGGCATTATGCTCATTTTACAGATACAAAAACAGTAGCTCAAAGGGGTTAACAGACTAGCTCGAGGACACATGACTAGTAAGTGGCAAAGCTGGGACTTAATTAAATGTAGATTTTCAGATGCATGATCCAAAGTTCACTGCAACACAGATGTCTGTAATGTTTTTCTTTTTTTTTAAACATCTTTATTGGAGTATAATTGCTTTATAATGGTATGCTAGTTTCTGCTTTATAACAAGGTGAATCAGCTATACATATACATATATCCCCATATGTCCTCCCTCTTGCGTCTCCCTCCCACCCTCCCTATCCCACCCCTCTAGGTGGTCACAAAACACGGAGCTGATCTCCCTGTGCTATGCAGCTGTTTCCCACTAGCTATCTATTTTACATCCGGTAGTGTATATATGTGAATGCCACTCTCTTGCCTGTAATGGTTTTAATAGGTTCTGTAATTTAAAGTTTTCATTAATCCTGACAGATCAGCTAGCCCTAATCAACATATTTTCCCCAAGTCAGTAGATAGAGTCAAGAAGAGCTTTGGGAAAAGATAAGAAGGGTAAAGGCAACACTTTTCATGATCATTAACCAGTGATGATAATAAATACTTCACGTACCCAGAGGCGGTTTTAGAATGTTCCCATCTGTATCTTTATACTTGAACACTAAGTTTAGAAGAAACCTCACAGATCATCAGTTGCTTCCATCCCAAGGAAGAACATAAGTATCTTAAAAAAAAAAAAAGTAAAGAACATGAGTATCTTGTCTGGTGACCCAGAGTAGAATAGTGAGCATTCATGTGAATGCAGCTTCGTTGATTTGTTTTGTTTTGTTTTGTTTTTTAACATCTTTATTGGAGTATAATTGCTTTACAATGGTGTGTTAGTTTCTGCTTTATAACAAAGTGAATCAGTTATACATATACATATGTTCCCATATCTCTTCCCTCTTGCGTCTCCCTCCCTCCCACCCTCCCTATCCCACCCCTCTAGGTGGTCACAAACCACCTAGCTGATCTCCCTCTGCTATGCGGCTGATTCCCACTAGCTACCTATTTTACATTTGGTAGTGTATATATGTCCATGCCACTCTCTCACTTTGTCACAGCTTACCCTTCCCCCTCCCCATATCCTCAAGTCCATTCTCTAGTAGGTCTGTGTCTTTATTCCCATCTTACCCCTAGGTTTTTCATGACCTTTTTTTTTTTCTTAGATTCCATGTATATGTGTTAGCATACAGTATTTGTTTTTCTCTTTCTGACTTACTTCACTCTGTATTACAGACTCTAGGTCCATCCACCTCACTACAAATAACTCAATTTCATTTCTTTTTATGGCTGAGTAATATTCCATTGTATATATGTGCCACATCTTCTTTATCCATTCATCCAGTGATGGACACTTAGGTTGTTTCCATCTCCAGGTTATTGTAAACAGAGCTGCAATGAACATTTTGATACATGACTATTTTTGAGTTATGGTTTTCTCAGGGTATATGCCCAGTAGTGGGATTGCTGGGTCATATGGTAGTTCTATTTTTAGTTTTTTAAGGAACCTCCATACTGTTCTCCATAGTGACTGTATCAATTTACATTCCCACCAACAGTGCAAGAGTGCTCCCTTTTCTCCACGCCCTCTCCAGCATTTATTGTTTCTAGATTTTTTGATGATGGCCATTCTGACCGGTGTGAGATGATATCTCATTGTAGTTTTGATTTGCATTTCTCTAATGATTAATGATGTTGAGCAGCTTTTTTTTTTTTTTTTTAAATTAATTAATTTATTTATTTATTGGCTGTGTTGGGTCTTCATTTCTGTGCAAGGGCTTTCTCCAGTTGCGGCGAGCAGGGCCCACTCTTCATCGTGGTGCGCGGGCCTCTCACTGTTGCGGCCTCTCCCGTTGCGGAGCACAGGCTCCAGACGCGCAGGCTCAGTAGTTGTGGCTCACGGGCTTAGCCGCTCCGCGGCATGTGGGATTTTCCCAGACCAGGGCTCGAACCCGTGTGCCCTGCATTGGCAGGCAGATTCTTAACCACTGCGCCACCAGGGAAGCCCCTTGAGCAGCTTTTCATGTGCTTCTTGGCAATCTGTATGTCTTCTTTGGAGAAATGTCTATTTAGGTCTTCTGCCCATTTTTTGATTGGGTTTTTTTTTTTTTTAATATTGAGCTGCATGAGCTGTTTATATATTTTGGAGATTAATCCTTTGTCCATTGATTCATTTGCAAACATTTTCTCCCATTCTGAGAGTTGTCTTTTCATCTTGTTTGTAGTTTCCTTTGCTGTGCAAAAACATTTAAGTTTCATTAGGTCCCATTTGTTGATTTTTGTTTTATTTGCATTACTCTAGGAGGTGGATCAAAAAAGATTTTGCTGTGATTTATGTCAAAGGGTGTTCTTCCTATGTTTTCCTCTAAGAGTTTTATAGTGTCTGGTCTTACATTTAGGTCTTTAATCCCTTTGGAGTTTATTTTTGTGTGTGGTGTTAGGGAGTGTTCTAATTTCATTCTTTTACATGTAGCTGTCCATTTTTCCCAGCACCACTTATTGAAGAGGCTGTCTTTTCTCCATTGTATATCCTTGCCTCCTTTGTCATAGATTAATTGACCATAGGTGTGTGGGTTTATCTCTGGGCTTTCTATCCTGTTCCATTGATCTATATTTCTGTTTTTGTGCCAGTACCATATTGTCTTGATTACTGTAACTTTGTAATATAGTCTGAAGTCAAGGAGCCTCATTCCTCCAGCTCCTTTTTTTTCACTCAAGACTGCTTTGGCTATTCGGGGTCTTTTGTGACTCCATACAAATTTCAAGATTTTTTGTCCTAGTTCTGTAAAAAAATGCCATTGGTAATTTGATAGGGATTGCATTGAATCTGTAGATTGCTTTGGGTAGTACAGTCATTTTCACAATATTGATTCTTCCAATCCAAGAACATAGTATATCTCTCCATCTGTTTGTATCATCTTTAATTTCTTTCATCAGTGTCTTATAGTTTTCTGCATACAGGTCTTTTGTCTCCCTAGGTAGGTTTATTCCTAGGTATTTTATTCATTTTTGTTGTAATGGTAAATGGGAGTGTTTCCTTAATTTCTCTTTCATATTTTTCATCACTAGTGTACAGGAATGCAAGAGATTTCTGTGCATTAATTTTGTATCCTGCAACTTTACCAAAATCATTGATTAGCTCTAATAGTTTTCTAGTGGCATCTTTAGGATTCTCTATGTATAGTATCATGTCATCTGCAGTGACAGTTTTATCTCTTCTTTTCCAATTTACATTCCTTTTATTTCTTTTTCTTCTCTGATTACCTTGTCTAGGACTTCCAAAACTATGTTGAATAATAGTGGTGAGAGTGGACATTTCTGTCTTGTTCCTGATCTTAGAGGACATGCTTTCAGTTTTCAGCATTGAGGATGATGTTTGCTGTGGGTTTGTCGTATATGGCGTTTATTATGTTGAGGTAGGTTCCGTCTATGCTCACTTTCTGGAGAGTTTTTTATCATAAATGGGTGTTGAATTTTGTCAAAAGCTTTTTCTGCATCTATTGAGATGATCATATGGTTTTTCTTCTTCAATTTGTTAATGTTGTGTATCACATTGATTGATTTGCATATATTGAAGAATCCTTGCATTCCTGGGATAAATCCCACCTGATCATGGTGTATGATGCTTTTAATGTGTTGCTGGATTCTGTTCGCTAGTATTTTGTTGAGGATTTCTGCATCTATATTCATCAGTGTTATTGGTCTGTAATTTTTTTTTGTAGTATCTTCCCCTGGTTTTGGTATCAGGGTGATGGTGGCCTCATAGAATGAGTTTGGGAGTTTTCCTTCCTCCACAATTTTTTGGAAGAGTTTGAGAAGGATGGGTGTTAGCTCTTCTCTAAATGTTTGATAGAATTCACCTGTGAAGCCATCTGGTCCTGGACTTTTGTTTGTTGGAAAATTTTTATTCACAGTTTCAATTTCATTATTTGTGATTGGTCTGTTCATATTTTCTATTTCTTCCTGGTTCAGCCTTGGAAGCTTATACCTTTCTAAGAATTTGTCCATTTCTTCCAGGTTGTCCATTTTATTGGTGTAGAGTTGCTTGTAGTAGTCTCTTAGGATGCTTTGTATTTCTGCGGTGTCTGTTGTAACTTCTCCTTTTTCATTTCTAATTTTATTGATTTGAGTCCTCTCCCTCTTTTTCTTGATGAGTCTGGCTAAAGGTTTATCAATTTTGTTTATCTTCTCAAAGAACCAGCTTTTAGTTTTATTGATCTTTGCTATTGTTTTCTTTGTTTCTATTTCATTTATTTCTGATCTGATCTTTATGATATCTTTCCTTCTACTAACTTTGGGTTTTGTCTGTTCTTCTTTCTCTAGTTCCTTTAGGTGTAAGGTTAGATTGTTTATTTGAGATTTTTCTAGTTTCTTGAGGTAGGCTTGTATTGCTATAAAGTTCCCTCTTAGAACTGCTTTTGCTGCATCCCATAGGTTTGGATCATCGTGTTTTCATTGTCATTTGTCTCTAGGTATTTTTTGATTTCCTCAGTGATCTCTTGGTTATTTAGTAATGTATTGTTTAGCCTCCATGTGTTTGTGTTTTTTCCATTTTTGTCCCTGTAATTGATTTCTAATCTTATAGTGTGCTCAGAAAACATGCTTAATATGATTTCAATTTTCTTAAATTTACTGAGGCTTGATTTGTTAACCAAGATGTGATCTATCCTGGAGAACGTTCTGTGAGCAATTGAGAAGAAAGTGTAATCTGCTGTTTTGGGATGGAATGTCCTATAAATATCAGTTAAATCTATCTGGTCTATTGTGTCATTTAAAGCTTGTGTTTCCTTATTAATTTTCTGTTTGGATGATCTTTCCATTGGTGTAAGTGAGGTGTTAAAGTCCCCCACTATTACTGTGTTACTGTCGATTTCCTCTTTTATAGCTGTTAGCAGTTGCCTTATGTATTGAGGTGCTTCTATGTTGGGTGCATATATATTTATAATTGTTATATCTTCTTCTTGGATTGACCCTTGATCATCATGTAGTGTCCTTCCTTGTCTCTTGTAACATTCTTTATTTTAAGGTCTATTTTATCTGATATGAGTACTGCTACTCCAGCTTTCCTTTGATTTCCATTTGCATAGAATATAATTTTCCATCCCCTCACTTTCAGTCTGTATGTGTCCCTAGGTCTGAAGTGGGTCTCTTGTAGACAGCATATATATGGGTCTTGTTTTTGTATCCATTCAGTGAGCCTGTGTCTTTTGTATGGAACATTTAATCCATTCACATTTAAGGTAATTATTGATATGTATGTTCCTATTACCATTTTCTTAATTGTTTTGGGTTTGTTTTTGTAGGTGCTTTTCTTCTCTCGTGTTTCCCACTTAGAGAAGTTCCTTTAGCATTTGTTGTAGAGCTGGTTTGGTGGTGTTGAATTCTCTTAGCTTTTGCTTGTCTGTAAAGCTTTTGATTTCTCCATCGAATCTGAATGAGATCCTTTCTGGATGGAGTAATCTTGGTTGTAAGTTCTTCCCTTTCATCACTTTAAATATATCATGCCACTCCCTTCTGGCTTGTAGAGTTTCTGCTGAGAAATCAGCTGTTAACCTTATGGGAGTTCCCTTGTATGTCTGTCATTTTTCCCTTGCTGCTTTCAACAATTTTTCTTTGTCTTTAATTTTTGCCAATCTGATTACTATGTGTCTTGGTGTGTTTCTCCTTGGGTTTATCCTGTATGGGACTCTGCACTTCCTGAACTTGGGTGGCTATTTCCTTTCCCATGTTAGGGAAGTTTTTGCCTATAATGTCTTCAAATATTTTCTCGGGTCCTTTCTCTCTCTCTTCTCCTTCTGGGACCCCTATAATGCGAATGTTGTTGTGTTTAATGTTGTCCCAGAGGTCTCTTAGGTTGTTTTCACTTATTTTCATTCTTTTTTCTTTATTCTGTTCTGCAGCAGCAAAATCCACCGTTGTGTCTTCCAGGTCACTTATATGTTCTTCTGCCTCAGTTATTCTGCTATTGATTCCTTCTAGTGTATTTTTCATTTCAGTTATTGTGTTGTTCATCTCCGGTTGTTTGTTCTTTAATTCTTTTAGGTCTTTGTTAAACATTTCTTGCATCTTTTCAGTCTTTGCCTCCATTCTTTTTCTGAGGTCCTGCATCATCTTCACTATCATTATTCTGAATTCTTTTTCTGGAAGTTTGCCTATCTCCAATTCATTTAGTTGTTTTTCTGGGGTTTTATCTTGTTCCTTCATCTTGTACATAGCCCTCTGTCTTTTCATCTTGTCTATCTTTCTGTGAATGTGGTTTTTGTTCCACACGCTGCAGGACTGTAGTTCTTCTTACTTCTGCTGTCTGCCCTCTGGTGGATTAGGCTGTCTAAGAGGCTTGTACAAATTTCCTGATGAGAGGGACTGGTGGTGGGTAGAGCTCAGTGTTGCTCTGGTGGGCAGAGCTCAGTAAAACTTTATTCCACTTGTCTGCTGATGGGTGGGGCTGGGTTCCCTCCCTGTTGGTTGTTTGGCCTGAGGCGACCCCACGCTGAAGCCTACCCGGGCTCTTTGGTGAGGTTAATGGCAGACTCTGGGAGGGCTCACACCAAGGAGTACTTCCCAGAACTTCTGCTGCCAGTGTCCTTGTCCTCACAGTGAGACACAGCCACACCCTGCCACTGCAGGAGACCCTCCAACACTAGCAGGTAGGTCTGGTTCAGTCTCCTATGGGGTCACTGCTCCTTCCCCTGGGTCCTGATGCGCACACTACTTTGTGTGTACCCCCCAAGAGTGGAGTCTCTGTTTCCCCCAGCCCTGTCTAGGTCCTGTAATCAAATCCCACTAGCCTTCAAAGTCTGATTCTTTAGGAATTCCTCCTCCCGTTGCCAACCCCCAGGTTGGGAAGCCTGATGTGGGGCTCAGAGCCTTCACTCCAGTAGGTGGACTTCTTTGGTATAAGTGTTCTCCAGTTTGTGAGTCACCCACCCAGCAGTTATGGGATTTGATTTTATTGTGATTGCCTCCCTCCTACCATCTCATTGTGGCTTCTCCTTTGTCTTTGGGTGTGGGGTATCTTTTTTGGTGAGTTCCAGCGTCTTCTTGTCCATGATTGCTCAGTAGTTAGTTGTGATTCCAGTGCTCTTGCAAGAGGGAGTGAGAACACGTCCTTCTACTCCACCACCTTTAACCAATCTGCAATTGTTTTTTAGATTAAAAAAAAAGAGTTCTGTGAAAACAAAATTCTGTATAGGAACTAGTATGGCTTTTATGAAATAACTTGGCATTTGATATTTTGGGGTGTGAAATCAATGACAACATTGCTTCTTGTTTCTTCTTGCCCTTAGAAGCAGAAGTCTGTACTTTTGGACATCATAGAATCCCTTGAGATTCATTCCTTCATTTTCAAGAAGGTAACCTCTAAATTGCAATAATTACTCGTGATGCATCTGGGGTTTCTTCAGCTCCAGTTTTAAAGATCATCTCCTCTGTGTCAGTCATGATCTTGTGTTGAATCAAGGACAACATTTATTTAGCAGCTTCAAATGCAGTGTTATGATTGTCATCAGGACAGTCCATGGACTTCTATCCTCTAAACTCAGTAACTTCAATTCTTTCAGAGTTTTCTTACAAGTCAAAGAATTTAACTAGAGCTCTGTGAGATATGTGTGCACGTGACCCTGGCAGGACCCAGTCAGCTTCCATTTGTTCTGCACTGCTGACCTTCATCTCCACCCCATCAGTCAGCTAATAAAAACATGACTTAGGCCAAAAGAAAGACCCCAAATAAGCCAACCCCACTCCTGGAAACAGCACAAAGTTCAAAGCTTCCCCATAGAAGGACAATAGAATTACCTTCATAGATAAAAGGTAGCATGTGGTCATCTTAGTTACCCCTTGGAACTTTGCTTCAGGTACTCTGTGCATCCTAATTTATAGAGCTACCATTGTAAAACACTATTTTCTATGTTTAATTTTTAAGGTTAGCTATGTTTTTTAGTTTTTATTAAGTATGGCACAGACTAGAGTATTGCATATATAGCATTGCTTAGCAAACAGTAGTAATGAATGTGACTAAGACATAATATAATTGTAAGTCTGTGTCAAATGTTCCATTAATTTTGCATCTTACCACCACTTTCTTCTTAAAAACAATAAATTATGGTAACCTTTGGTCAACTGTTAATCCTATATTTTTGTCCTTGACAAACCTCATGTTGTACATTACATCTGTGTCTGATTATTTTTCCCAAGGGGACTTACATTATTTTTATTGTCAATCTGCACTGACTTCTAATTCTCCCATATTGTGAGGTTTAAGCCTATGCTTTGAATGATGTCATCTATTTACAAGTTTAATTAGTATACTTTCAATGACATAGAAGCTACTTCGGAATATGTAAAAACATCTGTGGGCATAAGCATGTATTCTGCACAATTTCAGTCATCACTAAAAGACAACTTGGAGGTGTTCCACCATCCTGTCAATTAATGCATTGCTTTCCTACCTTTGTGTTCTCCAAAGTCCAGGAATCAAAAGCAGATGCTCCTGGGTCTAGAAGTTTCTTTGGTATCTTTAGGTTATTTAATATGGGTTATCTTATAATTTCTGGTACTAACCATTTATTATTCCATCATATCTCATTTACATTAATTAAGTTGCTTCTTAATCACAGAGACATTAATCAGGTTTGGTTTTTATCATTAAAATTTATCATTTTCACAGTTGTTCAGCATCAGGAAGGCTTTTGTCTGCTCTGGATTAACAAAGTCTGGCTTTTGTGATGTGTAATCTTGAATCCCAAGCCTCAGCTTTCCCCCTCCAACCTTATTTGGATGAATATCCTCACACCCTCAGTGGAAAGACTTTCCATTAGGTTATTTCTGCGGAAGTATTTGAAAGAGAGTCTGTTTCTCATTGAATTACTTCCTAAAATGAAATTCAAAGCTTCTCTTATGGAATATTGTCCCTATGGAATAACCCTGCCTGTTCATGTTCTAGTATGCAGGAATCAAAGACTTTGAGGCTGGTAGCCTTTCTTTCAATATCCAGAACGCTTCTCTTTGACGAAGGGAAAGAATCTAAATTTGACCAACAGTCACAGAAAGCATCGAAAGTGATTGATTCTTAAATCGTAACTAGAACTTGTCCCATTATGTTGTTTTCTTAAAAATGAATAATTTAAAACTGGTATACATTTTAGACAATAATACTTTTGTCTCTCCAAAAAGGAAGGGTGTTGTCCTAAACATCTAAAAAGATGTGGTACTAGTCACATGAGAAATCTTTTCTGTAAATATTTTCCCTAAATGAGGGGTTTGATTTTTTCTCAAGCTTTAGAATCTATTCATCTTTCTTTTGTGTTTCCTTCCCTTCGGTATAAATATTAAAAGCAAAACTACAAATAAATTTCAAACAGTGAAACATTTTATAGACAAAATTTTTGAAACTAATGGTATTATAAAAGATATTTTAAATTATTAATGTTTAAACAACTTAAAAGTAGTCACAAGTTCTTTTCACTTTAACATTATTGTTGATATCATTGATATTTTCTAGTCCATATCACATGGCTATATAGACTTTGATACAGAATTGTTTTTGCATTTGTAGAATTATAATTCTGAAAATTTTTTTAGCTGGCACAACTTCTGCTGGCAAAATCACAGTCTCATAGGAGACTCTCAGGGATTAGGAGAAATCAATAAAATTCCACTGAACATACATCCTTAAGAACTATGTTAAATAAAATCTCTAGAAATTGCTGTATTATCTATTGCAGCATAACAAGTTACTCCAAAACTTAGTGGTTTAAAACAACAAACATTTATTATCTCACAGTTTCTGTGGGATAATGAATTCAGGAGCATCTTGGCCAGGTGATTCCAGCTAAGGGTCTCTTGTGGGGTTGCCGTCGAGATGTCGTCTGGGGTTGCAGTCACCTGAAGGCTTTATTGGGTCTAGAGATTTGCTTTTAATCTCACTCACATGGCTGTTGGCAGGCAGCCTCAGCTCCTCTTCACATGAGCCTCTCAGTAGGGCTGTTGAGTGTCCTCAGAAAATGGTGGTTGTGTTTCCCAGAGCAAATGAACTGAGGGAGAGCAAGGAGGAAGCCAGATGCCTTTGAATCCCTAATCTTGGAGGTCACACACCTTCACGTCCGCCTCTTTCCAGGCCTTAGAAGCGAGTTACTAAGTACATCACACGCTTAAAAGGAGGGGAATTGTGCTCCACCTTTCCAGTGAAGGAATATTAAAGAATTTGTGGACATCGTTTAAAACAATCAAGGTTTCCAACACAAACGAGATTTGTTGACCTTAAAGAACGTGATCTGGTGGGCTCTTATTCACCACATTTTCTTCAGGAAGTATTTGTGAGTATTACAATACTCTAAGGCAGATTCTTCCTTTGAGTTATAAATAAAGTAAACAAAATTATAAATAAACTATATATCTTTAGCATTAAAAAGAATTTGCCTTTTATTGGTTTAAAATTTAATGTCTTTGCACTGGCATTTCCCTTTGTTTAATTTTTATTTTATTTTTTGGCTGCATTGGTCTTTTTTGCTGCGTGCAGGCTTTCTCTAGTTGTGGTGAGTGGGGGGCTATGCTTCGTTGTGGTGCGCTGGCTTCTCGTTGCAATGGCTTCTCTTGTTGCAGAGCACAGGCTTTAGGTGCACGGGCTTCAGTAGTTGTGGCACTCAGCCTCAGTAGTTGTGGTGCCCAGGCTCAGTTGCTCCGCAGCATGTGGGATCTTCCTGGACCAGGGCTTGAACCTGTGTTCCCTGCTTTGGTAGGCGGATTCTTAACCATTGTGCCACCAGGGAAGTTCCCCTTTGTTTAATTTTTCTAAGCTTTAGTAAAATGCTTATGTAACTGCCAGGAATTTCAACACATTATCAAGATACTTAAGGGTGTATATTTAAGGGGTGGGTTCTGTGTGTGCTGCTGCCATCTGCCCTCACACTTAGGTGGAGCAAAGAGATCCCTTTGCCTGTCCTACTGTCTCGACCCGCTGGTGTGGTCTAGGAGGGCCTGAATCTTGTTGCCATATTCTTTGTTTATGGCAAACGAAATTATCATTAAATTGTTTAAGTGGAATGGACTAAAACTTTGCTACAGAAATATAAAATTACATTATTCCAATACTATGGCTGGCTAAATTACAGTTGAAGGATGGTGTTTTGTTTTTTTCAGTCTAAGATTATTTTGTAAAAAAACTTTTCGTGTATCTTCAGCCTCATGTTCATCACTTTAATGGCTCCATAATGGTCCCCTGAGATGATATACCATAGATTATATAACCACTCCCTAATTGTTAGCTATTTATATTTCTCATTTTTCCTTCCGCTTTCACAAATAATGTTGCTATAAACATGTCTGTACAAAGAGTTTTCTTTTTCCATCATTTCAATCTTTTCCTTAGGGCAAAGGTCCCCAAACTGGATTATTTGGTAAAAATATATGCACTGTTTTTTAAAAAATTTATTATGGAAAATTCCAAACATATGCAAAAGTGAAAAGGATAATATAATAAACGTGATGTACTTATTCTCCTGCTTCAACAATTATCAACTCATGGCCATTCTTGTTCATCTATACCCACACTCACTTCTTTCCCACCTCATTTTCCAAACTGTATTATTTTGAAGCAAACCCTAGACATCTATAATTTCAGTTAGGACAATTTTTTGGACTCAGTACTGATGGTCTTATTGTCTTCCAGAAATTCAAATGAATTTTCAATCCTAAAACCCAAATATGACGGGACAAGAAAAGAATAAAATATAAAAGAAAAAAATGGCAAATTGGACTTCATTAAAATTAAAAATTTTGCTCTGTGAAAGATCCTGTTAAGAGGAAGAAAAGACAAAATTACATACTGAGAGAAAATATTTGCAAATTACAACTGTGACAAAGGTTATGTAGATAACTTTATATCTATCTGCCTATCTATCTATCTATCTATCTTCAAAACTCAACAGTAAAAAAGAAAAACCCTAACAATTCAATTAGAAAATGAGCAAAAGGCATAAAGTGACATTTCACTGAAAAAGATATACAGATGGCAAATAAGCACATGAAAAGATGTTCATCATCACTAGCCATCAAAGCAACGCAAACTGAGATCATGGTGATGTATCACTACACACCTGACAAAATAGCTAAGATAAGAAATAGTGACAGGGCTTCCCCGGTGGTACAGTGGTTGAGAGTCCGCCTACCGATGCACGGGACACGGGTTTGTGCCCCGGTCTGGGAAGATCCCACATGCCTCGGAGTGGCTGGGCCCGTGAGCCATGGCTGCTGAGCCTGCGCGTCCAGAGCCTGTGTTCCGCAACGGGAGAGGCCCGCGTACCGCAAACAAACAAACAAACAAAAAATAGTGAAAATACGGAATACTTTTGAAGATGTGGGGAAACTGAGTCTTTGACACACTGCTGTTGGGAATGTAAAATGTATACAGCCATTCTGAAAAATAATTCCCCAATTTCCTAAGAAAACTAAATATATGCTTAGCAGCAATCACACTCCTAGGCATTTATCTCAGAGAAATAAGAACTTAAATCCATACAAAAATCTGTGCATGAACATTCATAGCAGCTTTATGTGTAAAAGCTAAAAGACTGGAAACGACCCAAGTGTTTTTCACTGGATGAATGGTTAAACATACTGTGGTACATCCATACCATGAAATACCACTCATCAATAAAAGCAATAAACTGTTGGTACTGGCAACAACTTGGATGGATCTCAAGGCCATTAAGCTGCATCAAAAACACCCAATCTCAAAAGATCATATACTGGACAATTCTATTTATATAACATTTTTGAAATGGCAAAAAGTGTAGCATGTGGGAGTGTTTTGTGGTGCTGGAATAGTTTTGTATCTTGATTGCCGTGGTGGCTACAGTGTTATCACATTTATGCTTGTGATAAAACCACATAGAGTATATACTATACACACACATTTCACCAATGTCAACTTTCTGGCTTTGATATTGTGCTATAGTTATGTAAGATGCAACCATTGGGGGGAACTGGGTAAAAGGTAACGGGGACCTCTCTATACTATCTCTCCCACTTCCAGTACTTCTATAATTATTTTAAAAGTTAAAAATTCAAATGTGGATTTTCTGTTCACATTTCTGAGTTTGTATGAGTGAAACTGGAGTCTAGAGGCCTGTGGTGCTGAGATTCTGCTCTCACCATGAAGAAATCTACATAACAATCGTCTCTTTAGAATTTCTTAAGACTTTTTGAAACAACTCATCCTGTGGTAGAAGTTGGAAGACATTGCTTCATATTGAACTGACTTGACCAACAGTTGGCACATCTGCCGGATCTTCTTACTAAGACAGGGTGTTTTCAGGGAAATTTCTGAGTAGATGTGACTGAAATCATTAAAAAAAGTGTCTCTTTCCTCTTAGCTAAACGTCATTTTCCTCAAGAGGAAGAACTCTGAAGGAAGTACTTTTACTTGCCCATACTTATCACAGCTGAAACCGTAAAAAACACTGCCAATTTCAACATTTAGTCTCCGAAAATTTGTAACACAACGTTTGAATACTTAGACTATCAAATCGGGAATAGATATATGAGAAACCTATAGAAACATGAGTAGAAGGGACACATACAATAAGAAATACTTTGGCAGTCTTATGAAAGCAGCAGCTTACTTAAGAGGAAATATATATATGTACATATGCGCACAAACACACACTAACACACACATGTACACACAAACATATGACAACATATTCCAGGAAACCTAGTGCAGTTTGGCTGCCACTGAGACTGCCCTAGTAAAGACTGAAATCACAGTGACAACAAAAGCATAAGCTTCAAATCCAATAGGCGTCTTTAGGTTTCATGTACTTTTTACGGTATTTGGTAACCATTTTGATGACCTTGAGATTCTAGGCTCCCTTTGGCTTTTGGTGACACCTCTCTTTCTTGCTTCAACCTCTACCTCCTTGATTATTATTTTTCTTAGCCTTGTTTTCAGGTTTCTCTTCCTCCACGACCACTTACACGTTGGATTTTCCAATGTTTGGCCCTTAGTGCTATGCTCTTCCCTGCTTACATGGTCCCTCTGGGGACTCTTATTGGCAGCTTCCATGTCCACCCATATGCTAACGGCATCCAAATCTATATTTCCAGTCTCACCTCTTCTTTACATTCAAAAGTCATATATCCTTGGCTTACTGCACATTTTCACCAGGGTATTCTACCAGCATCTTGAATGTTCTGTGTTCAAAAATTCCTTAACTATCTTTCCACACCTGTTCCTCCTCTTCCAGTCCCCACATTGCTGAACATACTTTGACACATCTAAGTCAGAAACAGTGGTGCCCAGCCTTTACTGTCACTGCCACCCTGCCCAGCTGATCCCATCCTACCCTCTTGAATCTGTTGTCCTCTCTCAGTCCATTGTCACTGCTCTTAGTTCAAGCCATTTTCATATCTTGCCAGATCTGTTTCAATAATCTCCCGACTCTTCTTCCCACCTCCAGTCACATACCTTTCTCTCTGCCCCACATCCATCTGTCTGCTACACATTCTCTTTTGACTTTTCTAAAGCACACAGCTGTTTATAATAGTATACTCGCCTATTGAAAGAGCTTCAGTGGTTTCTCACTGCTGACAGAACAAAGGCTTCCACGAATTGGTCAATCTCTGGCCTCATTTCTTTCCTCTCACTGAGAAGCACCCATCTCAGCCAGATTCATAAACAAGTGGTTCCTGCAGACCAGGATTTCCATGACTCTGAGCCTGTTCTTGCTACTACAAGTCCCTCTGCCTGGAATGCCCTCCACCGCCTGCCCTGCCTGTGGAATATCTACTCATTCTTTAAGACTCTCAGAGTTACCTCTTGCATGGAGCTTGTGTGGACCCTCCCTGCACCCCCGTACCCAGTACATGTGGCTTCTTCCTCCTTTATGCTCCCTTTGCACCCTAAGGAACCATCTACTGGCTTATCTACATAACCTGAGTTGACATGTTTCTCCCTCTACCGAACTGAGTTTCCTGAGAAAAGGACTAACGTCAAATTCGTCTTTGAAACTCCAGCACCCAGCACAGTGACAAGGGCATGGTAAGGACCAAAGAGTCACAGTTAACATTTTTTGAGGAGTTAGTTACTGCGTGTTGTTCTAAGTCCTGTGCACACACTCTCATTTAAGTCTCACAACTCTATGAGTTAGGCTCTGTAACCCCCTCCACAACTTTATGGGGAAATGTTACTTAAATTATAATTAAATGCACTGAAATGCACTTGGCGAATATTTATTGAATGAAAGATAAGAAATGGATGAATGCCCAGCTACTTAGTCCTCTCCCTGGGAATAAGACCCTGAAATATCCCTCTGGATTTAGTTCACTGCAGGAAGGCTGCCAGCCCCATATGTTATTCTGGCATAAACGGTTGCATTTTATGATCTGGAGAAGGTTTCCATTTCCATTATCCTAGTCCATCTTCTGATTCCAGAGCATACTCCAGACATATGCCTGTAATACGCTACCAAACAATTTTCCCATAAAGAACCCCGATCTTGGAGTCTAATTGACCAGTGATTTATTGATTTCCTGGAGTAGGAAGTTCTGATTGTTGAATTCCAAAGTCAAAGTCAGAGACAAATTATATAGGTCTTACATATTTTAAAAAACTTGCTTTGTTTTTGATACAGGGCTTTCATAAACAATTGTTCCTGTGACTCTATTGTTTTTAAATGGACTCCAGTCCAGTACTTGGCATGCATTATGATTCTCAAAGAAGGAGCTCTAGAGTGGAAAGACATGGGTTTTGAATTAAAAACCTGAGTTTTGAACCCTAGTTCTGCCACTAACTCAGCAGATGATTTTGGATAAATTATACAATTCCTAGCTTCAACAGGTCAACACATATTTATCAAGTGTCCACAACAGTCTAGCCCAGTGCCTGGCTTTGTATAGATGAGAGCATTATGTCAACAGAAAAGGACTGCTGTAGGGTTCACATAGACAGTGCCTGCTGAAACACAGCTAGCACTCAACACCCAAGGTTTTGGTGTTTTTCTTTTGTACGTGGCAAGGACTAAAAAATGACTATTTCCTAATAGAAAATAACTCAGATTCTACCCCCAATCAGTTCTTAGTCTGAATGTTTAAAAGTATGAAAGCATAAAAAAAAAGTTATTTAAAAAAAAGTATGAAAGCAAAGATTACCAGAACAATACTCAAAAACCATTCTCTAAACATGTAAACAGGCACCTGAAGAGCTTGAAAATTAGGAAGTGAATTTTGAACTTGTGTACATTTTTTTTTTTTTTTTTTTTTTTTTTTTTTTTGTGGTACGCGGGCCTCTCACTGCTGTGGCCTCTCCCGTTGCGGAGCACAGGCTCCGGATGCACAGGCTCAGCAGCCATGGCTCACGGGCCCAGCCGCTCCGCGGTATATGGGATCCTCCCAGACCGGGGCACGAACCCGCATCCCCTGCATCGGCAGGCGGACTCTCAACCACTGCGCCACCAGGGAGGCCCTTGTGTACATTTTTAATAGATTTTTAAAATATATAAATTTATTTATTTCTTTCTTTATTATTTATGGCTGCACTGGGTCTTCACCCACTGCACACGGGTTTTATTTATTTTTTTATTTGCGGGGAGCAGGGGTTACCCTTTGCTGCGGTACGCAGGCCCCTCATTAAGGCGGCCTCTCCCGTTGCAGAGCACAGGCTGCAGGTGCGCGGGCTTCAGTAGTTGTGGCTCATGGGCTCTAGAGCGCAGGCTCAGTAGTTGTGGCGCACAGGCCCAGTTGCTCTGCAGCATGTGGGATCTTCCCGGACCAGGGCTCGAACCCGTGCCCCCTGCATTGGCAGGCAGACTCTGAACCACTGAGCCACCAGGGAAGCCCTAGTTTTTTTTGTTTTGGTAGTTGAACTCCATTTGGCTACTGGTTGTGAAAAAACTTTATACATAAGTCTCAGGACAAACAAATAACAGGCAAAAATAATATTGTTTTTGTGTATATTTGCATAGTGCTTTCTACATGAGAACCATGGAACTACAAGAAAAAAATGGAGAAAAGACACAATAATCTAAGGAACACTGCTGAGAGTTTATGCCATGTTTCAAACATTCCTGTTCTTCATGATGCCAGCCCATTGTTTAATGCTCCTATATGTCCCTCTGCCCAGAATCGGGTAGCTGTTTATTGTTTCGTTAGCTTGTTTCATGTTAGTTGTTAGTTGTTGTGTTCCATTGTTTTGTCTTGTATCTCTCACTTGGAGAAAACGGTGAACTCTTCCCCAACATGTCTTCACTACATATTTCTACAAGAAAATATTTAATGCCTGGGGAATTTTTCAATATTAATAACTGTTAATTAGTTTTAAATGTCTCACACCTCAAAGGAGGTTCTGAAGTTTATCTACATGAACAGTCACTGCGTTACTTGATTACTTACTGCTTTCAACTGGAGCAAGAAAATGATGATTTTCCTTTAATGCAGCATTGCTGTCTTTGCCCCCTCTTCTCAACACACACACACACACACACACACACACACACACACACACACACTCTTTCCAAAGCCAAGAAAGTGGAATTAATTTTATTGTCTCTGGCGGTACACATAAAACTCATTTACCCTTTATTTTAATGAATCAGCAAAAAATGCCTTTATCTTATTTCTATGCTTGTGCTTCACTTATAGGAGTAGGCGTTAACTGCACAGTTTTTTAAAAAAAGATGCTAGTAATATTATTATTTACACTGCTTGTATATTACCCTGGAGTATTCATCTAAAGCTACTATACATTGACTTTCTTAAGCTGTTGGCTTAGTGTTATATTAGTTCTTATCACAACAGTGCCCCTGTATCATACAAAAAAACATATTTTCTAAAATGCTCTGAAAATGACAGCATGATAGCAGGAATATAATACTCTTAACCTGGAAATTCATCACCCAAAAAACAATTTTCCCAGATGATATATTGCCAAGATTCACGCTGCTGGTTGTGCATAAGGAAGAAACCATGTATTGTTCTGGCACTACAATCTAGTATTATTAAACAATGAAAAGACAGATGTACAAACAGCTTTTGGATTGAGTATAATTATTTAAATTATTTGAAATATCCTTAAATAGCTTTTCTCAAAACTTATTTCCATTTGAGAATTTATGACATTGCAATCTTTCCTCACACTCTTTTTGTATTGCTTCTTGTCAAAGATTACTTTGAGTTAATCCCAATTTTCAGCTTTACATCCATTGCATTCCAATCAGCCCACAGAAAGCCTCCACAGAACCATGCAAAGTTGTAAAGCAGTACTCTTCAAGACTCCCGTAAATCTACCCTTCACTTTAAAACATTACAGACTAGAGGAATTTCAGAACAATCACAGTCACATTGAAGATGATGGTGTTTGCAGCCACTCACAACCAGAGCTATGTGTAGGCAGAACGCTCATCAGATCTCACTGAATAATGGCTGAGTCTTCACACGTAGGATTAGGTAATGTTCTTCAATAAAATAAATTTATGGTTGATATTTTTTCATCCCCCCAAACATAAAAGCTGTCAATAGCCACAGCCCTTTGAAATGGAATGGCCTTCTGTGACCCTCAGGCTGAAATTTAAGAGTGATCTGCCGCTGATTCATTCCCATTCCCATGGAAACAGTCACCAGGAATGATTCTGCTGTCATTATTTTCAAGCATTTACCCTGGTCCCAGGGATCTGGTGCTGTGTCCAGGGAAGTGAGAAAAGAAATGAGCATCAGTCTCACGGAATGAACTCAAATAACTGTCAACGGATAGGTTGAAAGTCAGATACTTCCTAAAAAAATCCACTTTTTAAAAATACCTATTTTAATGTTTTTATAATTATTAAAAGAATTGGTTGCATAAAAACTCTAGAAGGATATACAAGAAACTACAAATAGTTATTACATAGGGAGAATTGGGAACTTGGCAGATGGGAGAATAGAATGGAAACTTTGTAGTTTCTTTTTTTAGCTTTTTATTACAGAAATTTTGAAACAGATAGAGAGAATAATATAGTGAATCCCCACATACTCATTACCCAACTTTAACACTTGTCAATTCATGGCTGATCATGTTTTATCTCTACTTCCAACTGCCACTGGATAGTTTTCAAGCAAACTCCAGACATCATACAATTTTATCCACAAATATTTAGTATTTATCTTTAAAATATAAGAACACATTAAAAAATATAGGCACAATACTATTATCACATATTAACATTTTAACTGTAATTTCAAATATCATAAGATAGTGTTTCAAATGTCCTCATTTTCTTTTTCATAATTTTTTTTGCAGTTGGTTTGTTTATGTCATGGTCCAGGCAAGTCCCTGGATGGCATTTGATTGCTAAATTTCTTAAGTCTCTTTTAATCTATAACTTCTCCTCCCTTTCTTTTTTCATTTTACCCTTGAAATTTATTTTTTAAGAGATCGGTACAGTTTCCTATATTTTAGATTTCCCTGATTGCTTCCATGGTGCCATTTTACACGTTCCATTCTCCTCAGCGTATCTGTAAACTCAAAGTTAGATTTGGATCAGATACAGGCTTGATATTTTGACAATAAGACTTTATATATGGTGTTCAATTCTTCCATCATGGGGTAGAAAATGTCCAGTTGTCTTTCTTTTTGTGATGTTAGCAGATTGCTGAATATTGTCTACATCCATCATTTCACTGGGGATCTGAACTAAGTGAATGAATCAGCTATTCAAAAAATTAATGAAAGGGAATTTTTAAAAATTCAGAAAAGTAATTCAGTAGGACCCACTGAAATGTAATAAGTGGGCTCTAAAAAAAAAAATCAAACATGCAAAATGGCCTGAGCAAGTTTATGTAACTAGCCCACCTGGTATTCTGGAAGTCCAACCAGGTTACTCAAATCCCACATTGTCCCAAATGAGGTTTGGCGCCATCTGGTGGTACATGCTCACTCTGACATAAATATTGATGAGGATGCTTCTGGGTCCTGTTGCTGACTGTGACTTCCAGGAACATCCGAATGAGTTGGTGCCCATTTTGTCAATTCAATCTGGAGAACTCAGGCTGTGAGAATACCGGGGACAATAGGACACACACTTCAAGCCTTCAATTTCTCAAGAAGGAATTATTTGCCATTTCCTTAGCAGGCTTTGCCTCCCTTCAATTTTGTTATTATCCCCCAACTCCCAGACTGTAAAAAATTTAGCAAAATGAGGACTTGGCTACAGAGTGTAACCAAGTGCTAATGGCATTGTAGCCTAATTCATATTGTTGTATGAAGAATTTCACTGTACATGCATGAAGTGTGAAGATAATAAAAGTCACTCATAAACTTGCCACTCATAGACAACCATGCCACCATTCTGAAGTATCTTCTTCCAAATATCCTTCTAATAGTCTTACATATACACCCACAAACAAAGCCAATACACTTTAGGACTCTGTCTTGAAAATTGACAGGTTGTATTAGACACAAATTGGAGTGGCTCTCTTTTTATCATAGCCACTAAACCACCCTAAACCTTTGCCTGACTGACTGAGTCAAGCAGAGAGAAAACTAACCAAACTTGAACAAACCAGATCCTCTCATGGGAACTGCATGGAGCCATTCAGAGGTGGAAGGTGGCAGAGTAGACACTTCTGATGGTTGTGTTCTCATGAGATTTGGGAGTTCCTGCTGCTAAGGACCTCCAGGCAATCATTGCTTGGGTCCTCCCCTAGGCTTCCTTGTTTAGCTTTTATTTTGGCTCTGTGAGATAGCTCAGGTTCCTTCCAGTATGGTGGTTATTAGTAGAGTCAGATTCTGCTACTTGAACTGAAACTATTTCAACTGATACTTCAGTATATTACCACATATTTCTCAAAAATGTGAATTTTAATAGATACATGGTGGATGTCCCCTGTGTATTTAATCATTCCATTATAAGCAGTCATGATTGCTAACATTTTTCAATAATAAAAATAATGTTGTAATAATATACATAAACAATATATAAACTTCTCCCACATTCTAAATTATTTCCTTAAAAGTTGTCAAAAGTTTTATGATATACACTGTAAAGACTAATTTTAGGAGGACTGATATAAAGTTACCAAATTACTATAATTTCATCATTGAATGTTTGTTTTACTATATCTTTATCACAATTGATTATTATAATTTATATATGTTTTTGCCAATTTAATATGTGGAGAGTGATATCAAAGCTATTTCAATTAGGGTCTTTCATCATTACTGATGTTGAGTATTTTGGATATTTGTGTATTTATTCTGCCAATTTATATTCCTTCTCCATTTCTTATAGGATTGTTCATCTTTTTATTGATTTGTAAGTTCTCTCTCTTTTGATAGAAAAATACTCTTTCCTGTAATAAATATTGCAAACATTTATTGTTTCTTTGCCTTATGCTTGTTTTTGTTTTCAAAATGTATGAACATTTTTCTTTTTAAGGTTTTAAGTTTTTATTCGATTTTATTTTTTGGCTGTGTTGGGTCTTCGTTGCTGTGCACGGGCTTTCTCTTGTTGCAGTGAGCAGGGGCTACTCTTTGTTGAGGTGCGTGGGCTTCTCATTGTGGTGGCTTCTCTTGTTGCAGAGCACAGACTCTAGGCACACGGGCTTCAGTAGTTGTGGCATGTGAGCTCAGTAGTTGTGGTTCGCGGGCTCTAGAGTGCAGGCTCGGTAGTTGTGGTGCACGGGTTTAGTTGCTCCACAGCATGTGGAATCCTCCCAGACCAGGACTCGAACCCGTGTCCCCTGCATTGGCAGGAGGATTCTTACCACTGAACCACTGAGGAAGTCTCAAAATGTAGGGGCATTTTTAACTTTTAGTTATTTACATTTTCAATATTTTCTTTCATAAATTTATTACTTTGCTTAGAAAGTTTCTACAGTTCAATTTTATGTAAATATTCTTATAATACTTTTCTTTTTAAACATTTAAATATCTGAAGGTTGTATGATTTTGTTGTGTGGAAATGATGTCTTTTCTCAAATGAGTAGCTAAATACTTCAATACTATTTATTTATTTATTTATTTATTTTTAACATCTCTATTGGAGTATAACTGCTTTACAATGGTGTGTTAGCTTCTGCTTTATAACAAGGTGAATCAGCTATACATATACATATATCCCCATATCTCCTCCCTCTTGTGTCTCCCTCCCACCCTCCCTATTCCACCCCTCTAGGTGGTCACAAAGCACAGAGCTAATCTCCCTGTGCTGTGCGGCTGCGTCCCACTAGCTATCTATTTTACATTTGGTAGTGTATATATGTCCATGCCACTTTCTCACTTCGTCCCAGCTTACCCTTCCCCCTCCCTGTGTCCTTAAGTCCATTTTCTACATCTGCATCTTTATTCCTGTTCTGTCCCTAGGTTCTTCAGAACTTTTTTTTTTTAGATTCCATATATAGAATGTGTTAGCATATGGTTGGCATGTGTTAGCATATGGTATTTGTTTTTCTCTTTCTGACTTACTTCCCTCTGTATGACAGACTCTAGGTCCATCCACCTCACTACAAATAACTCAAGTTCATTTCTTTTTCGGGCTGAGTAATATTCCATTGTGTATAGGTACCACATCTTCTTTATCCATTCATCTGTTGATGGACACACCATGTCCTGGCTATTACTGTAAATACAGCTGCAATGAACACTGTGGTACCTGACTCTTTTTGAGTAAGGTTTTCTCAGGGTATATGCCCAGTAGTGGGATTGCTGGGTCGTATGGTAGTTCTATTTTTAGTTTTTTAAGGAACCTCCATACTGTTTGCCATCGTGGCTGTATCCATTTACATTCCCACCAACGGATAAGAGGGTTCCCCCCCCTTTTTTTTGCGGTACACGGGCCTCTCACTGTTGTGGCCTCTCCCGTTGCAGAGCACAGGCTCCGGACATGCAGGCTCAGCGGCCATGGCTCACGGGCCCAGCCGCTCCGTGGCATGTGGGATCTTCCCGGACTGGGGCACGAACCCGTGTCCCCTGCAGCGGCAGGCAGACTCTCAACCACTGTGCCACCAGGGAAGCCCAAGAGGGTTCCCTTTTTTCCACACTTTCTCCAGCATTTATTGTTTGTAGATTTTTTGATGATGGCCATTCTCTCTACAATGAGGTGATATCTCATTGTAGTTTTGATTTGCATTTCTCTAATGATTAGTGATGTTGAGCATCCTTTCATGTGTTTATTAGCGATCTGTATATCTTCTTTGGAGAAATGTCTGTTTAGGTCTTCTGCCCATTTTTGGATTGGGTTTCTTGTTTTTTTCATATTGAGTTTCATTAGCTGCTTGTAAATTTTGGAGATTAATCCTTTGTCAGTTGCTTCATTTGCAAATATTTTCTCCCATTCTCAGGGCTGTCTTTTCATCTTATTTATGTTTTACTTTGCTGTGCAAAAGGTTTTAAGTTTCATTAGGTCCCATTTGTTGATTTTTCTTTTTATTTCCATTTCCCTAGGAGGTGGGTCAAAAAGGATCTTGCTGTGATTTATGTCAGAGAGTGTTCTGCTTATGTTTTCCTCTAAGAGTGAGATAGTGTCTGGCATTACATTTAGGTCTTTAATCTATTTTGAGTTTATTTTTGTGTATGGTGTTAGGGAGTGTTCTAATTTCATTCTTTTACATGTAGCTGTCCAGTTTCCCCAGCACCACTTATTGAAGAGGCTGTCTTTTCTCCATTGTATATTCCTGCCTCCTTTATCAAAAATAAGGTGACCAAGGTGCATGGGTTTATCTCTGGGTTTCTAACCTTTTCCATTGATCTATATTTCTGTTTTCGTGCCAGTACCATACTCTCATGATTACTGTAGCTTTGTAGTATACTGTGAAGTCAGGGAGCCTGATTCCTCCAGCTCCATTTTTCTTTCTCAAGATTGCTTTGGCTATTTGGGTTCTTTTGTGTTTCCAAACAAATTGTGAAATTTTTTGTTCTAGTTCTGTGAAAAATGCCAGTGGTAGTTTGATAGGGATTGCATTGAATCTGTAGATTGCTTTGGGTAGTATAGTCATTTTCACAATGTTGATTCTTCTAATCCAAAAACATGGTATATCTCTCCATCTGTTTGTATCATCTTTAATTTCTTTCATCAGTGTCTTATAGTTTTCTGCATAGAGGTCTTTTGCCTCTCTATGTAGGTTTATTCCCAGGTATTTTATTCCTTTTGTTGCAACGGTAAATGGGAGTGTTTCCTTAATTTCTCTTTCAGATTTTTCATTAGTGTATAGGAATGAAAGAGATTTCTGTGCATTAGTTTTGTATTCTGCTACTTCACCAAATTCATTGGTTAGCTCTACTAGTTTTCTGGTTGCATCTTTAGGATTCTCTATGTATAGTATCATGTCATCTGCAAACAGTGACAGCTTTACTTCTTTCTTTCCAATTTGGATTCCTTTTATTTCTTTTTCTTTTCTGATTGATGTGGCTAAAACTTCCAAAAATATTTTGAATAATAGTGGTGAGAGTGGACAACCTTGTCTTGTTCTTGATCTTAGAGGAAATGGCTTCAGTTTGTCACCATTGACAACGATGTTGGCTGTGGGTTTGTCATATAAGGCCTTTATTATGTTGAGATAAGTTCCCTCTATGCCTATTTTTTAGAGGGTTTTTATCATAAATGGGTGTTGAATTTTGTCAAAAGCTTTTTCTGCATCTAATGAGATGATCCTATGGTTTTTCTTCTTCAATTTTTAATATGGTGTATCATATTGATTGATTTGCCTATATGGAAGAATCCTTGTATTCCTGGGATAAACCCCACTTGATCATGGTGTATGATCCTTTTAACGTGCTGTGGATTCTGTTTGGTAGTAATTTGTTCAGGATTTTTGCATCTATGTTCATGAACGATATTGGCCTGTATTTATCTTTCTTTGTGACATCTGTGTCTGGTTTTGGTATCAGGGTGATGGTGGCCTCATAGAATGAGTCTGGGAGTGTTTCTCCCTCTGCTATATTTTGGAAGAGTTTGAGAAGGATAGGTGTTAGCTCTTCTCTAAATGTTTGATAGACTTCACGTGTGAAGCCATCTGGTCCTGGGCTTTTGTTTGTAGGAAGAATTTTAATCACAGTCTCAATTTCAGTGCTTGTGATTGGTCTGTTTATATTTTCTATTTCTTCCTGGTTCAGTCTCAGAAGGTTGTGCTTTTCTGAAAATTTGTCCATTTCTTCCAGTTTGTCCATTTTATTGGCATATAGGTGCTTGTAGTAGTCTCTCATGATCCTTTATATTTCTGCAGTGTCAGTTGTTCCTTCTCCTTTTTCATTTCTAATTCTATTGATCTGAGGCTTCTTTTTTTTCTTGATGAGTCTGACTAATGGTTTATCCATTTTGTTTATCTTCTCAAAGAACCAGCTTTTAGTTTTATTGATCTTCACTATCGTTTCCTTCTTTTCTTTTTCATTTATTTCTGATCTGATTTTATGATTTCTTTCCTTCTGCTAACTTTGGGGGTTTTTGCTCTTCTTTCTCTAATTGCTTTAGGTGTAGGGTTAGGTTGTTTATTTGAGATGTTTCTTGTTTCTTGAGGTAGGATTGTATTGCTATAAATTTCCCTGTTAGAACTACTTTTGCTGCATCCCATAGGTTTTGGATCATCGTGTTTTCACTGTCATTGGTTTCTAGGTTTTTTTTGATTTCCTCTGTGATTTCTTCAGTGATGTATTCGTTATTTAGTAGTGTATCGTTTAGCCTCCATGTGTTTGTATTTTTTAAAGATTTTTTCCTGTAATTGATATCTAATCTCATAGCATTGTGGTTGGAAAAGATACTTGACACGATTTCAGTTTTCTTAAATTTACCAAGGTTTGATTTGTGACCCAAGATATGATCTATCCTGGAGAATGTTCCTTGGGCACTTGAGAAAAAAGTTTATTTTGTTGTTTTTGGATGGAATGTCCTATAAATATCAATTACATCCATCTTGTTTAATGTATCATTTAAAGCTTGTGTTTCCTCATTTATTTTCATTTTGGATGATCTGTCCATTGGTGAAATTGGGGTGTTAAAGTTCCTTACTATGATTGAGTTACTGTCAATTTCCCCTTTTTTGGCTGTTAGCATTTGCCTTATGTATTGTGGTGCTTCTATGTTGGGTGCATAAATATTTACAATTTTTATATCTTCTTCTTGGATTGATCCCTTTATCGTTATGTAGTGTCCTTCTTTGTCTCTTGTAATAGTCTTTATTTTAAAGTCCATTTTGTCTGATATGAGAATTGCTACTCCAGCTTTCTTTTGATTTCCATTTGCATGGAATATCTTTTCCATCCCCTCACTTTCAGTCTGTATGTGTCCCTAGGTCTGAAGTGGGTCTCTTGTAGACAGCATATATATGGGTCTTGTTTTGGTACCCATTCAGCCAGCTTATGTTTTTGGTTGGAGCATTTAGTCCCTTTACATCAGGTAGTTATCAATATGTATGTTCCTATTAATATTTTCTTAATTGTTTTGGGTTGGTTATTGTAGCTCTTTTCCTTCTCTTGTGTGCCTGGCTAGAGAAGTTCGTTTAGCATTTGTTATAAAGCTGGTTTGGTGGTGCTGAATTCCCTTAGCTTTTGCTTGTCTGGAAAGGTTTTAATTTCTCCATCAAATCTGAAATAGATCCTTGCTAGGTAGAGTAATCTTGGTTGTAGGTCTTTCCCTTTCATCACTTTAAATATGTCCTGCCACTCCCATCTGGCTTGCAGAGTTTCTGTTGAAAGATCAGCTGTTGACCTTATGGGGATTCCCTTGTATGTTATTTGTTTTACCCTTGCTGCTTTTAATATTTTTTCTTTGTATTTAATTTTTGATAGTTTGATTAGTATGTGTCTTTGTGTGTTTATTCTTGGATTTATCCTGAATGGGACTCGCTGTGCTTCCTGACTTGATTGACTATTTCCTTTCCCATATTAGGGAAGTTTTCAACTATAATCTCTTCAAATATTTTCTCACTCCCTTTCTTTTTCTCCTCTTTTTCTGGAACCCCCTATAATTCGAATGTTGGTGCATTTAATGTTGTCCCAGAGGTCTCTGAGACTGTATTCAATTCTTTTCATTCTTTTTTCTTTATGCTGCTCTGTGGTAGCTATTTCCACTATTTTATCTTCCAGGTCACTTATCTGTTCTTCTGCCTCAGTTATTCTGCTATTGATTTCTTCTAGAGAATTTTTAGTTTCTTTTCATTTCATTTTCATTCTTTGTTTATTTGCTCTCTAGTTCTTAATAGTCCTTGTTAAACGTTTCTTGTATTTTCTCCATTCTATTTCCAAGATTTTGGATCATCTTTACTATCATTACTCTGAACTCTTTTTCAGGTAGACTGCCCTTTTCCTCTTCATTTGTTTGGTCTGGTGGGTTTTTACCTTGCTCCTTCATCTGCTGTGTGTTTCTCTGTCTTCTCATTTTGCTTAACTTACTGTATTTGGGGTCTCCTTTTCACAGGCTGCAGGTTCATAGTTCCCATTGTTTTTGGTGTCTGCCCCCAGTGGGTAAGGTTGTTTCAGTGGGTTGTGTAGGCTTCCTGGTGGAGGGGACTGGTGCCTGTGTTCTGTTGGAAGAGGCTGAATCATGTCTTTCTGGTGGGCAGGACCACATCATGTGGTGTGTTTTGGGGTTTCTGTGACCTTATTATGATTTTAGGCAACCTCTCTGCTAATGGGTGGGGTTGTGTTCCTGTCTTGCTAGTTGTTTGGCATATGGTGTCCAGCACTGGAACTTGCTGGTCACTGAGTGGAGCTGGGTCTTAACATTGGGATGGAGACCTCTGGGAGAGTTTTCGCCATTTGAAATTATGTGTAGCTGGGAGGTCTCCTGTGGACCAATGTCCTGAACTTGGCTCTCCCACCTCAGAGGCATAGGCCTGACACCTGGCTGGAGCACCAAGACACTGTCAGCCACATGGCTCAGAAGAAAAATAAAAAAATAAAATAAAATAAGATAAAGTTATTAAAATAAAAATAATTTTAAAATGATTAAAAATTTAAAAATGAAAAAGTAATAAAAATAGAAAGAAAGAGGAGAGCAACTAAACCAAAAAACAAATCCACCAATGATAACCAGCACTAGAATCTCTACTAAAAAAACAAAAGGCAACAACAAAGAAAAATGGACAGAGAGAACCCTAGGACAAATGGTAAAAGCAAAGCTATACAGACTAAATCACACAAAGAAACATACACATACACACTCACAAAAAGAGAAAAAGGAAGAAAGTATATATATCTATATATATATTTAAAAAAGGAAGAGAGCAACCAAATCAATAATCAAATCTACCAATGATAATAAACTCTAAATACTAAACTAAGATAAACATAAAACCAAAAACAAATTGGATGCAGAAAGCAAACCCCAGGTCTACAGTGCTCCCAGAGTCCACTGCCTCAATTTTGGGATGATTCATTGTCTATTCAGGTATTCCAGAGATGCAGGGTACATCAAGTTGATTGTGGGGATTTAATCCGCTGCTCCTGAGGCTGCTGGGAGAAATTTCCCTTTCTCTTCTTTGTTCCCACAGCTCCCGGGGTTCAGCTTTGGATTTGGCCCCACCTCTGCGAGTAGGTCGCCTGAGGGCGTCTGTTCCCCGCCCAGACAGGACAGGGTTAAAGTAGCAGCTGCTTCGGGGGCTCTGGCTCACTCAGGCCCGGGGGAGGGAGGGGTACGGATGTGCGGTGAGCCTGTGACGGCAGAGGCCAGCATGACGTTGCACGAGGCTGAGGCGCACCGTGCGTTCTCTTGGGGAAGTTGTGCCTGGATCACAGGAGCCTGTCAGTGGCGGGCTGCACAGGCTCCCAGGAGGGGAGGTGTGGATAGTGACCTGTGCTTGCACACAGGCTTCTTGGTGGCTGCAGTAGCAGCCTTAGCGTTTCATGCCCGTCTCTGGTGTCCACAGTGGTAACCTCAGTTTGCACCCGTCTCTGGAGCTCGTTTAGGCGGTGCTCTGAATCCCCTCTCCTCGTTCACCCCGAAACAATGGTCTCTTGCCTCTTAGGCAGGTCCAGACTTTTTCCCGGACTCCCTCCCGGCTAGCTGTGGTGCACTAGCCCCCTGCAGGCTGTGGTCACACAGCCAACCCCAGTCCTCTCCCTGGGATCTGACCTCCGGAGCCTGAGCCTCAGCTCTCAGCCCCCATCTGCCCCAGCAGGTGAGCATACAAGCCTCTCGAGTTGGTGATTGCTGGTCGGCACCGATCCTCTGTGCGGGAATCTCTCTGCTTTGCCCTCTGCACCCCTGTTACTGCGCTCTCCTCTGTGGCTCCAAAGCTTCCCCCACTCCACCCCTCGTCTCCGCCAGTGAAGGGCCTTCCTAGTGTGTGGAAACCTTTCCTCCTTCACAGCTCCCTCCCACTGGTGCAGGTCCCGTCCCTCACCTTTTGTCTCTGTTTATTCTTTTTTCTTTTGCCCTACCCAGGTACGTGGGGAGTGTTCTGCCTTTTGGGAGGTCTGAGGTCTTCTGCCAGCGTTCAGTAGGTGTTCTGTAGGAGTTGTTCCACATGTAGATGTATTTCTGATGTATTTGTGGGGAGGAAGGTGATCTCCACATCTTACTTTTCTGCCACCTTGAAGGCCTCTCAATACTATTTATTAAACTATTATTTCTTAATGGTTTTGAAGTAGGAAATTTATCGTATACTAAAATTTTGCAAATGTTCTATAGTAGTTCACTGAGTTTTAAAAAACTTCTATACCAGTTCTACTGTGATTTATTATTTTTTATTCCTTAATATATTTAAAATTCTGACAGGGGAAGTCCATTTATCATTTTTATTTTTCAAAAATGTTTAGCTTTTCTCATTAGTTAAACGTATTTTAGATAACTTTAGAAAACTGTTTTGCTCTTGCCAAATTCTTTTGTGTGTGTGTGTGTGTGTGTGTGTGTGTGTGTGTAGTACGCGGGCCTCTCACTGTTGCGGCCTCTCCCGTTGCAGAGCACAGGCTCTGGACGCGCAGGCCCAGTGGCCATGGCTCACAGGCCCAGCCGCTCTGCGGCACGTGGGATCTTCCCGGACCGGGGCACGAACCCGTGTCCCCTGCATTGGCAGGCGGACTTTCAACCACTACGCCACCAGGGAAGCCCCCAAATTCTTTTTGTGTGAGTTTTTTTAGAAAGGAATTGATACTTTGATATTATTAAAACTTTCAGGTAGGTGATATATCTTTACATCATTTCAAATCTTCTATTATGTCTTATAATAAAATTGTTTTAAGTATATATATATAACTTTAGTACATTATTTGATAGGTTTATTCTTAGATATTCTATATATTTGATCCCACTCAAAATGAATCTTTTAACTCTTTTAACTGAATATAATGGTAGATCATGAAGATATTGATCTCTATTTATGAGAACTAACTCAGCTGACTCTCATTGGTCTTACAGAGAGACAACCCTATTATCACCATGTAATAGAAATTTTATCCCCTCTTCTCCAGTATTTATGTCCTTCATTTTCTTTTGGCCTTGTTGCATTGTTCTTTGATATTAGACAAAGCAGTGGTCATTCTTGTCTTGGTTTTTATATTTTGGTATTACATTTGATGTTGTTTCTAGGTTGAGATTTTATTATGAATAAATCATAACTTTTATCAAATGCCTCTTAAACAGTGATTGACATATAAATAGTTCTCCTTTATTCAATTGGTGACAGAAATTTAAATCAGCTCCCAATGTTGAAACATTTTGCTTTCTTTTCCTAAATCCTCCTAGACCATAATGCATTATTTGCATTAAAGGAGAGGATCTTATTTGCTACAACTTTATTAAAGAATTTTAACTTCCTTATTAAAAGTGAGATCAGTTTATCATTTTGTGCTACCATTGTTAAGTTTTAATGTCAATGCGACCTTCGCCTGGGATTTTGATTTGACTTGTGATATACTTACAAATTATTTTAGAAAAATTTCCATCTATTTAGTATTTAGTATTCTAATCTTGGAACATATTATTTCTCCATGTATTTCACTCTTGATGTTGGATCACACTACCTGAGGCAGTGCCATAGAGCTGAAGACTTAACTGGGTGCAAGTTTGGGGTAGTGGGAGGGCATTCCAGGAAGGAGTTTTTTTTTTTTTTAATTTTAATTAGTTTCTGCTTTATAACAAAGTGAATCAGTCATACATATACATCTGTTCAGGAAGGAGTTTTAAAGAGAGAAGTTACATGGTCCAATTTGCCTATTGAAGAGATCTTCCCGATGATAGGTATAAGTAACTCTTCCAGATTTCTTTAAGAGGAGAAAAGGCTGTGGAGGGGGAGAGGAAATGTAACTAGAAAAGAAGGATTGGGGAGTGTGGAAAGATTGGAGAGATTTTATCATATTTAAAAGGTAATAGACTAGAAACAGAAGGAAGGAAAGGTTAATGGTACAATAGAAAGAAAGGATAGTTTATAACGTAAGGTTTCCTAGAAGGTGGGAAGTGATAGGATTAAGGACAGGATTAAGGCTTGTGATAGGGAGAAGGGTAAGACCACTAGCATTTTATGGGAAAGAAGAGGATGGGATCAGAGGCAGGTAGGTGTGTGGGATGAGTAGCAGGAAGCTGAGAGGGTTTCCATCTGATGAAGTAGGGGCAGTTACCTGCTCAGCTGGAGGAGGAGTAGGTGGAGGGGATAACCATGGTGGGAGAGGAGGTGGGCCATGAGAATAGGATTCCTCAGGAGTATGGCGTTCACAATTGAGGTTGAAGATCATGAACTTAGTGTGGTACTAACGAGGTGATAGTTTTCCATTACATTTGTGACTGGCGATTGCTGGCATATGGGAGAGCCAATGATATAACAAATACATTTTCCCCTACTCTGACTAATTTACTGAGTTGTCTTATTAATTCAAGAGGTTTTATTTTAAACATGATTTTGTTTAGCTTTTGGCCTATAATCATGTCATCAATAACCAATAGCAATTTTGTCTCCTATATTTCCAGTGTTTTTTAAAGTTTCATATTTTATTTTATTGGTAAAATTCAATGTATAATTTTGTACAATAACACTTATAGCAGGGATTTTTGCTTTGCTCCTGATTTTATTGGGGCTGCCTGGAATATTTTATCCTGAAATGTGATGTTGGGTTCCTTCTTTGATGATTTAATAATGTTCAGAAAGTTTTCAACTTCTAGTTCTCTAATCTTCAAAAAAGTAAGAATGGGTTGTAGCAAAATCTTTTTCAGCATGTATCCATTATCTATCCCATAATGTTTTTTCTTTTTGAATTTATTTAATAGATCTGTGAATTATGGGGATAAGTTTCACTTGGTTGATTTTTACCATACTCTTGAATTTAGTTTGCTAGGAATTTATTTCAGGTTTTTGAATATATCAAAAATGGATTGGCTTTTCTTTTTGTTTGAGTATCAGAGCTATGTTAGCTTTAGAAAATAAATTATGTAGCTATCTATATCTTTCTGTTCTTTGGAGCAATTTATGTAGCATTAACTATTCCTTGAACATTTGAAAAAAACTCCATCTGGTTTCACAGCCAGTAATTTTTTTATGCCTTTTCCATGTCATCTGTGGTTGTATGTCTATTTGATTTGGACTCCTTCTTGAGTCAATTTTAGTGACTTAGTTTTTAAAGACAAGCTTATTATAGTTGACTAATACAACACATTTTCTTATTGTTTTAAATTAAATATTTTAATTTTTAAAATAAATTTATTTATTTTATTTATTTATTTTTGGTTGCGTTGGGTCTTCATTGCTGGGTGTGTCCCCTTCATTGGCTGGTGCATTCTTAATCACTGCACCACCAGGGAAGCCCTAAACATTTTAATTTAAATTGTGTCTGCTGTTAACATCCTCCATATCATTCCTACATAGATATATTTGCTGTTTCCACTGTTGCTCTTTTTCTCTTGGTTAAGTTGGCTCTGTCAACATTATTCTGCCTTCTTTGTTTTGTTTGTTTGTTTAAAAGTTACCTTAGTCACTTTAGCTTTTTCTTTTTTTTTTTACCTTTTGTGGTATTCTTCCCTAAAATGTTGAGTTATTTATTTTATAACCTGTTTTCTAACTTAACATTGAAACTATTGCTTCAACTATTGTAGTTAAAAAAAATATTCTGTAGTTATTTTTGTTTGTTTTCAGAGAGTCTTTCAACAGTGTCATTTGGGGGAAGCTATATATATGTTTGCTGTTACAAAAAAAGTTCGTTGTCATTGTTGCTTAAACTTTTGTTATTAATTTATTTTAATACACAGTAGACAGATGGCCTACTTTAACTTCTCTTCTTTGGAAACTATTGAGGCTTTTGGTACATGACAATTTTCATAAAATTTGCATGATATTTGAAAAGAAATTTAAGGCGTACAAGATTTGCTTTTAGTTTAACACTTTACCAATTGTTTTTCTCTCATTTTTCTCTGAATATCTAAAGGAATATTAGAATTTATAATGATGTTATGCTATCTAGGATTTATAGACTAATATATATATAATATCTTTGTTATGAATTTTACTGTTCATATACATAAATGATTATTTTTTACTTTTTCAATGTTTTTGTCTTGAATTTTTGGGTATTATTTTTCATCTTTGCTTTGTCATTTGTTTGACCCAATATATATGCTCAACCTATGTTTTTTCCCTTTTAGACTTTGTAGTACATAATTTTTTTGTCTTTTTTTTTTAACATTTTTTTAAACATCTTTATTGGAGTATAACTGTTTTACAATGGTACATTAGTTTCTGCTTTATAACAAAGTGAATTAGCTATACATATACATATATCCCCATATCTCCTCCCTCTTGTGTCTCCCTCCCACCCTCCCTATCCCACCACTCTAGGTGGTCACAAAGCACCGAGTTGATCTCCCTGTGCTATGCAGCTGCTTCCCACTAGCTATCTATTTTACATTTGGTAGTGTATATATGTCCATGCCACTCTCTCACTTCATCCCAGCTTACCCTTCCCCCTCCCCATGTCCTCAAGTCCATTCTCTACATCTGCATCTTTATTCCTGTCCTGCCCCTAGGTTCTTCAGAACCTTTTTTTTAAAGATTCCATATATATGTGTTAACATATGGTATTTGTTTTCCTCTTTCTGACTTATTTCACTCTGTATGACAGACCCTAGGTCCACTCACCTCACTACAAATAACTCAATTTTGTTTCTTTTTATGGCTAGGTAATATTCCATTGTATATATGTGCCACATCTTCTTTATCCATTCATTTGTTGATGGATAGTTAGGTTGCTTCCTGTCCTGGCTTTTGTAAACAGAGCTGCAATGAACACTGTGGTACATGACTCTTTTTGAATTATGGTTTTCTCAGGGTATATGCCCAGTAGTGGGATTGATGGGTCATACGGTAGTTCTATTTTTAGTTTTTTTTTGTTTTTTTTGCGGTACACGGGCCTCTCACTGTTGTGGCCTCTCCTGTTGCAGAGCACAGGCTCCGGACGCACAGGCTCAGCGGCCATGGCTCACTCAGGACTCACAGGGCCCAGCCACTCCGCGGCATGTGGGATCTTCCCGGACCGGGGCACGAACCTGTGTCCCCTGCATCGGCAGGCGGACTCTCAACCACTGCGCCACCGGGGAAGCCCAAAGTAAATCATTATTAAGCACAGAGTAACTCAGGCATCATCGTATAATCACAGAAAAGGCAGTCTTTGGTGCGCATAGGAAGCAGCTTAGATGGGGACCTAAGTGCCGAGAGAGCCAATGGCACCAGCGGATGCCCTGAAATGAACCTGGACTGTCCAACTGTGACTGCATAAAGTACCATTCCAATTGAGATCTCTGCACAAGGATTTGTAACAAGAAGGGAAAATTACACCGCAGCCTATATCTCTTGATAAAGATAGATAGATAGACAGATAGATAGATGATAGAATAGTCATCCATTCACAATACCTGCTTTCCCTGGGAAAGCGTGATGATCCTCCTTCGTTTCTTTTACCAGTCTGGCCCTGCCCCAGGCAGGCGTCCAGAAGTATGCCACATGGACAACCAAGTCTGAGTGGAGGTTGTACCAGTCTGGAAGGCAGTGTACTCTTCCCTGCCAAGGTGGAGGGCCGAGCCAGTCGGCATCAAGAAGGTTGTTTGGAACCCGAACAGTTTCCCCAGCTCCTCTGGAGAGAAACATTCATATAGCGCAATGTTCTTGCTTGCTTAGAAGTTGTCTTCATCCTTTTGGGCTGCTGTAACAAAATACCACAGACTGGGTGGATTATAAACAGCAAACATTTACAAACATTTATTTCTCACTGTTCTGCAAGCTGGAAGACCGAGATCAGGGTGCCAGCATGGCAGGGTGACAGCCCTCTCTCTGGTTGCAGACTGCCAACTTCTCACTGTGTCCTCACATGGTGGAAGGGCCTAGGGAGCTCTGTGGGGTCTCTTTTATAAGGGCACTAATCTTATTCCTGAGGGCTCAACTCCCAATGACCTAATCATCTCCCAAAGGCCCCAACTCCTAAGACCATCACCCTGGGCGTTAGAATTTCAACACATGAATTTTTGGGGGGTGGGGGGGTCACAAACATTCAAACCATGACAGAAGTCTTCCTGAATTCCCAGAATAATGGGCATATTTACAGATAAACAAAACACAAAGTTCATTTCAAGCCTCATTACAGATTATGTTGGGCTAATCTATGGAATTGGATATTTAGAAATTGACCAGTGAAAAACAACTTGCTTGGCTTGAAGAATTTGAATAAATAATTTAGAATTGTCTGCTCCATCCATAACTGCTATAAATAATTTTAAAATTGTGTTTAAGTCTCTGTGTACTCACCATTTCTAGCCCAGATACGGCATGTCTGGGATAAAATAGGCACTCAATAAATGATGGCTGTGATCATGACAATGACATGATGGCAATGATTAGAGGGATATTGACAAATGAATACCTGATAAAGTATAGCAATACTGCAGCAATGTTTTGATTTTCCCAGAGGCACTGGTGTTTAAAGGGAGGACTACAAAGTGAAGATATGTAGAACCTGGAATAAATGTCAAATGGTGTAATTTGGGGCCCTGGTGTTTTAAGATGGGTGGGGGACTGGCTCTGAGTCCTCCAAACTTGTCACATGGTCACCTACAAACTCTGATTCTATATAAACCCAGCACAGATTTCATGATCTTGGTATCAACTAAAATAGTCATTGTCAACCCCAAGGGCAGAAACTTCTAGAAGGCATCTCTCTCCCTACTCAGCCATGTGGGTACAGAAGCTTCACTCCTCTCTAGAGCACAGAAAGCTAGCTCTCCTCTACAATACTGGTGTTTTCTCACTGCCAGCTGCAGGTCAGGAAGGGGAGGATATAGGAATTGGATAATTAAATCCCAGGCCTTTTAAGGGACATCAAGACTATTGAATCCAAGCCTTTGGACTGATATTCCAGTGGCTTTTACCGCACATTAAAAATGAAAGAGAAATGGATTCAGCATCTGTCCACATTAATTATCTGTGGCCCTTTGGCTCCCTGAACGGTGTCAGAAATTCTGAGATCTTCAAACTATCTTCTGCTGGATATAAAAAGAAAAATATAAAAAAAATAGCAAGTGGGATAATAGCATTTGTCAGTTGCATTTACAGTTCGTTTAGCTTGGCTGAATTAATGAGTACCTATTAGGCAGACTTGCAAGGATGCCATTACATGTTCTGAGAGTATACCGTACAATTAAACATCTCTGTGGTAGAATCATAAGTAGCAGAAGCAGAAAAAAAAATCCTTCAAGTTACTCCAATTGGCACTTTTTTTCAGAGCAGCTACTTTTCCCCAGTCGAGAACATACCTGGTGTTGGGCAAAGAGCAGGCACTTATGGGACTCCTTTTATGTGCGTATCATTGCACGGAGCACACAGTGCTCTTTCTCTCTGAGACATGTGTGTCCTCCCCCTCCATCTGCTAAACACTCCGAGCAGCCGGTTCGTGGCTTTCGGGGGCGCCTCCTATTTACCATCCTCATGTGTAGTTTTTCAACCATGTACTACCCCTCCCTTGGATTATCAACTCAAGCAGGCAGACACCGTGCATTTTACAGCTTTGTATTCTCCAAGGTGTTTTGCTTAGTGTTTCATATTTGGTAAGGTGCTCAATAACAGTTTTGAATTTTAAATGCCAAGACAAAAAGAAAAGAAACTTCACTGCTTCTAAAAGCTTGTAATAGCTACTAACAGTAAGAAATAGCTTTAATTTTTTTAAAAGCATTTTCTATGTGTTTGGTCTGGCACTGTGCTGGGCACTTTAAATACATCACTTCATTTAATCATGTCCCCGTCTGAAGAAGACATGCCTGAGTCTTACAGAGGTGAACCTATATTAGCTTAATGTTACATAGTCAGACTCAGGATTTAATCACAAGTGTGATTCAGTTCTGTGGTCCTAACCTTTATATCTTACATTCCTGTGATCTTCACCTTTATACCACACATTTCTATCATTTATAAGGGTTGTTGACATTTTAGCAAAAATGTTTTAATGTCATCACTATGATATCCCATATGCCAGAATTAATTGTTAAAATGGCTGAATGCTCAAGAGCAAAATATCAAACACACGCACTGAAGTAGGTTGGAAGGATGCAGCATTGGCCTTGAATTCCCTACTACTGTGGTCTGAAGAATGTTGCCATCATTACAGGTATTCAAGACAGAGTTAGATGGAGTGAAATAGTGGTCTTGTTTCTTTTTTCCTGGATACCATCGTGCTTAGGAGAGGGAGAAAATTTTATCCTATGAGATTACCAATCACAAAAGTTATCTATAGTTCTTCTGGGTAACTGGAGATGGTAATATACTATTAAATATAGAAAAATGTTGAGGCATTATTATATCTCACCTTTACTATTACATGCATTTATTGAGTATCTATGAAGGTTTAGAAGTATGCCTGGGCATTTGGAACGTAAGGTAGAATAGAATGCAGTGCCTACATTTAAGGTTCAGCTGCGTAAATGATTATAAAGACATTTGTTAAAATCTTATAATAGAGGCTCACAGAAAGTGATATAGGTTCCAGGTGTAGAAACAATTCTGCCTATTTGTTAAGAAAGGACTGACATTATCGGTGAAGAACAGGTTTTCAGAATCTGCTGGTCCTAAGGCTGAGGTCGTAGCCCACAGAGCAACTGAGGGAAGGCTTGATTCTGGGATCTAGATACTTCTGTTCGAGTAGATGGAGTGCAGGAACTGGGGAGGTCCCAGAAGAAGACAGAAGATGAATGTTTAGGACACAGGTTAACCTGCATCGGGAGGATGTCCTGGGATGTGAGTGAGCACAACAACAAGGCAGTCTGTTGGTAGGTAAAGAGCAGTCGGGCGGTTGGCATCAAGGGGCTGTAGCGAAGGCCATGGGGCTCAGACATGAGCACCAGGGTTCAGGGTCAAGGCTCTGGACCTAAGAGCCTGTGGAGTTAGGCCAGCTCCTCATCCTCAGGGTCCAAGGTACTTTGTCAGGAGTTTTGGTAGTTAAAACTGGACCTTAAATTCATCATAAGGAACAAGTCAGAGCAAGAATAGCCTTAAAGCTGACTTAAGCATGAGCCTCTATTCTTTGGTGAGGGTCTTCTTAAATCTCCCTTAAAACTGAGCAAGAATAGGCTTGGCTTGAGTCTGAGTGCATTGTGTGGTCAGAGGGGGAAACAGAGACTGTAGGAGGAATCAAGTCCCAGCTACGGGTAGCAGGGGGCCAATGAGCCTCCATATGCCAATATAGGTAATTCATTAGGCTCTTCCTTGTCATCCTAGGACACTAACTGCTGCTAAAGGGTTACTTATCATTTTATTTTGAGTAATGACTTTGGTGGAATAATGATATCAGTAGTAAGTCATTTGTCAGTGCTGTCACTATTGAAATGTTTGGGGTTTTTTTTAGCAGTAAGGCTTTTATTTTTTTTAATTAATTTATTTATTTCACTAGCAACCCACTTTTTAATCTTTTTTTAAATTGCAATATAGTTGATTTACAATACTATAATAGTTTTAGGTGTACAGCATAGTGATTCAGCATTTTTACAGATTATACTCCATTAAAAGTTATTACAAGAAAATGGCTATAATTCCCTGTTCTACACAATATATTCTTTTTTTTGAATTTTTGAATTTTATTTTATTTTTTTTATACAGCAGGTTCTTATTAGTTATCCATTTTATACATATTAGTGTATACATGTCAATCCCAATCTCCCAATTCATCACACCACCACCCCAACCCCCTGCCGCTTTCCCCCTTGGTGTCCATACGTTTATTCTAAATGTTTGTAAGAGTTTTCATATTTTTAGAAAATCTCTGTGATTTCTAATTATGGTAGCTTATTCTAGTACCTGAAAAAATTAGCAATGTAATATTTAATTAATTCATAATTTTAGATTATTTGAGAAGGGATAGCCTGAAGTTTATTTTTGATTGATTTGCATTATCTACCATTTACTAGGCTAATTAAGTTGGACAAGATTATAAGGAAAATGCTTAAATGACTTTTGAAAATAGTTTTCAAGTACTCTTAAATACTTTAAAAACTACCATTTATATATCAATACTTAGTTGATAATTATAACAATAATAGTCATTACCTATTCATGAAAGAAATTTCTCTGCTGATATTTTCTTGGCACCTTAGAGATAACCCTGTATGAATCATGGATATTTATGACAGTTAGGACTCTTTTGGTTTTAAGTGACAGAAACTCAACTTGAACAAAATTAGGTTAAAAAGGACGATTTTGTCACTTTCTTGCCAGAAGAGTAAGAGCTCAGCTGGGCTCCTAAAATAACTGGAACCAAGAAAGGAATGAATGGCCCCAGAGGCCCCTCTCCTGCCTTTGTCCCCTACTTGGGACAGCACCATGTCTGTCCTCAGTGGCAGGGGCCCCATTTCAGTCCATCCATCACCTCAGAGAAACTACAACTATTTCTCTCTGGTCTTGAATTTTTAAATCTGGTAAGAACTTTGGTTGTCCCAACATGGGTCAGTTGTCCATCCTAGGACATATCAGTTATGGTCAAGGGAGGCAGAGTTTTATGGCAGCTTCAACTTGAGCAACTCATGTGTAGGTTAATTACTATGACATAAGAATAGACTAAATGCTTTTAAAAAGAGAACTTAAAGTATATAAGCAAATGGAAAGGCATATCACGTTCATCTCTGGGAACTTTCAGTGATACAAATTGCTCATTCATTCAACAAATATTAACAGAGGATCTCTTATGTGCCAAGCACTTTATTAAGCAATGGTAATTCTGCTCCAAATATTGATAATTTCATTGCAGTTCCAACTAAAACCCCAGATGAATGTTTTAAAGACACTGACAAGCTGATTATAAAGTAAATAAAGAAGCAAATGTGCATAAGAATAGTTCAAATATTTGTAAAGGTAGCGTTTTCAGTGTATGCAGATGTCATACATGACACAGCTACAGCATAAAGTGAGGGAGGGACCCATATGGTGATAAGGTTTCTACATTTTATTTGAAGTGGTAAAATATTGATCCTAAGTAAATTATAAAACGTTGAGCAAAGAATACATTAAAATCACAAAGGAAAAATTAAAATGAAATATAAAAATTTTCAAGTAACCCAAAGAAAAGTAGGAAAGGGGAAGCAGATGGATGAAAAACTGGGGAAAAAATCAGAAAACAAATAATAAAGTGGCACACCTAAATACAAAAATATAAACAGTCACACTAAATGCAAATGGTAAAAATATACCAACTAAAAGAGATTGTCAGAATAGCTTTTTAAAAAAAATGTGACCCAACTATTCACTGGCTGTAAGAAACACACTTTGGATATAATGATATGAGAGGATATAATAATTCACAGCCAAAGCATAGAAAAAAACATTTTGAAAACACTGGTTAGAAGAAAACTGGTGTGAATACATTAATATCAGACAGATAAATGTAGCAGAGATAAAGAAGAATGTGATATAATGAAAAAATGGTCAATTCAATGAGAAAACACAACAGTCCTAAACATGTGTGCATCTGGCATCAGTGCATCAAAATGAATGAAACAAAAACTGACATAACTGAAGGGAAAAATAAACAAACCCACAATTATATTTGGAAACTCCAGTACTCCTTTCTCAGTAATCAATAGAACTAACAGAGACAGAATCAGTGAAGATATAGCAATACTGAATGACAGCATTAAATAACTGGATTTAATTGAGATTTACCCAACAATAGCTGACTAAGCATTCTTTTCAAGTATATATGGAACATTCACCAAGATAGACTATAATCCTAACAAATTAAAAAATATTCAACATTATACAAATTAAGTTCGCTGATCATAATGAAAGCAAACTGGAAACCAATAGCATAAAAGTAAAAGAAACTCTAAATACTAGGATATTAAACAAAACACATCTAACTAATCCACCAGTCAAAGAGAAAATCCAGGAAAATTAGGAAATATTTTGAATTAAACAAAAATGAAAATATCAAAATGTGAGATGTATCTAAAAGGGAAATTTATAGCATTAAATATTTATAATATTTTTAAGGAAAACTGACCTCAACTCTATAATCTTAAACTGTTTCCTATATAAACTAGAAAAATAAGAACAAAACAAATCCAAAGCAAGCAGAAGGAAGCAAATAATAATGACAAGAGATGAAATCAATGACTAGAAAACAGTAAACTCTATTGAGAAATAGAAAAAAATCAAAGAAATCAAAAACTGGTTCTGTGAAAAAATCAATATAACTGATAAACGTATAGCAAAAATGACAAAGGAGAAAAGAGAGAAAATGCAAATTACCAATATCAAGAATGAAAGAGGGGATATCACTCTGCCCCACAGATGTTAAAAGGATAATAATTGAATATTATGAACCACTCTATGTTCATAAATTTGACAAGTTAAATAGAATGGATTGATTTTCTCAAAAATCACAAACTACCAAAACTTATCCAAGATGAGATAGATAGCCTGAGTAGTCCTATAACTACTAAAGACATTGAATTTGTAGTTTAAGCTTTCTGAAAAAGAAACCTCCACGTCCAGATGGTTGCACTTGCAAATTTTATCAACATTTAAAGAATAAATAACACCAATTCTACAATTCTATTCCAGAAAATAGAAGAAAGAACACTTCCTAACTCATTTTATGAGGACCACATTACTTTGATACCAAAATGACAAAGACATTTCAAAAAATAAAAAAAAAGAGAGAGAAATCTATGCACTGATATTTTTGTAAACAGAGACCAAAAAAACCCATAGATTTTTTGGATAAAAAGTCCTCAATAAAATATTAGCAAGCTAAATCCAACAATATGTAAAAAGCAAAGAAAGAAACAAACAAAAGCCCTCACCATGACCAAGGGTTTATCTGCAAATGCAAGCCTGGTCCAGTATTTGAAAATCTGTCAATATAATCCACATATTCACAGCCAATAGTGAAAGACTGAATATATTATTTCAGTAGGTCTAAAAACAAAAAAGAAATACTTTGGTATGAGTCTAACAAAACATGTATAGGATCTATATAATGAAAACTACAAAATGCTGATGAAAGAAAAAAATTTTTGAATCTCAGTAAAAGAGAACTACACTGTGTTCATGGATTAGAAGACTCAAGATATTAAAGATGTCAATACTCATACTAATATACAGCAGAAATTTTTGGAGATACAGACAAGTCAATTCTAAAATAAAAAGGAATCAGAATAGTAATAGCAAAGGAATTAGAATAGTCAAAATAATTTTTTGGGGGGAAAAAGTAAGTTAAAGGAATCACTACCTGATTTTAAGATTTACTATAAAGCTATCCTAATCAAGACAGCATGGTATTGCTGAAGAGATAATCACATAGATTAATAAAACAGAATAAAGAGTTGAGAAATAGATCTATACAATTATGGCCAATTGAGTTTGATAAATGTTCAAAGGCAATTCAATGGAGAAAGAAGTTTTTTCAACAAAAAGTGTTAGAAAAATTGGACATCTAAATCCAGAAAAATGAATCTTGACTGAAACCTCACAACTTACAGAAAAAATTAACTGAAAAATGATTCATACGTTTAAATGCAAAGGATAAAATTATAAGCCTTTTAGAAGAAAACAGGAGAAAATCTTTGTGGGCAGAGGCTAAGCAGAGATTTCTTAGGTATGACAACAAAACACAGTCCATAAAAGAAAAATTAGAAAATTTAAATTTTCTTATAAAAGTGTAAAACTTCTGCTTATATGCACACAGAAATCACACATATAAAAATATGAATATTTATGATCCTTCTAGCCATAAGCACCCCAATCTGGAAACAACCCAAATGAAACTTCAGTAAGTACATAGGTAAACTATGGCTATATCCACACAGGGGACTACTACCCAGTAATGAAAAAGAAAGAACTTTTGATACATGCAACGCCTTACATGAATTTCAAAGGCCTTATGCTCAGTGAAAGCAGTCTCAAAAACTTACAGAGAGGGCTTCCCTGGGCTTCCCTGGTGGCTCAGTGGTTGGGAGTCCACCTGCCGATGCAGGGGACGTGGGTTTGTGCCCCGGTCCGGGAAGATCCCACGTGCTGTGGAGCGGCTGGGCCTGTGACCCGTGGCCGCTGAGCCTGTGCATACGGAGCCTGTGCTCCACAACGGGAGAGGCCACAATGGTGAGAGGCCCGCGTATCGCAAAAAAAAAAAAAAAAAAAAAAGATAGTTGCATCAGAGGAATGCTACCTCTGGACTTTTTCATCTAGCCTCGTGTGGCAAGCTTGCCCAGTTCTGGATTTGGGAAGTAGGCTGGCCATTTTTCTAGTTTAATTTTCTTTTTCATGTGTAAATGCTGCATGTTCTGGTCCCCAGGGAATGGATGAAAGTAAGAACTGATCTTCGAACAGGGGAGAAGACCCATTAAATTTAACTGACCTTAAGCAACACGCTGCAGTCCAGATTACTACAGGATATAGGTACTAACCCAGCTAACAATGAGGTGGTCTCCGCTCCTGTTGCTACTGTTGTGTGTGTGTGTGTGTGTGTGTCCCTGCAAATCCTCATTAGTGAGCCTCACCAATAAAGTGTAATGAATTAGAGAAGGAAACTGAGACTCAAAACCAGCTGTGACCTGCCCAAGATCACACGACTGGTAGTAATAGAACTTGACCTGCCACTCAGGGTTTCTGAGTTTCAGTCACCGCACCATCTGGCCAGCACTTTTCTGAGAGAAGGGCCACTTCTAGCCACTCTTCCTCTTGCCAAAAATAAGTGATGGGAGGATCTTGCTCTGCCATGTGCAGCTTTTCTGTTATCACTTGCTCACCACGTGGGCTTCCCTGTGATCCCTCCTTCTCTCCTGTGACTGGAACGAAGAATAAAGCTACTAGGGCTTCCCTGGTGGCGCAGTGGTTGAGCGTCCGCCTGCCGATTCAGGGGACACGGGTTCGTGCCCCGGTCCGGAAGGATCCCACATGCCGCGGAGCAGCTGGGCCCGTGAGCCATGGCCGCTGGGCCTGCGCGTCCAGAGCCTGTGCTCCGCAACGGGAGAGGCCACAGCAGTGAGAGGTCCACATACCACAGAAAAAAAAAAAAAAGAAGAAGAATAAAGCTACTATAGTTCCTTTCCCAAAGCAAGACATCTCGGTAACTATTGTTCAGTCTCTGTGTTCAGAGGTAACCTGGGTGACAGGGAGTTTTCAGCAGCCTCGGGGAAGTATCAGAATGAACATGCTTCAAAACTCTTGCTCCCCAGCATCTCTCCTGTACTCTCTCTTTTATCTTTTATTTCCTTGCATGACTTATTCTGCTTCATTTGTCACTGAGACAAAAGTATTTTTTTTTTTGTACCTGCTGAATCTGTTCTAAGTACCATGAAAATAGATGGCACAGCCACAGTATACAATCTCAACTTTCAACCTTCTGTTCTTCACCTTGAGAACCTGGCTTATCTATTGTACTGATTTCAGGTGACTTTGTAACAGACTGTAGGAAAAATTCTTGATGTCAATCCAGAGAAGCAAGCAATTTTCCCTGAATGATAATGCAGTTCAGTCCATATTTCCTTTGAATCTCAGCACAAACAGTAAACATTCTTTTTCTTTTGCTAGAAATAATGGCCTTGTATTTACAAGAAAAACAAAACGTATGAGTTGCAATACAGGTTTTAAAAGACGAAGCTGAAATGTGCTTTCTTCTCTTGGTAATATTATTTTTTACTACCTTTCTCTATATTTTTTTAAAAACCCACATGATATAGCCATCTGACTCATGAAAAGAATAATTGAAGTGGAAAACTGCCATTTTTCTCAAGAAATATCTCCTTCTTCCCACAGTGATAAAGAAGACGGTTTGACTTTTATTACTATGGTTTCCAAAACCCACACGCACAGCTCTCTGAACGCCTGCAGAGCCTCCTCATTGCCATTGGGTTGGGTGAACTCAGATTATATATTATTATCCAAGGTGAGTGATCGCCAAAATCAGTATTTGTGACCCCATAGCTAATCCCTCCAGCATTCTGAGGTTTCCATCTTGATGTCCCTTTTCCCAAATCCCTGAATTGCTGGATGCAAAGTCTCCACAGTGGTGTTTTCAGTGTTTGTGTGGCTGAGCATTGGTAGGTCAAGAGCTAAAGGAAAAGCTGCAATCCTTGGCCTTGGGACACAGATAAGAATGTGATACACAGGCACTCATGTGGAAGCCAAAGGTCTTCACACTTGTTTCAAATTTGTTAGCCTTCTGGTTACTGATCGAGGAGGCCCAAGTACAGGAGGAGAATTATGTGCAATAATGAGAGTATGACTTATCTGATGCCTAGATAGTTACTTTGTGTTGTCACACCACTTTATCATCGTGCCATCATGCAATCATCTTTGAAACTCTTGTGATGTCATCTTCCTTCCCTGTAAGTCCAAGCCAGATATAGCTTATCAGGCTACTTGTCATGGCTGTGCTTTCAAGAGCCTCATGAGGTATATTGCATTACCTTAGTAATGTCAGGTGAAGAGACACATGAAATGATGTCCTCAACTATCCCCACCGCCAATCCTGGGAAGTTTTCTCAATATTCCTAGTAGAGGGGTTAACAAGCTGAAGGTACGGGATTATTTTTTAACATCTCCAAGAGCTGATACCATCAAGGTACCAATATTGAGGTCCTTTCCAACCTCAAGAGAAAGGGCCGTGAACAACTATAACAGTGGAGGTGGTATTGTTGGTGGGAGAGGTAGGTCTTCCATGGCTGATAACTACACACTTTTACCACCATCAGCCCCTCATGACGTGGACTGTAACACCCCTCTGATTGTCAGCAGAGGCAAGACACTGGAAAGGAGGGAGCCCTGGTAGCCACCTGCAAAGGAGGCATGGGATTAATGTCAATCATTGTCACCTTTGCTCCCTAGGTCCAGAAGAGGCACAGCTCAATTCTGGAAGGATTTGGAACCAGTCATTTGAGAGCCAGGTTTACATTAGAATTCTTGGTGGGTATTCTCATTTTCAGGGGCAAGTAGTTATTCCTATTTAAGGATGGCTAAAAAAAAACCAAACAAACAGCTGAATTATCCCCAGCTAACTGAGGTGGCGTCATGGGTGGAATTGTGTCCTCCAAAGAAGACATGTTGGAGTCCTAACCCCCAGGACCTCAGAACGTGACCTTACTTGGAAGTAGGGTATCTACAGAGTTAATCAAGTTAAAATGAGATCGATAGTGTGGATCCTAATCCAATATGACAGGTTTCCTTATAAAAAGGGGAAATTTGGGGCTTCCCTGGTGGCGCAGTGGTTGAGAGTCTGCCTGCTGATGCAGGGGACACGGGTTCGTGCCCCGGTCCGGGAAGATCCCACATGCCACGGAGCAGCTGGGTTGGAGCCTGTGCTCTGCAACGGGAGAGGCCACAACAGTGAGAGGCCCGCGTACCGCAGAAAAAAAAAAAAAAAGGGGGGGGGAAATTTGAATACAGAGATATGCACACAGGGAGAATGCCAAGTGAAGGTGAAGGCGGAAATTGGAGGGCTGCACCTACAAGCCAAAGAATGCCAAAGATTGCCAGAAACCTGGGGAGAGGCATGGAACAGGTTCTCCCTGACAGCTCTCGGGAGGAACCAACCCTGCTGACACCTTGCTCTTGGACTTCGAGATGTCAGGACTGTGAGACAATACAGCTCTGTTGTTCAAGCCACCCAGTGTGTGGTACTTCGTTACAGTAGCCCTGGGAAACTAATACAGAGAGTAAACTAGTCCTGGAAAAATAACTCAATTCTGAACAAGACCAGTTACTGGAGAGATTTTTACCTATTGTCTGGCATCATGCAATTGATGGGTGGTATTGGGAAGATAGTCCTTTAAGCCATTTTTCAGGGTCATAGTCAGAGTAATTGCACCATGTTCCAGTAGGATGCCAAAGGCAAGCTTGTGAGGCATCTTGAGTGGGAGGCCTGAGAGAGCGGTCCCTCTGCTGGATTGGCAGCCCCGTCCTCTCCTGGTGCCTGCCCCTTTGTCCTATACTCATCTCTATAGCTTTTCCCTCCTTCAAAAGGTTACATCTGCTTTGCAGATGACAGTGTTTACCTAGCTGATTTCCTGGGAAAGAAGAAGAGAAATTATTGTAATTTTTCAGCCTTAAGCTAAATCTTGATATTACTGTCATAACCCTGGTAAACAAGTTTCCGGTGATAGTGTTACGAGAAATTTCAACCACTGGATGGGAGCTACAATTGTCACACCACCCCCACTACCATTTTTCCTTCTGTTTTGAGCGTTTTAACCTCTGCTGGAGGCAAACTGAGAGCCTAAATCATCCGAATGGACAGTCAGTCCAATGGTATCTGCCTTCAGTGGAATGGTCCTTTGGATAATCGGTTTTTATCACAACAAGAGCAAAGGCAGTCAGTTAACACACAGGAAATATTAAAGGCAATCTTTTTTCATTAAGGTGAGGCACTAGATAACCCAGGTGCTCTTTTTTTTCCACTTCAGCACTACAGCAAAAGCAGTCTACAAAGTCTTAATGAGGAAGAAATAAGAAGGAAATTGATTTGAAAACAAACAGATGCTGCTGATATGATATCTAGGAGACTGGGAATCTGGTCCACTTTAGTCTCTCATCTTTTTCACCTTCTACTGAAGTACCACCCACTTTTTTCCCCATTCCTTTCAGCCTGTTTCCCAATATACCATCTGTCCACCTCATCTGAGAATCCTCACAGACAAAAAAGAAAATAGGGTAATTTAGGAGGCCAAATTAGGCTGAAGAGTTCTCCTCGAGATCAAATACCCCTTATCCTGTAGCTTTGCCTCTGTGCACCACCATTTGAAACATCTCCCCTGTCACCCCGCTTCCCCCAGATGGGTTTATAGACGTAATGTATGCCCACACAGTCAGAGACAGCCAGCCTAGAATATGAACTCCACAATCTGAGGACGTAAGCTGCAGGTTAGAAACTCAACGTGACTGGAGTTTCTCACTGCAATATGGAGAAAAACAAGTCTATCTGTGCACAGAGAGGTCGCAGAATCGTCAGGGATTGTAAGAATGTCTTGGGCATTCACACTTCCCTCCCACTCTTTTTGGTGGTAGGGGAGAACAGTGAAGCTTACCATAGGAGCGGTAGACCTTCGCAAAAATGCAGTTGTCAGGCTGTGTTAGAAATCCCCAGTCATTTTAATTCCTACACTTTGGTGATCTTTGTACCTGCTTCATCCGCCTGTTTTCCTGTCTCCATATTTTCATTGTTATCCACTCCGCCCTTGTCTAAACAGATTTTTTCATGACTTAATTTCATCTGATGGTGGCAAAATGAATCCATCCTAACTTGGAAACCTCTATTTTATGTTCTTCCTCGACAGAAAGATTTGTTCTCTTAGCCTAACCACTAAGGATTTCATTCGTTTACCGTTTATAACCCCTCTCCGCCACTCCTTTCAGAGAAGCACTTGACATGCTTCTTCCCTCCCACAAAACTCATCATCTGTCTGCGGATCTAGCCATAAATAAATAAAGGAAAGAATCTTTTCTTAAATATCTAACATCTGGAATTACTCCTCTGTGCCCCACGTTTACACTGCCAGTCATGACATGGCATTGAATGTTCATCTTTGTTTTTCACCAGCTATCAATACAGGCTGTTGAGGCACTGTTGGGGTACAGCCTCTGGTTTCCTACATCCAGCAGTGAATGGGACTCTCACGTCTTCCTTGAATTCCTCCGTACCTACTTTTACAAATTCCCTTCTCTTCCGTCTCATCTCTAATTCATGCAGATCAAGTTTTCTTGTCACAAACATCCTTTCAAAAATGTTACCTAGTTGCCTAATTTTTGTTATACTTTGGATATTTGATCAATGCTTTAAAAAAAATCTCCTTTCTTAGGGTCTATTATAAATGCGTCAAATAACATCAGGATTGGGAAATAGAACTTCTCCATCTCCATGATTTATTTGTGCAATGTCCTGGCATAGAGGAATCCATTATGACCCCGAAGCGGTGTATTGCAGTAAAGAGCACAGAGGGATACATTAGCAAACAAGAATGACAATTATAAAAACAAAGAGAGAAGCGGGAGAGGCACTCCCCGAGGCTGGGAATTAATTGAAGGTGAGAAGTTACCAGGACAGGCAGGTCGGCCTTTCCCAGCCCCCAACTTCCATCAGAGTCAAATCTCTCCTTCCTGACAGTAAATCAAGGCAGAGAGAGGCAGGAAGAGGGGGTTCTTTTTCTTAGAATGTCTTGTTTGGGGTTGAAAAATAAAGAAAATTGTTAATACGTTTTGCGCTGCTCATTCATAAGGGAGATGCCTGGGTAACATTTAGATATCTTTGGAAATCTACACACGCTCTTCCTACCTGCTGTGCTCAATTTCAGAACGCAGCGCTGTCATTAGGGAAAAATAGCAACCTTTGTTCTCTCCTCCAGGCACGACATGTTGCACTGGTTTTTTGTTTCCAGGAAAAAAAAAAAAAAAATCTCCATTTTTTTTTTGTTGTTGTTGTTAGACTAAGGAAGCCTGACCAAGCCTTCTGTGTCTCTGGTTTTTTTGTGCCTCGCCACTGGCACACCATAACTGTGGTTCACTGGGCAAGATTTCCTTCATGTATTTCATGAAGACAACAGGCCACTTACTGTAATGGATGATTTTCATTCTCAGTGTAATAAAGGAGATTCCTGAGACAGACTTTTCCATCGGAGATGGCAAACATCAGAAGTTTCAAAGGCTTAGTTCGCATGTATATCTAAGCTTTCAAAGCTTGGCAACACCTCTGGGATTTGAAAACTGGATTGGAAATCTGGGTTTTATATTTTATACTTCTTGACTTAGCCTGCATTTTAAACAATCCGATTTTCAATCTTTAAACTTAGCAGAGAGACCAGAGTAATGGGGAAAATATATACATCAATAGGAGAGAAAAAAAACAAGCTTTGTGAGCTTATTGAGATGTGATAAGCATTTTGGTTGCAGAATGTACAATTTTTCTTTCTTTCTTTTGCTTCTTGTTCAAGGTAATAGTAATTTAGACTCCTAGAGTTCATCTTTGAACCTCATAGATGTATGGGGGATGGCACACAGGGTTCATCTGACTGCAGACTAAACGCCGGGCTGAAAGGTATGTGAAAGCCTGTAAGCTGATAGGATGGGGGTGTCCCCGGAGAAAGAGAACCAAGCATGGCTTTCTCGACATAAAAAAAGCCATTTGTGGTCCAAGCCATTTTGTGATCTAAGCCTGGCCACGAGGCTTGCCCTTGAAAAGGTCTCAGTGATCAATGATCTTCAGGGAAGCAAGGGAATGCAGGAACAAAGAAAAAGCAGTCAAGAAGCAATAGTTCAGTGATGAAACAGAGTCCTAGCTCCTCCTCAAGGGATATACATAATAACATGTTTTTGAGTTGTGCAGGAACTAAGGTCCTCAGCCAAGTGGAGGGTGGAATTATGATGTTGACCTTCATGACTTCAATCATCTAAGCCTTGGACTCTGTTGACCTTTGCCCCAATTCCGTGCTGAATTCTCCTCTGCTTAAACCCCTTCATGAATATGCACGTACCCTGAGCTTAAAACTTCCCAATTTTGCTGTTAGGGGAGACACTGCTTCGGGAAAGATCCCTGGGGTTCTCCTTTCTTGCTGCAAATAATAAATCCTTCCTTCTCCCGCTCTTTGGCTTTGTTGTGTCTTTTGGCTTGACACCCACCAAAAGGGGAACCTAGTTTTCAGGTAATAAGCCCACCCAGGCTCAACAAAACAGAAGACCACACTCTTCTACCACTAAATCTGTAGGCTCACCTCTGCACGCGCTGTCTTTTCCTCTTCCTTTCCTTTTACTGTGGAAATATGATCTCTCCTCCAGTGTTTGGTCCTGTCAACTTCTCAAGAAGCATCTACCATTATATACTAAAAATAGGCTGCTGTTTCCCCCTCCAGCTACCACCCAATCCTCCCGTAACTTTTAGAGGCAAACTTCCCGAGTTATTTACACTTCCTGTCTCTATTTCCACACCTCCCATAATATATTGTTTCTTTTACCAATATAATGTTTCTTTGTCATTCTCTATGATTTATATTTGTCTTGAATTCTATTGTCACATACTAAAGTTGTTACTTTTTATATTTGCTGGGTGTCTCTTTTCACATCCTTTGTTTTCAACTTTTCTATGTTATTTTTATAAAAGTATGTCTTTTATAACAGTGTGTTACTGGATTTTATTTTTAAATCCATTCTGAGATTCTCTGTGTTTTCAGAATGAGTTTAACTCGTTTATGTTTACTTTATTATATTACTGTTTATTTCTATGACCTTACTTCGTATTTTACATTTACTGTATTTTTTTTCTCCTGCTCTGAAAACTTCCATTGGATAGATCAAATTTTGTTCTTCTAGTTTGAAAGTTATACATTCTATTTTTGTCATTCTCACATTTCTGCCTAACTACTTAAGACTTACACTTATGAATATTAAAAAATTTAATTTCTCAAATGTGTCCATTAATCTATCCATCTCATCTCTTTCCCCAAGTGCGACAAGCACGTAAGCACTTTGTCATCTTCTTTGGTGTCTCTATCAACCCCTCTTCCAAGATGTTATCATCTAGAACCTAAGCTCTGGATCGTTATGGATGTCCTTTTACTTTTTTTGTGAATGTGTTTGTTTTATTTTTTAATGTTTTGATCTTTACTTTCTTAGACAATAGATTTTTAAAGTTACTTGATCCCCTTAAGCTCCCATATCTCTTGTAGCATCTTTCTAGATTTCTTTCTCATCTTATTGAAATACTGCTTCACAGAGTGTTTTTAAAAAGGGTCTTTATGTGGCAAACTTTGAAGCTTTATATGCTTGATATTTACCCTTGCATTTTATTTATTTACTTTTCACTTAAAATTAATTTTATGGAAGTTCCAGTGGGTCAGATTAGATAGTGTAAATAATAATATAGAATAAATATCTTACTGAGATTACCAATTTTAAGCTTATTCTTTTTCCTTTATATGTCATTATTTCCTAAGTCTGCATTCACAGAAATATACTTGCTTTCAAAGAGAATGACGTTTTAAAGATAAGTAATATTGTCATGTTCATCTTTTTGACTTTTTTTTTTTTTTTTTTTTTTGCGGTACGCGGGCCTCTCGCTGTTGTGGCCTCTCCCATTGCGGGGCACAGGCTCCAGACGCACAGGCTCAGTGGCCATGGCTCACGGGCCTAGCTGCTCCGCGGCATGTGGGATCCTCCCGGACCGGGGCATGAACCCGTGTCCCCTGCATCGGCAGGCGGACTCTCAACCACTGCGCCACCAGGGAAGCCCTTGACTTTTTGTAATTACTTTTTCTTACCAATATCTTTCCTCATCTTTTTAAGGGTAAGGATTATGTTTTGTTTAAATTTTTGATCTTCCTGTTTTGTTATTTCTTTTTGGTGTGGAAGAGTTTTCTTTTATGTTAGCTGTAATCCCTTTATGTTAGCTCCAGTGTCTAATTACTTTCTCCCATGAGCTCATGTTCCTCTGGTGACATCAGTCAGTCTTTCAGGTGACATGTCTCAGCACATGTCCTCTCTGGTTTAGTCTAAGTCCTAGCCTGTATCTCTCTTGTTGAGGTTAAGGAGGAAGGAAGATGGACTCATGGAGAAAGAGCTTCAAGTACCCAGCACTCAAATTAGATCTCATCTTATTCAGTGACCATGTCCTTTATGGACTTTCCCTTAAACCCATTAAGATAGCACACTCTGAGTTGATAACCTCCTTTGATTTAATCTGCTAGCTCCGAGCATATGGAGGAGGAGGAGATGGGAATGCTGGTTGCCCTGCAGACAACTTTGTCAATCAGATCCTCACCTGAATCAGGTTGACCTGATGTTACTCCACTTCAACACCAGCACTAAGTGATTTGGACAGCTGATGCTGCTAACTCTCCCATAGGAGTAATGGAACTGGGAACTACTCTAGGTCACGTGGGTACAGAAAAGAACAGAGCTCAAAAGCTCACCCTCTATCTGTTTTCTTCATCCACAATTATATTTCTCTGTCCCAGGTAAGTATTTCTTCTACCCCTCAGGTTGTTAAGGCCTTCTTGTCCTCAGAGATTTCTCTTTTATGGTAATTTGTAGGATCCTCTTTACTTCTTTCTTCTGTATCTCCTGCTATCTGCTTTCATAGCACTCATTCCATGTCCTTTGGCACCACTGCATCACCACCAACACATAACAGGTGCTTCAAAAATACTCGACAAATAAGTGAAAGGTATAAATTCACAATATCAGATATGACTACGGGAAGAGTTGGGCAATACATGGGTTTAGGCATGTGCCATTTTGTGTCTAGTACAAATCATAATTGCTGGTCTAGTTCTGCAGATGAGAAAGCTGAAGTCATGTTAAACCTTACATGGTCATAGAAGACTTTGCAATTTATTACTACTTCATTATTTTCAATTAATAATAAAAATCCAAATAACAGCCATTCTTATTCCATGTGCACTTTTCTTTCAGCTCTCTCAGTTTTTGCTTTATGTATTTTGGAACTGTGTTGTTGATGTGTACATATTTAGGGTCCCTAAGTCTTCATGGTGGATTGATCCTTTCATCATTGTGTAATGTTCCTTTGTCCTTGCTAATTTCCTTCCTTCCGAATTCTACTTGAGCTGCTATTAACAGAGTGACTCCTACTTTTTAATTTAATATTTGCATGATATATATTTTCCCATCCTTTTCCATTCAAATAACCTATGTTGTTTTGTTTAGAGAAGTTTCTTACAGGCATAATATAGTTGGGTCAAGTTTTTTAACTCTGCCAATCTACTCTGCCAATCTTGTTTTGGCTGTCATATTAGACCATTTAAAGTAATTATTGCTATGTTAGGGTTTAAGTATGCCACTTAATTATTTTTTCTGTTTGTTCATTCTGTTTCTTTTCTCTGTTTCCTTTTCTTGTCTTCTTAGGGATTACGTGAATATTTTTCTGAATTACATTTTGATCTATAGTGCTTTTGAATATATCTCTTATAGTTTTTATAAGAAGTTGCTCTTGATATTAAGTATACAAATGTAACATGTCACAGTTGACTGGCTTAGATATTTTACCACTTAAAGTTAAGTGCAGAAATCTTACTTTATTTAGGCTCCTTAACCCTCCCCACTTTTAAAATACATCTTAAGTATTTCCGCTACATGTATTGAGCACCACCTCAGATGATGTTATAATTTTTGCTTCAAGCACTAAACTCATAATTTTAAAAACTCCTGAGAGAAGGAAGGTTTATTATTTTTACCCCGATTTTGCCCATTGCATAGTTCTTTCTCCCTTCTAGAAGTCCCATTCTCCTTCTGTAAGTTAATTTCTGTTTAGAGAAATCCTTTAGTCCCTCTTTAAGGGCAAGTCTGCTGGCAACACATTATCTTAGTTATCCTTCATATGAAAATGTCTTGATTTTCCCTTTGTTCCTAAAGGACATTTTTGATAGGTATAGAATTCAGGGTTGACTGTTCTTTTCTTTCAGCACTTAAAAAATGTTGTGCCACCTCTTTCTGGTAGGAAGCAGAGTACTAAATATCTTCTCCTCTTTCCATTTTGCTGACACAAGTTGGCAGTGGAGGCTCCACTCCCCACTGGGCCTGGCTGGCTCTGGAAATGGGGGCAGCAGAGTGCCAGTTAGTCTCATCTTGTGCTACTTCATTCCACCTCACTGATTCTAGGTGGGGTTGGAGGCTCAGTGGCCCCTTGGACCCTGCTGACACTACTCTGGTATAAGAATAGGGGCACCACTTGGTTCCACTAGGTAACCATGGGCATTTTTCTGTGCCCTCTCCTGCTTATCTGGCTGCCTTAAGATCACTTTGCTGCAGATTAGTACATCTATCTGAAAGTAAGAGAAGAAATGAAACAACACTTTATAGGTCTAATTAGGGAAGACTGCACCAAATAGATGAAACAACAACAAATTAACTTTCCTTATATCTCTCTTCCTCAGAGCTACGTCCAGGCAAAATGGCTAAGTAGGTAAAATTTTACCTCAACACCTCTTCTCTATTGCCTTTTTGTGTCTCCTCACCTTATATAGGGCACTTAGGCAACCTTCTGGATACTCCAGACTATTTCTTTCTCCAAAGAGCTCTATCAAAATGTAGCTTCTCTTCTCATTACAAGCCTTTCTGTATTGTTGATTTTTGTAAACCACATCATGCATTAATTTAATAAGAATTTTTTATATGTAAAAATTTTTTCTTTAGGGATCCATTCCTTCAGGTCCTTGGTAGATGACTGACTAGCAAACCTGATAAACTAAGAGGTTAAAGGATAATTATTTTTGAATATATGACCCCTTGTAGGAAACAACTGGGAGGGAAGGAAGGAGTTATAACTTTTTTCTAATATAGTTGTATTTAAACAGAAGCCTTTAGTACCTTAAGCAGAAGCATCAACAGTGAGAACATTCAAGGAGTACAGTTGGTACAGAGGCAGAGGCCCTTGGGGCAAGAGATATTCAGGAATCCTTAAATAATATATTTATTACTAACAGTGGATTGGCTCATATCTCCTTAATTTGCACAGAGAGTCAAGAGCTGTCTGCTAGGTGCTTAATTAAACAGTATGTGCCATTTCTACTTTTCTGTATTTTATTGAATTGATCTTGTTTCTCAGCTGTCAGAGCTCTTGGATAAAAGCAATTGCTTTCCCAGGATGCCATTTTATCTTCTGGTCTGCATTTCTGAATGAGTGATTTTAGAATTTGTTGTTGTCATTATTTGGTTGCTGCTGTTTGATTATTAAAATTTATGACGTAGGTTCCACAGGACAAAAATGTAAGATTTTCAAGGAAAAAAAGTGTCTCTGAAAGAGAACAGACTTGTGGTTGTGGGAGGGATGGAGTGAGAGTTTGGGGATTAGCAGATGCAAACTATTACATATAGAATGGATAAACAACAAGGTCCTACTCTATAGCACAGGGAACTATATTCAGTATCTTGTGATAAACCATAATGGAAAAGAATACGAAAAAGAATGTATACACATGTATAACTGAATCACTTTACTGTTAAGCAGAAATTAACACAACATTGTAAATCAACTATACTTCAGTAAAATAAATTTTTTAAAAAAGTGCCTCTGATGCATCAAAGTTATGTAATATTTTCCCTCTATCATGATGGATGCCTGATTTTTCTTTTATTGTATCTCTCTATAAGAGCATGGTTGTGTTGCTAAATGCTCGTTAGGAATTGGTGTAGCTTTTTAAAAACCAAAGTCTTCTGAGGTTTTGAAATGGACAGCTGCAACTTGTAGCTGCCTTAGAAATCTGTGTGGACACCAGGATATTGACTGGAAAAGTCAGGAAGGCCTCTGTCAGCCTAGATGTCTCTCCGTAACATCTGGAGAGGTTCTTCAAATGAGGACATAAAAAAAGAGACAGAAAAATGCTTACCTGAGAATTAATGAACCTACATTAATACACAAATTATAACTTACATATAAAGTTAAGTGAACCTACATTAATACACAAATTATAACTTACATATAAAGTTAAGTGAACCTACATTAATACACAAATTATAACTTACATATAAAGTTAAGTTCTGATGTCAGTTTGAAGTTCTGTTTTGCTAAGGAACTTGGGAGTGGGGGAACCATTAGTCAAGAGTAAAAAGGATAAAAGAATCCATTATATTTCCAGCATAACAAGGGTACAGCACCCCAGATTCACGCTGACGCACTTGTGGGCTGTTATTCTAATGTTAAAAACGGCATGACTTCTACCTTCCAATTTCACTCAAATTTCATCACTAACTTGCCATTTAAAAGTTCTATTTTCTCATCTAAAAAATTGTTATATTTAATAATAACAATAGTACTCATTGTACTTTACATCTGAATAGTACTTAAGGATTTACACTTTCATATAAAGTATCTCAAGACATCCTAATGGAGGTTGAGATATTTGTTTAAAGTTTATTATTCATAACTACTTATATTGAACTATGATCAGAAAATATGGCCTTGATTTACACTTTTTAATAATAAGGACATATTTTCTATTTAGGGATATTTCTATATGTATTAATAATGTAACATGTAATTATATAACTTACATGTTCAGTGATTTTTAAAAGAAGAAATACAGACAATCTCAGCTTTTTTAACATATGAATGCTTTTTCTTCTAATGGACAGCTTCCAGAAAGGGGCAGATTTTATCCAGCCCTCCAGAGACTGAATAAACAGAACTGAGAGAGAGGCTGTGCATGTACACTAGAAATCAATCATTCTGTGGCTGAGAGCAGTCAGTTGGGGTGGGGGGACACTCCACGGGTTATGTCTGCCTACAAAGCTAGATTTATATATGGACTTCCCACCCCTTTAAAAAGATAAGTTACTGATATTAGAAAAAACAAAAAAGGAGGAAGACATGGCTCCTAAGAAAGGGAGCATTATCTAAAACTGAAGAGGAAGAACACAAATCTTTGAAAATGATTTGCCACAAGAAGCAAAAGAAATTTTTTTTCCAGATATTTTTACTTGACTAAAAGCTAAATACAAAAAGGTATGGTTTCTCTGCAGAATTGAAATGAAAAGATGGCTGTATTTGATACGAAGCTAACAGGCTTAGGTGTTGGCTTAGACAGGAAGAATATAGGATAAGATGAAGTATACATATTAAAGGAACCTAAAAATGCAATGGTAGAATCAAAATTACTAACCAGTCCTACTCCGTGAGATAAAGAATACCTTAGAAGATATCCTCCTTGGCTTCCCTGGTGGCGTAGTGGTTGAGAGTCCGCCTGCCGATGCAGGGGACATAGGTTCGTGCCCCGGTCTGGGAAGATCCCACATGCCGCGGAGCGTCTGGGTCCGTGAGCCATGGCCACTGAGCCTGCACGTCCGGAGCCTGTGCTCCGCAACGGGAGAGGCCACAACAGTGGGAGGCCCGCGTACCGCAAAAAAGGAAGATATCTTCCTTGCATTACCAAATATATCTGATAATTATTACTTATAAACTTTTAGTAAGTTTTGAAGAAAAAAAAAAGATGAGCTAAAGAGAAAAATTAACTTAAAAGGAACCCTTAAAAAAAAGGGAAACACAGGCGAGATACTGACCCTGAAGGACATATAACAGAGGTGAAGCCTACAAATGATACATATTTCCAAGGAAGAACACAGGAGAAAATGAGCCAAAGCAATAACCCAAGAGAAGGACATTCAGATGAGACTGGGCATTGAAAAGGGCCACCAGAGGCCAGGACAGTTTAGAGAAAATAATCTGCAACCAAAGGGGGAATTGGAGAAAAGTGGTCAAAAGGTACAAACTTCTAATAAAATAAATAAGTACTAGGGCTGTAATGTACAACATGATGGCTCTAGGTAACACTGCTGTATGGTACACAGGAAAGTTGTTAAGAGAGTAGAATTCTCTTCTTCTGTTTGCCTGCACACCTTCTTGCAGATCTTCCTCTTACACACATCAGTCCGGTGGTTCCTGTCACAGGGCCTTTGTACTTGCTGTGTGAGGCTAAAAAGCTCACTTCTCCAGGGAGGCATTCACTTACCCCATCAATCTCTATTCTCTGACTCTGCCTTATCTTTCCGCATAGCAGTTGTGAAAAGAGGACCCTAGATCAGATTTATTATCTGTCTCTCTCACAGGAATGGAAGCTCCTTTGCTCCCTTCCTGGTACTGAGAAGAGTGTCTGGCCCACAGCCGGCCAGTGATCAGTAAATAGGTATGGAATGAATGAATCAACCTCCTGCCCAATGCACAGCTGGCAGAACAAAGCCCACCCACCCATTTCTGCAGATTTGACCAGGGGTGGGGTTGGGAAAGGGGTGTGGGGCTGGCGGGGGCAGGTTGGGATGGGTTGAGCTTTAACTATGTTCCCCTGGTTCTGTCTTGCATGTGGCAATCCTTACACGTCCTAGGGCTCTTTTTCAGTTTCCTCAAAAACTGCCATCAGAAATCACTGACAGCAAGCCTTTGTTGGTTTAGCTGACTTTAGTGAGGCTTTCCTGGGGAAAGCGGAGAGGAAAAACAAACGACTTCAGGACAAATATTAGTCCTCCTCGTTCTTAGAGCGCTGCGTCCCCTCATCACTGTGGATTTCCTGCTTCCAGTGGCTCTCCACCTCTCTGGCTCTCTCCTTCCCCTCTCTTCTCCTGTCCGCCACTTTCTCCCTCTTGAAGGGAGCTTCAAGAACAAATAAAAAATTTCTCCCCTTGCCTCACCAAGAGTAATTTCCCTTCCTTCAAAGCCGGGTCTCCTGCCTACACCCAGGACATGGTGTCAGGGTGGGAGCATCTTTCCAAAGGCGGTCCTCTCCCTGAGAATCCGTGTCATTTGTTAATATTCTTCTCCACCTCATTACCTCTACTTTTCTGTATTTTCTATTAGAGTGAGAAATTAAGGTCAAATAAATTATTCTGTCAGGTACTCAAGTACAAAAGAAATGATGTCAGGCAGGCTTCAGCTCTTTCTTCCATAAAAATTAATACTTGCATAGAAACGTCCTTTTCTGTTTTACTGCACCAAATTGAATATTTTTCATTTTCTTAATGTTTGCTAATTTAGTAGAGGGGAAAATGGTATCTTTCTTTTAAAATCTTTTTTAAAAAAATCATTTATCTAGGGCCTCCCTGGTGGCGCGGTGGTTGAGAGTCCGCCTGCCGATGCAGGGGATACGGGTTCGTGCCCCGGTCTGGGAGGATCCCATATGCCGCGGAGTGGCTGGGCCCGTGAACCATGGCCGCTGAGCCTGTGCGTCCGGAGCCTGTGCTCCGCAACGGGAGAGGCCACAACAGTGAGAGGCCCGCGTACCACACACAAAAAAAATCATTTATCTATATTTGTTTCTACATCTTTACACAATTAGCTAAATCTTCTCCCTTGAGAAAATGGACCATGGAAAAAAACTTGAGTATCTCCCTGTTACTTGACCCCTTCGTTTCTCTTGTGGTCATTCCCTAAATACCCTATTTCATCAGTTTGAAGCCACAGATCTTTACATTTGTCATCTTACAGTCGACGGTGTGCAGTTCAGTTTGTCATTTTAAATGTATTTTAAAAGATAATACTATAATTTGAGATTGAAATAGGAAGTTTTGTGTACAGAGACATGAATGGAAACAAAACAGTGGGGCATAAATTTGATATTGATGAAGCAAATATTCACTGTTGGAGAAATAACCACAATTCCATTTATTTGCAAAGCAATGGCTCAGTGCTTTATGGGACTTGAGGAAGAACCCACAAATAGATGAAGCTGAGTTTTATTTTATTTTTTTCCCCACCTGAGGTACATACAAAAGGATTGCCTATTACATGCCAACCAAGGTGACTGAAGGCGATATTGTCAAATCCATTGGAATACATGAAAACGGAAGTCAAGGCCAGAAGATGCTGGTTGCACAATGTAAAGTCATAGTTAAATTGGCAGCATTTTAGCTTTCTTAATAGTGTGCCTTATAATTGATGAAATCTTAGACTTAAAGAAACATTTCATTATAATTAATAATTAAAAGTTATAAATGCTTTGGGTTTGTATATTTATTTCAAGTATATTATCTTATTTGATCCTCTCAAAAAATCTCTAAGACATTTATGACAACTCTCACTTTATTATTATTATTGTTATATATCTTAATAATAATTTTTATCATGATTTTATTATGCCCATGTTGCAACTGAGAAATAATCATAGCTTATGTAAAATTCTTAATATGTTATATAAGATAATAATAATAAGAATATAAGATAAATAACAAGATATAGATAATGATATCTATTATGATGATTATGTCTATGTTGCAATTAAAAAACTGAAGCTCAGAGTGATTTGCCCAAGGTAACACAGCCCTTAAGTAACAGAGTGTGAGTCTTGTGGTCTTATCTTGGGAAAGTCTGCAGACTCTATCCTCTGCAAGCCTGGTGATATGTCAGTTTCAGTACATGGTCTCTCTGGACTTCAAAAGAAAATGGGTACCTAGATATTTCTCCAGACTAATCCTACATCCCTCTGATCCAGTGTGGAAAGGAACTGATTTAGTTAGGTGCTTTGGGTTGTAAGAAACAGAAATCACAACTCAGGCTGGCTCCAGCAAGAAGAAAATGTACTATCTCAGAGGAAATCCAGAGATAAGGCAGCTTTCAAAGGCAGTTGATTCAGTGACTCACTGATGTTATTAGAGACCCAGGTGCCTTCCATGCCCCCTCACTGCTATTCTCAGTATCAGCTTCATCCTCAAACAGGTAGCAAGCCAAGTACAGCCATATCAAGCAAAATATCCAGAATGACAGCCCACAGAGAAAAAGAGAAAGTAACTTTCTGTGCCTCTCTTTCAGGGAAAAGGAAATTTTTCGCAGAAGCCCCTCAGCATGACTTTATGTTTTTGTCTTACTAGTCAGAGTTGGGAAACAAGCTCACTCTTGAACCAATAACAGGCAAGGAAGATGGAATTACTCTTACACCTGGAGTTGGAGGTAGGGTCATCTTCCCTTGAGTCACAACCAACTTCTTTAGACCAGGAGAAGGAATTTGTCATAGATGGTGTTTATCAAAGAAGGATTTGCCTAGGAGGTGTGCTATCTGGATGTACTTACTTTTTAAAAATGGCACCCATACAATTCTTCTCTCTAGTGTTTTGTTCTAAACCATAGGTAGAAAATCAGGTTCATCATTCTTACAATTACACACACACACACAAATACACATACAGTTTATAAAATTATATGGGAGCTCCTCCTGTTTTTATCTTTTATAATATTACTGCAATAAGTGTGCTTCACTTGAAACTCCAGGCGCTTAACACTTTAGTAGGGCAATGGAAATAGCAGAAGAGAACAAAAAGTTAGATTTGTAGAATAAGGGATCAAACCAAGAAGACCTTGCTTGGTTGGTTGATAACTGAATGACTAGACCATATGTGGCATTTGCACTGTTAGATCTGAAGTGAAATCATGAGCATGTTATAGAAAAGTCCTTGTTTTCTTTCAGAAGCAATTTAAGAAGTAGCAAATGAGTTGAGTTGGACTATGACAGGATAATAGATTTCTCTGCGAGGAAAAAAAATGATATGCAGTTATTATCCAGAGGAACAAAGAATGTAAAGAGGAGCTTAAAATTGTGGTTTTTCTTTGGAAAGCATTTGTAAGTGGAATGCATTCATCCTTAAATAAAAACCATACCTGCTATTACATATGAAAGATGATGCATTCTGATTCTAATACTGAAAAAAATACAGTAGTCACTGTGCTAATACAAAAATGTGTATGTGATTAAATACTGCCATCGCTCATACTAGATGTTAAAAATTGGGCAAGTGGGAATCAGTATATTCATGTTTTAGGTTAGAAAGGAGAGTACTTACAAAGTTACATGAAAATGAACTACATAAAACAGTCTTCTTGGTTTAAAAAAATGAGGTCTGAAAGAAAAACCCAATAGAAAAAAGGGAAAGAAAATAGTAAACAATGCAGAGAAGACAGAATACAAAGGCTAATATACATATGCAAAGATATTGAACCTCAATAATACAGAAATGCAAAAGAAAAGGAAACAATACCAATGTTCACCTGTCATACAGGCAAAAATTATTGACACCTTGGCATGGTTGGTGGAAGTGTAACTTGGTACCTTTTTCTGTAACAGGTTGTTAGTGTATCTGAAACTTTTTGTGTACCACTTCTGGTCTTCTTGACCTCACCTGTATCTTATTCCAGTCACAGTTGGTGGTGACTCAGTGTGGGCTCAGGTGCAAGTTGACCTATCTCTTGCCCCACTCCAGAGCTTCTCAGATGACCCACAACTCAGGACTCCACAAGAATAAGCACAAGGGACAGACACCACGTGTGCAAACCAGAAGTTCTGGGCAGTGAACAAACTGGGAGGCAAATCTCTGAGCAATGGGGGACAGAACTGATGCTTAAATGTTTCTCCCTTTCCCTCTTTCCCAGCCCCCTGCCCAAATGGATGGTCTTGAAATACATTTCATGTGGCTTCTCAGAAATCTCTGCAGATTTAAGCAACCAGCCGCCTGCAGCAGTGAACAACTCAATAAGGCATCTTAGTATAGGCTTTCCTTCCTTCCCCATGTCACTCCCTCCTCTCATTCTTGGTCCCTGGGATCACACTCCCCAGGAAGTACTAACACGGAAGCCTTGTCTCAAGCTCTGTGGAAACCGGGCTAAGGCAGGTACTAGCTAGCGTGCTTTAGTGCATGTGCCTAGCCTGGCATTCTCACTTTCTGGAATCATTCCTGTGGACAAGTTTACTAAAATGTGTCAGAGATATACATACAGGGATGTACATCTGCAATATTCCTTATAATAGGAGGAAAGAATCATATTGTTATAACATTCAATAAAAAGGACCAAGTTATGGGAGGGGGAGTTTAGAAATATATATCAATCTCCTTACATATTATATAGGCATGAAAAAAAGTCTGCAAGAAGAAACTCCAACCTGTTAACAATGATTATCTTGTAGGATGCATGATAATCAGGATGGGAACACACAGTTTCTTTTTTTTAAATAATAATACTAATAAATCCAACCCAATAAAGAGTTTTCAAAGGAAAATCAACCAGATTCCAACGTTACTAATATTATCAAAAAGGAAAAACATTTCAAAAATATATGACAACTCAAGGTGTAGAAGCAAGGGAAGTTTGTTTTCTTCTCCAATTTTATTTTTTTCGATGTTCGCGTCTCTTCCCTAACAAATCCCTACTTGCTCCTGACCTGGGAATGACTCCCTCCTGTTTTCTCTCTCTCATGCCCAAATCCATCAAAATTGAAGTCTTCTGATTCCCATTCTTTCAGGGTGCTAAATTACAAGGATGATAATCTAGTCACAAAGTCAGAATTTCCAAACCGTAAGAGATCTTCATGGTCATCTCATCATTTTAGAGATGAAGAAACTGAGACCTAAAGAAGATTAGGGATTTGCCTAGAGGTGCATGGCCACAGAGCAGGGCCTAAAACTCAGGGCTCTTGATTCCCAGCTTGAAGCTCTTTCTATTAAATGGTAATCAGAAGTCATTAGGTTATAGCATGGTTGATATTGTGTGACTAGTTGATTTTGTCCCTCCAGGGAATAGCGTTCCTTAATCTACTTCAAAAGCACACATCTTCAAGAGGAACTAAAGGAACATTGAGTAAAAGAACACCATTAGGAAATATTTGGGGGCGAAGTGTCATGCTATTGCCCGAGTCACACCTCCATGAAACCAATGATTCTGTGTGCACACCACTGTCAGAAAGAAAACCCTTACCAGCATGCAATAACCATCATACAAGGACTGAATGACAGCAGATGCTTTGATATGCCTGCACAATTTTCCTTCCGCTATTAGGATTGAAATGACTGTTGTAATCACCAAAACAGAGCAAGATCCATGTGGGCCTATGCCCAAATGCATACAATTCAGGACAATTGCCATCAGGTTCTCTCTGATAATTTTGCTTTGATTTACTAACCTTTCTTGATGACATTTGTCTTATTTTTTCCCCTTTTGAGCAATGTCTTCCTGAACATCCATGTTCTAATTGGCGTTGGAACTCAGGGATTGTGCATGACAGAGGAACTTAAAAAAACATTATGCATTGCTCTGATCTAGCCTAAGGCACACAAATCAAAGCCTCCACTGCAGACTAGACATAGCAAAATTGAAAGTAGTTATACTTTATATGGAAATTAGTTGCTTCTAGAATGCAATACAGTTAAGCATATATCAAAACCAAGGACAATGAACATATGAAATATATTTCTGCCCTTAGAATGTTCCCTTCCACTTTTCTTCATATACAGAACAATTCTCAGTGTATTACATTACATCAAAAATTAAAAAGTTGATTTTCCTAACAGGGATGTATGCATAGTTGGTATGTTTGAGAAAATTTGGAAATTTTCCTTCTTCACTTTTTCTTTAACTATTATTTCATGGAGACTCCAAAAATAATCAGGACCTGAAGCAGTAATCTGAACACACTGTGTTCTGAATGCCTTTTGTTGATGTAATCAAGAAAAAAAAATTTTTAAAGAGTAGGTTTTTCCTCCAGAGCAGACAAATGCATACGAAGATCTTACCTTATTTTTCTCAATTGCCTTTTCTTTTTAAATTACAAAAGGAAAATCTAAAATAAGGTAATATATATTTAAAAAAAATTTAAAACTAAAGGGTAGAAATTGTTTTGTACAAAATAATTGTTCTGATCATAGTTCGAACCCCAACTAGGATCTGGCAATCAAGAGCTGCCACATGCCAATGTGGAAAAGAAAAGAAAAAGAGGTACAAATCTCAGGGATTTGGTCACTTCCTTGCAGATAGCCACAGATCACAAAGTTTCCTCTTCTTCAAAACTCTTGGCTTAAATGAGGTGAGAATCTGGCTTTTAATTGTCTTCATATACCTCTGTTTTTGCTTGCAGAAAGCCAAACTACTCTGGCTAATTTCCATAGAAAGGGAATTTATTAAAGTATGTCATGTATCACATAGAAGGATCTTAGAGAACCAGAGAGTAAAGCTGGGAGGCTCTGCAGCCAGGAACATGTCCAAACCACACAGAGGATGGCTCCAGTGGAGAGATCACCATGACTGGACAACGAGCTCTCACCACCATGCCACCTGTCCCACGTCTCTGCTGAGACTGGTGAAAGAAAGTATGGCACACCAGGCAGACTAGTTACTTACCACTGGCATCCATTCCAATTAGTAGGTGCCCCATCACAGTGATTTTAAAAATATTCTTAATATCACTCATCCTATACATATTATATTTTTTAATGGAGTGACTGATTCTATTTCATAAAATATTATGTACATATACATATATGTTTGTATGTGCCTAGAAAATGTGGTTTCTCTAGGGACTGAGATGTGGGTGGGGTAAAAGTGGAAGTGAGAACTTAATTTGGACTTGATACATTGCTGTGTTGCTTAAATTTACCGTGAGCATGTACTCCTTTTACAATAAGCATCCTGAAATAAAGAAGTAAATGATTGTTTTAGTTCTTAACATATTTAAGGTCATTTTCATGTTTATCAGCTACAGTTTATGAGCTATAATCATTCACTACCAGAGTTGGAAGAGACTTAGACTTCAAGTGCCACTTTCCTAGCCAAATCCTTTAATGGACAGTCTACATTTATTGTCTCCAATGCTTTACCTCCTGGTTACACTTAAAATAATTCTGACTTCATTTTTATTAGAAGTATCTTTATTTAATTTAATTTAATCTCATTAAGTTTTATTTACTCTCAGTTGTTTTCTTCCTTGTGCTGTCATAGGAAAGCGGGAGGGCTGGGGTCGAGTAAGCCAACATCAGCCTGGGTACTGGCCAGAGTGGCACCCCATTGATTACTGACCCCCTGGACTCGGGGGGGTCATGGACTCCTGCCACTACCACAGCACAAAAACTACTCTGGAAAAGGTCACCATGACCTTGCAATTGGAAGATCGATGGAACCTTTTGACTTGTCAACGTATTTGGTGGCTTAACAGTGAACAAAACTGGCCACTTGTTTTCTCTTTTTTGGTTTCCATAATAGTGTTCCCTCCCTCCCTCTCCAGCTATTGACTTTTTGTCTCTTGCTGGTTTCTCTCTCCGTACATAGTCCTTAAAAGGCTACTCTCTTCTCTACATTTATAACTGTAGTCTTACTTATTCTTACAGGATTTCAATAATCTTCTGTAATCTGTTGATCCCCCAAATGTGCATCTCCAGTACTGACCTCTCTCCTTAGTTATTTATTATTTCCTCCTTGGATTGGCAGCAAAGTCCTGATAGGTATCCCTGACTGTGGCCATATTTGTGCACATTTTTATTTTATTTTGGCCCTTTTGTGAGCAGGAACAGAGAACTACTCAAGATTGTTCAGGAAACAGAAGCTACAGCAGGGAAGGACCTCAAGGAGACTGGAGCTGGAGGGTAGTTCTGCCTTTAAGAAGACTCTGGAGGCTAGAGGCAAGAGTGTTCAGACTTGCAGATCTTCATTCTGATGTCCCATCGTGACTTAATCACATCCCTGTTAAACTTCTTAGAAATGCATATTCTTGCCTTATTCCTTAGTTTCTTAAGAGAGAATATGACCCTTTAAATTCATATTTTACTTTTTTTTCCTGACCTCAAGTGCATGGAATTGAGTTAATCATACTCAGGCATGTTACAAGTTGTTTATGCAAGGCCAAATTATTTGCTTTAATTTTTTCTCTCAATTCTCATCCTCACTCTTTCCATCTTTTAATGAAAATGCATCAAAAGCATTAACCCCGATGTATATAACATACGTCCTTGGATGGTATGTGTTTTTCAAATATATATAAATGATGCTATATTATTGCTCTCTTTCTATTTTTTTCTTTTTTCAGTCAATACTGCTTTTAAAATTCTTGTTCCTGTATATACATCTAGCCCTGACTGCTGCAGGCTTTTTCAGTGTACGCATCTATCATATTTTATTTATCCATTCCAAATAGAGACAGACATCACTCCCTGCTTCCAAAATAATGCTGCAGCAAACAACTTTGTATACGTCCATTTATTGATGGGTGACATCAATCTTCTGCTTTACATATATGGCAGTAAGATCGCTAGATACGTGCATAATTAATTTTGCTAAATACTGCCAACTTAGTCTCCAGAAAGACTTACCAACTTACATTCCTACCCTCCAGTGCTGGAGGGTTCCCATTTTCCTATGTCCTCATGAGTACTTATGATACTGCTTTCTGTGTTTGGTCAAAGGGGACCTGTAACACAGCTCTTTCCAAGCCAATTCAGCCAGATCCAGAATAAGTCACTCTTGGATCAGGTGCCTGGACTTCGTTCAATCATGTATAGCTAGGGAAGGGTGGAGTCACATGGTAGATAATATTGCTGATTTGCTTTTATCAGGGGCAGTGGGTGGGGCAGTTTTGTCTAGAATCGTTGGAAGATGAGGCAAGACCATGCCTCTTTTCATTTTCCCTTCAGATCGCCTCCATTTTGTTACTAGTATTAACATTCCAAATGCAGATCTGCTCTGCTTGACCACGTTGAATAGTTATGCCCATAGACTAAAACCCAAAACATTTAGTTTGCTCTACCAGCTGGCTCCTAACTTCCCCTCTGGTTACACTGAACCCCTGTGGATTTCCTAGCAGGCCACATGTTTTCATACCTTCATGCTTTTTTTCTCACTACTTGTTGCACTTGCAAAGTCCTTTGGCATCCCCCAAGTCACGTCTCTACTGCAGTCCTCAAACCTATGTATTTTAAAGCCTTAATTCTAGACTCACCAGCCCTAGAAATGACTCCATGCTCACTCTAACCCATGTGTCTCCTGGGTTGCCCTGGCTCCCCATCAACTTCTCCATGAGAGTATCTATCTCTCTCCTGTACCTGATTATGTTGTTGTCACCTCCTGCTTGGCCACATGCTCTTTGAAGACAAGGAAAGCATCTTATTTGGTTTTTTCATTTCAGAGCCTAGCACAGTGCCTCACTCTAGTGAGTGCCTAATCAGATGTTTTCCCATGAATGAATAAATGAGTCAGTTATATTACAGTGTAACAGACTAGGGTCTGGAGAGGTTTATGGTTTTCCCAATGACATACAGATGATGATTTTGCAGGAAGCAAAATCCAGGTCTCTTGATTTCTCCTACTTTCCACTATACTATGAAGCATTCCCTGCATTTATCCCAGTTACTCTCATTTTACAGGGTAAGAAACTGAGAAGTTGAGAAAATCATCTCCTTAATGTCAGAAAACATCACACCATATAGTTAGTTCTATGTAGGTTTTTAAAGCTTTCCTTTGGCCTTCCCTCCTCTACTGAAAACTAGTCAGCCATAGGGAAGCACAACTTCTCATAGCATTTTAGATTGTAAATTATATAAAGAAATTCACCATGGAGCTTAAAACTAAGGGTAGAAATTCCTTAAATCAAAGATTAGGTACACTAATTTTTAAAAAGCTGGCATGAGTGGCTAAATAATATTTTTCTCTTTTATTTTAGCCTTTTCCCTACACTTCTAGACTATGTGTCAGAGATACACAGTCATTGTCTGTCAAGACAAAGTTGTCATTTTCTGTCAAGAAACTTTGCAAAGGAGTTTACAATACTGAATGTACTATTATATGTTCTTTTCAGTTATCCGTGGGCCTTGAAGTGTTTTGCAGAAACTCTCCACCCACTTCAGTATTCTCCTTGACCTTGAGTGCCACAGAATTCCCGCGGGAGCTGAAGAGGAGCAAAAGCGGTCCTTCTTTTATTTTTCCATTCATTCCAAGAATCGTTCAGATGGAGCTGGTGATGAGTGCGGCTATTAACTCCAGGCATTTTCCCTTCACTTTAGAAATAGCCTAGACAGATGTGGGGTCGTGAGGCTTCAGCAGCAAGACCCAGGGACTGCTGTGGAGCTGTTGCTCATCCCTTCTCAACTTCCGCAGGTCTGCGGAAGGACCAGCGCTCTCCACCGCCCTGGGAATGCGGTTCCTTATTTCTGTGCTGTGAATTAGGGGCAGGATGAACCATTCTCCGTGTAAACTGAGGAAACCCAGATGCACGGAAAGGCTGTGTATCTGATCGTGCAAATCCTGCCATAGAACCGGGGACTTTTGATTCTCAGCTTGTTGTTTTCAGTCACTAGGCAAACAGTTTCCCATCTATCAAGGGCGCCACGCAGGCCAATAACATTCATGTTAACGGTCGTCAGAAGATCGTAATGTTTATTCACATCGGTGACAAACTAGAAAATAATTTATGATATAACGCATGTGTATCATTTACACACCCTGCGATGTTCTTGCTAGTAATGCTCGTGGAGGGTTTCGGTGAGGGAGGGGGTGGGGGGGATGCTGATGGCACGGAAGTAGGAGGTGATGGTAATAGCCGGACTTGTGACCCACTGTTTTGTTTTTAACCCTTGATAAAATGATTCACAAACCAAAGCATTTGAAAACCACTGCATTAAAAGCATGGCCTTTCCAGCAACAAGCTAATGTGCTACCTCATCCTGAGTTAATAAATATAATTGTTGAAAGCCTGAAAGATATACTGTAGAACCACAACCTTTAGACATATATTCATATATAATTAATTATATTGTTTACATTAATTACATAATATGTATTATATATATTTATATTAGTTAATACCTATTAATTAACTAGATGCTTACTACAATATACATCATACATAAAGGAAAATCTGGCCGCTTGCCCAAAGTGTAGTATAGTTTAGGAAACATGGTAAGGTTCTTTTGTGGACAAGATCTGTTTGTGAATTCACAGACTAATAATTTAAGTGGGCCAGTTAGATCTATCCAAACAAAACATTAAGAACTATTCAACCTAAAGCAATTAGAGAAAGAAGAACAAAAAACCCCCAAAGTTAGCAGAAGGAAAGAAATCATAAAGATCAGATCAGAAATAAATGAAAAAGAAATGAAGGAAACGATAGCAAAGATCAACCAAACTAAAAGCTGGTTCTTTGAGAAGATAAACAAAATTGACAAACCATTAGCCAGACTCATCAAGAAAAGAAGGGAGAAGACTCAAATCAGTAGAATTAGAAATGAAAAAGGAGAAGTAACAACTGACACTGCAGAAATACAAAAGATCATGAGAGATTACTATAAGCAACTCTATTCCAATAAAATGGACAACCTGGAAGAAATGGACAAATTCTTAGAAATGCACAACCTACCAAGACTGACTCAGGAAGAAATAGAAAATATGAATAGACCAATCACAAGCACTGAAATTGAAACTGTGATTAAAAATCTTCCATCAAACAAAAGCCCAGGACCAGATGGCTTCACAGGCGAATTCTATCAAACATTTAGAGAAGAGCTAACACCCATCCTTCTCAAACTCTTCCAAACAATATCAGAGGAAGGAACACTCCCAAACTCATTCTACGAGGCCACCATCACCTTGATACCAAAACCAGGCAAGGATGTCACAAAGAAAGAAAACTACAGGCCAATATCACTGATGAACATAGATGCAAAAATCCTCAACAAAATACTAGCAAACAGAATCCAACAGCACATTAAAAGGATCATACACCATGATCAAGTGGGGTTTATTCCAGGAATGCAAGGATTCTTCAATATACGCAAATCAATCAATGTGATACACCATATTAACAAGTTGAAGGAGAAAAACCATATGATCATCTCAATAGATGCAGAGAAAGCTTTCGACAAAATTCAACACCCATTTATGATAAAAACCCTGCAGAAAGTAGGCATAGAGGGAACTTTCCTCAACATAATAAAGGCCATATATGACAAACCCACAGCCAACATTGTCCTCAATGGTGAAAAACTGAAACCATTTCCACTAAGATCAGGAACAAGACAAGGCTGCCCACTCTCACCACTCTTATTCAACCTAGTTTTGGAAGTTTTAGCCACAGCAATCAGAGAAGAAAAGGAAATAAAAGGAATCCAAATTGGAAAAGAAGAAGTAAAGCTGTCACTGTTTGCAGATGACATGATACTATACATAGAGAATCCTAAAGATGCTACCGAAAAACTACTAGAGCTAATCAATGAATTTGGTAAAGTAGCAGGATACAAAATTAATGCACAGAAATCTCTGGCATTCCTGTACACTAATGATGAAAAATCTGAAAATGAAATCAAGAAAACACTCCCATTTACCATTGCAACAAAAAGAATAAAATATCTAGGAATAAACCTACCTAAGGAGACAAAAGACCTGTATGCAGAAAATTATAAGACACTGATGAAAGAAATTAAAGATGATTTAAATAGATGGAGAGATATACCATGCTCCTGGATTGGAAGAATCAATATTGTGAAAATGACTCTACTACCCAAAGCAATCTACAGATTCAATGCAATCCCTATCAAACTACCACTGGCATTTTTCACAGAAGTAGAACAAAAAATTTCAAAATTTGTTTGGAAAAACAAAAGACCCCGAATAGCCAAAGCAATCTTGAGAACAAAAAACGGAGCTGGAGGAATCAGGCTGCCTGACTTCAGACTATACTACAAAGCTACAGTAATTAAGACAGTGTGGGGGCTTCCCTGGTGGCGCAGTGGTTGAGAGTCCGCCTGCCGATGCAGGGGACACGGGTTCGTGCCCCGGTCCGGGAGGATCCCACGTGCCGCGGAGCGGCTGGGCCCGTGAGCCATGGCCGCTGAGCCTGCACGGCCGGAGCCTGTGCTGCGCAACGGGAGAGGCCACAGCAGTGAGAGGCCCGAGTACTGCCAAAAAAAAAAAAAAAAAAAAAAGACAGTGTGGTACTGGCATAAAAACAGAAAGATAGATCAGTGGATCAGGATAGAAAGCCCAGAGATAAACCCACGCACATATGGCCAACTTATCTTTGATAAAGGAGGCAGGAATGTACAGTGGAGAAAGGACAGCCTCTTCAATAAGTGGTGCTGGGAAAACTGGACAGGGACATGTAAAAGTATGAGATTAGATCATTCCCTAACACCATACACAAAAATAAGCTCAAAATGGATTAAAGACCTAAATGTAAGGCCAGAAACTATCAAACTCTTAGAGGAAAACATAGGTAGAACACTCTATGACATAAATCACAGCAAGATCCTTTTGGACCCACCTCCTAGAGAAATGGAAATAAAAACAAAGGTAAACAAATGGGACCTAATGAAACTTCAAAGCTTTTGCACAGCAAAGGAAACCATAAACAAGACCAAAAGACAACCCTCAGAATGGGAGAAAATATTTGCAAATGAAGCAACTGACAAAGGATTAATCTCCAAAATTTATAAGCAGCTCATGCAGCTCAATAGCAAAAAAACAAACAACCCAATCCAAAAATGGGCAGAAGACTTAAATAGGCATTTCTCCAAAGAAGATATACAGACTGCCAACAAACACATGAAAGAATGCTCAACATCATTAATCATTAGAGAAATGCAAATCAAAACTACAATGAGATATCATCTCACACCAGTCAGAATGGCCATCATCAAGAAATCTAGAAACAATAAATGCTGGAGAGGGTGTGGAGAAAAGGGAACACTCTTGCACTGCTGGTGGGAGTGTGAATTGGTACAGCCACTATGGAGAACAGTATGGAGGTTCCTTAAAAAACTAAAAATAGAACTACCATATGACCCAGCAATCCCACTACTAGGCATATACCCTGAGAAAACCATAATTCAAAAAGAGACATGTACCAAAATGTTCATTGCAGCTCTATTCACAATAGCCCGGAGCTGGAAACAACCTAAGTGTCCATCATCGGATGAATGGATAAAGAAGATGTGGCACATATATACAATGGAATATTACTCAGCCATAAAAAGGAACGAAACTGAGCTATTTGTAATGAGGTGGATAGACCTAGAGTCTGTCATACAGAGTGAAGTAAGTCAGAAAGAGAAAGACAAATACCGTATGCTAACACATATATATGGAATTAAAAAAAAAAAAAATGTCATGAAGAACCTAGGGGTAAAACGGGAATAAAGACACAGACCTACTTGAGAATGGACTTGAGGATATGGGGAAGGGGAAGGGGAAGCTGTGACAAAGGGAAAGAGAGGCATGGACATATATACACTACCAAACGTAAGGTAGATAGATAGTGGGAAGCAGCCGCAGAGCACAGGGAGATCAGCTCGGTGCTTTGTGACCGCCTGGAGGGGTGGGATGGGGAGGGTGGGAGGGAGGGAGATGCATGAGGGAGGGGATGTGGGAACAGATGTATATGTATGACTGATTCACTTTGTTATAAAGCAGAAACTAATAAAAAATTAAAAATAAAAAAAAATAAAAAAATAAAATAAAAAAAAAAAGAACTATTCAAAACTCACAAAAATATTTCCTCAGTTTATAAAAATATGATTTTGATCATGGAAATATATGAAAAGCACAATAAACATAATCTTTAAACTAAATTATACTGTATTTTGTGCTACCCAGGATTTGGTTAAAGGCAGGGAAAGATAGAAAAAGTTGTTTCCACTTGACCAGGATTCTGTTTATTCTGTTTACGTGCAGATGTAACCAATAAACCTAATGACAATCCTTCATTTTTATCTGAATATGGGCAGATGGGTCATTTTCCTGTAAGGGTAAACTGGTATATACATGTACCAAGAAGTATTTAGCAAAAATTTAAGAAAAATGAATTATTTCAACTTATTTAATTCTTAGATTACATAAAAGTAAAAAAGATATATGTATTAGGTCATCTAGGTTTTCATTTGGAGCCATGACAGGATCGTAAAATCTCTATTTTAGATTGAAACACATTTCAAAAGAGGAAGTTCATTTTCTTTTTCTCAGCTGAACGTGTGGGAGGCCTTGATGAGATTCTCAGTGTCAATCTCTGATTTCTTAATCATAGATTAATTATGGAATGAGACAGGCTTTAACAAGGTGTTTTATGCAGTGCAGTCCCACATGTTCTGGGCAGTGCTTCACGGAAGCCAGGTCCAAATCACAACTCCTTCCTTTTCATTCCTTAAACTTTATCAAAGAAGAAAACATCTTAGATTCCATTGATAATCTACCCCCAAAGAATCTGTTTTCTATACAAGGTGGCAAACTTCACAGGGTGTGAAACACAGACATACCCACTTAGTGGCAGCCCTTGTGAGCATCAGATGCCTTTTTAAGACTCTGGGTTGTCAGTCAGGCTCATGATATCCTCAACAAGTAGAAGAGAGCAGGTCTGCGTCCTGGGGTCTCCTTGTTGAGAATGAAAGAAGCAGCCCTTCAGCCTCCATTTTCCTGCAAGCCATTTGGAATCTGTTCATCTGGAGCCCGCCAGAATGCTCTACTTTTTATTTCTCCTCCTGCTTGGACGATGACGGTGGGCCCCAGGTGCCAAACTGTGGAACATAATTGTCTACTGATGGTGACATCTGGTTTGTTGGCAAGCTTCTTCCCAAGTTTTTTTTTTTTTCCCAGTGAATAAATGATAGCTTAGAGCTGGGTAATAATGGTGCTTTGTCTCCTAACATGTTAGGGCCAGGTTTATTTCAGATTCATTAGCGTATGCTAAGAGTAAACTATGAACCAATGATAACCCTGGCTGCAAGTTACTCTTCAGAAAATCTTGCAGTGATAATTAGCCTGGAATAAATTCTACAGCTGAGTTTTTAATAAAACATTTTTCTATCTCCAGGGATGCAAAAGTAAAGAAGAGTTTTGAGTCATTTACAAGGGGAAAGTCAACTTTTACAATTGTTAAGTGCTAATCTAGAGTAGGAGAAGGTCCCTTTTGTGAAATATTCCCCAGAGATAAAATTTACAAAATACTTCTGAATTTACATAATATGGATGCAATCCAGATATCCTTTGTGCTTATTAATACACTGCATTCACTATCCATACCCTGTAATATTTCAAGGTTGTTTATGTCTAATCATCATTATCCATGTCTTGGCTTCAAATCTCCTAAAAACTGAAGAAAAATTATGAATGCTTATAAAAGACAAAATAGTCAATGAGATTGTTATTTAAAAGCAAAATTTGAATATTATCTTTTTATAGAAAAGAAAGTTCAAAGTATTAACTATCTCAATTATAGAAATTTGACACCAATCTTTTTGGTCCTGTAATACACAGTCCATGTCTATGTCTTTAAAGAAAGACAACTATATGCTACAAAGTTCAAAACTGATAGACTGATAAGTTTCTATTTGCTCAAATAGTTAGTTTACTAGTTAATTCTTTTGTTAAAGAATGGATAAAAAAATCACACTAAAAACTAGATGATACTACTATGTGGCCTTATTTTTCTACAAATAATTCTTAAGCGCTAAAGACAGATGATTCAGAAAATGTAGAAGGTCAGAGCTTACCCCTGATGCATTAGTGAGATTGTATTTGCCTAAATTTTATTCCCAGTAAATATGTATTATGTTGGTTCTGCAAAGTCTAGAAAGCAAATGCAATGATTAGAAAGGTCAATAATCAATTTTATCATTTTCTAGAGCTTTTAGGCTAAACTTCAAAGGGTCATGAATAGGATTTAATGTACATACTCAGCCAAGATTTAAGGAGGGGTGTAATTGGAAGTAGAATCCATCCCCAAAGAGGTGGGCAGAGTTTCATAGGAAAGAGTCCGGAGCAGGAAAAAACAATAAAGCAGGAGGTTGCAATATTCAAGGGGAGAAATAATAAGAGCAGAAGAATGTCTTGGCTGTGAGGCTGAGGAAGAAAATTATTTTAGAATAATACTACGGGAAAGGAATGCAAATGTGGCAATTGGTGGGGAGCAGAATGGAAAAGGGGACCATTTTAAAGGATTATAAAAGGAGACTTAAAAAAAAAGATTTACAAAGAGGATATAGTAAGAGTTATGTTGGAACATTAGAGAAGCAAACCTTTAGAACAGTGGATATGACTGAGGTTTCTGGGGTCATCTCTGGGACAGCCTTTACCTTCTTCCCTGAATCTCTGAGTGATTTGAGAGCAATCTACACTGCTGTCACATCCTCACCGTTCATTCTCCGTCCTCTGTTTCAGCTTCCATTATCCCTGGAGATCACTCTGCAGAAGGCTACCCAGTCCTCTTTCCCACCGGCTTTTTCTCACGCATTTCCCTCCTGGCCACTGCTCACTAGAAACTGCAGGGCATGGTTGTCTCCTCTGGTTTCTGTGGCCCTCAGCTCTGCTGTTTCCCCTCCTTCTCTGGCCCTTTCTTCGCCTTCTGCCTCTCAGCATTGGTGTCACCATCTGTCTTCTCTCTTCACTCCTTCACGTAGCTATCTTATACAATTTCAGAATGTCAGACACCTCAGTGAAGAGAGGCCCAAGTCACCGCCTTGCTCTGACTTCTTTCGCAGCTCCGTCTTCACACTGGCCCACTAGACACTCTTCCTGGATGTCCCCCTGGTACCTCAAGCTTAAGGGGGTTAGAAAAGAATTGTTTCCCCCATCGCAAGATTGGCTTCTCATTTTATGCTCCCTGACTCTGCTGTTAGCATCACTGTCTTCTTAGTCGCCCCTGCGCAAAGAGGTTGACTATCCTGGATTTCTCCCTCTTTCCCGTTCTAGATCCAACTGTAGAGTTGTTCTGCCTTTGCAATACCTCTCACATTCATTGACTGTCATTGTCACCACTCCGCTGAAGCTTCTGTAACAATAACTTTCTTATTGTTCTCTCTGACTCCAATATCTTGTATAGGATGTACTGATAGTATAGCATGAATAAATACTTACTGAATTAATAAACAATATCAACATTCATTCGATCAACAATTATTTAGCCAGTGCATGCTATAAGCTAGACAAAGGTCAGTGGAGATAAAGAGATAATCAAGGTTCCTACATTTAAAACAAAAAAGATTACCAAGTAATTTTTTAAAACAAGAATTCTGATTTTCTGATCTGCTTACTTCACAGATAAAAAGATTAAGAAATCTGGTTTTATTTCTAGAGAAATAAATGCAGTAAAGATGAGCTCGTTGACGGCAACATCTGTCAAATACTGGAATAGGGTATGTTACTTGCTTACAGAGTCTCCTTTCTTTTTTTTTTTTTTTGCGGTACGCAGGCCTCTCACTCCTGTGGCCTCTCCCGTTGCGGAGCACAGGCTACGGACGCGCAGGCTCAGCGGCCATGGCTCACGGGCCCAGCTGCTCCGCAGCACGTGGGATCTTCCCGGACCGGGGCACAAACCCATGTCCCCTGCATCGGCAGGCGGACTCTCAACCACTATGCCACAAAGGAAGCCCTTGAACATTTTTAAGAATAAGTTTGATAATTCATGAAATAAGCAGTAGGTTCAGGACCAAAGCAAAATCATGCTAATTAGAGTCAGTGCACCTCCCAATCCATTTTCCTCTGTCTTGTTTCAATTGGTTTTCACACTGGGATCCATGTCTGTGGGTGACCTCTGAGTACATTAGCTGGAGGCAAAGCCTTCTATTAACTTTGCCTGTTGGTAACCAGAGAAGGATGTGGATATTGTTCAAAGGGAAGTAAGTGTCTCTAAGACTCTGTTTAGAAGCCTGAAATTTTTGGTTTAAATGCCATTTTGAATAGTTCATTATTGAAAATATACTTCTGCTTTCAGAAAATGCTCCAGCTCTGCATCAGAGGCAAGCTGCTGATTGCTCAGGAGAGGATGTGGTACAAGAACGAGCCACGTGTTGATTATAAGGAAAGGAGAAGGCTTCCAGCTAGTTAATGAAGCAAACTGCTTACAGTTTTCTGGTTGGAAAAAGTGATCAAGGACTTCCCTTTAGACAAACAGCATCATCTGCTTTCTCTCTCTCTCTTACAGTCAGAAGGTTTGTGCAATACAGTGGGATGTTGTAGAAGGAGGCTGCGTGGGATTTGCCACCGAATCTGGGGTTGAGTTCCCGTTCTATTCGCTTAATGCTTGTACAATGCTGAGCAAACTCTCTTTCAGTTTCCTCACTTACACAATAGGAAGAACAACAGTCACCTAGTTTACTCAGTTATTGTGAAAATTTCAGATATCCAAGGGTACCAGGAACTAAAAATACCCTAAATTATCGATCCAAGTATTAACATTTTTTTGGTGCTGAGAATCAAAAGTTAGAATTTTTAGTGTGCAAGGAAGAGCAAATAAGTTCATAATCATATTCAAGTGCTTATTTAATTCCACCCTGAATGGGGATTATGTTTTAAAGTAAATTCCAATGTACTCATGTGTTGTGCTCTGAAGTCCACTTGTAAATTAGTTTTTGAAATGCATGGCATATTTTCCTGTAGAAAAAATATATAAATGGTGGTGAAATTCCCAGCATACCTGATGAAGACTACTTTACCCAAAGTGACTGAAATGTTGGCTTTTGTAGGTTGGTCCCGGACCTAACCACTTTGTAGTGTTGCCACGTAGTAAAAGGAAGGACTTCAGAGGCTGGGGGATCATTTGGGCTTCTGTGTCCTTGGGAAGAAAGACTCTTGGAGCCTCAGATAGTGTCTGCGTCCTCTCCATGTCCCCAGGACATGATCAGGACTATGGCTGCTTGGAATATCCACATGCCTGTCTGCCCTGTACCCAGCACACACTGCACTGGAAGTCCTTAGCTCCCCTCTATTTGTCCTGTACATCCTGCTTGGGTTGTGGTGAGTCCCTGAAAATGAATTCTTGAAAAAGGTAAGCCTTGTGGTGAAATCCCTTCCACTCTTGCAGCTTCTATGGTAGATCTCTTTTTCCATAAGGAGATATAACCGTTAGGGAATGTTTCTATCATGACTCTTAGAAACTCCAGCTCCTGTGAGGGAGGGGCCAGAGGAAGTAATCAAAGGACTTAAGGTGTCTGGTTCCTCTCAAAACCTTCATGAGTAGGAAACTCTTTTCCTTAGCACAGACCAAACAGGCACATGAGTTAATATTTTCAGTGGGAAGTTTGTACGGTAGAGGTCTCCATGTAATATTCCTCCACTGCAAATTCTTGTGTTGTTTCAATAGAGGAGATAATTTCACTTTTTGGGAGAACCATCAAGTGAAAGGCATACTTGTTAATTTCAACTAATTCTGTTTCAATAATAAGGCACCATTCTGATGGCTATCATAGTATAAAATGACAGAGAAATATATTAAAAGATAAAGTTCCATGATGGGACAAACAAGCTTGTCTTAGACACTTATATATATATATGTATGATATTTTATATATATATGATATGGCTTTAAGTCAACAGATGTAAGAGAGAAGGGTCTGTGAAAAACCCATATAATTAGGAATATCTGGGCCAATATTTTTAGCCTGAATGATATTATTGTGATGGCTAAATGGCAGAAGCTTCTAAGTTCCCAGCTCCAGGGTGGTTACAGTGTTGCCATCTGTGGTTGTGCAGGTTGTGCACTGAACAAGGGAGACTCATCTGGATGTTAGTGACACTGAAACTGGCACAGAGCTGAGCTGGGAGGAAGAGGCATCTTCTTGATATTTGCACAAAAATTCCATATATGCTAGCATCTACCCTGTTTGGCTATGGCCAAATGCCGTATTTATACACCTACCTGTTAGTAGAAAAAAATTGCATCCAGAGGATATCTTAAGGGAATTGGTGCAACTAACTCCATTAATCTATGTTTAGTCTACACGAGAGTTGACACTTGACATTTTTAATAGGGAAAGAGGAGGAAGTTAATACTTGTTGAGTGTCTATGATGTGGTCGGTACTGTGCTACTCTGTTGAAGGCTGCTGAATCTCTTTAATGAAAATGGGCAAAGGCAGTGGAAAGGAATATAAACAAATAATAATCACATTATAAATGCCCCAGCATATTTCTTTTCAAGGATTTGAATATACTTTATCTTATTTATTACAATAGCTCTATGAAAGGCCCTATCTACATCTGACAAGTAAGTTGTACAGAGGTTAAGTGACTCATAAAGATTTACTAATCAATTTAACCCAAGTCTCCAGACCCTTAATCCTGTGCTCTTCCCATCACACTATTAAAAGGCAGATTTAAGTATTGATGGAAATCTGTAGGCTGAATCCTGGAGTAAGAAGTAGTGTGGGTGGGTTGGAGTTGGTAAGGGAGAAGTTGACATTGGATAAACAGTCATCTTTGAAAAAAAAATTAAGTCAACAGAAAGAAATATGAACTATAGCCTGGACCAGAAAACAATACAAATAAAAGAGGAAAGCAGCCAGACATGTTCTCAAAGCCTAGGGAGAGACGAGAGGACTCTCAGAACTTTTTGTGTAGCAAGTATCTTAAAAAGGAGGTTTTGTCAAGGTGAGGTGGGAAAAGCCAGAAAAGAATAAACACAGATTCAGTTTCAAGGGGAAAAAGGAGGGCCAGACATTAAAGCAATATACACATTTGACAGTTTGGATTATCTTTCCACTGCAAGAAACAATAATATTGACTTGACCTAGCTGATTGTAACATTTGTTTTCATGGATAGCTTCGTGATTATGAATCAAGTATATGCCTAAACCATCATGAAATCGTGTAAGACACCACAGTAATACATAATGCCCTGGGAAATAGAAGTGATTTAGCATTTCAACTGGTGTGTAAATTCAGCTCACCAAAGACAGGCTTAGTTAAAAACAACCTTAGATTGATTGTTAATTGATGTCTCAAGCAGATTTCTCGAAAACCCATTACCTTATTCAATTTCAATATGCCACTTCTTCATAGCATTTATCAAGATTTGTAACTAAGCATTCTTTTATACGAATGTTTGATTAGTACCTGTCCCCTCTCCTCCCACCCCACAACTAAGCTCAGTGGGGGCAAGGAGTGATTTTGTGTGCTTACCGTCATATCTCCAGGCCTGACACAGTGCCTGGTACAGAGTAGGCACTCGATATTTATTGAAAAAAATGGCAAATGAACAAATGAATGGGTAATTTTAACTGAAGAAATTAAAATACAGGCATAGAACTTTCACAAAGGCAGTATATCATGTTGTATTTAACAAATGATTTGGGTAACTGAAAGAAAACTAAGGAAAATGGAAATTGAAACAGTATTGAGACAAAAGCAGAACCTCTGCTAAACCCGTAGCCTTGGATGATTTGACTGCAGGTTCAGTTTTATTAGTATACAAACAATGGATTATTTGAGAACTGTATTTCATCCAAAATATGTGCTTTGTTAAAATCCAAAGGCTATTCATTGTGCTGTTAGACACAGCCTCTTTCCATATTCTTCCATCCATCTTTCCATCCTTTAATCTATCTTTCTTTCTATCCTTGCATTCACCTATCAACCCATCATCTTTCCATCCATCCATTTTAGCACCCACCCACCCATCCTTCAATTCATCCATCCTTCTATCCATCCCTTCATCCATTCATCTGTCCATCCATCCATCCATCTGTCCATTCATCCATCCAATAATCCCTTTATTCTTCCTCTCCAGCAAAAATTGCTTGTTGATGATCAGAAGTAAAAATAAATAGCACTGGAAATCAAGGATGCATTTTGGTGTGTAATTTCAGGCAAGTCGGAGGATGTATAATTACATCATTTATTATGGTCCTGATAGCCATCTAGTTAGTTTATCATACTGCAGTTCAGAACTAAAGACAGTCAGCTATAATTATCAAGCTTCCTTCAATAACATTTTCAGTTTACCATTTGCGTTACTAGTACACATTGTGGAAACTGCCATTTCAGTTCTGAAAGTATATTAAATCTGTCAACTCTTTCCTGATGAAAGGTTTTTATTATTAATTTTAGAGAAGATTTATTGACTTCTGCAACCTTTGAGAGACGTATTTGTTTTCATTTTTCAGCTTCATAGAAATCATTTCTTCCTTCTGTGTAGGGCTTTACAGTTTGCAACACTCGTTTTTAGATGTATCTTCCTTAATTCTCAATGAAAAGCCAAACTCAGTATTTTGCATATGTTTTGCTGCCGTGCTCGTTTCATCTCAGGTAGGCCAGCCTACCCCCACCTCCCCTCCTGGGACCTGCCCTGGTGCTGTTTTCATTAACTTTCCCCCGGTGTTTGTTTGGATATGCAGATGATGAAGTGGATGTTGTTGTCATTATTCCAGCCTCAGGATGCGGTGGGCCACCATCTGCAGATGCCGTGTAAGTGATCATCTTGGCACTGACCCATATGCCACCTTTGTAGTCATGAGTATTCTATCCGAGAGATGCCATCTGGTTTTCACGGAAGCCGGTAGAAAAGTGGGGGGTCTATGTTTTACTGCTGAGATGCGTGTTCAGAGAAAAAAATGGAACATTTTCCGCTCCCATTAGGGACGGAGCATCAGCTGTTGTGTGCTTTGTATCAAATGTTCTCATAGCTTATACCTTTATTGTTAGGGTTGTTTTAGCAGAACTGTTAGGAAGCCCACTACACTCTATGGGGTGGGGCTGGGATGTAGGTTGGAGAAAGAGGAAGTGGGAATAACTGCTCCAGCCACAGAATCTAAAGCTCTTCCATGATTTAGACTAATACACTGATCATGAATTTTTAGTTTTTTAGTGGCGGACGGCTCTTCCAGGTTATCCTCTTTATTTGTTAGTGTTTTATTCAGAAAGAATTTCAAATTACAGAATGTTAAGAACTGTACAAAGAACTCCTGTATATCCTTCACCTAGGCTCATTAATGACTTACATTTTGGCACATTTGCTTTACATATATTTATCTTGAACAATTTGGGAGTTAATTTTTAAAAATTTACCGCATTTACCCCTAAACACTTCAGTGTATATTTCCTAAGGGAAAGACATTCTTTTATATAACCACAATGCAATTATCAAATTCAGGAGATTTAATGTTGATATAAACTATTATCTAACATGTAGTTCAAATTTTTAAGACTTAAAACCAGGGCTAAAGTTACAAAAAATTCTCCACCATGTTTCTGAGTTTAATCAGGTTGGTAAAAAATTTTTATAACCCTTCTTGGTCTCTTCTATGGAAACTTGAAACTTTTGAATGCCCAGGACACTTATCCCAACTTGTAGCACAAAATAAGTATGGAACGAATAGAGAAACACTGTACACTTGACTCCTTACTGATCTTGTAGAAAGAAGTTCTTCCTTTGTCTTACAGAGTGTCTCTCAGATTTGGGCACGTATCAATTTCTTACTTCTCTCCTTCCCTTTCTGTCCCCACTTATCTGTGCAAGGTTGCAGCTTAAATGTTTAATTTTTATTTTTTCTGCCTTAACCTCTGGTTTCTCTTCCCAGCAAGACAGTCTTGTCTTTACAATTGTTTCTTCTCATTCAGAAATCCACCCACTCTTTCAGGGATCAAACTCCCTCCCATAGGATAGCATTTTAGATGAACAACGTGTACTCTTTGGATTCCTTAGGATAGTGTCATTGATTTTCTGGAAGTCTTCAAAAGGAAAGGCATAGAAATAAGCATTATTTATAAAGGTATCTTTTTCATAATCAGCAACTATTCCTCCCTTCTGTTAGCAGGTTTATCCATCACAAGGAGGGAAACCGGTGTCTGAAAGTGTGGCAATCAAAAATCCTGCAGGAAGCTTGCTTTGGGGAGTACATACATTCTTACCTAGTTCCTATTTCCTTATGAATTTTCTTGGTTTACTGTATTTAACTTTATAATTTGTGCTCTGTTTCCACCATTTATTTATTCCCTTCCTTCCTAATTTATCCGGATAAAGGTCTTAAAACTACAAAGCATAATGATGATTCATTCCAAATATTATTTCTTATGTTTTTTTGCCCTGACAATAGCTAGTCTCATATTTCAAAAGGACTGTTTTCCTATAAATACCTTTTTTTTGCAAAAATGGTGAGACACTGAGATAAAAGACCTCAATTTGGCAGAGTAATTAGTTGGTCAACCGCTTTTTTATCACATAAATTACTTTTCTGTCAAGTGACAACAAATGTAATTTGAACTGAGATTAATTACATAATAATTATGCTTAACATAATTGGTTAAATAAAGGAATTTCTTATGAAATGGTAGATTCTTAAATTTATACAAATAAGACCAGATGGTGAACAGCTAGTTTTAATTAAATTAGGTTTGATCATTATAGATGATTAATTTTAGATTTGACTCAGATTAGAAAGAACATATTAAGGAAATTATTTTTAGTTTTTTCAATAAGATGATAACATATGATGATGATTATAAACCATGATACCTGGGATCAAATTAATAAACCCTTAATTTCACTTTGATAAATAAGACTTTGGTAAAGGTTACTAGGAAAAAATATAGGATCTCCTTCCTGGGAAGTCTTTGAGATTCAATCAGACATCCTGTGTATAAGAGGTTAGGTGTTTTTCTTCACAGATGGGGGAGGGGCGGACACGGGTAGATGAAATAAATGACTTTCTGGAGATATTTCTAATTCTTGAATGTGGTGACTAAGTCAGTATTGGAGAATAATGCATGCTAATGTATCAGAGCACAAAAACGGATTCTGAAAAGGATGCAACAATCCCACAAATGCACGTATTGTAGAGAAAGGGTTTTTCTCCACATTTCCTTTTCTTTCAGAAGGTATTTTCACATGGCTCCTCATATGAACTCTGGCACGAGGAGTCTGTGAATTGCTTCTAACCACAGGAGTCCCGTGTCACTCATCTGTGAAGAAGTCTGTATCTAAAAGTGCAAAAAAAGATAAGCCTGGCTCACTGAGGGGCTGCCCCACACGAGACAAGAGTCATTTTCATTCTTCATGGATGACTTTTGATTATGTTTGTTGGTTTGCTCATTCATTTATTCATTCATCGAATATTGATCTCATGCAAAGCTCTGTGTTGGTGATATGGTTTTACTAGGCACTGGCTTTCAGAATAAAAGACTGCTGATGCAAAAGCTGGCTTTCTCTATTTTGATGGTGTCGTTTCCAGCAACAAGTCTTTAGCTGCTTTTACTATTTCCTTTAACAGGAAAGCAAAGCCCAGATCTAGCTCAAAATGAACCTAATGCTGAAGTAGCCTGAAGCTTCAAGTGGCCCAACCAGGAGAACAAATGCTGAAGAGAGGTCTCTAAATGAAAGTACACACAGAGCCACGTGCCTGTGATCAAGTGTGTAAAGAGGGAAGGAGAGACGCCTTGGCTGCTTTAGGGCAGGTTCCCACAGAGGTGCCCCCATGCAGGCTGGGGGATTAGACCCCGGTTCATTGACTTGTGCAGACCCGATCTTGACAGCAGCAGAAATTCACCCTAAAAACTATACTGGTACTTTTAAGCAACCCGAGATTGGATGAATGAGGCCAGCTAAGATAGTCCTTTCGTGTGGGGTTAGATCCATTAAATTGGTGTGGGGTTAGATCCATTAAATTGGTGTGGGGTTAGATCCATTAAATTATAGACCCGAAGAACGCTTTTATGAACATGAAATTAGAACAAGAGAGTTGGCTTTCTATTTTTAATTATACTTTTTGTTATACAAGTCATACTTAAGTATCATGGAGGAATTATAAGATATCAAGAGGCAGGAAGAAGAAAAAAATCACTTTCAACCCCAGGATCCAGCAATTACCACTCTTAACATTTTGGAATACACCCTTCTAGATGTTTTTCTATGGATATGTATTTTTACTTTAGAAAGAAAAAAGACGTTTGGGAACATACTATTTCGTAACGATTTTGTTTTCATTGAATAACACATTGTGAGAATTTTTATGTGTCAGTATATTTACTTCAGAATAACCCTCTTGGTGGGAGCAGGGTGTTTCAGAATATGACCTTTACTTTATTCAGTCAATCCCTTATTTTTAGACATAGAAGTCTCTATTTTAATTTTTCACTTGGTAGACCACCCCTGGTCCACTGTTGCTGAGTTTCTGTTCAGAGTACCAGGGCTATTCATCTGAAATTGGATCACCCTCTGGGCAGCATTCATGAAAAGAGCAAATCTAAACTCTAATTCTTCTTTCTTGCGTTCATTCCCTTCTGTACACTTGCAATTGCCAAATGATTATAGGTTATTTTAAAATTAATTAATTAATTAATTAATTAATTAATTATTTTTGGCTGCATTGGGTCTTCGTTGCTGTGCCCGGGCCTTCTCTAGTTGCGGCAAGCAGGGACTATTCTTTGTTGCGGTGCACGGGTTTCTCATTGCAGTGGCTTCTCTTGTTGTGGAGCACAGGCTTCTCATTGCAGTGGCTTCTCTTGTTGTGGAGCACGGGCTCTACACGTACGGGTTCTAGTTGTGACTCATTGGCTCTAGAGCACAGGCTCAGTAGTTGTGGCACACGGGCTTAGCTGCTCCACGGCATGTCGGATCTTCCTGGACCAGGGCTCGAACCCGTGTCCCCTGCACTGGCAGGCGGATTCCCAACCACTGCACCACCAGGGAAGCTCCAGGTTATTTTTACTGAGTAAATTCTAGGTTAGTTACCTTGTAGTGACATAAAAATAGCACCCTAATTTAATCAGTCAACTTTAATACTTAATTAGTAAACTGTATTAACATCACATGAACTAATAGATTATTGCAGAAAAGATGTCTTAAGTTAGTGATTCCAAACCTTGGCTGCAAAAATCCTAATACGCTGGTCTTACCCCAGTTAAATCAGAACCTCTGGGTGAGGGTCCTGGGCACGAGGTGTTATTGTCAACCTCCCTAGGTAATTACTACGTGCAACCAAATTTTGGGGACCACTGGTTCTGTATCAAGTCCCTTTCTGTTTCTGAATGTGTTGTCTTTTTTTGATTTTTCTGAAGCTTTGAATCAGTTACGGGGGGTAAGGGGGAGGAGGGATAATTTGGCAGATTGGGATTGAAATATACACACTACTATGTATAAAATAGATAACTAAGAAGGACCTACTGTATAGCACAGGGAACTCTACTCAATACTCTATAATGACCTATATGGGAAAAGAATCTAAAAAAGAGTGGATATGTGTATATGTATATGTATAACTGAATCACTCTGCTGTACACCTGAAACTGACACAACATTGTAAATCAACTATACTCCAATAAAAATTATTTTTAAAAAAAGTGATGGAAATGGGAGGGTGGGACTGATCTGAAGTGGGAATTGACAGATGGGGAGGGAAGTTCAATAGGGATGCTTCATCCTTCCTTCCCTTGAGGCACAGGCTGGGTGTGTGGATGGGCATCAGCTGGCTCTGAGTTCCATGGGATACAGCCTTGCCTTGCAGAATGGGTAAGCTGTGCTCTTGACAGTGACCACAGCAACCCCAGCAGTGATAGCCTGTACAGTCACTGAGTCACCAGAGGTCCACAACAGCTCAATGAGGCTGGTGTTGCGAACATCCCATGTAATAGAAAGTAGAGGTAAAGAGAACACACTGGGAGCCCAATACCTGTTTGCCGTCCAAGCTCAGCCTCTTAAAGCTGTGTAAGCTCCAGGAAGGTGTTTAATTTCTTTATGCTTCAGTTTCTACATGTACATATCCCTGTACATTTACTGACGCAGGCAAACTGTCCCTATGGGTAATTTAACAATCGTACATATTTCCATTTCTAGGCTGTTTCATTCATTCTCCAGAAACTGTGAACAGACAAGAACTGTAATGAACAGGCTGATACATTATAGTGGGTCTCCACAGTTCAGACAATTTAAAAGCCAGTGAAATTTTAAAAAGGAACATCAAAGTGTGCTTTTGCAATCTGTTAGAGGAATGGCAAATTGCATAAAAATAAGACAGCACTAAGTGACAGAATTTCTTTGCAAGTTTATGATCACCTCTGGGTGCCCATTACGGAGCTTAATGAATCCCTCTTAAAGCATCATTTTCACCAGAGGTTTCTTAGAGCAGGTCTCAGGCTGGGACACAGGCTGAGCTGCCCTCCCCCTAGCTCCAGACCACGACACTCACTCTGAAGAGCTCTTTCTCTGTTATGCATCTCCTAGCACAAATCTAATTCTTCCCCTGCTTTTTTTTTGTGTTGAAAGCTCCGTCCTCCCCATGTCCATTTCCCAGCCATATCAGTTATGTAAATCAGCACATCTTCTTGGATTGATTTTCTTTGTGAGCCAGGAGCCATTTGCGGTGTTTCTGCCTGGGAGTGTAATTTGAGCTGCTTCATTGTTGAGTTTTTCAGAGGCTATTTTAATTTCCATACGGTAGGTCTTCTTTCTTTCACTTGTCCCAGATCTCAATCTGTTTCTGTAGAGAATTGATTCTGCATTTGATAATAGCTTCACTTACAGTATATTCTGGAGTTTCCAAATGCCAGACTTAGAATAAAAGGCATGTACAACATGACAGTTTTTCAACACTTCTGGAAGAGACATAATGCTTGAACGCCAGAATAAAATTACCTGTCTGGTAATGGAAAATTGAGAACACAATGATCATTGCCTTTTCATCATAAAAACATTAAAAGATGAAATATAACAATGCCACTGCATTGCAAATGGTCTACGTCTCATAAATGTAAGAAGAAAATCATCTGTAAACTAAAATGGGGGTATTCCATGGCGTACTATGCTTTTAGCATATTGAAAATTATAAATCAGTTACAAAGTATTAAACTAATATTTTATAGAAATGTAAAATAAATTTATTCAAATCTTGAAAGCACTACAAACTTTCTCCCCATCCTAGATCAAAACTCAAACTCAAATATGTTAGTTTATTAGAGCAATACAGGTAGACTTATTTTTCTTTACTTATTTTTCATGAGGTGGGGAAAACATCATTATAAGGATATATTTCTAGGTATGTGTCTACATTTTTTTTTTTTTTTTTGGCTGCGTTGGGTCTTCGTTGCTGCATGCAGGCTTTCTCTAGTTGTGGCGCACAGGCTTCAGTAGTTGCAGCATGTGGGCCCTAGAGTGCTTGGGCTTTGGTAGTTGTGGCGCATAGGCTCAGTAGTTGTGGCACACAGGCTCTAGGATGAGCGGGTGTCAGTAGTTGTGGCGCGCAGTTTCAGTAGTGGCGGTGTGTGGCCTTAGTTGCTCTGCAGCATGTGGGATCTTCCCAGACCAGGGATTGAACCTGTGTTCCCTGCATTGGCAGGCGGATTCTTAACCACTACGTCACCAGGGAAGTCCCTACATCTTTTTATTTACAATAATTTAAAAATAATTGCCTTACATATTTTTAAGCTCATTTTAATAGATATGTAGTAAATGTTAGTTTCATACTTAATAAATCAATTTGCAATTTGAGCATCTTCTATCAAGCCAGTTAATTCCATGTTGAATACAGAAAGATTAAAATTGTCATCAGTTGGCAAATAAACTTATCTTAGAATTAAGAGTAATGTCAATTTTTTAATAGATTTATCCAAGTAATTGAAAATGATCTAACCTTTAAAGTATCTCATGAAAGCAATGAAATATTCAACACTAGAAATGAAAACTAAGTTAAGTTAAAAATAATGTTAGCTGTGAATAAACATGTTAAACTTTTACATATAAATTGTGAATGTTAATTTTAAACGGAGACATTCTAACCTTTAAAAATAGATATATAATGGTATGCATTAAATACTGAAGTCACCCAATGCACAAATCTAAAAATTATTTTCCTTATTTAAAATATACAGAGAACAATTTAAAATAAAAAATTTAAAGACATGCATGTCACGCTGGCTGCAAGGGGTCTAAAAATTTTTTAAACTTGTCTTAAATTATGATCAAAATGATAATAAAAAGATTAGTTATAAGGCAAAGAACCAATAAAGGTGATATATTTTAATTAATAATGCAAACTGGATTTTTAAAATGGTATTCATATTGACTAGTTGGGACCAAAATAATATGTGTAAAATGAACAAAATTCTTAAATTCAACCAACTGCAACTTTATTTAAATTTATGACTCTATGAATTGGATGATGAAATATATATCACATTTAAAAGATTGATTTCCTGCAGAACTACCGTCTACCTCCCCACACCAGTCTTCCTGATCTCTTGATCAAGTCATTCTAGATATGTGAGTTTTCCAAAGCATTGAGACTTCATTGCTCCATTGCCAAAACATCAACACTTTAGCTTTTATTTAATGGAATTCTTCTTTTTTACTAAAATAGAAAGAAAAGTGTAGAAAATAATGTAGCAAGCATGAGTCTAGTCGCACATCTAAATTTAAAAATCATAATGTTTCCCCATATTTCCTGCAGAGTTTATTAAAGAAATAAAATCTTACAGACACAAAGTCCATTTTGTACCTACCCCATCCTATTATTCTCGCATGATTCTCTCACTCTCCCTTCTCACAGGTAGTTACTGTTCTGATTATTTTTAATGCATTTTATGCTGATGCATTTATTGGCTAATAGTTTATACTGTATCCACTTTTCTACAACCACCCTTTTATTTTTTGTTTTGCTTTATTTTATTTTTAAAAAGTGAACAATTCTAAATGTGAACATTCTAAAGTACATATATATGTATATCTGAATATACATATGTATATTTGAATAAGATCACATATGAATAATGATAATAATAAAACACCCTGTCTCCCCACCCAATTTATGGGTTCCCATCCTACATCTCACTACCTCCTTCCCTACCCTCCTGTCCCCAGAGTTAGGCACTATCCCTATTGTGTTTCTTCACCTAATTTTTGTTTTTTGTTTTTTGCACATCTCCCTATACAGTTATTATTTGGTTTTTGTTGCTTTTGACTTTCTAGAAATGGAATGAATATATATATTCTATGACTTACTTTTTCATTCAATAATACGCTGTTGAGACTCCTTCATGTAGCCATAGTTCATTTCTGCTATTGTATGTAGAGTTTCCACTGTATAAATATATAATCCCACAATTTATTTACCCACTTTAATACCAATGGACATTTCAATTGTTTCCATTTTTCCATTACAATCAATACTTTAAAGATAGTTCAGTAAGTGTACTCCAATACACACGGGAATTAATTTTTCCAGGTTTAGACCTAAGAGTGGGAATGCCATACATGCCCAAATGTTCTTGGTAATGCCAAGTTATTTTCCAAAGTAACTGGGCTAGTTTACCTTTCTATCAACATGAAAGAGCATTACTATTACTTTACACTTGTGTTAGCACTGCCATTGGCTAAACTTTTTAACTATTTTGCATCTGGTGGCTGAGAAATGGGACTTCAGTGTGGGTTATTATTTATGTTTTCATGCTTACTAATGAGGTTAGCTGGCTTTTCATATATTATTTTGGTGTTTTGTGTTCCCTCTTCTGTGAAAGGTCTGTTTAGATCTTTTGCCCACTTTTCTACTTGTATGTGTAATATATATATATATATATATATATATATATATATATATATATATATATATATATATATATATATATATATTTACTTATGACTTCTTTATATACTCCGGGTATTAATCCTTTGTGGTATGTAGGGATACCAAGCTAGGATGCATGCATTTGTAGTTTATGGTTGGCATCCATTCTAATTGGTGATGCCTGTGCTATACTTGTTGTTAAATCTTTTGAATAATATTTTTATTTATATGTGTTGTAAATACTTTCTTCTAGTTGGTGCTTTATCTTTCTACTCCCCTTTTTGGTGTCTTTCGAGGAACAGAAATTCTTAATTTTAAGGGAGTCAAACATCAATTTTTTCCTGTAAGAGCTGTACACTTTTTATAACTTGTTTAATAAATCTTTCCCTGCCCTGAAGTCATAAAATTGTATCCTATGTTTTTTTCTAAAAGTTTTGCAGTTTTGGCTTTCACCTTAAAGTCCTAAATCCATGTGGAATTTATTTTCTGTATACTGTGAAGTAGAGATATATTTTCAGCTTTTTCCATGTGATTAACAAATTGTCCCAGCCCTCCCCTCAAACACTTCCAAGTTTCAGCCCGAGTAGACCCAAGCTCCCTCTCTCTCTGCCCATTAGCTCTCTTTCTTCCAATGGTCAAAAAGATCCCTTCTCACGGCCACCGTCACCACTTCTAATTGACCAGTCCCACCTTTACTGCTAAGTTTCATTGATTTATTCCCATTTTCTCCCCCTGCCAACTTCTCTCCTATCCACTGCTTCTTACTTTTGGGCTCACATCAGAAGATTCATTTTTAGAGACACTGGCCACTGGTCAAGAGATTTCTCTTTTACTATGCAGCATTGTTATAATATTTAGGCCTTCAGTTCTTGAATTCATCATTTCTTTTGGGGTGTTCAGAGGCTCTTTATATTCACATTCTCTCTTCTTCTCCTGACTGATTTTGGAAGGCTGGTCTCCAGAAAGTGGTGGTTTTATTATAATCACAACCAACAAATGAAGGACAGACCTAACATGTAATCCAACACCCCTTTATGCTGAGTGACTGGTAGGATCCAAATGGGCTTGAAGAGGTAAGCACACTTTTCACTGTGGAACCCCTGGCATGTCACTGACCAAGGGATGGCAAGCCCGGCAGTGGATGCCAGGGGCCAGTGAACATGGCAAGGTGGAGGAGGGTTAGTGGGATGTTACAGTTTATACAGGGCAGGTAGGAATTACACCCCAAATAAAGTAGATATTAACAATGTATTCAATAGATTCCTCCGGAAATGGTCATTATCTCCCACCCTGGCCAATTCGCCGTCTAGAAAGTTGAGAGCTGGTCGGGACTTCAAGGACTGATGTGGCCTGTGACAGATGGTTTGAATGGCTCTCAGCAAAACCAGAAGGAGGCAGCCAGTCCTGGCGAGATCTAGCTGAAGACCACAAGAAAGAGTCTTCTCCAGAAGGTAAGACACAGAGCCACAAAAGTTTGCAGGGGTAGGGCGTCTCCTCCCCAGAAAATGCATGGCAAAGTCATGCATCTATCTGCCATGTCTGCTAATCAGCTCTTCCACCTATAAAAATTCTCATGCCTGCTCTTTCCTGCTAGGTCACGTGTCACTGCATGTTTTCTGAAAGCACAAGTTGTCCATATGAGATCCACAGGCATGCTGCGCTTCCTTCCGAGAGCAAAAGAACATAATTATAAAATAGCACCCTAGGGTACTCTACTTATACACCCTGCCCCCGCGACCACTGAAAGGCATCATCTGAAGGACTAAACTGAAAATCGCTCAGGAAATTATTAAATTATTAAACTGGCCAAATTGTTTACATTCTTGCCATCTAAGCTTCAAGAGTTGCCCTGAACGCACACTCCTGAATTAACATCGTACAACAATACATTTTCTCATGTGTTCATTCAACAGTCATTTCGCGGACACCTGTTTCATGCTAAACACCGTACTAGAATCTGAAAAGAAAGATAAGCCTTGGGTATGGGAAACAGGGGCAAAAAGTTCTTCCTGCACTGGTCATTTAAAGGATGTATAGGTTTTTTAACTAATGCAGGCAATTCTGTGTGACAGGGACTCCCTCAGAGCCACAGGAAGACTCATAAAATAGAAAAATCTCTTTGTTGTCGGTGGGCAACTATATATAAAAGGTTGTCAGGTCAACTATATAAAACTCAAGGCTCCACAAAAATTGCATCACTGGGTCACAAATTCTTTTTTTTTTTTGTGGTATGCAGGCCTCTCACTGTTGTGGCCTCTCCCATTGCAGAGCACAGGCTCCGGACGTGCAGGCTCAGCGGCCATGGCTCACGGGCCCAGCCGCTCCACGGCATGTGGGATCTTCCCGGACCGGGACACGAACCCATGTCCCCTGCATCGGCAGGCGGACTCTCAACCACTGCGCCACCAGGGAAGCCCACAAATTCATTTTTGAAAATGCTAAAGTGAGCAGATAAACCAGTGAATTATACAATGCTACTGTCATGCATAGCATTACAAAGAGGACAATTTCTTTTCTAAACCCTTGAAAGACTTGCAGAGTGTAATTTCAAGCCCTCTGCACATGGAATTTCTCTGCACCTTTAGAACATTTGTTCATATAGAGGCAGGAGAAAAGGAGAAAATGTGAACTAATGTAGAGTAATGAAATGCTGTTTCTTTTCCACCTCATTATTTGCTTTTTCCTTCAGTGCCCACTTTTTCTGGCTTGAGCCTTTAATATTGTTCAAGAAAAAACCCTCTCTCATTTGTAGGATATCATGTACTCCTTACTGAATGGTGTTGCTTTTTCATGACAAAGTACTTGTCTATTTGAACATGTTTAGTTCTGGATGCACGTCATTCAATATTCAGCTTGGAGTTAATAAGTGTTGGGGCACAGCGTTCACAGCGACTGAACATTTACATAATGGATATTGTGTCCTTCTGGCTCAGCAATCATCTAATAAATTAATATTAAACAATAATTTCCAGGCTGCTCAGCACATGGTAAATGTCCATCATTCATGTTCTGGGCTTAATATTCTTCTAGCATTTTTCTACCCTTGAGACCCAGTAATATGCCTCATGAGACAATAAAACAACATCAAGAATTGACACAGTGCATTGAAAAAACAATGTTCAGTGAGTAATTGTGCAGTTCCTGTGTACTGGCAGAATTGGAATCTTGTCTTCTTATTACGGCTTCTTCAGAACTATGGAAACACTATTAAAAAAAACCCAACCGAACCCTCTTTATGCTCTTATGTCTTATATCATTATTGGTCCCATCAGATGGTGGTATTCTTGTGGGATTAATAATAATTATCATTTTTAATAGTTAACAGCTCATTCCATATTTGTAAAATAAATTATTTTTAGAGAACATTGTTACATGTAAGGAAAGTGGTTTGCTCCAACAAACCATGTTTGTAAAACATCTTGAGAATGAAGACCACTGCACAGGCAATAAATGCAAAAGGATGTTCATATCCTTTTCCCAGCCTGTAGACGTTGTATTTAGGAGTTTAGAGCCAGAGTTCTTCTTGTATACCTAGTTGTCATCTTCTCTCTAGCACCACTATACACCTAGGAAGTAAGCAGGGAGCATAGGAGGTGTTGGGGAAGAAGAAAAAGAAGAGTCAAAGAGACAAAATTTGGGGAAACATATACTGTAGATAAACTCCTGACAATTTTGCCAGGGAACATCTTATATCTTAATATTCCTTAAAGTAATTTTTTTTGTTAATATAAAGATAGTTGGAGTCATCCTCCAGATTAATTGAAGACTGGAAGGATAAATGTGTAATTTTACAATGAAAGATCTGGGGGTTACCATCTTAACCCAATGATCAGTCTTAGCATCTCTGATGGTGAGATACTAGGTGGTGTCTGCCTCCTGGGTGATGAGATGTGAAGGTTGCTGCCCCTCCGTGAAGCGTTCTTGATCTAACTTTCAGTTTACTTGAATCCACGGGATAGAAGAACAAGCTGAGTGAGACTGTGAGGAAACAGGTAAATCCAGCAGGTGGGATATCCTACAGGACAACTGGCTTTGTTGACTCAACAAATCAGTTGTTGTCATTAAAAAATTGGGGCGGGGCATGGACTCAGATGAAGGGACTTCAGAAACATAAGAACCAAATGGAACACGTGGTCCTTGAGTAAATCCTTGGTCAATAAATCAACTGTCAAAGATACATTTTAAATAAGTAAGGGAAATTTGAGGGCTTCCCTGGTGGTGCAGTGGTTAAGAGTCCGCCTGCCGATGCAGGGAACATGGGTTCGTGCCCCGGTCCGGGAAGATCCCACATGCCGTGGAGTGGCTGGGCCCGTGAGCCTTGGCCGCTGAACCTGCACGGGAGAGGCCACAACAGTGAGAGGCCCGCATACCGCAAAAAAAAAAAAAAAAAAAATTGAATACAGATTAGATATTGGCTGTTACAAGGGAATTGTAAATTTTGTTGATGTCATCATAGCATTGTGGTTCTGTAGGAAATTTTTCTTTTTAGAGATGTATACTAAAATATTTAGGTTGAAATGTCCTAATACCTGTTAATTAACTTTAATATTTCAGCAAAAAATGTTGAAGCATTATGGCAACATATTAGCTATTATTAAATATAGATGATTTTCTCTAGTTTTCTGTATGTATAAACATATTCATAATAAATTTTTTAAAAATTCAAATAAAATAGTTGGGGTCTTTGAGTAAGATTTTTACTATATTTTCTTATAAATGGTCTGTCTCCTATTTTCCCTCCAAACTGAGACGGTTTTATAATTATAAACCATAATTATTATTGTCATTATTATTAAAGTAATATATGAACACTATCAAGTCTTGGTAAGGATGGGGGCAACTGGAACTCTCATGCACAGCGAATAGGAGTATAATTAGGTGCAATCACTTTGGAAAACAGCCAATATATATTAAAGCTACTATATGCTGCCATTTACATAAAGTTCAAAAAGAAACAAAAGCATTAGCAGTTTGAGAGGTCAGGGCAATTGTTATGCTTGGGACAAAGCAGTTAGTGACTGGAAGGAAGTACAAGCTTCTAGGATGCTGATAATGCCCTATTTTCAGTCTGAGTACTGGTTACTTTGGTGGATTGGCTTTGCACAATTCAAGTTGCGTATTTATGATTTGTACACTTTTCTATATGTGTTATACATCAATAAAATGTTTACACCACAAAAAAGTAATACATGTTATAGTAACAAATTCAAACAATAGTGTATTACCTCCCTTTGGGGAACCAGTTGTATGTCAAGGAATGGTAAATAATAGCCAAACTGCAGAGTCTGTTGGATAATTGCTTTGTTATTTTAAGTTAAAAATCCTGGTTTGTCAAAAATAATCTTCCCATCTAATAGGTCAATGCATTTAAAACTACTGTTCAAAGAGACTATTGTCTAATAGCCTAATCCTAACCTTAACCCTAACCCTAATACCCCTGATTGAACATGCAGAGATGGTGTGTTAAGACAACAATGGCTGCTCTATGTTTCCAATGCAATATATTGTAAAGAAAGGAAACGTTAACACTGAATGTTCACTTCGTGTGAATTTAGGTTATCTGACAAAACCAAACCTAGAAGAAGTATTTCAGTTTTTTGACAAAATGCTTCTCCCAAGTGAAAATAAGCTATGAATTTTGACATTTTGTCAATTATGACTTTATGTACTATTTTGTGTGTTGGGGGCCTTATACTTAGATATGATTTAAAGGTCAACCATAACAACTGTTTTCTGCTACTAATATAAAATTATATTTTTGTATTTGAAGCCCTTGCTTCTAATTAAGCTCCTAGGTTCACCATAGCCATTCAGAATTCTGAACAGTCTGTTGCAAAAGTTACCACATCACAGCCTAATGGCTGGAGAATGAGGGGCACAATGGAGGCATTTATGGTTATTTTCATCGGTGCAAGGAAAAAGAAATTATTAGTATCTTACTATATAAAATGCACCACAAAGGGGCTGGATATTAACCCTGACTGTGCCCATTTGTATTTATTTTCCCATTTTACTTATAATAGATTCTGAAACCTCCATGAATGACAGCAAAGCAGAACCCCATGTGGCTGCATGCCTCTGTCTCCTACTATTACAATATGCTACAATCTTATAGAGGCTTGTGCATTCAAGATAAGTCAAATAGGGCTTCCCTGGTGGCGCAGTGGTTGAGAGTCTGCCTGCCGATGCAGGGGACACAGGTTCGTGCCCCGGTCCAGGAAGATCCCACATGCCGCAGAGCGGCTAGGCCCGTGAGCCATGGCCACTGAGCCTGCGCATCCGAAGCCTGTGCTCTACAACGGGAGAGGCCACAACAGTGAGAGGCCTGCGTAACGCAAAAAAAAAAAAAAAGATAGATCAAATAATATTTTCCTATATTTATATAATAATAGGAACTCTAATTTATTAAGCATCTTCTGTGTACCAAGCACTAGGTGAACCATTTATTAGTTTCATTTGAGTGTGGTCTATTGTGTGGGTTAAGATAATATTAGCTGCTATGACAGTCAACACTGGCATCTCAATGGCTTAACACAGTTGACAATTTTTTCTTGTTTATATGAAGTCTAATCTGCGGTAGAAAAGAATCTCTGTTCCACACAGCTATTCAGAGACTCAGGCTGACAAATGTTCTACCATTTTCAACACATGGATTTCTAGATGGACCTGGTATCAATAGAGCTAGCAGATGGGGGAAAAGAGAGAGAGTGGAGGATCCCACTGAAGGTATTTATGGGCCATGCCTGGTATGGGTGTCATCACTTCTCCCCACACTACTTCCGCCAGAATTTAGTCAGATAACCTTATTTAGCTATGAGGGAAGCTGAGAAATACAGTTGATCTGTGAGCCCAAAAAGATAGGAAAATGGATTTAATTGGTAGCTTGTCTATCTTTGCCATGTGAATTCTTTAGGGAAAAAAAATGAGGTGTGTGCACATGATTCAGGGGTAACTGTAAGAGGGTGGGGAGAGAAAGAACTGGTGTTCTTAACAATCAACCAGTAATCACATTGTAATCTCCAAAACACTTGTGACCCTCAGGCATTAAAAATTTCAGAGAAGCATCTCTTAGTATGAACACATGGAAATTATAAAATCTGTAGATGTAGATGAAGGACTTGAGTAAAATGAAACCCAGTGTCATCGCTCCGTTCACCACAGGACAAATTACTACACTTGTGCCTTGGGATTTGAAACTACCTTCATTTACACTTTTATGAATATTTATCTTTAGATTTTTATTTTGAAGAAAAAATTGAAGAGCAGTGAAGGAAATTGGGAAGATGTATCCCCTAGACTGTCCGGTATGAAGAAAATGGAAACTTAGCTTTTTTAATGGCCTGCATTCTTTATCTATGCCCACCAGGCATAAGTAATGAATATTTTGTCCCATTGATGGGACTTGCTAATGCTTTTTGCCATTTCGCAGCCAGAATATTAGCCTTAGTATAGACACCATAGCTAAGCCTTTTTGTGTTTGTTCTAACCCTTTAATTGGTTGTTTAAATAAGGGAAGAAAATGTACTTATTGCGTTTATAGAAGTTATCAATTTGTTTATCAAAAGATATAGAAAATAGTTTTGTTTTGGAAAATGGGTTTGGACCTCAAGGTATCTTTGGCAGTAGTAATAGTTGAAAACAGAGTAAAGAATAAGGGTGAAATAATACAACAAACATGCATGCATGCACACGCACACACATGCGTGCACACACACACACACAATAAGCAGGCAATCAGCAATGCATTAGGACAAAGGAATATGATCTTTTGGTCCTTCATCTTGACAACACCACATAGAAAATATCTGATTTCCTAAAGAACGTGTATTAATGTGTATGTATATATTGCAATAACTGAAAGGAAATCCTAGGCTAGGAATATTTACGCTGGTCTATTTTGAGGACATTTTCTGACCTTTCTTGAGGCTACAAGGATTTTGGAAATATTACATCAGTCACTGGTACAGTGTTACCAAAGAATGTATGATCTTGGATACTGATATAATAAGGGTAAAGCCACCAGTCTATACAATGGCTAAATCAGCAAAGCAGCTCCATTTACTTTGCCTAATGTTTCAAACAAATGCTCAGTCTAAATCATACTTTCTGTTGACTACTTTCTATGGTGCCCTTTAAAAATCTGTAATAAAAAATAAACTCTGTGCATGTACTTTCTACCTCAATTCGGTGCTTACTGTTGCATGAGAGCTGAATAGGATGTCACTTGAGATCAGAAGGACATAATTTTCAGAAATACAAATTTTAAAATAAAAGAGGGAATGGTTACTATCAAGAAATATATTTAAACTCTTTCTTTAGTGCTAGAAGTGCTAAGTGCATCATTTTACTACTTCATGCTATAAGACTATCAATCAATAGTTATTTACTCCAGGAAATAAATCAGAGAAAGAGAATGGAAAAAGAAACCATCTTCTAGAAGAGTTAGAGCCACATATCATTTTAATGTTTATTCAGTAGAAATTTGAAAAATATACATGTTAAACAAATGTCTGCTGAATTCTCTCAGTTGTCTTTCCCCTTGCATGAATTAAATGAACTATTTAAAATCTCCTATGGTTTGAAGGCGATAAAAGTTTAGGATATTTTTCAGGAACATTTAGGAAAAATATGTAAGTATGCACAAAATCATCGTTGCTTTTTGGAAAGGCTTTATTCACACAGTCTTAGTATTTAGCTCTTATACGTCCTTTATGGAATGGAAGAAAAGAGATCAAATCTTCATGTTTAATTTAGAGGTTGACTGTTTACGGTTGTTAGGCCAAGGCAACTTTAGGCCCAAGGACACGGGAAATGAGTAGAATTCAAGTTGTGACACCAGAATAAAAAATGATGTGGATCCATGGAAATTCTGTTCCTGTAGAACATTTGAATTTAATTAAAATGTCAACTCCAGAGCCTCAAATCCGACATGTCCACACACACTGCCACACACATGTCCTACAAGAAGACCTCCCCACATACATACAAAGACACACATGCACACCCTCATGCCATAGGTACCAGACACACATATACCACACACACACAGACACAGAGATCACAACCATGCAAACACATAAATCACACGCACAGCAGACACACATATATACTTAAGCATACACACCACACACATGCACACGTAGCCACACACACACACTCACACACATATTAGCGTCAGATACACACACACATTTCTATATGCAATCACTTGTTAGCCTAAGATAAATAAATGAAAGGGACTCAGCAGAATTTTCCATCATTTCATTCCTTTTTCTCCACTGTATCCACTGACAAAAATTTGTAATGGATATTTGGACCTGATATTTCCAAACTCTCCACCCATATTGCCTATTATTTAAAAGCCATGGTAAAAGCGGAGGCCTGAAATTTTCAGTGCCTTTTGTAATGAAACAAAAAATGTAAAGAAAAACTGTCATATTTATACCTTAGCCTTTCTGCTTATCTCTCAGGCATATACTATCTCTCATGATATTTCTAGAGTGATTTAGAATTTACATAGTGCTTTCACATAAACCATTTTATGCAATCCTCACAGTGAGGTATTGAGGTAGGTATAACTACAGGTGAAGAAACTGAGACCTCAGGGAGTTTTAGGGCCTGTCAAAGGGTCATGGCTAGGAAGAAACAGCTCTACGATTCCAAACCAAGTCAAAGGTATTTGCTTTTTCTAAATGACTTCTCCTGTTCATATTTGCCACCCTCCCCAGGGCTGCACCATGAATCAATAGATGGCATTTCTACACTTTGAACTGCTTGAAAGATCAATCCCCTTTAATTTCTGTTTTCAGTTATCACCGCACGTCCTCACTGGCACTAATTGCAGGAAAGCTCAAGTGCATAAACACATTCATGACGTCCTAGTGCCCAGTCCCACAGCTGATTCATGGTCATATTGCCCCTCTAGGTTATAGGATGATTGAAGGCCCTCCCTGAGATGCTGATCGTGTGCAAGGGCATCACCAGCCTTGGACATGGTCAGTTGTCTACTCTATCAAAGCAACCAGTAGATGAAAGAAACAGATTTCAGGGCTGCCAAAAAATTTTTGCAGGTTATATAACAACTTTTACACTGTTCTCAATAGTGCCTGGCTCATATTGGTACTTAAAATCATTTGTTGTACACATAATGCACATGAAATTAGATGACACTGTAGAAATAAGAAAATTGATTTCATTCATTTTGCTGCTATGGTTTCTCCACAATGGAAGATAAGATCCTTCCTTCCTTCCTTTCTTCCTTCCTTCCGTCCTTCCTTCCATCCTTCCTTCCTTCCTTCCTTCCTTTCTTCCTTTCTTTTGCATTGACTAGCTTATTTACCTATCTTTCAGCAAGGATTTATATGCATGTGTACCTCCATTCTAAAAGTTACAAACATCAGTTCTTCTATGTGTAAATCACACCACAGCCAACCACAAAGGTCAGACCATAGCATGGGTTGTTTGGAAAAGCATTCCTTCCAGAAATGAATGACCACACAGTAACTGATCAAAGTTCTTGCTTGACATTCACAGGCTCTCTCTCCACTAATTCTTATCATTTATCAAAATGCCAACATGAAAGTCTACTTCTCTACTTACACATAATGAAGAATTCCCCAGCCATCACCAAATCAAAAATGAAGAAACCAATTATCTTGCATTCATTTCCTGAGTTTCTTTGTAAACAGTCCTTTCTACTTTGGGAAGTTGGCCTCCCTTTTGCAATGGCTTTATTTAATAATCTCACTGCAGTGAAGTCACCTAAATTATAATCTTAGGCCAGCCAGTGAAATGATGCTGAGAACGTTCATACTTATAGAGTATACTTAGATCAGGGGATTTCCTTGGCATCTGATTTCTACATCCAAATATTTGTTTGAACTTTAATATTTTGATAATTCATTTAGGGCAACCATGCTCAGTAAACAGAAATAATGTAATAATAAAAATATAACATAATGTCCTATAGAATGTGTAAATTTTACTATTTGGTTAACACATACACACGACAACAACAACCAAAACCCCAGGAGATGTTCTGTTTGGAATGTTAACTTCAAATGACTCTCATGCACTATTTGCAGCATCCTAATTGAGAGTGTAGATGTAACCAATGTTCTGAATGATGAATTATAGAAAAATGTTTAAACAATTGTCATAATAGCCATAGGATACTTAAAGTGCAAGAAACAGAAGACTGTGCAATATTTTCTGTAAAATCTGAATGAGTCTGAAAGGAGAGCAGCTGTCCATGGTACTGATGGCCAGGAACTGACAAGTGTGGAGCTAAGTGGTCAATGAGTTCATGATCAGAGACCAAAATACCACCTGTTCTCAATATGTGCATTTTCCAGAGGGTAAGGATTAGTAATAGACTCAAACCCTGGAGATCTTCATGTTACTTCCCATCGAGTGTTTGACACAAACTAGCTCCAATATTTCAAAACCAAGACATAGAGAATGAATAGAATTGGTGAGAGCAAAAAGATGTGCATCTTAGATGCCAAAAGCCAACTGAAAAGTTGTATTTCTACATTTTAGTAGTCAGTTACTTCACAGTGAGTACTGTGATTGAAGACGAAAGAGTTTTAGTTTTATTTTACCACTCAGTAACTGTATAATCTTGGGAAATTCCTCTATCTCTCTGAATATGTTTCTTTATCTGTAAAATGGGATAATAATGAGTATCTCTTGTGGTTTACTTTTATTGTCTCTCTCTACTAACCAAAATGAAAGCCATCTGAGGTAGGGATTTATCTGTTTTGTTCACTAATCTATCCAAGCAGTTAGACTAGTTTTTCAGAACACTGAAGGTGTTCAATAAATATTTGCTGAATAAATGAATCAGGGAGAAGGAATTTCTTCAGTTTGGAGCTGAAAATGCCCTTGGATGTCTCTAGATGCTAAGGGAGACATATGGTGAAAAGGCAGCTGGATAAGAAGCAAATAGAAAAATAAAACTGAAAAAGATGAGAATTTAAGAGAAATGTTAAGATGGATAGAGCAAAATTGGACAAAACTAACTGGTATCTGAGGTGTTACTAAGGGGAGTATATTCTAGGAGATACAGCTCTCTATCCCAGACTATTAATTTTGAGAAGGGGCACTTGTTAAAAAACTGTAATACCTGACACTTATACTCTGCATTACAACAGGCACTTTGAACCATTTGGAACATTTCTATGACTTTGTCAGGGAGTCATGCTTAGGCACCTGGAGTAAAGACTTATTGAGAATTTGTCTTTCAGAGAAAGAAATATTAATCTGGCATTGAAGGCCCACTTTTAACTTGCTATCCCAAAACCTTATCTTGTGGGATTTCTCAGTGTGATCCTGCCCTCTATTTTTCATGCAGTCAGGACAGCCGTGGCTTATTCTTGCCTCTGAACGCTATTCATAATATTTTTTGCTACCAAAAACAATGGTCTTTTTCTTTTCACCTAATCAAATGCTACACATTTTTGAGGTACACTCAAATATCAGCAACTCTTATGACTGTACTTCTAACTATTCCTCACTTCATTAATGTCTTCTATTAATAAGCTTTTATATCATTTAATGCTCTACTATTCACTTTGTCACTTAGACATAAACTATTCAACATTATTTCATTGTTTTCCTTTGCCTAAGTGTGCTATTACCATTTGAAGATGAAGATATTTCTTATATTTCTATTATATACTTCAAAATACCAGGTATATTTCTTTAGTGTATTGTGGGTATCAAATGAATGTCAACTTGAGATAAATTGATTGCCTGACTGTCTCCTCATGTACACTCACTTAGAAGAACCATGAGCTATTAAGTCTTCCTCTACACAGGGGTTATTTCATGTTCTGGTTTGTTGGGGGCTCAGGGTAGGGTACATGAGCAAAAGGCAAGTGGGGGTTTCACTGGTCCATTTGAACATCATAGGTCACAGTTAGGGGAGGCAAGAGGGGAATCTGTCACAGGGGTCAGCCTTATCACACTGGTGTACCTGGTCACCTGGGCGGGTACACAGAACCTGCTTGTTGGGCTGTCAAGGCAGCAGGAACATATGAGGTTGTAAATCTTCTACAACACAGGTGAAGAAACTGAAGTTAAGAAATTTGGTCAGGGCCAAATAACTAACAGGTGATGACACCACAATTTGAACTCAGGCAGGCTGACTTCAAAGTCCTCAACTATTAGGCTCGCCCACCTCCCAAGAGATGATACTAGAAGAATAACAGGAAACTTCCTGTGATTGCTGTGCTTTCCAGATAGACTAAGTGGCTCCATCTTATCCACTGTCAGGCAACAGGCCCACTTACACAAGATGTATCTGAATGAAACACCAATAAAAATGCCAAGAGAGGTCAAAGACATGATGATGAATGGCATTTACTGATTAGAAGTGAGGAGATTTCTCATTCTCTGGCAAAACCTTTCAGAGCAAAATTCACCATTCCATCAACAAAAAGGATAGGAGCAGATGAAGACAAAGAAATGGGTGGTAAGGGAAAAAAAAACAGGAAATTAAAAGGCAAGAGAGAGGATTCAGGAGAAAATGTGCTAAAGAGTAAAGGCAGTGACCAAAAACAATGGCAGTGAGGGAATGTGATGAAGACAAAAGGAAAGAAACAGCAGCTAAAACGGGGGCAGTTCTCCAAGACCCCAGCTGTGTCAAGCTCTCCTGAGGGTATCACAGAGCCAAAAAGGGTGAGTTCCTGTCAACAGGACAATAATAACAGTCCAGCAGGGCAGCCTAGTAGAATTCTGTGATAAGTTTAGAAATGTTCAGTGTTTGCACTACCCATTATGTGGCACGACCACAGGTGGTTACTGAACACTTGAATTGTGGCCAGTGCAAACGAAGAGGTGAAGTTTTAATTTTATTTAAGTTTAATTAATTTAAATATAAATAACCACATGTGGCTGGTGATTGCTGTATTCCATAGCAAAGTCCTAGGACTTTCAGGTGAAAAAAGAACTCTAGGGACTTCTCTGAAAAGCACATTTTATAACCCCCCTTACTCCTCACTCTTTCTAGAGATGTCAGTGCCACAGAAAAATACATGAACATTCAAAGCTTAATCCTGAGTAATCAAAAAAAGGCTACAATGTATTTCATTTGGTGAGTGTTATGAGCTGAATTATGTATTCGCTAAGTGTTATGAGCTGAATTATGTACCCCCCACCCCATTCATGTGTTGAAACCCTAATCCCCCAGGATGTCAGAATGTGGCTGTTTTGGAGACAGTCTTTAAAGAGGTGATTAAGTTAAATGAGTCTGTTGGGTTGGGCCTTAATCCAAGCTGACTGGTGTCCTTATAAAAAGAGGAGATTAGGATACAGAAAGACACCAGAGATGTGCTCGCACAGAGAAAAGGCCATGTGAGGACCCAGAGGGAAGGTGGTCATCTGCAAGCCAAAGAGAGAGGCCTCAGAAGAAACCAAGCCTGCTGACACCTTGATCTTGGACTTCTACCCACCAAAACTGTGAGAAAATAAATTTCTGTTGTTTAAGCCACCCAGTTTTTGGTATTTTGTTATGGCGGCCACAGCAAAATATTACATTTTACATATTACACCAAGGCAGTTAAAAATGAGTGTAATACATTTTTTAAAATTCCATGAGATTTAAGTCAAAACTTTTAGGGTCTAAAGGTTTAACCTTTGTTTTTTTATACAATCTTATTTCTTGACCAATCCCTCAAAGCTGAGAACTCACAATCAAAACCAATGCATAAGGCTCAGAATCTTGTAGCAAAACATTCAAAAGAGGAAACAAATTATAAACTACACTTATCTGCTGTTAAGGAGTATTTTATATGCTATTCAATTTAAATTCTAAAAGCTATATTAATGACAGTTAAATGACAGTTAAATGTGACTCTTCCATGCAAGATTGAAGGGAGATTTCTGTTTGCTGAGCCCTGGTTTGGTGCTATGAAGGTCAGCATTCTCAAGTATGGAATTTGAATTAGTGTCTGGGTGTGACAAGAGCTGCATAAATTACCTATTGCAATGGCAAGCTCTTTCAATGATCCCTGCTGGCAGACCTGGTGAGTGTGGGGAGGAGAAAAGGAATCTCTCTCTCTCTCTCTCTCTCCACTTTTCCTTGTCAACAAAGTATGTTTGTCATGTTTTATTCCATGCTTTTTTTTGAGATGAATGTTGTCTTCATAAATATTTTTTTTTTTGTGATATGCTCCAATTCATCCCATGATTGCTAGGCATGGTCTGACCTGTAATAGTACTTTGAAACTTTCAGGTATCAAGGCATTATGACAAGATATGCTGTTCTGCTGAACAGAAGCTCCAGCGGCAGGCCTAAAGCTATACCTTCTAACAGAAATTTTCTATCAGTTGGAATAAATGCTGCATATTTGGCAGCAAATATATAAATTCATTTGTAGAGACTCAGAGATCTTAACAAAAAGCTGTTTCCCCCTTCTAACATATTAACTGATAATACATCTCCAATTACAGGGATTTTTTTCAAGAAAAACCTCATTTGGAGTCAATGTTAAAACTGGCTCTTCTCCAAGATGAAATCATGAAGTTGGCAAAATCAGTTTTTCCTGGTCCCCCACGTCTCCTGTGTTATTGTTCACAGTATGGGATCAGTTCATTTTGGGTAGTCCCCCAGTGCTTCAAACCTTCAGTTGCTCTTTCTTGTATTCAGATTTATTTATAAGATATTTTATTCCCTCTAGGCTCTAAGGATTTCTAGTTAATAAACAACTCTTGCTAATATATTAATGGGTTAGGTTGGACTTTCAACTTTCTAGGCATCATCTTTGTTATCACACTCTTCTGCTAACAGTGTTGCAGATTAAATAAGAGATAGGGATGGAGATCATCTGACTCCAGGGTAGATGCAGGAGGGAGCAATATTCCCTCCCAGATGGAGCTTCAGTTTCCTCTGAAATTTTACTTCTTATAAAGCTTTCTACTCTTCCTCTCTTTGTGAAGGCTTTGGTTCAATCAGTAGGTACTTCGTTTGGGGAACTGGTCATTGGACATGAAGGCTCCTACGTTGGGGTAGAAAGGGTAGCTACACCCATGCTGACATATGAGATTTTCAGGCACTATTTTGTAACTCTGGTCTGTCCTTCAGAACCAGTAGAAATATCCAAACCAAATAAACCCGATCTTAATTTTCAGAATGGGAATCAAAAATGTATTGAATAGTTGGGTCATTCAAAACATCTGTATCAATCAGGATAGGCTAAGGTATGCTTCCATAATAAGCAACCCCAAATCCTAATGACCTAATGACTATAATAAAGCTTATTTGTCTCTTCTGTCTATATTCATCACAGATGGGCTAAGAGCTGCACTTCAGATCTTCCTCTCCCAGGATCTAGGCTGAGAAAGCATCCATGTATCAAATGTTGTCAACCACCATGCCAGAGGAAAAAGAGAGCTCTGGAAGGTCTCACACCAGCAATTCAATGTTTAGCCCAGAAGTGACATATGTTACTTCTGCTCACAACTCACCAGCCAGAATTAATCACAGGGCGCACCCAGCCACAGGGGCCTCGGAAATGCCATTCCCATTTTCTTGTGTCTGAAAAAGAGAAAAGAGACATATTTGGCCAATAGCATGAATGACAGCCACAGTACTTGAAAGGACTCTTTTCCCTTGAAAATTTATAAGGACAAAACATGAACTAAAATTAACTAGATGTGTACTGTGAAGATGTGTATAAAGAACTGTATTCGTGTTACTAAACAGTTAAGTTAGTCATGAACAAATGCATAGTAAATTATAAATAACTCTAACAAATAGTGGCCAGAGAAGCATCTCTTCTCTAGGCCTGGTGTAGATAATCTTGTTTTGTGGTCCTACTTTGGTATTCTGGGCTACTCTATGTCAAACTGTCAGCTTTTATCAGAGCTGATATATTCATTACAAAGTGTTCCCAGTTCTAACCTCCAGATGGAAAAACTTTCATGTTTAATGCATAGAAACTTTTGGCCTTAATTATATAGCTTTCATTAAGTGAATTTGTGTTGCTATGGTTATTTTCCTTTTCACTTTATACAATAAAAGTCTGTGAGTCATCGGAAATGTAGGGGGTTCCTCAATATGAATATGTTTTGCCGTGTATCCCCCCATCTGTGAATATCTTCTGCAGAAGAAGTTATAAATACCTCAGACTGAACCTTACAAAATGGCCACTTTTGAGGGTCAAACAGTTGAACATCGTCAATAGGGTATGTTTCAACCTAATGAATACCTCCATGGTTTTAGATTAGAAAAATCTTTTCAAGGATGAATATTGCTTTTGGAGTCTTTCCCACTTAGTTATAATCCCTGGTATGAGTCAATAGTGTGGATTTTGAATTCAAATTGTTCTGTCCTTTTGTCAAGATTCTCCTTTCCTTAGTTACAGGGCCTTATGTAGACTCTCTGGCCTTTAGTTGCCTTGTGGCCATAAAAATAATACCAAACTAGAAAAAAATACCAACCTCATGGGGACGTTGTGTGGACAGAATGTGACTGTGTGTGACACCTGTGTACTGTCCCTGGCAGCCATCAAATGCTCCCATACTGTAGTTTTATACATGACTTCTTCTCACTTACAATTACTGCTGACTGCCACACAACCACATTAAAAAATGCCTGTCTATAATTCTGCCAACTAGAGTCTTCCTGATCATCTTTTCCATGTCCTCTGTGTGTGTATGCAAGTGTACCTTCTCCTACCAGAATGGTCCCCTCCATTCAAGGAGAGTAGATGCACAGACATGCCCTCCCAGGCTTCCTCACAGCCTCGACACCACATTAAGCACCTCTGAGTTCCCCCAGAGGAGGGAAGAACCTAGAAGAGGGACTAAGGAGAAATCTAGGAACGCTTGCATTTTCATGGTAACACAAGGCTAACCAGGAGAGACCGGGCAAAGACAAATAGAGGTGCCAGGTCACATCTGAATAAAGTGTAGCCTAATTTTCCATGCTCGTGTTTGCATACTCTTCCGTCTGATCCCTCTTTTGCAGGTCCTGAGTCAGGAATGAGCTAAAGGAGTTCCTCAACCCCTCTGTTTCTCTTCCATAAGCAACAACTTGCATAGAAGGAGTCCATTAATGAGCAGATGAGAGAACCAGTGTGGATTGCTGATCACCAGGGGTATCTAGTATCTGGATATCCCTGCTCATTCCTTCCTCCCATCACCAAATACACATTGGTAAGAATCCAGTGTTCTTACAAATAAAGTTCATTCCTATATATAGAAGCATGTAACAAACTGAGAAAGAACTCTAAGAGAATTTGAAATGAATATTAATAGTAAGAAAACATTAGGACAATTTGATTTGCTCTACTTTAAAAGCTGACTTGAGACAACGCACAGAGTTGGTGGAATATCCATTCTAATTTTGTCTATCCTAATGATCTTTGTTCAAAATAAAAACTTGTAGCCACATGATTTGAGATAAATAGGATGTAGCCTCGGGACCTATTTTTTTTTAATTTAATTTAATTTATTTACTTTTATACAGCAGGTTCTTTTTTGTTTTTAATATAGCAGGTTCTTATTAGTTATCTATTTTATACATATCAGTGTATATATGTTAATCCCAATCTCCCAGATTTAAGACTTTGCATTTCATATTTAGAAACGTATAACACACAGAGGTGGAATTATTTTTAAATTCCCAAATCTATCAAGAATATTTACAAATCCTTATATCAATTTATTTTTCATTTAGTGAATTCCTGTCTCAAAGAAGTTATATGTGCTATGTGAACAAGGTCTCAGTCTTTAAAACCCCTCCTGAGATTGGAAAGGGTTTGACCTATAATTCTGTATGGTATCTAAGTCATCTTTCTAACTCTGTTAGAAACAGAGTTAACTAAAAGTCAGTAATCTTACAGCCTCTATCATGAATATTTATGAGAATTTTTCAACATTTCATAAACATAGAGTGTCATGGAAAATTAACATTCAATAGAAATTGATCAGTTCTATAGAAGATGATGATAAAATTTGCTTTACGCATAAGAACCAGCTGTGTCTTTGCACACTCAGAGTCACTAAGATGCCTCTCTACTACTACTACCTGGGCTGGGCTTCTTGGTTCTGCACTACCAGTCAGGCTGGGGGCCATTCCCAGGGGTGTGTAAGCCCGTGTATAATCAACATTCCATTGTGTTGTGGTGAAGCCTATCCTCCCACCAGGAAGAGGCTAGAGTGGATATAAATAATTGAATTCTAAACCCTAAAAGCCAGTCGTGGGATAGTAACCCTTCCAGTACAGTGAGCTTCATCATAAGAGAGAGGACATCACAAGCTATATCCTTTTTCAGGATTCCTCCACTGAAGCATACTGATGGAGTCAGATGGGTCACGGGATCCTCTCTCCTGCTCATTCAATAAGAGACATTGTCTCTCTGCCAGTTTCCCTGTGGGAGCCCAATCATTATTAATTGAATGAATGAATGAACTGACATGAAGTATGGGATGGGTGATGCTGAAAGACTTGCCTTGCAATGGTCATATGGCCCTACTGGCACACAAATAATAGAATTTCTGGAGGTTATTACTTTTCCTAGCTGGTGGCCAAGACAATGGCTTTGCAACTGACAGTGTTCCTCTATGTGAGAAGATGACAGTATGTTCTCTGCCAATGTTTGTTCTGTTTTGGTGTTGAACAGAGCCACAAAATTGGCTCATTCACACAGCATTTTGGGTAGAAAAGTTAAGAGAATGGCAGGAACATTCTGCCATTTAGTTGTAAACTTTCAAGAACTATCTAACTATCTGGATTATTAAATAGTGATCTTTTTAGTGACTTGCCTCTATTGCACCTTTCCAAAGCATTCAATTCCATTTTCAAAAGCAACAATTGTACTTATTTTTATATTCATATTTTGTTGTATTGTATATTATTTGTTTTAATTTCTTCATTACAATAATAAGTATAATCAGCATAAATAAATTTGGAAAATGAACATAACTAACTCTTGGTCAATAACAACAGCAGAAACTCAATAGATGAGAACAGATGTGTATAAGCATATTAGCGATTAGCTGAAATCACTTCAGAGTGCTCAGTCAGTATGTTTTGCAGAGGGAACAAGACGGTCTATCAATCTAGCTAGTCAGTTGAATAGAGGCAGATTAAGACAGTTTCCCCTGTACTGTTGTCCCAGTGTCCACAGTGGCTCTCACACCTCTTGTATCCACTTCGTATTCCTTTCTAACTCTTTGGTCACTTTGTACCTCTCTGTCTCTTTATCTACAGAGCCTGGTATATAATAATTGCTAAGTAAATAAATAATGGATGTTGGCAACCAACTAATTATGAGCTGTCAATTATGATCCTTGGATACTTGGTGGTTCTATGATTTTTCTTCCTCACTATTGCCATATCTGAAGCTCTTTGGATTGTTTAGTGCAGCACTATATTAGGAATGTAATTAAAGTTCATCTGTGACATATGGGTGCACTGCTTTGGTGCTTATAACCCTAGGTGACACGGAACTTTTAAGAATTGGTGGCACTAGAAGTTTCATTTCTCTCGGTTAAATAAGCCAAGTCCTCTAGCTTTTCTACCTGGGCTTAATTTTCTGTCCTCTCATCATGCTTCTAAAGGCAAACTGTGATTTAAGTTATAAAGCCCAGGAATAAATACAACATCTGAAAGAATGCCAGACTAATTCTGAGAATAACTAAAATGACCTTTTTATGCTTATTGACAAGATTGCTCACATATTTCAGTCAGTATTACATTTGTTTGGTTTTATACGTGTTGCTTCAACTGCCATGTTAAACAAATCTAAGTGATGGTGCATTCAATATGCAACTTTATTTTTTAAATGCATTAAGTGGGGTTAATTCTAACCTGCCTGAGGATGGAAACTTGGTCAAGAACCCTGGCTTTGTACTCATTCTAAAGTAATGGACAGCTCTAGAGTCACCTGAAGTCCCCAAACAATATTAATTCAAAAGTTACAACATCCAGTCTGAGATATTATTCAAATCACTAAACTTAATTTAGCATTAAACTGGAAATATTTTCCCCTTCTTTAGCTTGGAGCTGCTTGAGCCTGGAAGCCTGCAATGTAGAGGGAGGGACAGGATGGAATTTTCTCCATTTTTCCATACATTGGGCTTCTTCTTCCCTCATTCTCACTTACTAGCCAATTCCTGACCCTTCTGTGGGGAGAAGTAGGGAGAAAGATGAGTGGTGAATAGAAAAGGTCTTATTCACATTGTTACTGTTGTAAGCTTCATGTTCTCTGAGCTTGGCTGATGAGAAAAGCCAACTCTTTGTGCCAGAAGATGTTTTCATGAGGTTCCCTGATCGACCTCTCTGATGGCATTTTTTTTTTTTTTTTTTTTTTTTTTTTTTTGCGGTACGCAGGCTTCTCACTGTTGTGGCCTCTCCCATTGCAGAGCACAGGCTCCGGACGCACAGGCTCAGCGGCCATGGCTCACGGGCCCAGCCACTCCACAGCATGTGGGATCTTCCTGGACCGGGGCACGAACCCGTGTCCCCTGCATTGGCAGGTGGACCCTCAACCACTGCGCCACCAGGGAAGCCCTCTCTGATGACATTTTTTATCACATGGTGGTTGCAGCTCTTTTCCAGGCTGTCAGTTGCAACTACTCTTTTTTTAAAAAAAATAAATTTATTTATCTATTTTTGGCTGCATTGGGTCTTCGTTGCTGCACATGGGCTTTTTCTAGTTGCAGCAAGTGGAGGCTACTCTTCGTTGCGATGCCTGGGCTTCTCATTGCAGTGGCTTCTCTTGCTGTGGAGCATGGGCTTTAGGTACACGGGCATCATTAGTTGTGGTGCGTATGCTCAGTAGTTGTGGCTCACGGGTTCTAAAGCACAGGCTCAGTATTTGTGGTGCATGGGCTCAGTTGCTCCACGGCATGTAGGATCTTCTGGGACTAGGGCTCGAACCCGTGTCCCCTGCATTGGCAGGTGGATTCTTAACCACTGCACCACTAGGGAAGTCCAGTACCAACTACTCTTACAGCCCCTAAGAATTCTGAATTCACCTCCAGTTTGTTCCTGGGAATATCCCTCTGTGTGGCCCTTTTGGACAGGACATAAGATGACCCCACATTAATTCTGTCTCCTATATAACTCATATATGATCCACAGGAAACACTCACATATCTGTTGGCTCAGAAAACTCTGGAAGTTCAAGCTGCTCCTAATGTTGACACTGGGATATCTTAACTTTCTCAGGCTTTAGTCTTTGTGTATCCCACCTCCACACACATTTCAAAATTCTCCAAGTCATTCCATAAGAGCCTTTTCCACATAGCTTGAGATGATGGGGCTAGAACTCACTCGCTCTTGTAGGGAACAGAGTGGCAACAGCTCTCTCAAAGAAATGTCATCACCAAATTTTCTCCCCTTTTCATGTACTTTCTCTATTTATGTCTCTCATTTGGTTGAGGGTTCTGTAAGTCGTAGTAGTTCTTTATAATTTCCTTTGTAATTTCTGCAGATGCGAGTTTGTTTCACACTCACTCTGGTTTTCTACTGTCACTTGACTCAAAACTGAGACAGAAGGAGTCCCATCCTAACATCCTGTTAAATAATCATTGCTCTATCATGCTCCTGGTTCAGATCAAAGCTGATTAACACCTATAAACAAATGAAGAAATGGAGGCAAAAAAGTGCATAAGAAATATATGACCAGTCAAAGGACTTCCAGAATCTAAACAGTTCTCTAATAGTCAATTTTATTTGATTCATACAATATTCCTCCTATAAAAATCCCACCAGTCTTTGAATGATCACTGAAACTGGCATAGAGGAAGTATTAATTGTTGTCACAAATGCAAAATGTAGCTCCAAAGAGAGTCACACTAAAGGTTAGAGGTGACCCTTGGTCAGAGATTCTTGTGCCCTCAAGTGCTGGAATCACCTTCTGGGTGTTTACACTCTTCTTGGCTTGATTCCTCACCCAGAAACCTGGGAATCCTTTCTTCACCAGGAAGCCCAACAGTTTGGCACATCAATTCTCTCCTTTTCCTCTGGAATTATACCCAGAAACTTACACATAAGTATGTTGGCACAAGGTAAGAAAAGAGCCTTATTAAGAGAAAGGAAAAGCAATGCAAATCAAATATTCAGCCATAGAAAGATCACAGCTGTCCCCAATCCTACAATACTCAAAACAGAAGTCCCCAAATGTCATTTTCAATTTTTGGATAAAAGACCTTTTCCTACTGGGACCTCCTGTCACCTCTGCTGTGCTCTGTTGGCATGAGCTGCTGCCATGTGCTAGGTTATTTGCCTCCTGTTGGCAAATTTGTTCCCACATGGTCTACCCCGGCCCCCACACACGTGCCCCTAGAAGGATGCTCTGGCCCACTCACCTTCCTCTTCCGGAGCCTGATGTCATGCTGAAGTAATTATTGGCCTGCTCCTCTGGATCCAGTGACCTTTATTGTGCACCTGTTCTGGGGAAGGCATTGAACTAGACAGGACTCTTCTCGTTGCAAATGATAGAATGTCAACTTGAGCTCTCTAGGTATGAGGGTGAATTAACTGGCCCAGGATCCAGGTTAGGTAGGGGTATAACTAATGACACAGGAGCCAGGGACCTGTTCCACCAGGACTCCACCCCTCTGCCCCTTATCCCTGTCTCTCAGGCTTCATTCCCTTCATCAGCACACTTTCTTCTTCCATGTACTGGGAGATAGAGTTGGTGTCAAGATCACACCCTCACAGATTTCCAGAGAAGAAGAGCCCCCTCCTCTCTCAATTCTAGGGCTGAACAGAAAGATCTGGACAAGAATTTTGGCCCACAAAGTAAGAGCTCATCTCCTGGGCCAATCACTGAGGCCTAGGAGGCAGGATCAGGGCAGCTCCTGCTGTGAGAAAGGGAGAAGATGCGGGGCATTGCTTTCAGGATGACGGAGATGAGCCAGGTGCTTCAAACAACGGAGGTCCACCAAGGGAATGATGCCAGCGTGACATGAATGAGAGGGAAACCTAACATTCTACTGACTTTGGCAGTAATTACAAGCAACACTTGTTTACCAAACTTCTGCTTTTACACCACGAGGCTAAGAGAAAGAACTCTTCCCTTGAGGCCATCTGTCACCTGGATAGTAGGGGGCAATGCCCAAAGGAAAGAAAAACTGTATCAGTCTCTTACTAAATCTGGACTTGGTTCTGCTCACCCATCTACTCACACCAAGTTGGGGTGAAGGAAAGTGCAGAGCTTATTGCAGGTGCCAAGCGCAAGGAGGATGGGAAGCTCATGCTCAAAAGACCCAAACTCCCTGATGACTTTCAGGGAAGGCTTTTTAAAGGGAGCGTGAGAGAGGGGACTGTAAGTGTGCGTGATCAGCGCACACAATTCAGATTGGCTGGCATCAAGGTGAAGTTTCGAGCGTCACTAGTCTTCTGGTTTCAACGGGTCTGGGGGTGGTCTACATGTTTGCAGTCAGCAGTTTTCATCTGGTGGGGGTCTGCTTCCTATAAAAATAACTTAGGAATGTGTGTGAGACCTTTATCTATAACTTTCAGGGAACTGGGAGTTAGGTGAATCTGCAATGTGGCTGGTTTATTGTCTAAATTGTTACCAGTTTCCCAGCCCAATAGCTATTCTTTGTTTCTATATCTTCACGTTTCCTAATCATTAACTCTTGAGCCAGCCTTTAGAGACTCAGGGGAGACCCGGGGGACTAAAGCAAAAGCCTTTTACTTCAAGGGACAGGGACACAGGAGCTTGTATACAGTTTCAATTCAGAACTCCTCATGTCTTCACCTGGAAAGAGTGAGGAAAGTTAGGTAAAGAGTTATAGTTCAGCTCAAAGCATTTCTGGGATCTCAATATTCTGCTAATACTCAATTTTATTTGATTTATCATATGTACACTCTATAAAAATCCTGCTAACCTTGGAAGAGTCCTTGAAAATGGCATAGAGAAAAAACTAGTTGTTGACAGAAATTGAAACTATAGATCTTCTGAAAGCTATGTTAAATATTAGAGATGGCTCTGTGTCAGGGATACTCTGCTACATTAGTTCTCATGTCTTCTATGTGGAGAGTTTAGATCTTGCTTTGGTCCTGGACTCTGGCCTCCCCCTTCTCTGGCATCAGGACAAGTGAGGACTCCCCTAAGAGCATGGTCTGATTTAATCAGAGGGTTCCAAGCCTCTGATGTGTGTACCTTGATGGGCTTGTGACATATTGTATAATTGGAGCAAATTATATTAATAGAATTCTAATTGTATCTAATTTCATGTTTACAATTTAAAAAATTAAACATGATTTCCCTAGGAAAAATGTCATTTTTATTATCAGTTGTAAATTACACAATTAATGCATTCAACTGTTTCCTCCTGGAATTCATTTTCTTCTTCCTGGGGTATATCCTCTAGTAATTCTTATGAAAAGATTTATGAGGAATATGCTTTCTGAGAACATGTCTGAAAATGTTTTACTCTGCCCTCATATTTGAATGACAGTTTCATTGTATATAAAGGTAGAAACTCAAGGCTACTTCCCCTCAGCTCTTTGAAGAAGTTCCAATACTATGTCCAGTGATGCTGCTGCTGAGTATGTTGTCAATATGATTCTAATTTTTTGGTAGGTATTCTGATTTTTTTCTCTGTGTTAGCTTTTAAGATTTTCATTTAGACTTCACATAACTTTGAAATGTCTAGAGTTGGGTTTTGTCAGCATTGTTGCTATTGTTGTTATATTTTTTTCCCTGGTAGGCCCTTTCAATTTTAAGACTTAAGTCTTTCTTCAGGTCTAGAAATTTTTTGGCTTTTATGTCACTAAATATTGTTTCCTTTCATTCTCCATATCCTCTCAATTTGGACTCCCTAATGGATTGATGTTGATTTCCAGACCTGTTCTTCATGTTTGTTGGTTTGTTTTTAACTTTTCTTTTGTGCTTTTTTCCCCCATTTTTGATACATTCTGGGATAATTTCTTGCTGCAGTCTTTCAGATCACTAATTTGTTCTTCAGTTGTGTTTATTCTGTTATTCAGCCCACTTTTGAGATTTTTTTATTTCAGAAGGTTTATTTATTGTGTTTCCATAATATCTAATTTGTTCTTTTTCATAATCATTCATCCTAGTTTTTTTAATGCAATATTTTTCCTTATTTTCCAGATGATATAAAAATAAGCTTAAAGGGCTTCCCTGGTGGCGCAGTGGTTGAGAGTCCGCCTGCCGATGCAGGGGACACGGGTTCGTGCCCCGGTCTGGGAAGATCCCACATGCCACGGAGCGGCTGGGCCCGTGAGCCATGGCCGCTGAGCCTGCGCATCCGGAGCCTGCGCTCTGCAATGGGAGAGGCCACAACAGTGAGAGGCCCGCGTACCGCAAAAAAAAAAAAAAAAAAGCTTATGTTACAGTCCTGCACTACTTCCACTAGGGTAAATTCTTTCATATGTCTAGTTTCTAGTTTTTTTGAGAAAAGTCACCCTTTTAAAGTGTTTGTGTTCCTCAAACTTTGAGAATATTTGCATCTTTCTTATGAACTTTTTTATTGGTAGCTGAGCTTCTTTATTGAACTTTCTAACTCTCTTTGCACAGCCTGGTGAGAGAGAGGCTTGCTTTATTTTCAGTGAGAGTGATGGAGGAATGAGCCAGGGCACTAGGTGAGGTAGAGACATACCTGATTCCTCTGGGATGCTGTAGACACTTGGGAGAACAACCTTGTCACTCTATCCCCAGCTCCTACTGCTCCTGGGTGAAGACAGATATGCCGTGTGTGTGTGTGCGCGCGCGCGCGCGTGCACGTGCGCGCACGTGTAGGGGGTCAATGTGTATGGCTGCTGCCACGCTGGTACCCTTGCTAATTGCCCCAGGTCTCCTTCCTGTCCCCTACCTCTAACCACTTCTAGCAATGGAGTTCCTTCGCTACTCCTATACATGTTCTGAGAAGTGATTTTCCCATTTCGTCATAAACCACGTGCTTTCCACTTTTCAAGTTTTCATTGGTTCCTCGTCAAGTAAAACTTCTCAATGTTTATGTATTTTTAATCATTTTTATGGATTTTACATGGGAGCAGTATTTACTCATGCTACATTCGGCCATTTTGAAATCAGAACTATATTCTTTTTTTTTTAAACAACAATTTCTTGAGCCAACTATGTATCAAACACAGCTAGTCATGAGGGTTACAATAGTGCCCCAAAAGGCTCTTTGCCTCTCCTCATAAAACTTATTTTTCTGCCACTTTAGTGCAAAAATCGAATCTAAAGGCAAAAAAAGAAAATGATTGAGTTTAGGGAACATTTAGAAATCAGCTCAAAAGGTCAGATCAATTATATCAAGCCAAGGAAGGTGTCAAGAAAATAGACAAGACATGAGATATGGGCAAGAAAAATGCTCTCTGGTCCTCCAGGGTTTTGTAATCCTCTGTGTATAGAGTGACCGTATGTCCCAATTTGCCTGAGATGGTCCAGTTTATGCCAGTTGCTCTGGTGTAATCATTAACAGCATCCTTTCACTCTCAAAGGTGTCCTGGTTTGGACTATAGATCATATGCTCACCTTATTAAGATATTCTGTGAAGAAAATCAACAAATGAATATCTCTTGTTGGTGATAATATTTGGAACAATTGTGAGTGTAGAGAGCAGGAGCAGCCAGTCACCATTCATTCATTCATTTCTTCACTCATTCAACAAAGTTCACTGAGGTCCTACCACGTGCCAGGCACTGTGCTAAGTGCTGCTTATACAGTAATGAGTAGCACAGATACACTCATGGACCTTTCCCTGCATAACGATTAGCACAAACTAAACATGCGTTATATGATCTCTCAATATTTTTTCCTAGTTCAAGAACTTGATAAAACATTGTAAACTCCCTGCTTACTCAGTCATACTCTGACAGCTAAGTATTAAGTAAGCACATCAAAAGCACACCCTTGTTTGAAAGGAAAGATGAAATACTCGTCTACCCAACAGGAACAAAGCAGGGGGCTGTGCAGTTCATAATGGATTTGAAGTCACTGGATGGCCAGTTTGGATAATTAAGCAAACAAAACACACCACTGGAAAAATTATCTAGGTGAATGATTAGCATGGTTTTGAATTCAAAGGATAATTTCACCACCTCCTTCTTCACTTAGGCACCGAGATAATGTATATAACAGATCGATCACCCGCAATTTTCTGCTCATTATACTCAATCCCTCCTCATCAAATTCCCCACTCCCTGCACAAAAGCAAAAGCAAAAAGCAAGTTGCAACCTGCAGCCACTATTACTCTTTTATTTTTTTAAATGCAATCCCTTTGAAGAGTTTGAATACTGAGTATTCCTTTTGTTTTTTCATTTAGACAAAATTTTGCAAGGAATTTTCCTCTCATTTCCTAGAGATCAGTGTTCCTAGAAAGGCTCTCATTGTAAACCCCAGGGGAACTTCGAAAATGTCAGGAGCTTCTTAAATGGTGTGAAACCCACTTACAGCTTATTTCTTATAAGCTTTGATGTGGAAATAGCAGAATGCTTATTTTTAAAAAAAAATCCAGTGGCAATAGGAATGCACTGTTTGTGATATTATCCATAGTCAATTAACCCCTGGCGAGAGGATGGTGAGGAAGCCTCCGAAGGCTGGGGGTCCATCCCTTGTGGTGATTTTTCTCCTCTGTGGATTACAGCCCTGGTCTTGGTCCCAGACTTTGCACAGATATGACTACAAAGGAGAAGGACAGGTGAGTGGAGAAGACTCAATGCAAATCTATCTTTATTTCTAGAAAAAGAACTCAAAATCAATGGTGGCCCCAAAGACTATCAAATAAAATGTAAAAGTCTTGGTAATATCTATATGTAGATATTAAATAAAGGACATGTGCTTGGGTGTTTGCACACATAATTATTAAATCCTAAGCTTCTTTCTCTTTAAACCAGCTTCTCTTCCCTTATCACTTTTTTTAGTTAATGGTATCGTGATTTACTCTTAGTCATCAAAGCAGAAAACTAGTCAGTCACAAGTCTTCCCTCACCCTCCATAGCCAGTCTTCTTCAGATCTTTCAAATGTAACCCCTCCAAGTCTCTATCTCCCTTTCTCCCGTTGCCCTGAACCTGTCTTACCTAGCACAGTGGCATCTTTCGGGCCATGGTGACAGTTTTCCTTAAGATCTCCCGGCTTCACTTTAAGCCTCTTCTGCTACAAGGATATTCTTAAAATTCTAGTCTGATCCTGTTTCTCTCTTTGCTTAGAAATCTTCAGCAGTACCCTTAGCATAGAAAGTAACAATCGAGACCCAAGCACCCTTCCCCGCCTCATCCCTGCCTGTCTCTGGGCCTGCCCCATACCCAGGGCCTACTGAAGTATCTGCGTCTCAGACACATTGACTCCTTTAAGGTCTCCATGGCTTTGTACACTTTCTTATAAATCCAGAAAACGCTTTTGCCACTTCTCTACCGAGCAAACTCCTATGCATCTGTCATGGCCCTGCTCAGTCAACCCTCTTCTATGAGGTCATCACTGAGTTTCTGTGACAGAGTTCATCCCTTGCCTTTTTGCATCCATAACTCTTATAGTTAATTCCATTACAGCATGCATTACATACTACCATAATTATTTGTCTTTTCCAGAAGACAGTGGCAGTCATACTCTTTTTTATTTTACCAGCCCCTTGCAGTGTTTGGCAAACGGTGTGCTCCTTAAATATTCATGGAAGAAATTATTCAACATTTCTTTGCTAAATAATACAATTCATGAGAATTAATAAAACTTTTGTCTATCAACTATTGCAAGGAGATATCTTTAGTTTGTTTATTTCTGCCATGCTGGAATATCTGCGTATGTGTGCAGAGGATTTGTGTGAGTTGCCCCACTGCCTCACGGCATTGAATAACAGAGCAGTCAGGATGCTCTGATAATGCCTGCAGAGCCACGACACCTTCTTTTCAAGAATGAGGGTGAGAAGGGCAGAGCAGAGCCCCTTACCAAGGCCTACCCAAGTCAAGGTCAGGGTGTTCTAGGAGGTGACAGCACTACTCCTGGTGACCTGCATGTGTTTGACCCACCTAATTCAGAGGAACTTGAGAAAAAGCCAATTCAGTAACATCTGGAAATGTTGCCTCTGGAAAGAGCTGCCCCCTGCTGAAGGAACTGTCAGGGAGTCACCCATTTCCCGGAGGGGACTATGATCTCCAAAGTGGATCCCATGACCTGCATGTGAAGGTTGCCCCAGCTCCACCCCAACCTGCCCACAGCCCTGGCCAAAGTCACCAGCAGCCTTGTCAGCCTGAGTTCCTCCAACAAACCCAGCTGGCTGGAGTCTGGCCTCATGGACCCTTAAGAGTTCTTTGCCACACACTTTTCCACCACCCTGGGCAGATCTGTGAGTCCTAGATAACAAAAAGAGTCGAAAATACTGCTTCCTCTAGGTTTGACTTTGAATGCCTTCAAATTTAGAGAGAGATTTGCCAAGCAAATTAGTTCTTGGCAAGTAGTGTCGTATTTGCCAAGAAAACTAATTATTTCAGTGGCATCTCAAAGCATTTAGAAAAAAATTCAAATTCCTTCTCATGCTGTATAAAGGTCTGCAGGGTCTGCCTTCTTCTTATTTCTCCAAGGTCAATTCAGGCCACTCTCCACTCTCTGTTCTTGCTGTTCTCTGTGTCTGGAACATTCTTATCCCTGTCTGCACCTACCTGATGCATCCTTAACAATTTTTGGTCTTGCTTAAATGTTATCTCCCCAGAGAAGTTGTCCTTGACTCTGTAATATAAAGCTTTGTCCTTATTTTTCTTGCTCTTATTCATCCTGTTTATTACCACAGCCTACAATTCTCTTGTTACCCCATTTTCGTTTGTAAGCACCCGTCCCTCTCACTGGGATTCAGGCTGCGTGAGGGTTGGAATGTGTCTTTTATGTTCACCCCCAAGACCCAGTGCCTGGCACACATTCTGGCTCAGGATTTCACACAGAAGTTAAATGTTTGTTTTTTATTATTGCAGAAACAAAGTCCATTTGGAGTGACAAAAAATGGTCTAAAATTAGATTCTGGTGATGGATGCATGACTCTGTGAATACACTAAAAATCACTGAGTTGTACACTTTACATGGGTGAATTGTATAGTATGTAAAATATCTCAATAAAGCTATTTTTAAAAATTAACTTACTTTACCTTATTAAGACTTATTTTCCATATTTGCAAAAATGATGATAATACCTGAGAGAGAAAAGAAGATTGATTAATTTTCATAAGTTTCTGTTTGTTTTACCAAAATCTGGGACCCCGTCCTCAGCTGTCAAAACTCTCACTTAGGAACCCCTAGAAATCACCTTGACCCTCAAATATCAAAAATACCATCCTGACTTTGTTCCATTGGTAACAGGTTACTGACAATCTACTGAAGAAGAACCTATAAGAAAGAAAGAAAAGCAAAGAAAAAGAAAGAAAGACAGGAAAGAAGGAAAAGAAAAGGAAAGGTACTGCTAGAAATGGAATGTTTCCCCCCAAAATTCATATGTTGAAAACTAACCCCTAATGTGATGGTATTTGGAGGTGGGGACTTTGGGAGGTGATTAGGTCATGAGGGTGGAGCTCTCATGAATGGAATTAGTGCCCTTATACAAGAGACCCTGGAGAGCTCCATCATCCCTCCTGCCATGTAAGGACGCAGCGAGAAGACAGCTATTTATGAACAAGGAAGCAGGCTCCCCTCAGACACCAAATCTGCTGGCCCCTTGACCTTGGACTTCTCAGCCTCCAGAAGTATGAGAAATGTTTCTGTTGTTTATAAGCCACCCAATCTATGCTTTGTTATAGCAGCTCAAACAGACTAAGACAAGTACACTCTAACCATAGAGTTACAGCAGATCACTAGAACCTTACCACTACTTGCAAAATTACAAAGACAAATGCATCTACTTCTTTTCCTTCAAATTTCTTTCCTTCAAATTCATGTTTGTTTGCTTCTTGTCCGAGGTCGGATTCCCTGAGAAGTGGAGCCTGAGGCAAGGATTCAAGTGCAGCCTGTTTGTTTGGGAGGTGATCTCAGGGAGCAAGAGTGGGGGCAGTGGGGAAATGAGACAGGGATGAGGGTGGAAGGAAGCCAGCACAAAGGAGTGAGAAGGGACTGCTGGGGTGTATGCGGCTCAATTTTTCAGGGTACAACACACCTCAGTGATGTCCCAGAGAGATGGATTTTCTCTACCATCTCCCAGCTGACATTGTTTGAGGGACGCTCCCATGGGCACTTGCTCCCCAACACTTGGACTGCCCTGCCTGGGCCAAGCACACTCCTGTGGCCAAGAGTTGCAGATGCTTATAGGAATAAGACCACGGAGCTATGGTCAAACACGGATGGGGTCTTCTGCATTCCAGATGTAATCTCCCAGGCACACACCAGCACAGAGGCAGCATTCAGAAGAACTGTCCACCTTCCATGGTATTTGGTGTCATCAATGGGAAGGCAGACCTGTGCTAAGTTTCCCTGGACTCTTTTTGTTCCTCTTCTTCATAAACCCCTCCTGAAAGCCAAGGCAAATTAGACTCCTGAGGACTTCACTCTCACAGAAGACATTGTTAGTAGCCAAGATGAGTTCTGGATTCCACAGTGGAAGTTGCAGCTCTGCACAAGATGTGGGTGGAAATCCGAGCACTCTAGTTTAATCAGCTCTGACACACATCCTGCTGTCTTCTCTGCTTTAATGTTTACTACAACCCCAGGTTGATTCTATGTTTCCTTACCCTATGGAGCCCACACCTCCTCAGCACCTTTTATTCTGCCCTATATATGTGGTAACAAGCTGCAGTTTTCTTGAGGACTTTGTAAAACCGTGATAACTCTTTAGAAAGATTAGAAAAGATAAGTGACTTATTGTAGCACATAACTATGTACGTAAATTTTAGAGACTCTCTTTTTGCATCTGCTACTTTAAAATTTAGAGTTAAAGCTATGTTAGACATGGCAGTTAAAATGACCTGGTGATATACTATTGCCTTGAAGATTCCTCTCATAACATTAATGCTGCAAATGTCACCTTTCTGTACACCCAGAATTCCCTTTAGCTTTGCTCTGTTTTGATCTTTGTAAGTTATTTTAAAGATTCCCTGTACTTTCCTTTTGCTGTGTTAAGTGTGTTGGAATGACTTTTGGTCAAATGTAATAAAATTTTATCCGATTGTAGCTTACTTATCTTGCTTCTCTTCTCCGTCTCACACTTCCTGCCTACTCTACAGAAGGTGCCACTGAGGCGATCTGTGCCCTGATAGCTCTATCCGTGCTTGTTTGGGAAGTGCCCTTGAGTCTCAGCTGGAACCCACGTGGGAGGCTGAAGGAGGAAACTCTGATATCACTTCAGCCCACAACTCAGGGTGGAGTGACCTGGCCCCATCTTCCCCAGAAATGACAGGGACCTCACAAATGCTCTTCAGCCCTGGAAGATAGGAGGATGCCTTACACTTTTTAGTTTCACATGGTATTTGTCAATTCTTTAGCCTCATTATTCTCATTGATGCCAGGGTGGAAAAGTCTCTTATGTCCCAACTACATGAGGTCATCACATCAGCATGTCCCAAGTCTTCCTGCCCGGCCTTTGTTTATGCCTAGCTCTGCCACAAGTGCCCTACTCTGTCTTACTTGTTCTCAATTTTCTCCATTCATTTAACAAACACTGACTGAGGGTTGTCATAGGCCAGGCATGTTGCTAGTGAAGGTGAAATGGATATATAACCTCATGGAGCTTAAGTCTAGTTAGAGGAAGGAGACAATGAAAATACAAGGCATAAGGAGATAAATAAATGGACAGTTACAAATTGAGAAAATTATTATAAGATATTTTTAGGGTGTCATTGGAAGCTCTCTCTGTGGAGGAATAACAGAAGAGAGTAGGAGACAGCCTGGAACAGGGAAAGAGAATAGTACGTTACATAAATACACAGGCCCTATAGTCAACTAGCACGGATCCAAATTCTAGTTACTACTCTCTACATGTGTGACTTCAGTAAGTTACTTGACCTCTCTAATCCTTAATTTTCTCCTCTGTAAAATGAAGGTGATAACACCATCTATTTCTAATGATACTGAGATTCAACTAATTTATATAAAACTCCTGGCACAATCTTAACAATGAGATGCCACTATGTACCTATGAGAACAAACAAAACCCATTAACACTGAGAACACCAAATGCTGACAAGGATGTGGAACAACAGGAACTCTTCATTCAGTGCTGGTGGGAAAGCAAAATGGTATAGCTACCTTGGAAGACAGTTTGGCAGTTCCTTACAAAACTACACATAACTTATGATCCAGCAGTTGCATTCCTTGATATTTACTCAAATGAATCAAAAACTTATGTCCGCACACAAACCTGCTCATGGATGTTTATAGCAGTTTTATTTATAATTGGCCAAACTTGGAAACCACCAAGATGTCCTTCAGTAGGTGAATAAATAAACTGTGTTACATCCAGACAATGGAGTATTATTCAATTCTAAAAAAACATGAGCTGTCAAGCCATGAAAAGATGTGGAGGAAACTTAAATGCATATTACTAAGTGAAAGAAACCCATCTGGAAAGGCTACATACTGTGTGACTCTGACTATATGACATTCTGGAAAAGGCAAAACTATGGAGACAGTGGAAAAATCAGTGGTTGCCAGGGGTTAGAGGAGGGAGGACTGAAAAGGCAGAGCACAGAGGATATTTTAGGGCAGTGAAACCATTCTGTTTGATACAATAATGGTGAATATGTGTCATTACACATTTGTCCAAACCCATAGAATGTACAACACCAAGAGTGAACCCTAATGTAAACTATGGACTTTGGGTGATAATGATGTACGTTCACTGATTGTAGTCAGTGTACCACGTGGTACAGAACGCGGGGAAGCTGTGCATGTGTAAGGCAAGTATACGGGATGTCTCTTTACCTTCTTCTCAATTTTGTGGTGAGCCTACGTCTGCTCTAAAAAATAAAGTCTATTAAAAACAAATAAACCTTAGTCTTCAAAATCAAGATTATTTTCCTAGCACAGTATTTCTGGCCCTTTTTGATCTGACCTTCCTCTCTCTTTCCTGCCTTATCTCCTACCACATCCCTCTTTTATACCATCCATCCATCCATCTATGAAATATTTAGACTCTTCACGTGCCAGATATTGCTAGGTGCAAAATGGTGAAAAGGTAGACACTATTATAATATTTATAACAGTAAATTGTAATCATTGATTTTTTTTAAAATTTACGACTATGAGTTTTTTGAGGCCAGAGATTTTATCCTGTTTACCAATATGATAGGTTCTCAAAGAAAGTTTGTGGTTAGATATATGAATAAATAAATATATAGACAAAGTTTTCCCTTATGACATTTCGAAATTTTGAGTTCTGTTAGTATATTTATATTTCCCTTTGAAAATGTTCTTCTGAAGACGTCTAAATAAATGGGCATTTGTTAAGTGAATGTACATTATTAAATTATTATCCTAACTCTTCAGCACCTCCTGCGCTCCTGAGAAAAAAACCTGAGAGTAAAAGGTTACTTTCCATGTCACAGCAACAGAGCTTGCTTTTGTAACCAAGCTTGTCTCCCTTTGGAAAGTACAAAAGTACATGCCTTCTGTAAATGCTCGGGGTTGACAGCGACTGACAGAAGTCTTGGCAGAGGAAAAAGCGTTTCAGAAATAAAGCTTAGGGCTTCCCTGGTGGCGCAGCGGTTGAGAGTCCGCTTCCCCGCCCGCCCCGATGCAGGGCACATGGGTTCATGCCCCGGTCCGGGAAAATCCCACATGCCGTGGAGCGGCTGGGCCTGTGAGTCATGGCCACTGGGCCTGCGTGTCCGGAGCCTGTGCTCCGCAACGGGAAGGGCCACAACAGTGAGAGGCCCGCGTACCCAAAAAAAAAAAGAAAGAAAGCAAGAAAGCTTAGTTTGGACTGTTTACTATTTAATAGAAGTAAGACTTCTGAGTCATCTCTTCTGGGGATTGTTTTACTTGGTCATTTTTTTTTTTTTTTTTGTGCGGTACACGGGCCTCCCACTGTTGTGGCTTCTCCCGTTGCGGAGCACAGGCTCCGCAGCCATGGCTCACGGGCCCAGCGGCTCCGCGGCATGTGGGATCTTCCCGGACCAGGGCACGAACCCGTGTCCCCTGCATCAGCTGGCAGACTCTCAACCACTGCGCCACCAGGGAAGCCCGGTTATATTTTTTTAATTCAATATACATAGGTAAGAAAAGGTACTTAAACAATTTTTAAGAAAAATCTTCAAATATTTGTTAAGGTTTTAATTATGGAAAATTTCAAACACATGCAAGAGTAGAGAAAGTAGAATAGTGAATCTTTGAGCACAAGCAACCAGCTTCAATGATCATCAAGTCAGGGTCAAACGTGTTTCATCTCTAACCCTGCTCACATCTCCAATCTCTGCTGACCACCAGGATTGTTTTGAAGCAAACCTTACCTGCAAATATATAATTCTAAAAGATAAGACCTCTTGAAAAAATTATAGCCACAATACTATGATCGCATCTAAGCAAATTAACAATAATTCCTTGCTATCATCAAATATCCTGTTAGTGTTCAAATTTCTCCTTTTATCCCAAAATGTTAAAATGGTTTGTTTGAATCAGCATCAAATAAGGTCAATGCACTGCAATTTGTTGATATCTCGAATCTCATTCATCTTAATAAGTGCCCCTCCCTTTCCTTTTCCCTTGCAATTTATTTATTGAAAAGGGCTTTGGTTTATTTGTCCGGTACAGTTAATTTCTCGATTTGCTGATTGCATCCCTGTGAGGTAGTTTAACATGTTCCCCTATCCTATGTATGTATTTCCTGTAATTTGGTAGCTGTATGTAGAGGCTAATTTGATTCAGGTTCAATTTTTGGCAGGAATACTTCAAGATTGGTTGCGTGACTTCCATCAGGAGGCACATAATGTCTGATTGCCTCTTTTGTGATGTTAGCAGCTCATGATAATCATTGCCTAGCTCTATTATTTCATTAGGGATTGCAAAATGGTGATATTCTAATCCCGTTATTTCTTCTACAATTATTTATTGCAATTTTGTAAAAAGAAACTTACCCTCTTCCAATATTTGGTTGCCCTGAGGTAGTTTATATAGGAAAATCAAAATAAATGCTTGACTCCCTTTATTTACGAGTTTTCAAAATAATGAATTGATTCCCCAGTCTCCTCCAAAGTTGACCAGTGAGTTTTTTTTTCCACAATGAGTTTTCCCCTCAGTGTCCTTATGAACGTAAGAATTTAAATATGCTTGATGTGTTTTAATTTGAGCATCTAATGTATTTGATATTCCAATGATCCCGTCTTTGCATGAGGGCGTAGGGGCCTCTTCACCTTGGCTCCTGAACTTTTTTTTTTTTTTTGCAGTACGCGGGCCTCTCACTGTTGTGGCCTCTCCCGTTGTGGAGCACAGGCTCCGGAGGCGCAAGCTCAGCGGCCATGGCTCACGGGCCCAGCCACTCCGCGGCATGTGGGATCTTCCCGGACCAGGGCACGAACCCGTGTCCCCTGCATCGGCAGGCAGACTCTCAACCACTGCGCCACCAGGGAAGCCCTCCTGAGCTTTTTTAAGACAACTCCCATAGACTTTAATAGCTTCCTGGCTTTCACATATGATATGCCAGGCTTATCTTCTCCTTGACATGAAACCAACCATCTCTCCAGCAAGTCTTTGTTTGTTTTAGTGGGAAATGGTTATTTAGAGACCACAATCTGGGTCCTAAATGTGTTCATTGTTATTGGGTTGGTCACTGTTTCTAGGCCTTTTTAATAGCTAGACCTAGTATATAAAATACACTTAAGGATATATGCAAATATTGTAAATACTTTCATATATTTTACTCAAGTGATCTGATTTTTAAAACAGAGTATTTTAACATATACTTTTAGAGTGACATTATTAAATATTTCCAAACCTTAAGATGAAGGGGAGGGATAAATTAGGAGTTGGAATTAACATATACACACACTACTATATATAAAATAGATAATCAACAAGGACCTACTCTATAGCACAGGGAACTCTCCTCAATACTCTGTAATAAGCTATATGGGAAAAGAATCTGAAAAAGAATAGATATGTGTATATGTATAACTAAATCACTTTGCTGTACACCTGAAACTAACACAACATTGTAAATCAACTATACTCCAATATAAAATAAAAAATTTAAAAATATATATACTTTATACTTTAAAATGTTAAGAAAAAAAAAGATTTCCAAACTTCAAACTACAATAGTAGGAGATAATATATGAGAAAAGAGTTCCTCTTGAACACTTGTTTTTCTGATATGAGGTCCCTCCTTAAACAAACTCTTCAGTTGAAAGGCATATTCAAAATCTTACAAATGAATTTATGAAGAGTAGAACTGCTCATAATACAAAATCATCTTAAGCTAAAGTAAATATACAATTACATTTGGTAAAAATATGAAGAGTGAAAAAGTGCATACATCACAAAATGATTTTGGAAAAGTATAATTCCACTGAAAATAAATATACTTAATTCAATATCCTTTATAAGAAATATAAAATTCAGGGAGTATATTAAGGTTTTTTGCTTTAAAAATCTTCACATATCAAAGATATGTGTACATAAAATTCTAGTATCAATTTTCAGTTTTAAAAATTGGAAAACTTATTTTGAATAACAGTATTTCTGGAGAGGGAAAAGGGCTTTTTTTTTGACATTAATCACTGCATCCTTAGACTAACTAGTCTTGTTCTCCAGAATAATAGGCTGATTAATTTCCAACCTTATCAAATTTCCTGGTTGTATCAGATTTTTATGAAGTAAAATATGTTTTAGACATCCTTGCTCATTTTTTTGTATATTTCATTACAGCATGGTGCATTAAAATTTGGGGGTTCATAATTTTTCAGCACTTTCATCTGTACAATGCATTTTCATCCATTTTCAAATGGATGCGTGCAGAGAAGAGCAGAAATAGCTTTACCCCAGAGTCAATTTCCCATACATTCTAATTCAGGAGTGTGGAGGAGAGACAAATTATGAAGTCTCTATTTTTGTCACAGTCTCTTGCTCCCCACCATTACCTTCTCATCTCTGAAAGCTTTTCATCCTATCATTAAAAAGACTGCCAGCAATGTATGCCTATACTTTGACATTTAACTCATAACTATTGAGAACACGTATACATTTCTCCTCCTGCTAGAAGATGAATAAATCCTTAACTAATCTAAACGAAGCCCACTCACCAAGTTCAGTGTCCACCATTTCCACTTCTATATGGCCTCTGATGCCACCTGCCTCCTGAGAAAGTGGCTTAGAAGTGAGAAAAACTTGCATGAAAAGCAGTTGTTAGATGCCTGGACCACAAACCATCTAGCAAACCTAACCTGTCGTGGATAGCAAATGCCACACTGAGAATGACATCTTGTTCATGGGTAGTACCCAGGTTTTGTCACTCTATATTAAGTAAGATGTGCACAGAGGGAGAAGGGTCCAAATATATGTATATCAAAATGGAAAATGAATCTCACAAGTAAAGATTAAAGGAATGTGGGTAGGACACTTTGGTAGGAAAAAGCTGGCTTTTCTTGGCACCATACCTGGACAGGGGGGTGGAGGTGGAGAGAGGAGGAAGAGGGGTACAGGAATAGATTGGAGGTCTAATCTTTGAGCTCTGGGCTTTCATTTCTTCTCAGGAGACATGCCTTTGTTCCACCTTTTCCATTAGTTTAACACATTCATTTCAAATGCACAATTAAATCTCACTAAAGTGTGAGGGAATTTAGAAATAAACAACATAGTTGAGTGGGGAAAAAAAATCACAAATATAATCTTGGGTTAATTCTCTTGGCCCAAATCTAAAACAATAAATGCCTTCAAGGGGTCCCTAAAGACATTTCACTTTCAGATGATAAGAACTCCCCGTATGTGAAGTTTCATTTCTAGGTCAGTGGCTTTTTGGTTTTTGTCTTACTTTGTTTTGTTTTTGCTGTTGTTTTTGGAGAGGAAGAAGGAAAGGAGGAAGGAGTAGTCACTGGTCTCTTTGAGAATCTGATGCTTTCTAAGGTTCTGAGCTTCTCCCCAGGAAAAATGCAGACATACACATTTTTACACATAATTCCATTGGGCCATGAACCTCTACTTTCATTCCACTTTTACTTCCCAGTCCAAAGACTATTTACTGAGCGCCTTTCTTCTTCTCAAAGAATAAAGTCCTTCCCAGATTGAGCCTAACTCCAGACGGATCCAATTTGACTTCCAAATGAATCATATAGTCTTTTCAGCCCTGACCTCACACACCTAGTCAGTGGCCCGGGTTTCTGCCCCTAATTTTGATCTTTCTGTCTAACCTGAGCCATTTACTATCTCCCAGAATCTTTGAGTCCTAAGATCCTTGCAGGCTTCTTCCTCACCTCTCAAGTCTGCAGGAAGATTCCCTGGCCCTTAGAGATTCAGTTCACCTCTTTCCCCACCCCGCCCCACCTTTACAATGGCTCCTGTGGGGAGCCACAGTAATGGCGAAGTAATGACAATCCCACAGTCTGCCCTCACAAATTTTAAAGCACTCAAGTCTGCTCCATTTACATTTTAACACAAGAATCATTAGTCCCCTGATGGAGAGCTCAGCTCTTCAATTCACAGCATTTTTTTTCTTTCTTTTTTTTTTTTACCAGTAGGGAACATTTTATCACAAGCCTAGATAAAGAAGATAAAGTATGACTTAATGGCCCCCCTTCATGCATATATTTCATTAGAGATTACTCTATTTTCAGAGCTACCAAAAAATCACACCATCGTCATAACTTAAAAGTAAGCCAAACCAGCGTATTTCTTATCAGTTTACATTTTCCCACAAAAGTGAAAGCATGTGAGAGCTAAGATTCTGTATATTAAACACCAAAGCCCTCTTACATTTTTTAATTTTTATTGAGAAATAATATAAAAAGGATTAAAATTACATTGTATAAACATGCCTTTATATATGATATGCAGAGTATTAATTATAAATTGAATTATAAATATAATAAAAGTCTTGTTTTTCCACGGGCAAAATACTTTGAACCTTTCTAATTAATTGCTGATCTGAATTTCAGGCTATATGTAGTTTAGTACCAGATACATTTTTGTGACTATTTGCTTTCTTTGTGCTTTTTTTCCTTTGTATATGTTGTCGACTTAAAAAAAAAAAGCACAATGTGAGAGTTGCGAGTTAAGTGTTATTTGGGGCAAAATGAGGACTGCAGGTGGGGAGACAGCATCCCGTTATGATGGGAGAAATTGCTCCCATCATAGCTCTGAGAAACTGCTCCAAAAAGGTAGGGGGGAAAGTCAGTATATACTTGATTTTGGTGAAGGGGGAATGCATGCAATCAAGCACATATTTTTTGAAGAAGGTTTCTGTTAGTCTCATGCAGGTTACTGCTAGTCATGAGGGGTAGATGTCACCATGAAGGATGCAGTGATTAATGTAGAAAAAAAGCCCTTTTCCCTCTCTGGAAATACTGTTATTCAAAATAAGTTTTCCAATTTTTAAAAATGAAAATTGATACTAGAATTTTATGTACACATATCTTTGATAGGTGAAGATTTTTAAGTGCCTCATTTCTGCCCTCCACCCCCTTTACAGGGGGTGTTGAAAGTCAGCAGCTGCAGCAGGACATGATTTAATCCTTGTAGAGGTAGATGGCAAGTGCCAATGGAAAATGCCAGTTTGTAGTTGACAATGTCCTAAAGAATTGTTAAGAATAGTATCTACTAAAATGCATGCCAATACAGGATATATTTCTTATGTAGCAATATTTGAAGAACTCCCAATGTCCTTTTCATTTGAACAAACTTAAAAAAATTTTTTTGACAAGGCATTCTCTCAGTAACTTTACTTATTGAAATTTATTGGAAACTTAACAGTGTTAGCTGCACTGTTTCTCTTAGTGGTGAAAAGAGATGAAAAATGACACAGTGGAGTTGATATTGCCAACTTGCTGACACATCTTGGAGAATAAGTCCGGTCATTGACAAGGACTATATTAATGTGAAATTTACTAGTGACACTTTATTAGGGTCCCTTTAAACACAGCATCCAAGTTGTGAGGACAAGATGATCTCAAATCAAACCTGTTGCCAGCTTGTAAGTCAGAAGGTTGGGTGCCTCCCAGCTTTCACATTCTCCCATGGTGCTTTGAACACACAGCTCTCATCAGAGCACTTTGGTGTTATGCTTACCTGTTTCCCTTTGGTGCTGCTCAGTCAAAAGCATGGAATTGAATACATTTTACTTGCTTTTGTGTTCCCAGTGCCAGCTACTTAATGGGTGATCAGTAAATGCTTCTGAAATGTAGATAAGACATCAGTTCCTGCTATGATCTGAATGTTGGTATACCTCCAAAATTCACATGTTAAAACTTAATTCTCAATGTGATGGTATTTGGTGGTGGGGACTTTGGGAGGTAGGATTAGTGCTCTTCTAAAAAAGACCCCGGAGAGCTAGCTACCCCTTTCCACCATGTGAGATTACAGTGAAAAGATGGCCATCTAGGAAGTGGGCTCTAACCGGACACTGAATCTGCTAGTGACACCATCTTGGACTTCGCAGCCTCCAGAACTGTGAGAAATAAAAGTGTGTTGTTTGTAAGCCACCCAGTCTGGGGCATTTTGTTATAGCAGTCCACACAGACTAAGACAGTTCTCTATGAAAATTTTCTTAGGACTTTTAATAAGGCTATTTTAATTAAATTGTATCATGGTTGTTCAATCCCTATTGAGTGTCAACCTGATAATGCATACAGCTTGACACCTTGGCCTAGATTTCTTCTGAACTGCTTTGCTTCATTAACATTTACTCATCCTTCAGTCTCAACCAAGACCTGGAGTTTCAACTAAGATCTCCCTAATCCTCCTGGACTAGGTTGTTCCCCGCCAAGGTGTTCCCATAGTATCCTGTGCTTCTGCTTCCAAAGCTAAGTGAAGAGGGACCAACCCACCTAACTGGTATTGAGATTGCTTCAAAGTGGAAACATCTGAGTTACAAAAGATGCAGAAAACATTCTTATCTGCATTTCCCGTATCCGACTAGAATGGAACTTTATGAGAATCAGCTGCCTCAAATCCCAGCCATCCCACCCCCAGGCCCCTCCCACCGCCAACTTCCAGGGAGGTCTCCAGTCAGGGAGACACTGACCTTGGGTGCCAGGGCATTCAAAAAAATTGTATAAACAAGTCTCATAGGAACCTTCCATCCTCTGAAACCCTTAAACTTCTCCCCATCCCAGCCTTTATTAAGCTGGTATATATACTTTTACCCTTAGCTGTTCCAGGAACTACTATTTCTATTAGGGTAGTCTTGCATGCATAGTAATTTTTTCCTCCTGTTAATCTTTCTGTCATCAGTTAATTTGCAGGCCCTTGACTAGTCTGACCTAAGTTGGTAGAAATGTTTTTCTTCTCAACACATTGCTCTGTTTATAACAAATTTGTTTTAATATGACTATGAGCTCACTGAAAGCAGAGACTGAGTCTGTCTTGTACTCCATGAATCTCCTAGAAGGTTCCCTAAATCCCTGCTTATCCTTGACTATTTTTTCACTTCATTCACACATGAACAACAAAGTAATTGGAATTAGAATCCATTGTACTATAGTCTTTTTTTCCCCCAAAGCTAACTGGATATTTCTTGATTAGACTAGTATTTAATTCTTGTTAAATATACCTATTATTCGCCTTCTCCACATCCTCATCCCCTCCTCTTTGTCCACTCCATGGTTTTTTTTTTTACACTTTTCTGACCACTGTTTTCTGAGAGTCGTCTTCTGTCCCTGTTGGCATTCTTGTTGGCTTGCTCCTGATAGAGTTTGGCAAAGGGGAGGTACCAGCAGGAAATCAGAAGGTAGGAGGAGAGAGAGAGGTCAAAGTTAGCTTTTCCCCATTCCCCCCTTGCTCAGTGCAGCATCTCTTGTAGTAGCTCTGTCCCTATGCAATTTGAGGACCCCTCCTCCTGGGTTCCAGCTCACTGGACTCTGCTAACTCCACTTTCTCCCCTGGCTTCTTCAGCCCAAGGTACTGAAAACTTCCCCTTTTTGCTAATATCTGGGTGTTTCACCTTCCTTTTTTTGTACCTTGAATCCTCTCTGTAAGTGGAATATTTATTAAAGTCTCTTCACTGAACCATCAGAAGTGGTTACTGTTTCCTACAGTGATCATACTGACACAGTAGATAACTTGATGTGTTGTTGTTGGTTTTACTTTGTGTGTGTATTGGGGGTGGGGAGGGGTAACTGAAAGTGCCTAGAATTTTTACATACCTTTATTGGGAATGAAAGTTGTCAAATATTATTGAGTATTGTTGTTTTGTTATGACATTTGACTGGAATATTATCCATACTTTGATCCTTAGATGTTTAGACTGAGTTTCTTTGGGTCAGCCAAGTTTTCTTCCATTAACTCCTTGATCTTGGTACTGATCCATCTATTCCGTTATCTGCTTTGGGAATTCTATATCCCTTGGTTGAATCTCTTGATCTTTTCCTCATATTTTTTTTTACTATTTCCATTGTCACTTTAATCTTTTATCCATTTCTTCTGTGTTCTGGGAGAGTTTTGCAAATTCTTTCTACTTCACTAATTGATTTCCTGCAATACTCTCCTTCTGTTGGCTGCTTCCATCTCTTTTAAATTTAGCAATTGTGTTTTTCAAATTCAAGCAATCCTTCATTACTTCAGATTTTCATAATTATTTATTCAACTTATATAAATACAATCTCTCTTGAATCTTAATGAGAAGGCAAACCAAATGTTTTTCAAAGCAGTTTACTGAAATTGGCAGTTCTCTGAGCTGGATTACCCCCTATTTTTCTTTGGTTTAAAAATATCTTTGTAGGCAATATGATATTTCCCTGTTTACTCATCATTCAGAGGGTGCTATATGCTTTCCAGTTTTGGCTTACAATTAAGTAAAACTTAAGTTAGGTTCTATCAGAGATTGGTGTGAGTTTCTGTCCAAATCCTTCATTCAGAGGGCCATCAGGGTCTGGATTAAAAAAATGAAGGAAAAGGGGCTTCAGAAGATACCAGCAGAATCCAGCAGGGAGAGAGTCAGAAGTGACCTGGAGCCTGAGTTGCTGCCAGAAACCATGTTTTATTCCTCTTTGCATTACTAGTACAATATTTGGTTAAAAACAGTTTAGATGGATGAAGTGAATGAGTTCAAAGTTCTAGAGTTTTAAAAGTAGTCATTGAAATTTCCATATTAAAAAAATCAAACTTTTAAATACTCATTATTTTAACACACTGTCAACTCTACAAAATTGTGGGTTTAAAGAAAAGATTAATTTAATGTTTTTAAGTCCTAAAGTGTCATTTTTATTAAAATGCTATTGTTTTCTAAATCCTGAATCAATATTCTTTCTCTCTGTACTTGGAGAGAACAAATATGAAAATGAATCATCTGACTGGCAAATAGGCCATGGGAGGCACGATGGTGTCAAGAAAAGAGCAAACTGATTTGTGAGAGTAGAACCAAAGTCCCATTACCACCATCTAGCCATATGACTTGGGTGTGTCATTTAAGCAAAGTCTCAGTTTTCTTATCTGAAAAATTTGCCTTATCTAACTCAAAAGAAGGGGACAACAGTGCATTTTAACTGTGAAGTTGCTATGCAAATTTTAGTTCTGGTTATTATTATAATTTCATGTGCTGTATTAATTTTAAACAAAATGTTCTTTGAGTTAGAAGGTAAAGAACATGAAACATTTCAAGAATGAGAAAAAAAAAAAAAAAACCTGAATGATCTCTGGCTGTACCGAAGGGGGAACAAAAAGACATGACAAGAAGAAGTTGAAAAAGTAAAGAGTCCTTGAGTTTGAGTGGATAAATAAATGTAGACACACAGGAAAAGTGTTGTTATTTTCCATTTCCTTTGGAATCAATCAATACTCCTATACGGACCTTTTTGATTTAAGTGATAATCCGTGAAATATGTTATCTACCATAGGGATAGAGAACCAGTCTTTCAAACATGTACCTTTGATGAAGCACAGCAGGTTGAGAACATTGTAAAGTCATTAGTCCACTGATATGTGCATTCTCCTTGCAGTAAACAAACTGCAAAAAGTACCAGTTACAGTATAGGCTGAAAGAAAATTGCCTGACACACTCTAGGGCCCTCTGGAACACAAGTAATGGACCAAACCCCCTTAAACAATACAATACCATTTTATCAATGTCATCAAACAGGAGGACTTTCAGTTTTTACACTGCTTTAGAAGAGAAACAAGAATAACAGATTTGATTTGTAATAGACTGAAAAACAAAACAAAACAAAAACCAGTATCAAGAATGAAATGCCATAAGAGGGATTTCATGATTCCTAGATTATACTCATTTAGGAAAATAGGCATAACTCTTTGAAATATTCCTGTGTAACAGTGATCCAGCACCATACTGATTCTTCATGACCATTAGAGGAGATTAGCAGATTAGGGTTAAATAAAAGTTTATACAAAAAGGTTTTTGACCTTTGAAACGTAAGCATAGTTGCATGGTGCAATGACAGTAACTAGGTCACATCTCCCCATAATCGCAAAAGAAGGAAGAGTTTCCTTATAGAATGTACCAACTCATTAATTCAGTGTTATTGAGAACCTTGTAGGCCCTGTTCTGGGAGCAGGGACTAAAATAATGAACAAAACAGGGCTTCCCTGGTGGCGCAGTGGTTGAGAGTCCGCCTGCCGATGCAGGGGACATGGGTTCGTGCCCTGGTCCGGGAAGATCCCTCATGCCACGGAGCAGCTGGGCCCGTGAGCCATGGCCACTGAGCCTGCACGTCCGGAGCCTGTACTCTGCAACGGGAGAGGCCACAACAGGGAGAGCCCCGCATACCACAAAAAAAAATAATAATAATAATAATGAACAAAACATACAGAACCCTGTACAAATGGAACTTGCATTCTGGTTGATGGAGCTGACATTTTGGTGTTGGTTAATTCTTTTTTTAAATTTTAGAGTTTTATGGTAATATTATAGGTAGTCAACATTTTGGAGAAAGGATTTTCACATTATGTAAAAAGAAAGTAAACAGTAATAAATCATCTTTGGAGAATAAGAGAGAGAGAGAGACTGAAAAATATTTAAAGTGCAACTAAATAATATTTTAATTATGTAATTTAACACAGTAGTTAAGTTCATTCTGAAAATATGGGAGTCTGGGCTATGGTTAGCACCTTGTATAGTAAGCCATATATATCTGGCACTTGCATTCTCTTTCCATACCTAAAACTACAAAAAGCACCAATTACACAGCATAAGTTGAAGAAAAATGACCTCTCTCTCCATAGATAGATAGATAGATAGATAGATAGATAGATAGACAGAGATATATCTATCATATATATAGGAGAATATTATATATGAGGGTATTAACTTTAAGATCTGAAGACTGAGCCTTAGACATCCTACAGAGTGAGAAAGCAGAACTCAAGATTTTCATACTAAGCCAGGACCTTACAAGAGGATTAAAGTAGATCTAAATCAGTAGCATCCCCTGGCTTCTAGTAAAGGCAAAAGCTAAAACAAATCCTCTGTGAAGGAAAGTATCTTCAGTTTAGGTCCTTAAGATTTCCTCAGATTAAGTTCTACAGAATATGAGCTCTCAATTAAAAATAAACAAACCATATGAAACAAAGTACAGTGAGTGAAAGTGAGCAAAAATAACATATAAAAGATAACTGGCCATTCAAGACTTCAGATATTAGAATTATTAGGCAACAGATGTAAAACAATTATGATTAATATGTTTAAGTAATGGAAGTGGAATAAAAAATGAGCAAAGAAAAAGGAACTGTCCAAAACACCAGGTATTACTTGGAGAACTAAATACAATGTCTAGATGAAAATTATAAATAAAAACAAATATAAATGAGCTAAACTTTTGATTAGACACAGCTCAAGAGAAAATGAGTTAACATAAATATAGATCTGTGGCGATTACCCAGAATGCAGCTCAGAGAAACAAAATGCTGGAAAATATAAAAGGGAAGTTAAGAGACTTGGAGGATAGAATAAGAAGGTCTAACTTGCATCTATTTAGACTCCCAGACAGAGAGAACAGAGGTCACAGAAGACAGGCAATATTTGAAGTGATAAGGTTGGAGAACCTCCCAGATTTGATGAAAGACATGCGCCCAGAAAAAGAGAAGGCATGATTGAAACAGAATAAATAAACAAACAAGTCCATACGTAGAAGCAATGTAGTGAAAGTGTAGAATAGTGTGATGGTTAATTTTATGTATCAACTTGACTGGGCTAAGAGATGCCCGGATAATTGGTAAAACATTACTTTTGAGGGTGTCTATGAGGATGTTTCCTGAAGAGACTAACATTTAAATTCATGAACTGAATGAAGCAGGTGGCCCTCCCCAATGTGGACGGGCATTATCCAATCCATTGAGGACCTTAATAGATCAAAAAGGTGGGAAGGGTGACTTACTCTCTCTGTTTGAGCTGGGATATGATTTTCTCCTGCCTTTGGACACTGATGCTCCTGGTTCTTGGGCCTTCAAATTTGGACCAGGATTTACATCATAGGCACCCTCACATCCTGGTTCTCAGGCCTTTGGACTCGGACTGAATTAGACCACTGACTTTCCTAGTTCTCCAGCTTGCAGATGGCAGATCATAGGACTCCTTGGCTTCCATAATCACATGAGACAATTTCTATAATTGCATTAGTTCTGTTATCTGGAGAACTCTGACTAATACAAATATCAAAGAAAAATAGAAAATCTTAAAAGTCACCTTAAAAGTAATCATTTAAAAGAGAATGACAACTAGACAAAGCATACTTCTCAGCAGCAAATGGAAGACAGTGTCAGTGTAATTTACTATTCAAGTGAATTGTATGCTCAACTAGATTATCTTTCAAGAAAACTGTCTTTCAAAAATGAAAGCAAGGTAAACATATTTCCAGACAAACAAAAACTGAGAAAGTTTTCACAAGCAGACTTTCAATAAAGAAACAGTTCACTTCTAAACTACACCTAACACTTATATAACACTTATTATGTGCCAAGTTCGTTTTATTTATTAACCAATTGATCCTCAAGATAATCCTGTGCAGTAGCCACTATCATTATCCACATTTTACAGAGATATTAAGAGCCAAGGTCATGCAGCAAGTAAATACCAATTCCAGGGCTTGAACTCAGGCATAGTACAAGTCTAAATGAAGGTGTATTTCAGGACAAAACAAAATACTACATTATTAAAATAATAAGTAATGGACAAATAAATCAGTAAATATATTAGTAAATATAAACTAATATTGTCTACATAAAATGATAATACCAATAATGATGCTGTCCAATCTGTGGGGTTAAAAATCATATAAAAATTGATAAAAATTTCATGTAAAAAACTTCCAAACTCATTACGAGCTCACCATCACCCTGATACCAAAACCAGACAAAAATAACACACAAAAGAGAAAATTACTGGCCAATATCACTGACGAACATAGATGCGAAAATCCTCAACAAAATACTAGCAAACTGAATCCAACAATACGTTAAAGGGATCATACACCATAATCAGGTGGGATTTATCTCAGGGATGCAAGGATTTTTCAATATCTGCAAATCAATCAATGTGATAAACACAGTAACAAATTGAAGCATAAAAACCATATGATCATCTCGATAGATGCAGACAAAGATTTTTGTAAAGTTCAACATCCATTTATAATAAAAACCTCCAGAAAGCGGGCATAGAGGGAACATATCTCAACATAATAAAGGCCATATATGACAAACCGACAGCTAACATCATACTTAACAGTCAAAAGCTGAAAGCATTTCCTCTAAGATCAGGAACAAGACAAGGATGCCCACTCTTGCCACTTTTATTCAACATAGCTTTGGAAGTCCAAGCCACAGCAATCAGAGAAAAAAAGAAATAAAAGGAATCCAATTTGGAAAGGAAGAAGTAAAACTGTTTGCAGATGACATAATACTATACATAGAAAATCCTAAAGATGCCACCAGAAAATTATTAGAGCTCATCAACGAATTCGGTAAAGTTGCAGGATATAAAATTAATATACAGAAATCTGTTACATTTCTATATACTAACAACAAAATATCAGAAAGAGAAATTAAGGAAACAGTCCCATCTACCATCACATCAAAAAGCAACCTAAATATCCATTGATAGATGAATAAAGAAAATGTGGTATATACATAAAACGCAACATTATTCAGCCTTAAAAAAGAAGGAAATCCTGCCATATGTGGCAACATAGATGAAATTTGAGGACATCGTGTAAGTGAAGTAATCTAGCCATAGAAGGACAAATAGTGCATGATTCCACTTTGATAAAGTATCTAAAATAGTCAAACTCATGGTAGCGGAGAGTAGAATGGTGGTTGCCGAGGGCCAAGGGGAAGGGGAAATAAGGGATTGCTAATCAAGAGGTGTACAGTTTCAGTTATGTAAGATGATTAAGTTCTAGAGATCTGTTGTACAACATTGTGCCTTAATTACAATACTGTACTGTGCACTGAAAAATCTGTTAAGAGGGTAGACCTCATGTTAAGTGTTAGCACAATAAATTTTTTTTTTTAATTGAGAAACCTTTAGGGAGAAACTGATATATCCATCATCACAGTGGAAAATTTCAACACACCTCTCTCAATTATTAACAAAACAAGCTGACAAAAAATTAGTAACGCTATGGAAAACTTGGACACCAAAATTAACAAGCTTGGTCTTTTGGACTTATATAGTACAATGTGCCCACTATTTACCACATTTACAAATGTTGACCATGTTCTCAGCCATAGAACAAGTCTCAATAAATTTCCAAGAATTTGTGTCATATAATCAGGTTCTCTGACCACAAACAATGCAATTAAGTTAGACATCCATAACAAAAGATCAATTTTTATAACTCTCCATTCTTGTATTTGGTAAGTAAACAATGTTCTAAAAATTCATAGTGCAAAAAATAAATAAAAATATAAATTTATTTTAAAACACATAGAAATAATAGAAAATGAAAGCAACATATCAGTGCCTATGGGATACACTGAACATGTACTTTAAAGGAACTGTATAGCTTTAAAGTATTTATTAGAAAAAAAAAAAAGACTGGAAAATTAAGAGGTTAAGTATCCACCGTAAAGAAGTTGAAAAACGTAAATTCAAAGAAAGTAGATAGGAAGAGCTAATACAGATAAGAGCAGAAATTAATGAAATTATATAGGTAGACATAAAAATAAAGCTACAATTGTTAATAAGGAAAATCTCTACAATCTATTATTAAATAAAAAAGCATGGTGAAGAATCACATAAACAATAAGATCAAGATGGTATAGGAAGTAAGATTATACATTTATATGTATAAAATATCTTTAAAGATAGGAGACAACAAATGATCATTGTTTCTGGAGACTGGAACTAGGTTTGTGGCAAGGATGAAGACTTCATTTCCATTTAACACTGAATTGGAAATCCTAGATGGTTTGGCAATAGGAGAAATAAATAAAAGCAGAATGACTGGAAATGAAAAAAAACAAATTCACCCTTACTTGTCTATGATATGATTGTCTACATAGAAAATCCAAAAGAAGCTACAGACAAATTACTAGGCTAAATAAGAAGGTTTAGCTAAGTGATGGGATATGCAATCAATATATAAAATTCATTGCATTTCTATAAATACACAGAAAAAGTAATTTTTTGAAAAGGAGACATTTATAGTAGCAATAAAATGTATAAAATACCCAGGAAGAAATTTACCTAAACTAATCATTCTATGTAGTTCCTTCAAGATCTCAACAAGGTATACAGAGAAAATTGACTAGCTAATTCTAAAATTTATATTAGAAAGCAAAGCATGAAGTATAGCCAAGACATTCCTGTAGAAGGATGAAATTAGAATTTCTATGTATTGAAAGTCTGTAAAGAAAGTAAAAAGCCAAGCTACAAAATGGGAGAAGGTAGTTGCAACACATGTAACCAATACCACATTATTATCCAGAATCAATTTCTTTCTCACGCTCATTCTCTCTCTTCCACAAATCAATAAGAAAACAACAAACTACATCCTAACCAGGGACACATGTTCTCTAGACACTGGGCAGGTCTCAGGGCAGTAAGCGAGCATCTTCATGTTATTACTCCTCTTCATATGCTCACGGTCACTAGGTTGGCCAGTTTGCTTTCTCCTAGAAACAGAGAAGATCTTCTGCCCACAGATTGCACTGTCCCTCTGGAGAGCACTGGGCAGAACTGTCTTGGCTGGGCTGGTTCACTGGAGCTGCTGTGTAGGATTGGAGTAACTATCTTCCTGTGGGTTCAGGGGCCTGGAGGGTGAAGAAGGGATCCCAGAGCCTAAGCAAGCTCAGAAGCCAAGTGGGCCAGCAGGTCCCTCTTGAACCGGGAAATGTGAATGTCCCCTAGCACAGTGGGTTTCATCTCTGGCAGACACAGTGCCTCTTTTTATGACAAATATTTTGTAGTATAACCTTAAGTAAAGTGAAATCGAATTTATAGATAATATAATTTACTATACACATACTTTAAAAAAAATGAACATCACACCCTAAACACAATATAAAAGGAACCAAAAGGCAAGTAATTTATAAAATAAACATATATATCATTATGTATAAGCTTGAGTATGGTGGTAGCATAGTCAGATTACAAATAGAATCACTGTGAATGCACTAGTTATAAATAGAGACCAATAAAAATATGTTGGTTTAGGACTTAAAATGCCACAGTGACGCAACTTTCCAAAACGTTTAACTCTCTATTTACATCGTGGCTGTATTCCTGGAAAATTCAATGTATATTAAAAACATGACAAAGGAAAAAAAAACGGTGGATGAATTTATATGTAAAATGTAGCCAGGCTCTGGGCCCAGGATAATAAAGATTCTTCATCAACATGAATGCCCACCAAAACATTTGTAGATTGTATGGGACACAGGACAATTGTTCATTCGGTGAGACTGCCCTATGCACTGCAGCATGTCTAATGTCCCAGCCCCTTATTCCACCCTCCCAATCATTGTGACAACAGAATACCCTTTCTCCTACAAATTTCCAAAGCCCCTGCGGGGCAGTACCCATCTACCATCTTTGAGCTGGCCCAACGCTGTTGGAGAGATGGGGCCAGACTGAGTTCTCACTTCACTCTAGCTGTGCGTATATATGGATTGATCATGCCCATTTAAAAGGCTTAGTATACAGTTGACATTTTCTTTCAACATCTGAAATACACAAAACTTTCACTCCAAAATTCCATTCCTAGGACTTTGTCTTTTCATTCAGTCAAGCAATTCTATATACAAACAATGGATAGAAGGATATATATCACCCTTAACAGCAAATGCCTTTGAGTGAAGAGTTGGGAGATTGGGGTATGAGGTGTGGACTTTGACTTTGTACTTTCTATCACATAATTTTTCATTTTAATGAGTATGTTTCACTTTTATGAAAACAGTAGTTTTATAAATGCCATTTTTACTCAAAAATAATAATAAAGGCTGAGAATGAAATGATCAGCTTGAGTAGTGACCCAACCCATTAAGAACCTTAGACCCAACATATTACTGTGATGTCGCTAAAAGGTGTCGTCTTGACATTGTGTTGTCTTTGAATCATTTTCTTGATAAAATAAAATGAAATGTCCAACTTTACCTCAGTGTGCTCTCACTTTCAGGGTTATTGTTAGACCAGTTCGTTTCTGTGAGGTCTCTTAGAGCAGAAATGAATTAGTTAAGAGCTGCTTACACAGAATATGCCAGGAATTCTCCAAAGTCACCCTTGGGGCTGCCTGTAAAAGCTGAGGACTATTACCACTTCAGCTTCATATTAGGTAAAGTGTCAGATCACAAATTTCACAGACCATCGCAAATTTCTCATTTTCAGTGTTTGAGGGACTCTAAGAGGGGTTGATATTGTCGAGAAATCTTTCTTATTTTCTACTTTCCTCCTGTTTCTTTTTTCCTTCTGTTTATTTTTCCTTTCTTATCTCTCCCACCTACCCACCCAACAGGCTCCTTATTAAAAAAAAAAAAAAAGGTCTATTAAAGGATGAAAGAACTAGTGAAAGGGGAAACGAAAGCTTTCCTCTAGAAGGTGACAGAGCAGTGGAGGCATGGCCTTGACACTGGGATTCTCCTCATAACAGATCATGATAGAAAACTTGAGAACTGAAGCTTTTTTGAAAATGCCATTTACTGATGGTTCATTTTACCCTTTTATATTCTTTAATAACTTTGACAATATAAAATTGTCACATGATTCCTTTTTCTAGACTGCTGAGTTGATACATTGGATCATATCTGGCAAATTATTAACAGCTTTTAGATTAACTTCTCATATGAGATTTCTACCCTTACAGCTGTTCTTCTGATGCCTGAAAACCACACACTACGTGGAGATGAAGTTACTGTTATTTTACTCAATCCCTGCTCTAGGGAGGATGTTAGTTATACTGCCTTAACACTCAGCAACCAGTTTTGAGGAAAGTTATATTTTTAAAGGAGTAATAAATTGCACATTTTCCAGATTTTTATGCATAAGGAAAGTATATCCCCTTGAGTGGAAAAAGTGACCCCCAGTGGGCAACAATTTGCAGCATGCAGTGGCGATAAGCACAGGTGGATCAGTCAATTTACCAGCATAGAGAGACATACCATCATGCCAGGGACTGAAATTCCTTTCAATGTACATAATTATCTATTACCTCTGTCCAGTATTCTTGCCTAAGAGTCTTCAACTTGGTTATTAGCACACTACATCCTCTTCTCTGGGGCTTAGATACAAAATCAATGCCTTCGCAGCTCTAAGATTCATTATTTATTATATTCTTTTGACATGAGCAGAATAATTAAAATATTCTATGTAATCTTATACAACTGAGAAATCAGTGAACCATTATATTAGATAAATTATTAATGGTAATAAAATCTTTCAGTGAATTTTTCTTAAAGCTTTTTCCAATGTGTTTCTACCTTTATTGTCTTATTAGCCATTCTCAATGACAGTGTAAAAGAATTTAGGCGAATTAGTGGTACTCCCATCTCACAGAATAGAAAAGTGAGGTCTAGAAATGGTAAGTGATAGTCTGGGTCATTGGTGCCATACCTTTGAATTCAAATCAGTATCCCCAAGATGTTCTGGTCTCAGATCTCACCTGAAATTAGAAGACAGTAGGATCCTTTCAATTCTTTAAACTAAATCTTTAAACTAAACTAAATCTTTAAACTAAAATTAGAAGGCAATAGGATCCTTTCAATCTTTAAACTAAAATTAGAAGACAATAGGATCCTTTCAATTCTTCAATGCTGTTGAAACCATAAAGTCTGAGCTGTACCTGTTTGTTTAACGTGTTTTGGATTCAACAGACAAGACGACGAGCCCACAGACTAATCATACACCCCATTGGCTTTTGCCAATTCTCATTTTTACTGGCAGCTGCATTTCAAGAAAAAGCGGGTGAACTGCAGGCAATGGCTAATGGGGACTTCTCTGGGTATCAGTACATCCAGACCACCGCATAAAGCAGATAGCCGGCGGCATCTGTTTAGAACGGGAGCAACAGCAAAGAAGTCTCAGCTGAGCCCCAAGAAACCCTCAAAATGTGAGCACTTTGTTTACGAATCAGCTGCCCACCCTCTGGTTTGAGAATTAAGGAGCCTCCAGCCATACTGTGGTCCTCTCCAGATAGTGAATACAGATGCAGCTACAATATAACAATAGTAGTGAGAGAAAGAAAACAGCTGTCATTTATTGAGAGCCTACATTCCAGGCACCAGCCTGGGAGTTTTATGTTTATTATTTCTTTGAATCCTCATAACCCAAGATAGATAGCCGTTTCTTCTTCTAAGTTCCCACCTGAAGTTGAAAGAACCATGAAGAACACTGAGAAGAGAGTTTACTCAGAAGGCAGGTCAAGTGACTATTTAAGATGTACATATTTTTAGCACTATTTTTCTATTATTTGCCATATTTTGATACAATAATACTGCTGCTTGCCCTATTTTTTTCAAAAGGAAATATCTAGACATATAATGTTTGCAACCTTTTGAATCATAGAGTTTTGATGACTATTTTGTAAGAGTTTAATCAAGGGGGAACAAAAGCTTTAGGAACCTGTTTTCTCACTCCCCTTATTTGCACTATGTGCTTATTTATTATCTGTTAGAACATACTCCTCATATGGTTTGAAATGAAAGGATGATCCATCCATCTCCTCATTACCGATCCTCTGCTTGGTGATGAAAAACAAAACAAAACATATGAACAAAGGAAAAATGCCTTCCTGTCATTTCTCAGCCTTCCTTGCTGCTTCTCAGCTGGGACGTTCAAGAGTGGGGTTTAATGAAAGAAGGTGAGAAGGTGAAAATAAAAGCCCTAACGAGCATGTGTTTAGTTATATGGAAAGATCACTGAGACACGGCAGTGATTTTCTTTGTGCCTAACATAATGCAGTGTCCCCCAAGGTCAAAGAAGCCCATCAGCCTTCCTTCCCCACCCCTTCCTTTCCTACCCTGGCAACCAGCTCCTCCACCTACAGCATATACCATAAAGTTTAATTCCTGATGGTGGAGTGAAAAAGAATGTCACTCCCCATCACCAGCTTGTAGCTTTTGAGAAACACACAGAAGTGGCACGGGAGGGTCTTTCGGTTGCTTGCATCACTGGTTGAGCATCTCATGAGTGCATATTTCAGATCTCAAGCTTGGGATGACAGATACCCAGCCCAGTCCACAGGCTCACTCACACTCACCCTTTACATCGGGAATGAAGAATAAATTCCCATCTCGCAATGCAGAGACACTGAAAAACACACTGCGTTAATGCTTCGAAGGAGAGCCAATAATAACTGTCGAACTCTAAAGCAACGCGCCGAATGAGAACAAATCCTGCCGTCATAACATCATTCTGAAAATGTCTTTAATCACCGAGCATTCCAATCCTGTGGTGTGAGCATCACACTGAAAATACAAAAAAAAACAAACAAACAAAAAAAAAACCCTAAAACTAAAACAAAAAAGACCAACCACATGAAGCCCAAACTCAGACAGAACTCCCAAACTCTAAGAGAGGGTGATGTTTTTGCTTCCACTTCCCAAACCAGGAAACCATTACTCATCAATCCCAACAGATCACTCCTTTAGGGAGTGGGCGAGATGTACGACAAACCAAAACAAGCAAAAAAAGAAACTGTGGAGTACGGCTCCTTTCGGATCAGCATCTATCTCAGGGAGGCAGGACATGCTTCTCTAATGTTCTATGTCCAGTATAACGATCAATACTTCAGCAGAAATTAATTGAGATCTATTTTTCTTTGAAGTTGAAATATGCAGCCTGAACTGTGCTCTCATCCTCTACATTGCACTGAGTGAATAACCTAAATTACACAGAACGGCAGTAAATTGGCTCATCATAGCCCTGTTCTAATTTTAAAAGGATAAAAACTAAAAAACCAGACAGCCTCACATGTAGCAATGCAGGGACTAGTGAAGCCCGCTAAGGGGCTCTCAGTGTCTTTCCCCAGAAGGTCATGGGTTCAAATTCAACCTAGGTCTGTGATGACCAAGGACCATTCAACGTCTTAGGTTAAATATATATGTGCCTTCAACATAATGTTCCCAAAAGGATGCTGACAGCTTGCATCTGTCATGCTTGCTGACTCTCTCATGAGGACAGTGGCTGGCCAGCCACATGTGGAAACTAAATCACTTCCTCCCATATAAACGTGATCCTTGCCAAAAGCGAACTCCGAGGCACCAAGGAGCATCTTGCTTTCGCGCTGTCTGCTGTCTGCCCATCTTCCAGCTCCAAGGGAAAAGTAGAGCCACTCTTTGACTGACAGTCTAACACCTTGATGAGCCCAGGACAGACTTTAAATGTTAAAGACTTACAAGCATGCCCACAAGGAAGGTATTTTCTAAGCAACATAATAACTCTCTCAGTTTCAACAAAGCATTCACTCATGGCGATAAAATGCCAGGTCACACAAGTCAAATTTTGACTCCATTACTGAGCATTACCCTTGAGCTCTAAATGGAAAGTCAGTACAATTCACCAGCTGTCAGGCTCCAGCTTTCCCCTCACCCTGAACAACAACAGACTAACAGGCTAAACAGTTATAGCTGCTGGAGTCACTACTTGATTAGATTCTTAATGAGTGGCTCTGTCCACAGGTCACTTCAGCCAGTCACTCAACAAATAGACTTCAAGTCATTTTGGATCCCAGGTTTCTGCTTGGAATTTCATAGAATTCAGTGAAGAGATCCGCCATCCATCAAAAGAGATTTAGGATGACTTAGAGATAATTAAGGTAATTAGATTGCTCCTCTTCAGGAGAAAGCAAAAGTCGGTGTGGGTGAGTTGAGATATGAGATTTCCATAGAATTCCTTCCATAGGTTGTAAATGGTTTCCACCCTTAGATTTTTTTTTTTTTTTTTTTTTTTTTTTTTTGCGGTACGCGGGCCTCTCACTGTTGTGGCCTCTCCCGTTGCGGAGCACGGGCTCCGGACGCGCAGGCTCAGCGGCCATGGCTCACGGGCCCAGCCGCTCCGCGGCACATGGGATCCTCCCAGACCGGGGCACGAACCCGCGTCCCCTGCATCGGCAGGCGGACTCTCAACCACTGGGCCACCAGGGAAGCCCCCACCCTTAGATTTTTGATGTTCAGCACCAAGGTGTAGATTGGTAAGTGGGAGAATGCCCTATAAGGGGCACCCCCAGGAAGTGTCCGTGTTGTATATCCGAGCGATGCCAAAAACCTCGGCCACCCCAAGAGCATAGACTGCCAGGCTGCAGGGAAAGATGGCAGCACCCGTGTGAAATCCTGTTGCCTAAAATCCCTTCAGGAGCCCAGCTCCCTAGCTTTTCCTGTCACCTGAAAGACGACCTCATCATAGCCAGAAGAAGATTTGCCTAGATCCTCTCTTTTGAATACTAGTGATCATCTGAACCTATGCTACCAGGAAGTGGCAGACTTTGAAGTTATTTCTTGTCAAGTCACCGGGTCACCTGGGAAATTAGAGTCTGTAAGGTCACAAGGGGGGCAAAACTTGGCGAATATTTCCTCCTGCCAAGGGTGTGAGGTGAAGGTAAAATTAACAACCATGACCCCTAAAAAGAAAAAAAAAATAGGAACAGATGCTGAAGCGCCTCCCACTCCCCTTTTAAATCTCTAGATGGAGCTGTGTCCGCAGAGCCAGTGGGTTGAAGACGGGTTTCTTCTGGCAGGAGCAGTCTGCCTGAGGCATCAGGTTTAATCCCACATCTACCCAACCTCCATCGACTGATGGGTCCATCAGATCTTTATTTATAACTTATTCCATCTACCTACCTAGTAGAAATTGATCATTTCAGCTGTGAACTCTATCGCAAATGGCCATTTTTCTGATGGAGAAATGAAAAATATTTTTTCTAACCTAAAGCAGTCTAGGGGGATTTTCAGAGGCTTCACTGGCGCTCTGTGCCTTTCCAGGATTTGGCCTGATTTTTCCAAAAGGCCCTCAACAGCTTTCTCTCCTCCAGGACTCTGGACCCACCATCCCTGGGCTTCCTCCGCACCAATTTTCCTCCCTTCCTTGCGAGGCTGGCTTTTCCGGATTCTCACCACGTAGTCCAAATACGGGGCCCAGATATCTTACGATTGCTGTTGGTCTCTGGGCTTGGGCAAGAGGAGAGTGAAGGTCGGTACCAGAGCGAGTGCGGGATGAAGACTGGGGCAGAATTTATCAGATGCCCAGCGGGGTGTCATAAGATGAACCCCGAAGTGGCCACAGAGAGGAGAGCTTGGGAACTGAACCAAGGGTTTTCGGCGGGGCTCCTGGGGCAGGAGTGACATGGCTCCATCCATCAGGTGGAAACCATGAAGTCCTCCCCCGACCCAACGCCAGAGAGATAAAGATGTCTAAATAACCAAGGTCGCTGCCACAGCAACACTGCCCGGGCCCCGGGGGGAGGGGGAGCGCCTTTTCTGCTGAAGCCACGGCTGGGGCTTGTTTGTAGGTTCGCAATTCACCATGATAAATGTAAAGACCAATTAAGGTTTGATCCGTGCACACAGGAGGCAGACGGCGGCTGATAGTGGAACCAATTAACGAGCATGTCCCCTAATTCCTGCCGCGGCCGCCGGGCGCACCGAGGATCCCCAGGCGCCTGAGGCGGCTGCCCCCGAGCCCCGCGCGCCCCCCCTCCAGGCCCTGGAGGGGGGCGTCCTCCTCCAGCTAGAAGGTGCAAGGAGCGGGTCCCCCGGGCGGCTGGGGAGGGGGCGCGCCGGGCAGGGAGGCGCAGAGCCAGCCGCCTACGGAGCCCAACTGTTTGCAGCCGGGGCCCGGCGGTTGGGGCGCGCCCTAGTGGGGCGCGCCCTAGTGGTCCGCGCCGGGCGGGGACGGCGGGGGCTGGTGGCGGCGCCCGGCGCGAAGCCAGGCGGTGCCCGAGGGCGGAGGACAGGTGGCCGCGTGGCCGCCGCCAGGTAGCAAACGGCTCGTGGGCTGCGCGGTGCGGTCCCCAGCCTTTGCCTGCCCCCGGGCCCGGTTCGTGGCCGCCCGCCGCGGGGGCGGCCTGGAACGGGGCGGCGGGGGGTGGCTGGAGGCCGCATCCCCGGGCCCGGTGCGCCGCCGCCTCGGCCCCCCCTCCCCAGGTCCCCCTTCCCTTCAGGCTCAGCCCGCTGGCCCAGACGTGACCCCCGCGCAATGTGCTGGCGCTGCGCGCTGCCGGGGCGCGTGTGATTAATGGCCCGAGGTCGGGGACGGCGGAGGCACGAGCCCCTTCTTGGCTCGGCCAGGGTGTGAGGGTATCCGGGAGGAGAGCCAGGTCATGGCGGTGGGGGCCCTTGGGACCGCGGCGGCGGCGGAGGAGGAGGAGGAAGAGAAGTAGGTGACGCGGCCCGGAGAGGCTCGTCCCCTCTGGCCCCGGGGCCGGCGCCGCGGCGGATCCCCAGCGCCAGCAAAGTTTGGAGCCACGGGCGCCGCGCGCCCGTCCCTCCCCGCACAGTTCCCTCGGCGGTGTCTGTGCCGCCGCTGCTGCCAGGGCAGGACAAAGGCTCATTAACACGTGATGGGACCGCGCTTCATAAATGGGACCGGAGCGAGAGGGAGCCAGAGACAGAGCGCGAGCGGAGGGAGAGGCAGGGACCGCGCGAACCGACCAGGCGACGGGCGCCCGGGCTGGCGGAAACCGGTGGGCCCGGCGGGGCGAGCGGGAGGAACCAGAGAAGAGCCCCGGGAAGGGGTGAGGCTCGCGGACGGAGGGGGCGCCAGTCCCGATCTCTGTCGCGGGCGGGCGCTCGAGGCAGGGGACGCCGGCGCGCGGGCTGCGCGGACCGACCGACTTACTGACCGACCGACGGAGGCACACCCCGCTCCACCCGACCCCGCCCGGCCTCGCCCGCATCCCCGCGCCGGCGCCGCCTCCCTCTCGCGACTCCCTCGGCCACCCCTTCCTGCTCCACTTCTTTTCCGCCTCCGCCTCTGCTCGGTTCCCGCGGCGCCAGTGCCTTCCCCTGGCCCGGGCGGGGTGGGTGCCTCGGCTCCCGGCAGAGCTCTCCGTAGAGTCGGGGCTGGGGGGGGGACGTTTCGTTCTAGCAGAGAAGCAGCCCCTGCGCTGGGCAAGAGGTGCCGAGGGAGCTTCTCCCGCGAGGACCGGGGGATGCGAAGGGTAAGACCTGGCAGAGTTGCGTTTGTAAATACTTCTTCCGCCTCCCGCCCCCTCGGGTGCTGACCAGTGTGGTCCCCAAGTGTCCTTCGTGGAGTTCTTATTCCGTGTGAGCGAATTGTGCATCGGTGTTTACTAAGCCGTAGAGCCCCAGCCTGTTAACTGTGGTCCGTGCTACTTCTGGAGGTTTCTACCATTTACTAGTTATTGAATGTGTGTGCACCTGGCTCTCTGTATGCACTGACGTCTGTTTGTGGAAAATGTGTAATTGTGCATGTTTGAAAAACGGGCGCTTGAGTTGGTACTTGATGCTTCTAAGCCATATCATCAACTAAGTCTTCCCGGAGAAATACATCGATCTCTGCACCAAACCTGAAAACTGTCTGAAGTCAAATAGTAAATGTCATATAAAGGAATGTATATCAAATAATAAACTTTTGCATATAAAAATATAGCTACAGGAACCGCTCTTCTTTTAGGAAAAATGAACGAGCATTTAGCTGATATCTCAATTTGAAGTGATGGAACCATTTAATTTAGAACTAGCTGTTAGATGAAAAAAGTTGACGTTGTGTTTTTAAGAGACCTTTCTTGCCAAGGCTCACAATCACAAACGGATCAGCTCCTGAATGAACATGTGTTTGCTGTGACAGACGTGAGACAGTGTCATTTGGTCGTTTGAAAGTTTAGAAGCAACATGCATGTTTCTGATTTTAGTTTTTAATTAAACAGATGTGAAAAACATTAGTCACCTTTTAATCCTTGTGTCTCCCATGTTTTTTACTTTCCTTCAGATAAGTGCTCTTCTTGTCTTTGTTGTTGCTTTCTTGATGTATTAACATCCTCGGGCATTTAATCCAATAAGACATGAGGACAGATCTACTGGTTTTAAAGGTGTTGAAATATATCTCAGTGAGTCCCATAACTTCTCATTTTTAAGACCAAGTTAGTATCTTTTGAACAATGGGGGAAATGGAATCTCCCTGGGGAAACTCAGTGGACACTGAGTATCAGTGGGTGACCACTGCCATCAGTCGATTTTGCAGAATATTGAGAAGCTCAGAGCAACCAACCTTTAAGGTTCCCATAGGACTTTATCTGATTTAAGGTGTTGCTTTTCTAATCCCACCCTACTGACAGTTTGCAAGAGAAGATATACTGATTGATTTTTCTCGGTCCTTTTCTTCCTGGTAGTCCTTTCCCCTCCCCCGCTCTCTAACTCAGTTAAAAGCAGTGTTCTCAAAATAAAAGGCTACGTATAGTTTCTTAAGTGAGACAGATTATTTTCTGATTATCCATACATGAACAGAATCCACGCACCTCCAGAATTTTAAACGTTGCATACTGCAGGCAGTTTCTGTAGGTACAATAGCAGTTACCACAGTTGGGCAAGACGCTTGGACATGGTTTTTAAAAACAAATGCATTTTTAGGTTATCAAGAGAACTTACTGTAAACGAACTCTTTTTGTTCCAAAGATGTCTCGCACTCCTGGCAAGGAGCAATCTTAGCTGAGGTAGGTATCAAGTGTCTGATGGGGAAAGGTCTTATTGTGTTCTTTAGTCTCCCTGGGGGTAACATGATGCCACAGGGGGCAACTGCTCAGTTTTGGCCTTTCAAAAATAAAATTACTATGCTTGCATACTCGTTGTTAGGAAGGCAAATTATATTCATGACACCCCCCCAACTTTTAATAGATAGCGTCAGTACATGTGCATATAAAAAGAATGTTATGCCTAGTCCCTTAAACAAGCCCTGGGTGATATTATTTACTTTGGCGTGTGAAGTTTCACCTTCTAGTGAAAAATCTGATCTCACGTTGGAGTAGTGCTCGGCTTTGTTTGTTATCCACTGTTTTCTTTTTCTGTTACCCTTTTCCCAGTGGACCACGTGCCTCTCTGTCTCGCTTGTGAGATTGTTCTCCTCTAATAAGCCTAGCTGCAGGATCAGTGTGTTCTCTTTGGCATTTCAAAATGTTAAAATAGTGAAATTGTTAAATGTTACCAAGACGAAACTGCTGGGAATTAAATTCTCCAGAAGAACCACTACATTTGTGGCCTATCACAGTCTCTTCCAAAAGAAAACTCCTTGAATCGGTTTACCTATTTTCTCAAGAAAGAAGCAGTCCCAGTGACTGTGTTGATATGTATTTAGTATGCGGTGTCAGCTTATTAATTACTAAGGCAAAGCCTGAAAAACTCACTCAAAACAATCATGTGCCATTCTTCTTTGCTTTGACTGAATTAATCTGAACCACCAGGATATTTAGACAAGCTCCTAGGTTGTCTTACATATTAGTATGTGGAATTAGAATTGGAATTCTCGGCTGTATTAGAATAAACTGTTATGAAATGGAACTTATAATAGCAGTTTATAGTTCACCAGGCTTACCAAATGTTTCTTCCCAGAAAACAGTTGGCCTAATAAGGAGAGGGATTATTTCCCATAATTAGCTCTCCAGGAATGCTGCAAAAAAGAGTAATAAATCAAATTTGGAAATACCTAACAACACGTGATGAGTAAAATGAGATTTGGTTATAGGGTCTTGAATTTGGTTAGGAAGATGGAGCCTGTCTGTGAGTTTGCTGACTGTTATTCTTGGGGTAATGATGTTAGTTCAGTTGCATGAAGCACACAGATGAGAGCTTTCCTTCCTCTTTCATTCTAAAGGGATGCCATTGTCTCCACCAGTGTAAGTCTGTCTCTTTTATTTTTGTATTCATCATTTTCTAATTGAACTAACAAATGAGAGTGAAGACAGCCTTTGGGTTTAAATTATTTATAATTCTGCTTCTGACTCTGAAATGACCTGGACCTAACATTGTTGTGAAAAACTATGCCAGGGCAGGTTTATATATTGCATATCTATATTTTGAGGGGCTGAAAGCTCTGCTGATTTTGCTTTTCTTGACTGGAAGTTGGTCAGGAAGTTAAAGAATAAGAGGAAATCAAAACCAATGGATGTATTTTGTGTTGGCAAAATTTTAACTTCCTATTTCCCCCCCTGAATCTCCAGCTCTTTCCTAATTCTGTTCTCATGATAATGTTAACCTTATATTATAACCACGTGAACGCTGTTTTTGAGGGCCTGTAAGGTTCAACACTTTGTAACTGAATTGCTGTTTAATGTTCTGATAACCATTGAATTCGCTAATCTGTATATTCTTAGATTAGATTAGGTTAACTTTATAACATATTACAGATCAACTCAGATTTCTCCCAAATATTTTCTGGACTAAAAGAAAGAATGGCATCCAGAGTTTACAAAATGTCAAGTTCTATACTGCATAATTTAAGAGGACCAGGATATATAAATACACTTTTATAAATATGTCTGAAGAAACTTTTTCAAAGACATATATCAAGACCGAAATAAAAATTGAGGCACGTTGCCTTGATGTATTTGAACATATGGTTCAGATTTTAAATAAATACTACAAATTTGGGGAAATGTCCAAATTCAAGGCAGTTATGCAGAGGACATGGAAGACTCAAGGCAAAAGGGAGTATCCAGCTTGAATCAAAAAAAGGCTGTTCTTATTCTCCAGGATAGTGGAAATCTGTTCCAGTGTCCTGTGTTCTAAAAATCTTGCAAAGATGCTAGGATGGGCAGAACCACATTCCATTATAGTTTTCGCATAAACACCAATGGATGTGTTTAATACAATTTTCACCAACCTTGCTGACTGGTTATTGATTTTGGAAGGAAGTTGGGAGAAGATATACAAGGTTATTACTGTGTCACAAGATGCGTGTTAGTATAGGTCTATTTGTTGGATATAACACATTATAATGCTGTCACAACTAAGTTAAAACTATAGGAAATTTGTGAGGGGAAAAGGGGAAGGCTGTTTTAGTGGTTTTCCAGTGCTTCCCTTGGTACTTTTCAAATGGTTTGAGGTTAGATGAACTTCTATCTCAAACAGGCTTGCATGGATAATAGATATGTTTATGACATATCAGTAATCAGAGGTCAAAGCCATTACATAAAGTAATCAGTGTGATTACCTCTAGTTATTAACATAAAGTATTTACTGAAAATCTTTCCTGGATCATATTTCTTCACTGAACAGGGTGCCTTATGGAAAATAAAGTACATTTCATTATAACAGTTTTTCTAGGGCAGTTGTGATTACAAATATATTCTTGATCTAGTTTTTATGGCTATTTTCCATATATTTGAAGTGCTTTTCATATAGATTATTGGTGAATAACTTTGGGCTATCCTCTGAAAATTTCATTTGGACAGGTTAATTTCATAACTTAGCGAGCACGGAATTCTGAGGTTCAGAGTTGTGTTCATATGGGTTTTTGAGGAAAGAATTGTTTACACCTCAAACCTAAGCAAATAGGCCTGGCAGAGTCATAGCAGTTGTTTCAAAGTACCGTGAATTCTGTTTTAGCCCCAACTGGAGAAATGTTCACACCTGCACTTTAGGAAGGCTTTCAAAAGTTTTGCTTTGTTCGTTTTCTTTTCTTTTCTTATTGAATATGCCAGTTGAGACTGGTCTGATGGGAATCAGTGTTTTTTTAGCCAGCTCTTTTTTTTTTAACCCCCTGCGCTGTTATTGCATTATAGTCTGTATTTTTGAATAAGTTTATTAAAATAAATTCTGCATTTTTAAATGCAACAAGGGATTTAAGTTCCCTTTTCTCCTAACGCAGATGGCAAATCATTTTTCCCTAGGAGTATGATATTTTATTATCTGATGTCTTATTTTTCCACTCAAATTTGGATTCTTAATTGTTTAGAGTTTGGATTCCTTGAAGAGAAATTTGATACCTTTGGCGTGATTCCTTACCACCATTATAAACTCTGAATAGCATTAAAAAATTTTTTTAACTTCGAGGTAAAGTGCAGCATAGTTTCCAAAATCTGACAGTGTGATATCTATTTCTTTATTCCCACTAGCAAATTCCATGCTATTGCTTTTTAAGGAAAAGCAGAAGCATTTTTCAAAGACATGCCAGGCAATCTGTTGTGGGAGTTGAATATACTGGCAAATGCTTTCACAAACTGTGTATGTCAGTAGTATATTTAAATATAATTAAAATAAAATATTATTAGGAAATAATGTTTTTCAAAGTTTATGTTGAAATGGGAGGGTTCCCCTCTTTCCTTTATCATTTCTTTATTCGTTCTTAGACCATATATTTAGAGAAGAAAATTGGAGTCAATGTGAGTTCTGTAAATTGAGTTAAAGGGAGTTTTACATTTAAATTGGTGATAAATTCCAGTATGCTTTAAAAAAAATTCTACTTTCATATTGGACATTTGTACTAGGAAATTTTATAACATTGATTGCTGTTGGTCAGGTGGTTAAAAAAGATGTTTTTAATATAGCAAGTGAACCAATACCATAGATAGAGTATGCCTTTGTCACTCTTGTTGCTTTTAACCCAGCTATATTTAAAAATAAATCAACTTGATTTATTCTTTGTAAGAGAGCTTATTTTAATACCACTGTGATCTGTGTATTTTGGTTTATTCCAGTGTTACTTCTTAAATGGACCATATTTTCAACTCATTTTAATGCATTGCTACCAGAATTTGTAAATGTTTTCTCTAGCTTTTGTACAAGTTGTGGTGAACAAGCGATATGCATGTGGAGAAAAAGGGGGAAAAAAAACTAAAAAGAAAAAAATTAAACAACTTAACTCATAACTAAAGTAAGAAAAAGATTGTCCAAGGAAATCTCTATCTCTGTCTATGTGGGAATTTGACTTTGGAAAATGTACAACTACTTTTGGAAATTAGATCTAAGTTCATACGAATTTTTAAAAAGGGAAACCTTTGAATGATTTTAGTCCTCAGCTAAGGAAACTAATTATGAGTAATCTATGATCCATTTTTATTGATGAAATAATTAGAGAGGGAACAGTCTGCCCAGAGTCATATATTTAAGTGCTTTGGGATACATTTCCATATATTTATAACTTGTAGGTATTTTTGAAAGATCCCTGCCAGCTATAAGCAGTGCAAATTGCATAATTACCAGGGTAACTCTGTAAGATAATTTGCAGTAGATTTGCATTACTTGGGCCTACTGTAAAATTTCCATTTCAGTTTGTCATTTTCTGGGTTCACCTCCCGTGATACATTATTTTATGGTTTTGGCAAAAGGACAACAAATAGAAACATTTCCAGCTTAAAAAGGAAATAAGCTGGAGTGTTACTTACTTTTACCTTTTTCCTGTTCTTTTATGCTCAGTAGTCATGGTTCCTTCACAACGGTGTTCATAGACATGGTTAGCAGTCCTATCAAACTTTACATAGACTTTGTAAATAGAATTAAGAGAAAATGGTATGTGGTTTTTAATTTATGTCTGCTTACTGCGTAAGTACATGTTATGTCTTGAAACCACTTTTCTTTGCTGGACAAAAGATCTAGCAAATAAGTTACCTGAAAAAGTGCAGAGAAGCTCTGGATTGTAGACTGAAAATTCTTGAGAGGTTCGTCACTCCTTACGCTCATTTTCAGGCTAGACTACATTGTTCTACTCCAATCAAATAGAAAAAGCTTGGTTTTAAAGATCTTCTGTGAGAGACTACTTTATCATGAACAGGCTTCCTTCACAGTCCATTTCAATGATCGAAAAACCTATGCTCATAGAATATTTTTTCTTCCTATCTCACCTCAATTCTTCTTAAAGGCTAGTTCTATTTTCCTCCCCCATCTAGTCTTTTTCACAGGTTTCCATCTTTAACAATGGTTCTAAAATTTTAGAGTGTCTTAGAATCTCCTGGAGGCCTTGTGAAGACACAGATGTGCCCCCACCCAGGAACAGAGTTTCTCTGATTCTGTCGGTCTGAGGTCGGACCTGAGACTGCATTTCTCCCAAGTACCCAGGTGATGCTGATGCTTCTGGTTGGAGAGCATCCTTTGAGAACCACTGACCTTTAAAATAACTAACTCTGTGTGCTCTTCCAAACCACATGTGACTTCTCAGACTGTTCTTTAAGGTGTACCCTGGGATGTCTAGCCTATGCTCAACTATCTTATTTCCTAGTTCTTTATCTTCACATCACTTTTTCTGAATACTTTTAGTTCCTCAACTCTGTTCAAAATCACATAGTTGTAGCACACAAACCATGATTCAAGGTCAAACTCTTAAGTATAATAGAACTACCTCATGGTTTCAATGGCATAAAAACTCTGTACTTGCATCCAATTTGTTTCTACATTTCCAAAGCATATTTTACGTCATTACTGAAACCAAGTTCTTCTAGTTCTGTTTGTACATTATAATTTACATCTTGAAAGCATATTTTTCTGTTTATATCTTGTATTGTTCATACACACTGAAATTTTTTTTTATTAAGTGATTTTCAACTAAAGTAGGTGATATGTAAGTACCTAGTTTTTAAAATCATGTTTAAATGGAACCCTGAACTTACACACAATAAAAATGTTTAAAATTATTCCAGTGAGAAAATGATAGGAAGGAAATTGAATTATTTAGAAAACGAGTGTATCCTTGATTTGTATCAGTATTTAAACAAATATTAACTTCTCTTGTGAAATATTCCATTTTAGCTTCTGTAATGATAGAAAATAATTTTCCATTCTTTTTCGTCACAGAGTTATGACCTGTGTTGGTGATTTTATATTTGAAAATTGGAAAGCCAAATGTTTCATAAAATAGAAATGAGTTGAGTTTGTTATTAGAATTGATCTTGGGCTCCTGAGACATTCCATTCTTACTTTTAGCATCTCTTGGCATAAACATGTCATTTGTTTTCAGTATAACTCCTTTCCTTTACTCATTCTTAATTACTTTCTTGAGGCACAATTCCAAATACTCACAATTAATTTTTCAATATATTAAATTTTCTCAATGCCTTTTTGCCTCAGAAGAGCAATTAGAAATTTTGTTTTTGTAGGCAATAGTAATAACCCTCTTTAACATATTTTCTTATTTATGTTTAAATTAATTCAGTTGTAAAACGCATAAAATGTTGTTAGCAGGAGAAGTTGTTCAACCAAAGCAAGAACCATGTCCACTGAACAGAGTAACAAATTGATTCCTGAGGGCTTATAAAAGCCACTCCATCTAGTGGTTGAATTTTCACATAACTTCTCTTGATAAGTTGCTTTGAAGACACACTTGCACACGCAGAAACCCATCTGGGAAAAATCAGTGCATAATAGCATGCATTTGAGGGAAGGAAAAAGTCCATTATAATTATAATTTCATACACTGTCTTTAAAGGTCTATCAACAGCATATAGTTAGGATTCATTCACAGTTGTGCATCTCACAAAAATCTCCTTATATGTCACTGTTATATGGCAAAACATTGAGGTTCGTAGTACATACTCAGGCTGAACAAGGATCAGAATAGAAAGTAAATACCTGATCTTTGTCCATAACTTCTACTTGCCATCAATATAATTTCTGTTTGATACTGAGATCAAAGATCCTGGGATAAACAGTTGTTGATGCCTTTCATGTAACTTTTACATCTGGTTACAGTTCTTTCCAGCTGGATGTTTGTATGAGACCAAGACTCAGGTTTACTTCCCTAATGATCAACTGACTTTATGCCAAGGAAAACTATCCACAGTTAAAAGTCATTCTGCTAGGATAGCTCTGCCCTACTGCCAACATTCATTTAGTAAACAGACATTGAGTACATACCCTGTGCCAGGCACTGTGCCAGGCACTCTGCCAGGCAGAGGACATTCAAGACCATACAATACAGGTCCCTACTCTCAAGGTGTTCATGATCTGAAGGGTTTAGACACAAGAAGGACTGCTACGGGATGACTCAGCATTGCCAATCATCTCTCCAGGGAGAAAACCTCAAAGCACATATAGGAAGGGAATTTACCCAAGCCAGTACTATCTGATGATGAAGTATCATCTGCCTATTACTTGTATTCATATCCTACTCAACTCTGTCTTCTGTGGGAGGGGAAGGGCAGATGGATGGGCTTTATTGGATGGGTTGGTTGGAATGGAGAATCATTTCCCTTGCTTCCTTGACCTGTATCCATTTTCCAGGCGTGATACGTGAATAGACAATGTCTACAGCATTTAGCACCGAGTACATGCCCAACAAAAATATGTTACACGAAGCCTGTAAGGGGCCAATAACTTTATATCCATCTGCTGCTTTGCTGTAGTAACACAGCTGTGTGCCCTTTGGGCGCCAAGAGTGAGTCACAGGCACTCCCTTGTTGGAGCCCAAATGACGATTACATAGTTTCTTCTGCCTTGATTCCAGGCAAGATCTTAAGAACTGACCAGAGAGTGGCATCCTCTCTCTGGGCCTTAAGAAAACCACCCTGCTCGTGGTGGGAAGTGGAGTGATTTCCTTTGAGTTTGAATAGCTCCGTATGGGCAATGGATGTTTCAAGCTTTTGTCGACTAACAACAGTCATGTCTCATTCAGACCTAAAGAAGGTGCCCTCTCTGTTCCTTGCTGGTGTCGTGGAAACTATCATAACCATCCATAATCTTTATAATTGACTACTGAAGAAAAAAATATATACGTAATTTTTAAAATCAGTGGCAAAGACAAGTTAGATTTTATTTATTACTTGCCAACAGCCGTTGATGGCAAATAAGGTGCTAATCCAAGGCTAGGATTTATAGCTTAGAGTTAATTCTCATACTTTGTCCCTAAAGCCCACGGGACAAGGATGATTTGCAAGTGCTATGGGCAATTTTTTTCTGTCAACAGAGCATTCCTTCAGATTTTAGTTGTTCATTGTGTAAAATTATTAAGTACTATTTATTACCTCCTTTCTCAAAATTGATTCTTCCCTTTCCTTAGAAGTGGAAAGAAGACAGTCTTATTAAATGGTTCCTGGACCTCGAAGTTGAGAGCAGGGACGTTGAGTTACACAGACTTGGGTTGAAGTTCTAACTCCATTCGCTCTAGTGGGAAACGCTGGGCAAAGCTGTACCTCTCTAAGCCTCAGTTTTCTCATATGTAGAATGGGAATTGTAATAGCACCTAATTCATGTAAATATTAAAAATAATACATATCCTTAGCATGATGCATGGCACATAAACATGTTTCTGATTGAAAATATTTGGGAACTGGAATTTTCTCTGTCGTACATTTAATCACCCTAGTCACCCAATCACTGAGATTTGAGCCCAGGGAAAGAAAACTCTGTTTTTAGTTGGACTTCATGTGTCTGTTCATGGATTCAAAGAGAAGATACTTTTTGTTGAAAGATGAATGAAGAGACTGAAAAGTATGCTGCTCCATTGGACAACATGTAGCACGCTTTAAACCACTGTTGTCCTTGGCAATGAACTGTCAAGATTACCTGCCTACTGGGTTCTGCATATTGCTTTTGGCCTTTATTGATCAAACCTCATGCAAGATAAAGACAATCTTATGGACTATTTTGTATATGGGCCAGGGCTTCTATTGAATTGAAAACTTTGCAAATTCTATTTTAAGGGAAGGCTGCTTCAATTATGCTCCTTTTACAGCTTATATAGAAAATGTATCTCCCTTACCCCACTCCCCCCCGCGCCAAACAAGCAAAGGCACTTGGTAGGAGGAAACATCAAAACAGCAGAGCAAAGTTAAATGATTAATGGAATTGGTTATAAAAGTCAACAGATCTAAGGAATCAGTTCATCTGTATCATTAATTTGCTTCTGTGGTAGGCTTTCCTCCTAGCATTTTCACCTAATAGTGAGTGCTTAATTTGATGTAGTTTAAAGGCATCATTTCTTGAGCCCTGAAATTCTTTATGCTTTCAGAAGCCTATAAATGTTAAATAATTAGGCATACTTCAGGGTAAATTTGAACAGAAATATAGCCTTATAAGTGTCCTAATGTCTATCTGGTTCATAATAATTGATATTTTTAATGAAAAATGTAACACTCATATTGTTAGTAAGAGTAGACCAGAGAAAAGGGTACATTTAATAGCTTCTGCTCTATGTTACAAAATATAAGAAAAGCTAAGCCTTTCAGAACCAACTGAGCATTACCAGCATAATGGAATTTTCTTTTATATATGGGAAAGAGAGAGAACATTAACACAAGGAAGAAGAATTATGTATTTTTGCCTGAATTATCAGGATAATTAAGTCAATCTTTGACTTTGCTATGGAAGATGGTGCAATAAGTGACCAAACTACTTTAATAATTCCAAAACTCAGCTGGTTAGGAGTTAGAACAGACTCAGTTGCCCATTCAGCTGTAACAGAAGCATCATTCATCAAGTTGTGAAGTTGGCCCGTGAGATCTGCCAGTGTACATTAAGGACGTGCCTTAGAAATAATGCAGTTATAAGAGTCAACTAAAATTTTCCCTACTGACTTTAGAGAAATACATTAGCAAGTTATTTTTCTTGATCAAATTAAGGGAAACCAGACTTGTTCCCAGAAATGAATGGAAAATAACAAACAAATATATCCACTGGCACCTTCTTTCTCTTGAACCATTCGCAAGGCTGTTTTATAAGGTTAACCAAGCAGAGCAAGACAACCAACAAACTAAGGAAAACAACACGATTAAGAAAAGGCCTATGGCTCCTACATTGGATATCCTGGACGTCTATCAATCTAGACATGATGAGCTTGGGATTATTTCCTTAAAGCATTTACAAACTTAGAATCTAGAAAAGGAGCCTGGTCGGCTGATACAGTTCGTAACTATATTGGGAGTGCCAGTGCTTCTGATGCTTCTAGAGGGTTTTCTGCCTTCCTGGACATGATATCCTGCAGGAAGCAAATACTCTCTAGTGCCTGTTCCCCCAGAGGTGCTGCAAGGATTTTGACTCCAGAATCAACAGTGCCAGATATCTAAATTACTGAAGTGTCCCTCTGAAACAAAGAAGGTCTTCAGTGGGGCAATGACATCTTAAATAGCCTGCTATTAAGTTATACTGGTATAGAAAAGACTTTATTTGAAGTCTTGTTTTGAGGACCTACTTCATGTTCATCCTAATCAGAACATGGATGTTTTATACCCTTAATGGTTATAGAAACAAAGATACAGACTCTGAATAGACTTTTTAAAAAAACTCCATACTGCTGCCAAATCCATAACAATTTCTTGATGACACCATAGCCTGCTAGTTGATGTATAAGTTTGGAAGTGGTGGATGGAGAAAAGCAGGTGTGCATAGAGAGGTGGGCAAAAAGAACAGGTGAAGTTATTCTAAAAATTGAAGTTTTTTAAAAATAATAGATTCAATATATTAAAGTATTTTTATTATTGTTATAAAGGCATGATTTACAGCCTAAATCGTTAGACTATGTTCCTTATATTTTTAAATGCAGAATTCTAGGACAGTCCCCTTTAAATGTCATTCAATCATTTTTTTACTATAATGGTAACAAAACCCAACTACTTCTTTAATAGGTGCATCTACACATCTTGCTGGAAATTTCCAATTATGATTTTCCCAGTAGCAAACAAAAACAAAATTAATGGTAGCTGCATCCCCCAAAGCCTAAACTATATTACTAATGAACTCTCAAAGAAAACTCTCAATATAAAAAAAAAATAGTAAGGTGGAAATTACTGTAATAATCCAAATGTAAAAATAAAGGAAAGACTTACCAAAATGCAGAGCACAGTTTTCTTGCCATGATCCCATTAACTGTTAAAATAGCCTGTGCACAGTGGCATTTTGACCTTGCTAAGATCCTTGAACTACACAAAATCCATGTATATTTTTAACTGTATTCTTTAATTAAAGTTGGCTTATATTGGGTAGAAATTGGGTAGAAATTACTCTGTATTTCATAACCACACTGTGCCCTGACTCAGGTTTTAACAAGCTTTTTTTTTTTTTTTTAATGAATGTGCTTGGTCACATTAAAATGGGAAATTGTGATCACATATGTGGTGATCTTAATATAGAGTAAGTCACAGGCACACATGTTTTGAATTATTGAAATAAGGTTTGTGATCCTTTGTCTTAACTGAAGAAGCTTTATACCTCTTCCAAATACTAAAATTTTCATCCTTGAGGACGTGCCAGTAGACAGATTTACCTAGATGGGCTGGGATAAGGAAGAGTGGTTTAGTAGGAGGTAGTCTTCATTACTATTGGCAAAACGCCAGAATTTGTGTTTGTAAGAAGCTGGAAGACTCGAATATACTATAAGATGCAAAATGGCTTTATCCTAGTTACTGTTAATGCTTAAAAGCATGTATAAAGTCCAAAAGCAGAAACTCTGGTGTCTGAGAGACATGGGTTCAGCTACAAGCTCTTCATATTCTGGACAATTTATTTAAAATCTTATGGTCTCCACTTCCTTATCTGCGACACGGGGATTATAAATAAGCACCTGATAGAGTTGTCATGACAATTTCACGATAGAATATATGCAGTCTCTCTCAAATGCCTGGAATGTAATAGACATTCAATAAAGTTTCCTCCTCCCTCACCCATGTGTGTATCTTATCCTTGCTTCATGCTTTAAGTGCCGAGACAAAAATAAAAATTGAATAAGTAGCCTATGATCTAATTAAGTCAATGAATTATCTGGAAGTATAATTAGTATATGGCAAAGAGCCATTATACTAAGTAATGATAATAATAATTAATATTTATTGAAGACTTAAATTTTGTGCCAGGCACTGTGTTAAGTACTTCACGTGCACTATTTTTTTTCATGTAATTTTCAGAACAATTCTATGATGGAGGCATCCTCCTCCTCCTCCTTCTCCTTCCCATTTTACAGATGAAATAATGAGCTTTAGAAAGATTAACTACTTACCCAAATACAGGTCTGACACTAATCTTGGTTTGCTAACTCCTAATTCAGTGTTCTCTCCATTACTGGTGCTTGGACTGGCTGGAATCAGTGGGGAAAAGAAGGGAGGTAGTAACATCCCTGTCTTAGGTTAGGGAGATGATGTATCATAAAGGTTGAAAGCAGGGCTTCCCTGGTGGCGCGGTGGTTGAGGGTCCGCCTGCCGATGCAGGGGACACAGGTTCGTGCCCCGGTCCGGGAGGATCCCACATGCCGCGGAGCGGCTGGGCCCGTGAGCCATGGCCGCTGAGCCTGCGCGTCCGGAGCCTGCGCTCCGCAACGGGAGAGGCCACAACAGTGAGAGGCCCGCGCACCGCAAAAAAAAAAAAAAAAAAAAAGGTTGAAAGCAGCTCCAAACCTGTCAATATCCAAACAATATCCAATATGGTAGCCACTAGCCACATGTGGCTATTAAGCCCTTGAAATGTGGCTAGTTCCACATATTGAAAGGATAATACTTTGGATGTATTGAGTTAAATAAAATATATTATTAAAATTAATTTCAAATAAAATGTATTATTAAAATTAATTTCACTTTTACCTTTTTCTTTTTACCCTCGATAATGGAAACTTTAAAATTGCCTATGTGGCTTGCATTCCATTTTTTTGTTTGTTTGTTTGTTTGTTTGTTTTTTGGCGGTACGCGGGCCTCTCACTGTTGTGGCCTCTCCCGTTGCAGAGTACAGGCTCCAGATACGCAGGCTCAGTGGCCGTGGCTCACAGGCCTAGCCGCTCCGCGGCATGTGGGATCTTCTGGGACCGGGGCATGAACTCATGTCCCCTGCATTGGCAGGCGGACTCTCAACCACTGCGCCACCAGGGAAGCCCTTGCATTCCATTTTTAAAAAAAAATATTTTGAAGCTATAAATCAAGCTCATAAACTACTAAATAAAGTATATTCCAGCCTCTTATCTTGACAAATATGCCTTCACGAGGGCCTGCAAGCCCAGGTTCAAATTTAGAATTTTTGGCCTCCTTGGAGTTAGACAGCAAAACATGATGGTGCGGGGGAGCCAGGTTTGCCCGCCCCGTTCTGCTCCCACCCACACTGCACCGCGAGGACACAGGCATGCAGGCACACGCGTGTGATCGGCCCAGCCTGCCCATCCTCACACCGCTTCCCCCACAAACAGCTGCCTCCGGTGGCCTCCAGGAGGACAGACCCCAGGAGCAAGCCCACGGAGTTCCTGGAATTGGAGGACGGTGACTCTGGGAGGGCATCTCCTTGACCCCATCGCCTGGGGGGGCCCAGCTGGAGAGGCTCTGTGACAACGAAACTACGATACCCTCTATAAGATGCACTCTAATTTCAGGGATGTTAAAATGTGAAAAAAATGTGCATTTTTTAAATTTTAATTTTTTGTTGAAGAATAATTGACTTACCATGTTGTGTTAGTTTCTGGTGTACAGCAAAGTGTATCCGTTATATATATATAACTGATATATATATATTTCATATTCTTTTCCATTATGGTTTATTACAGGATACTGAATATAGTTCCCTGTGCTATACAGTAGGACCATGTTGTTTATCTATTTTATATGTAGTAGTTTGTATTTGCTAATCCCAAACTCCTAATTTATCCCTCCCCCACTCCCTTTCCTCTTTGGTAACCGTAAGTTTGTTTTCTATGTAAGTCTGTTTCTGTTTCGTAAATACATTCATTTGTGTCATATTTTAGATTTCACATATAAGTGATATCGTATGGTATTTGTCTTTTTCTGACATACTTCACTTAGTATGATAATCTCTAAGTCCAACCATATTGCTGTAAATGGCATTATTTCATTCTTTCTTATGGCTGAGTACTATTCCATTGTATATATGTGCCACATCTTCTTTACCCATTCATCTGTTGATGGGCATTTAGGTTGCTTCCATGTCTTGGCTATTGCAAATAGTGCTACTATGAACACTGGGTGCATGTATCTTTTTTATTTTTTTATAGATTTTATTTATTTATTGGTTACGTTGCGTTGTCGTTGCTGTGTGTGGGCTTTCTCTAGTTGTGGCGAGCGGGAGCTACCCTTTGTTGCAGTGCAAGGGTTTCTCATTGCGGCTTCTCTTGCTGGGGAGCACGGTCTGTAGGTGCGCAGGCTTCAGTTGTTGTGGCTCACGGGCTCTAGAGCGCAGGCTCTCTAGTTGTGGCACATGGGCTTAGTTGCTCCACTGCATGTGGGATCTTCCTGGACCAGGGCTCGAACCCGTGTCATCTGCATTGGCAGGCAGATTCTTAACCACTGTGCCACCAGGGAATCCCCGCATGTATCTTTTTGGATTATAGTTTTCTCTGGATATATGCTCAGGAGTGGGATTGCTGGATCATATGGTAACTCTATTTTTAGTTTTCTTGAGGAACCTCCATACTGTTTTCCATAGTGGCTGCACCAACTTACATTCCCACCACCAACAACAAAAAGAATGTGCATATTATATTGGATGCCCAGCCGCCTTCTGCATTCCATTTTTATTGGACAACACTGCTCTAGAATCAGAAGATCTGAGTTCATTCTGGCTCTGCCCTTACTAGCTGTGTGAATGGCAAATTACTTACCCTCTCTGTGCCTTTCATCTGTAAAATGGAGATAATAATGGCATCTACCTCACAGGGCTACTGTGAAAATAATTTGATATACATCAGAGGCTCAGAGGGCCAGCTGCACATAACAAGCTCTCCATACGTGCTTAAAAGGGGAAAAATCAGCAAGACTTAGTGGTCTACCTGATTATAGAGGCCGAGGAGAGGGAATCCAGGTTAAATGTGGGGTGTGAGCTTGGGTGACTAGAGAGATTACTCACAATACTGCAAGAAATGTGAAACATGACATGGCTGCATTATTTGTAATATTAAGAGATGACAAATAAGCTAAACCTGTGTCCATAGGAGGCAGGCAGATACTCAAGGGAGCTGCTAAATGAGGAGGGAGGTTTTGTGTACTGATGTGGAAGTGTCTTCACATATACTTTTAGGTGGAAAAGCAAGGTGCCGAACAGCACGTATATTAGTATTTGTTAAAAAGAAAAGAAAGAGGGGATAAATGTATATATATTTGCTTGAATATGCATGGAATATCGCTGCAAGGTGTACCAAGAAACTTCTTGCCTCTGAGGAGGAAAACTGGTTGGCTGGAACACCAGAATGGGAGAGGTTAGGTTGACTCTTTGCTGTATGTCCTTTTGTACATTTTGAATTGTATGAATGGAATATATACGTATAAATAATCAAAATGTCAAATAAATTAGTTTTTAATTAGGCAGTGTGAAGGGAGAATTAGTTACTTGAGAGAAGATGACTTATGGGATGGAGATCATGGACTGGCTCCCAGTAACTGCTTGAAAATGTTGGGCTCAAACATTGATCTTCAGGCCAAATGTCCATTGAACTAATTACTTTTCTCTCTTCTAATTTTAAGAAAAGGCAAATATATATTATTAAATCATTGCTTTCATGGATCAGTTAATAAAATTCAACTGCCACTGTATTAGGTTCATGGGAAGATTTCTAAGGGAGCCCAGCCTCCCCCATCCCCCCTACACCTGCTATCATGTTATCAGGTCAGTGAGTCACATAAGAAAAAAAAGACGCCAGTCCTGTGCTTGGAAAGCACGTTCTAGTTATGGAAATAAATATGTAAACGTATGCGTAAATGCTATGATGAGGTCTATAATAGAGGGGAAAACTGGAGGACTAGTTCTCCCTGGTGGGAAGGACAGGTCAAGGAGGTAAAGATAATTTATCTCAGAAAGACAACTTGAAAATGAGTACTGCAGACAGAGGGAGGGGTAAGAGGAGAGGAAGGTGTGCAAGGGTAATTCAAGGAGCAGGGAGCCGTCTCCCAGGCCAGGAAGCTGTGTGTTTCAGCATGGGGGGCAGTTGAGAAGCAAAAGTAAGATTTGAGGATGTGCCAGGACCATTAACGGCTCTCAGATTGTGGCTGTCTTCTGTGTCCTTCCTATTCCATGAACACGTTCCTATGTAAGTGGAGTTGTTGAGCGAATGTACGTTTGCACAAAGAGCAAAACTGACTCAAGAGACAGGGCCCAGTGGTGGGCACGTGTAGGACATTTTCTGGAAGAGCCGAGGATGTGAGAAAGGATATGACAGACAGATGGCTGAACAGGGAACTTGAGGACACTTGAGAGTGAACAGGTGGAGCCAGGCTGAGCTGGGGACTCAGGAGAGATTGTAACAGAGGAACCAGGCAGCGCAGGGCAACCACTGTGGCTGTTGAACTTCAGTCTTTTATGTCTGCATCCTTTATTCTTATATCCTCCACAACTAGACAACCTCCCCGGGACACCTGGCTGGCCTTTATCAGACTCTCGGTGGACACTGGGTGTCCCTGTGCGGTCTGTGCACCAGTGCTCCTGCCTCTGGCTGAGCGATTTCCAGCCCTTGTGTGCCTTGCCCTTCGCCAGGGTGGGAGGGTGTGCAGAACCGGCTCAGAGAAGAAGCAGTAAGTTCCTGAGTGATGCCAGAAGTTAGCCATGGATGATTCGGGACCCTTGGTTCGGTGGTGCCTCCAAACTGTCATTGCAGGCTATACTGATCGTGCCAAAGGGCTACAGGACCACGAAGGAGCTAAGGGAGCCCTCCTGACTCACCTGTCATGCTTGCTTTGTTCACCATCTGGTAAAATATTGCCGGTATTGTCCTTCCCCTCTATCTAGCCAAAGTTGCCCGTGTCATGTGGCTCATTCCATGAGTATTTAGGCTAGGTAATCATTACACAGGCAGCTTCCATTTACAATGTCAGTTACGTCATCTAAATAGAGCATTTTTCTAGCACGAATGGATCGGGCAGCTATTTAGGATAGATACCCTGATTCAAGCTACATGCTTATTTATTCCCATTATGATCGGGTGACTCCCTCCCCGACATTGAATAGGGAAGGGATTTTTTTTCTCTTTTGAAATACATATATTCAATCAACCAGCTTATGTAGGGCCCCCTTCTATACATTAAATGCTATGAATAAACACTAAGATAAATAAAATTCCTTCCCTCAGTGAGCTTACTACCTAGTGGGTGGGAGGGAAGGGCAAAACAAATGCAAACACGGAGAAATATTAGAATATTTAGTAAACACCATGGACACCATGGTAGAACTCTATCTGGATATTCTAGGAGCCCCAAAGAGGTTATGATGGGAGCAAGGGAGTTACATCAAACTGGGGGAAGGAGTTGACCAGGTGGAGGAAGGGAAAAGGTGTTTGCTCAGAGGACTGTGAAAAGCAGTGGAAGCAAAAGCACCAAGTTGAAAAGCAATGGATTTGGTGTGTTCATGGGACCGAATGATCTGGTATAGTGGCAAGTCCAGGAATGGTGAGAGGAGGGATGGAGAGACAGGCAGGGGCTAGACAACCCTGGGAAGGAAGCCTTTTACTGGACTTCATCCTATGGGTGTGGGGATGGAGGCAGAGAGCTTTCCTGCTCAGGGAGAACAGAATGTGGAGAGCTCTGGGCACAGGGGAGTGAGGGTCAGACCTGAAAGGCCCTCAGCTGGGCTGACACAGATGGCAGAGAGAAGAGCTGCGTGGGATGGTCTGGAGAGCATGGGCCTGAAAGGGAAACCTCATGAACGAACTTGAACTTGGTCTTTAGGGCAAAGAGGTTGAAATAGGGGAGTCACGTAATCAGCCGCCTGTTTTATGAAGATCACGGCAGCAGCTATTTATTTGGCAAGTGATCCAAAGGGGATCAGTCCAGAGAAAGGCAGGAAAACTGGCCACGTGGTTGGTACTCGGGTTCTGGTGAGCTGTGATGGTGGCCTGGACTTAGAGGTGGCAGAATGTGGGAACTTGGGCCACATTTCGCATGTTGTGCCTTTTCCCAATTACTAGACAAACAGAACAAAAACCACATCATGACACTTCAGGTATTCATTAAAAATTTTTTTCTGGGTCTCCGTGTCCTGCCTCCACCCACATTAATTCTACATACTCTTGGCATAAACATCCTTTCCTTGGGGAAGCCGCCTTCAACCCCCAGATGGCTGCTCCCACAGCATCCTGTATGTCCCTGACTGTAGCTGTTACAATGCTTTCTCACACTTACAGGGTCAGCTGGTCTCCTCTGCTACACTGAACTCCATGTGGTCAGGGGCTCTTTCCGGATACTGTTCTGTTTTTAGTGCCTAGTACAGTGCCTGGCATATACTGGGTGTGCCACAATTTGTTGAATGGATGAATAAATGAATTATTAATTCAGATAGGTGGGATCACTGTATTTTAGCAGGAGGATTCAGAACATTTTAATCGGATCCAAGCTAATGCCTATGTTTTCCCCCCTCAATACAGTGTGATATGTTTAGGAATGATAAAAAGACAATTAGTGAGTAAAATATTGGCTTTTATGATTTTTAAAATGATTGTAGATATCACTCCATACTTCTAATGTTTCTTCTTTATTTATTTATACTGAGATCGTTGACATTGAACATTGTCTTAGTTTCAGGTATACGACATCATGATTTGCCTCTCCCACACGTCTTGATGTGGCCCTTTTATCGTTTGCTGTGAAGTGCCATTCAGCTGGTTTTCAAGTCTTTTTCAGAGGGAATTATTCCATTTGTAGCTGTAGATTAGGTGGGCCTCTGGGAGGAGGGGGCTCAGGATCTTTCTACACCGCCACCTTGGACTGCCCTCAGTATTTCTAATATATAAGCTAAAGAGCCCAATAGCCACATTTTAAACAAATATTTATAAATAGGAACACCAATTCTCTGGCCATTTATTTTGAAACAGAGCCAATTGCCTTGCTGAGAATTGAAGAGCCCTGAAAATCTGGCCGCTCCTCTGAGCCATCCTTACTTCCAGTGCCATCCACCTGGAAAGGCTTGGATGATCAGGTCTTTCTCCCATCCTCCAGTGTGTGCTGGTGTCACCTCACCGCTCATGGAAGTCACTGTCTGCAAGCACTGTCCATTGTGACTACTTTCCAGTGTTAAAGATCTTGTTCTTCCAGGAGCATGAGTGCAAATTTACCCTTCGTAACATTTTTCTTGGCTGGTGTAGACATTCTACAAGTTCACCTCAGCCATGGCTCAGTTCAAACATCTTCTCTGGGTGAGGAAACTTGCCTGATGGAGTCAGGGCTAGAACCTGAATCTTCCCATTAAGGCCACTTGCTTCCTATAGTTCCCAGCAACATCCTCCTCCGCCTTTATGCTCAGCACACAGGCCACACGACTCAGTCTTTGACTCCACACCCTGTTGTTCTTTGGTTGTCTTATATGCTCAGTCTTACCTGTGTGACAAGGCAGTAAAGTCTTTAAGAGCAGAGACTGTGTGACATGTGGTTGCTTTCCCCACCAGCATCAGGACTCTGTGTGTGTGTGTGTGTGTGTGTGTGTGTGTGTGTGTGTGATAGTAGAAGCCAGGTGGCAAACACTCCCTAACACAGTCACACCCAAGACACATTGCTTTCACTTGACCACCAGACCCTGGAGGTCCACACGGGCCTCACACAGCGACTCAAGTCCAGAGAGCTTAAATAATGAAAGAAATGGATGTGTTGGGTGTGTGCCCTACCTCACCAACTTTTGACAGCTTTTCTTGTTTTTTTTCTTCTTTTTTTCATCTTAATTGTGTTTTTATTTTTACCATGGTATATTTTTCTGTACGTTGACCAAATGCATGGCTTTATTTTATTTATTTATTTTTTCGCTGCTCCGTGTGGCTTGCAGAATCTTAGTTCCGTGACCAGGGATCTGAACCCGCGCCCTCGGTAGTGAAAGTGTGGAGTCCTAACCACTGGACCACCAGGGAATTCCCTGGGAAGCTTTTCTTTAACTGAAGGATCGACAGAATCGGACAAGGATTTTACCTATGTTCAGAGACAGGAATGAAATAACACAAGGGGACATATTTGGGACGTTTACCATCTTTTTTTTTGTGGGGGGGCGAGTTGTTCGTGTGTCTTAATTCTCCCTGTTCTCTCCCCATTCAACTTATCTGTTTTCCCTCCCATCAGGGTTTCCTGCTGCGGGGCTCCTTCTCCGTCATTGTGAGTGTGGCCTAATCAAAGACAGAGGGGATGAAGTCTATCCTCGATGGCCTTGCAGATACCACCTTCCGAACGATCACCACAGACCTCCTCTATGTGGGTGCCAATGACATTCAGTACGAAGACATCAAAGGCGACATGGCATCCAAATTAGGATACTTCCCGCAGAAATTTCCTTTCACTTCCTTCAGGGAAAGTCCCTTCCAAGAAAAGATGACTGCGGGAGAGCACCCCCAGTTGGTCCCAGCAGACCAGGTGAACCTCACCGAATTTTACAACAAGTCTCTGTCCTCCTACAAGGAGAACGACGAGAACATTCAGTGCGGGGAGAACTTTATGGACATGGAGTGCTTCATGATTCTGAACCCCAGCCAGCAGCTGGCCATCGCCGTGCTGTCCCTCACACTGGGCACCTTTACGGTCCTGGAGAACCTGCTGGTGCTGTGCGTCATCCTCCACTCCCGCAGCCTCCGCTGTCGGCCTTCCTACCACTTCATTGGCAGCCTGGCCGTGGCAGACCTCCTGGGGAGCGTCATCTTCGTCTACAGCTTCGTCGACTTCCACGTGTTCCACCGCAAAGACAGCCCCAACGTGTTTCTGTTCAAACTGGGTGGGGTCACAGCCTCGTTCACGGCCTCCGTCGGCAGCCTGTTCCTCACGGCCATCGACAGGTACATATCTATTCACAGGCCCTTGGCCTATAAGAGGATCGTCACCCGGCCCAAGGCCGTGGTGGCGTTTTGCCTGATGTGGACCATCGCAATTGTGATCGCCGTGCTGCCTCTCCTGGGCTGGAACTGCAAGAAACTGCAATCCGTGTGCTCAGACATTTTCCCTCTCATCGACGAGACCTACCTGATGTTCTGGATCGGGGTCACCAGCGTGCTGCTGCTATTCATCGTGTATGCCTACATGTACATTCTCTGGAAGGCGCATAGCCACGCCGTCCGCATGATCCAGCGCGGTACCCAGAAGAGCATCATCATCCACACGTCCGAGGACGGCAAGGTGCAGGTGACCCGGCCGGACCAAGCCCGCATGGACATTAGGCTGGCCAAGACCCTGGTCCTGATCCTGGTGGTTTTGATCATCTGCTGGGGCCCTCTGCTCGCAATCATGGTGTACGATGTCTTTGGGAAGATGAACAAGCTCATTAAGACAGTGTTCGCCTTCTGCAGCATGCTCTGCCTGCTGAATTCCACCGTGAACCCCATCATCTACGCTCTGCGGAGCAAGGACCTGAGACATGCTTTCCGGAGCATGTTCCCCTCGTGCGAAGGCACTGCGCAGCCTCTCGATAACAGCATGGGGGACTCGGACTGCCTGCATAAACACGCCAACAATGCAGCCAGCGTCCACAGGGCCGCGGAGAGCTGCATCAAGAGCACGGTCAAGATCGCCAAGGTGACCATGTCTGTGTCCACGGACACGTCTGCCGAGGCTCTGTGAGCCAGACGCGTCCCTGGCAGCACAGGAAAAGAAATTCTCTCTCTCTCTCTCTCTTTTTTAAAAGCTCAAAAACCCAGAAGAGTCTGTCGTCTCATCGGTTATATTTTTTTAAGTTGACCATGCTCAGTGAAAAGGTGATTGTCACCGTGATCAGTTTTCAGTTCTCTAACGTTTCCATAGTGTAGGTCCTCAAACTCAGTTCTCTGGGGGGTTTACGGTGAAGAAAACCTGATGTTTAAGGGACTGGAAGGTCCTTCAAAGTCTCAGTGAAATAGGAGAGAACCTTTGGCTACACAGTTGGAAGCCCAAATACCCATAGAAAAAGGCCATCAAATGAGTAATGCCTTTGTAATCACAACTTTCATTATAATGTGAAATGTACTTGTCCGGAAGTAATCAGAGATGTCCATTTTTACAACAGTTATAGTACTAAAGTAGAGCTATTTTGTAAAATGTAGTGTGTCCTGTGAGATGTGTATCAGTGTTTACCATGTGTTATTTATATTTGTCTAGTCCAGCAGAACTGCAAGGTGGGCTTCTACAAGAACAGTGGCACATAAGCAGCAGATATATGCCAATGAGACCACTTTTTAAAACATTATTGCCCATGATGTAACTTTAGAAACCTTAATATTTTTTTCAAGTATCTCTATTTAAATTTGACATTGAAATAACCATAAAGGTTTATTTTTCTGTTAATCCAACCAGAAGAATTTGAAGACTGTCCAAAGTCTTGAGCAGAATTCGTTGACACTTAAAATTTTCTTAGTCCTGCATTTTCATACGAGGACTTGTATTATCTTCTGGACTGTAGCTGTTCTGTTGGGTGATGGATTACAATCAGAAGAGAAGAGAGACTGCATATTGACTTTGGCTGACATCTCCGACTTTCTTTAGACTTTAGCTCTTACTGGACCTCTTAAGACAGCATGTGTCAATCTTAATGTATGTTGTTATCACTGTGCAATTGCTGTTTTCTTGAAGAGTATTGCATCCTTATATTCCAGGTTTAAGTAGATTTCATGCCTGGGTGGCCAAACAACAGTCTTCATCTTTTCTTAATTGAAAAGAAGTATTGTCTGGATCAGTAAAATTATACTGTGTGTGAGTGTGAATATAAATGTGTGTGTGTGTGTGTGTGTGTTTCTATCCTGTGACTGTTCTAGTAATGTCCTAAAGTGAGAAAACTGTGACCACGTGTAAGCTGTTCCCCTTGCTGCACTCTTGCACATGAATTCAGTTTCTAAAATTGAGTTCTTCCGGAAATCTAGTTGATAAAAATACTGACCATAAGCCTTCAGAACCCTCCCCCTTTGAAACTGGGTCAAGTAGTACTAAACTGACCTTTAGGTATTTCATAAGACCAGCGTTTAGCAAGGAATCATCTATAATGAACCTTCAGGTCAAGGTCTGTGTTTACAGTGTTCATGTCGGGAAATGGGAGTGTTTTGGTTTCTGAGCACCTAATATTGATCAAGTCCATGGAGATGTAAGTCATTATAAGGGAAGTAGCTCTAAAATAAAACCCTCCAGTGGTAACATATTTTAGTTGTGTGTGTAGGCAGCGTGATCCCAGTTTCAGTAGCACTATACTTTGCTCACTGCAGTGGGACTACCAGATCCGGCTTATGTGGTAAGAAGGCCTATCAGACAGTGGGTGAGACAGAAGAGGGCAGGGTGAGGAGATGACACACTCGTGATTGAGGCCTGGATGTCATATGGCTGCTTCTGTGTTTTGTGCAGATGCCCTTGGTGACAACCCAGCACCCAGCTTTGTCTGTATAGGTTTGGGCTCTTCAAAGAACAGGCCTCTCCTCTGTTCCTGATTAACAAGAGGTGCTAAAGCATAAAGATGAGCATGGCTTGCTTTCTTCTTACGCCCCAGTTTCATACTCCTTAATGGTGCCATGGGTGCTCTGACTTAGGCCCTTTCCCAGTAAGCACTGATAATGCTTAAGAAGCCACCTGACTCTGACAAATTTTACTTACAAACTATCTTCTCCCTAAACAGATAAAGCTTGGCTTTTGCAGGACCAGGAGGCTTGCATAGCCTGATGTAAAGCAGAGAGCTAGCGTTTATCTGGTGATTGCTAGCTATGTGGTACCCAAGTAGCCTGATGGGACAATGTCCTTTCTTGCAGTGTAAGGCTGAATGTGGCTTGTGGGCCAAGCTGAGATGCTTTTAATTGTCTGTACGGCTCGAATCTGCCTGCTGGTTCCCTCACTTTACCTCTCTGTGATATGCAGATGATATGCTCAGTGTGCTAGAGGATTAATAAGATCTCTTTAGACGGAGAAAAGATTGTTTATGATAAAACTCACCAGGGTCTAGTTTCCATTGAAGCATTGCCACTCTTTTGTTCTAAATTACCCTAAAGATTAATCCACACGTCTCAGAGCTCACTAGGCAATACCAACGCTCTTCTCACAGCTACGAAGACATGGTGAAGATGAATTCCAGGATTCATTTTTGAAACTGTATTTGTGTGTATGCAATGTAGATTTTATAGTGTGTTGTGCTTATAAGATCTCAATCATATATAATAAATTAAGGGACAATGGGGCTGACAGCACTAAACTTGGTGCTTATTGATATTCTAAGAAATATCTGTGAAATATCATCATGTATGTGTTACACCACCTTCATTTTAAAACATTTAAATGAGTTTGATTCACTCTGATACTTTTAGTGTCATTTCCTAACCCAAGTGACTCAGATGTTCTCCCCAATGAATATACTCATTAGAATTATTATTCAATAGTATCATTCATTAATTAGTCCCTTAATGAGACCCATTGATTTAAATATAATTTAGATTGCAGTAAGCTTTATAAGGTCTACCTTCAGAGTTATCTACTTTCCTCTGAGGCTGACATATGTGTCCTGATCATGCATTTCACCATCATGTATGTCTTTAGATAGGGCCAAATGCCAACCTGCTCAATTTCTTCAGAGTACTGATGAACCTTTCAATCCCAGACTAACAGTTTTATTTAGAAAAAGAGGGCTGTCTCCAAGAACCCCTAATTTCCCACTACGTATGAAATAAATGTAAAAGAAACACAGATCTGGAAGAAGCTACAGACATATGCCTACACTTGAGATGATTCCCAAGCCTCCTGTCACTTTGAGTCAGGTCTATGTGGCATTAAGTGTCATGGAATGTTGGCCATCTAAACCCACACTGCAGGAGACAGGCCCAACCTCCAGATGAGAATTTTGGCCCTTGATGAGTGGCATTCTAGTTACTGTCCTGTTGATTGATTTCTGCCATCCCATGTCTGTAAAAGAGACCACCAATATCGTGAGCAAAATTAGATTTCTCGTGTTCTAACTGTATATTTGTATGATATTTTAAAATCTCCTAAATGCTGGGCAATGGCTATTACCAATTGTCTTGCACTGGCCTTCTGATGAAATGTTAACAATGCCTATTGTAATATAGACAAAACATTTTATCTACTGGTTTGGGCTGAATGTATGTAAATAGGTTTTTAAAAAGTCAGATGTTTAAGCAGTGGCCTACAAATCAGTACTTTTCAGATAGGAGAGTTTCCTTACATTGCTGTGACATCCTAAAAGCTATCTTCACGTAAACTTAGTGTACTAGGCCTGCTGAGGATCCAGAGTGCTCAAGAAAGGAAAGCTTTCCTTATAATAATATGAATTAAGATACCAGATGATCTGGATTCTTATTTCCAATGTTTCAAGTGGAAAACAAAGCTCTTTATTGTCTGTAAATCAAACATGATTACTTTTCCTCTTAGAAGAATATTGTATTGTTAGATGTTTGTTGAGCTGGTGACATCCTTGCAACCGCTGCAATATCTTTGTTAGTAATAAAACTTTGTACACAAGTACTAGTAAGATTGTTATTCAATGTAGCTTCAGTCATTAGATTACTATAGTGAAGTAGTACTAATGTAATATTTACAATGTATTAAGCCCACGCTATATTTTAGTTCAATGATGTAGTTAAATTGTTATTTATTCAAAGAGAAAACATCCCATCATGTCTATTGTCCGAAGTTACCTGGAATCAAATAAAAATTCTAGATTATCACAAAGAACATACAGTGTCTTTGAATTCTGCCTTAGTTCACAGTCTGATGTTAAAACACTTGGGGTTTAAATTCTAAAAGATTGACTTGTTCCCCAAAAGCAATGAAGACTTTATTTGAGAAATGGGTATAGATTGGATTAATATTAATTTTTAACATAGGAAAAACATGCAAAAAGCCATCATTTACATAATAAAGGACAAAAATCTGCCATACCTTTTACGTCATTATTTAATTAAAATGTTTAGTGATTTTGAAGTAAATTAAAGCAAATTACTATTCTCAATGTATAAATTAAGTTGGAACGTAGCAGACTTAGTAAAATATATAAATCTAAAGAATTTATAACATCATATATTTGGAATCATGTGAACTTTTCAACTTAACTTATAAAAACATAAATTTTTATCTGAACAGTAAGAGAAAATATTTTGCAATTTTTATAATGAAGTATCAATAGAAAAGCATTACAATTAAGTTTACACAGTATTACTGTCTGAAGTAAAGTATGTTTGTAGTCAATTTTGAAAGAAGACTTTAAATTTTTCAAATGATGAATTGAGACAAATATTTGAAAATAGATTATCTTTATTTTTTTAATAGCTATAATTAAAACTCTTCATTCTTCTTTTTTTATTAAACATTGTAGTTAACTTCATGAGCTAAATGCTTCTAACAAAGAGCAAATGACATGTGTTCTTAATGCTTAAATTTTATACTGGGGTTTGAAGGGAATAAGATACTTATTCCAATATCTTCATAAGCATCTTGAAACTCAAAACTGATCCCAATCAGTAATACGTGTTGCCATCTATATTGAAATATACATTAAGAATGATGTAGAAACAGAAAACCAATTGAGATATGCAAGAAGCGCCACAGTATGCCCCCAGATGGTTCCAACTGGAAAAATTTCACCATCCTCTTTAGAATATTCTATGGTAAGTGTTTCTCCTGGTTTGAAGGTGATAACATGTGAAGTTCTTGGTACAATCTTGGAATATAGAAGGTGAGCAATACACTTTATCTTTGTTCTTCAACTCCTTGTCCCTGGAATGCTGGTAAGGGAAATTTGGAGTGTACATATCTGATTCGTTTAGGAGGTAATGAAATGTGCAGAATGGGTGGGGCTCTGAACATCTCAAAAATACAGGTTGGGTTACTTGTGAACTACTTCACAAGTTTCTGGGTAAGGCTGAGTAATGAATATAGAGGATTATAAGATATATAGTTCCCTGTGACATACCCAAAGGGAAAGAGAGTGACAGGAAGGAATGACAAATGGGATGAGTAATTAAAGTATACAGTTGCAGTCTTGGATTAAGAGCCAAATGAAATTCTGGGACTCCCAGTACTAACTGCAGCACCTTATTCATTGCTTTGAACATGGATGAGCAGATATTTGTAGAGCAATGGAATAATTTTTCTTTTAACTCTAAGAAATTAGATGACTAATGCAGCACTTCAGTTGGTTATTTTAATAATAACAATAACAGAATTGTTCACATCCTTGGGTAAGCCTGATCCATTTGAAAATGTTTAAATGTTTACTACCTAGCACACAATCTTTTTGGCTAACATCAGAATCATGACAGATGTCAAAGATACCCAGCTTTGACTGACAGAGGCAGCTATTGTGCTGGTGAGAACACTGGAGAAGAAATTATTAGACCCAGGATGTTGTTCTGGATCAGTCACTTTCTAGCTATCTGGCCTTGGACAAGCTACAACTCTGACTTGCTTTTCTCATCAGTAAAAAATGCCAGTTCTGAAAATATCAGTAGCATCAGATGATGTAAAGTGTTTTGAAGAGCTTTGAAAACTATGAAGGGCTACACCCATGTAAGTATTGGAATTAACCCGTGTTCAAATAATTCATTTTATCGTAGTCAGCCAATGTCTATACCAGTCCTTTAGCTCAGGAGTCCCCAACTCCGAGGCAGCAGACCGCTACCGGTCCGCGGCCTGTTAGCAACCGGGCTGCACAGCAGGAGGTGAGTGGCGGGCGGGTGAGCGAGCCAAGGTTCATCTGCTGCTCTCCATCGCTCCCCATCATTGCATTACTGCCTAAAGCATCACCTCCTGCCACCATCCATGGAAAAATTGTCTGGCATGAAACTGGTCCCTGGTGCCAAAAAGGATGGGGACTGCTGCTTTAGTTAATAATCAGGAATAAAGAAGCTATATTCTGTTGTGCCTATGAGTGACAGGCATTGTAGCAGCACTTTATATGGGCACCATATATAGATAGATAGATACATACATACATATATACATATATATCTGTGTGTGTATAGATGTGTATGTGTGTGTGTGTGTGTATATATATATATATATATATATATATATATATATATATATATATATCTCCTTAGCAGCGCTATCATGTAGGTGTCATTACCTTCCTATTATAGGTGAGACAAAAGCTCAGTCAGGTAAAGACCACATAGCTAAGCTTAGAACCCAGGCCTTCTTGATTCCAAAGCCCATATTAATTTTATTAAACCACAGTGCCTCCACTCATCCATCCATTATTTATTTAAAGCCATATATTCCACAAGTATGTATCAAAAATTTCCCCTGCCCTAGGAAATGCAAAGATGGAAACTTACCTTTTCTTACCGGAAAGCCTACTACAAATAACACCCAAAGTTCTTGTGTTTTACAGCACATTTCCACATAGGTAGGTGTGGATCTTGCCCAAGTTTACATGGATAGTTAGTAGTGAGTTGAATCTCTGGAGCTCAAACCCGGGTCCCAGCTCGGGATCTTTCCCCCCGACAACATTGCAGCGTTACATGGTATGTGATGAGGTGCACGGTTCTAACCAGGTACCTGCGTTTTCCCTCCTTCATTCTCCAGACAGCAGCAATTTGAAACCTTATCAAACCCATTCTGGATGTCAAAATAAATTAAATCCGTGTTCTTCTTCACCTGCCTAGTATAAATCATCACTCACCTTGGGTAGCTGAAACAGTGGCTGAGAAGTTTATTTTGTCCCCTGAGTTGGGTGCTACAAATATATTCCTGATCTCACTTAGAAAAACTATTTTTCCACTTCTTTGGCCACTTCCTACCACAAAGTTTTCACTTTAATTCTCTTAATTAAAAAAAACACGTGCTTGGGGCTTCCCTGGTGGCACAGTGGTTGAGAGTCCACCTGCCGATGCAGGGGACATGGGTTCGTGCCCCGGTCTGGGAAGATCCCACATGCCGCGGAGTGGCTGGGCCTGTGAGCCATGGCCGCTGAGCCTGTGCATCTGGAGCCTGTGCTCCGCCACGGGAGAGGCCACAACAGTGAGAGGCCCGCGTACTGCAAAAAAACAAAAACAAACAAACAAAAAAACCCACGTGCTTTATTTTTAAGTTGTATATAGAACAAGGCATCTAAGAAATAATACTCTACTTGTCAATGAAATATAATTTGTTAAAATCGTAAAATACAATATAGCAAGTATTTACTGAGAACCTATGTTGTACTTAGCACTAACAATAATGGTTAGCATTATCTCATTGATTTGGAGATACAGCATCTCATTTAAACCTCTCAACCAGCCTGTGACGTATCATTATCCCCATTTGGCAGACAGTAAACTGCCCAAGGTCACACAGCCAGTAAGTGGTAGAGTTGAGATTTGCTCTTAGCCACTACATTACTGAGTTGATAGCCTGAAGCCAGTCTCCATTTAGCAAACTGTACTGTGCATTTATTTTGTTCAATTCAAGCAACATTTATTGAGTATCTACCATGGCAAGTCCTCAGATTACTTAAGATCTAATGAAAGAAGGTGAACACTTAAACAGACAATCTCAGTGCAATGCAACAAATGCTAAAAGAGACAAGGCCATGGGAAACCAGAAAGGGCACAAGAAACTGACTTAGGAAGAAGTAATACCTGAGCTGAACATTGAAGACCAAGAGGGAGCTAGCCAGGAAAAAAAGAAAAGGGAAAAAATAGAGATAAAAGATGTTATAGGGAGAAAAATAAGGGTAGGGTGGGAGAGACAGGTGAGAGACTTAAGCGAACATGATATGTCCAGAGAATGACACATAGACGGATGTGACTGGGATGTGACTGGGATACAAAGCATTGCATATATATGTAAAAGTATGACTTCCTGCTTGGCCCAGTAGAGCACCCAGGGCTGGGGGTGGGGGGTGGGGGCTCTGTATCCTGTTTCCTCATTAGCCGGCCACATATTTTCCCTCCTGATGACATTACTGTCACTGCTAGAAAGAGCATTATTCACTAGGAACTGAGGGACATCAATTAGCTCCCCAAACAGAGCGGTCATCAGTCACAAAGTGTTCCTGGTCATTAGTTACCTGGGCTGGGGCAAACCCTCTGATCTCAGGATGACAGGGACGATATTGAACTCCAGCCCTTGGGGCCTCCAACCCTGTGCCCTATTGCCCTCTTTGTAAATAAGATTATTGCTGCTACTGTGTGGTTTGCCCAAAGAGATACAGAAATCCTTCGGGGAGCAAATAAATAAGGACTAAGGGGGAGAATCTTTTAAAACTGTCCAAAGCAACCCAACCTTACACCTGATGCAAATATAATTATTTCATTCATATCGGATAACACAGACTGTTTTTCAATTAGGAGTTTGAGTTTATAAAAGGAAGGAAAAAAACTGAAAACATCTTTGAGTTATGCTGTGGGGAGGGGAGTAAAGCTTTAAAATATCCCACCACCAATCCTTTTCCAGCTTAACTGCATACTTCACAGGTTTGTCAAGATTCACTATACCAGCGTTCACAAAATCTACTCAAAGAAATGTTGCATCTTTTTGGGGTGAGTGGGGGGAACTTTGCCATACATTTTTTGATGGCTTTTATTTACTTGCACTTATAAAACTAACAGCGATTTTTCCGGTTTGTGCCTCATTCAAACCTCTGATTATTCTAGAAAGGGACAGAGACCTTTTAGCAGTTCAATTCAGCCTCTGATTGCTTGTCTTGTTAAATCGCTCTCTTTCTAACATGGGTGGCTATGAACAATTTGTCTTACTTCGTCATCCAATGCAAATATTTTCAAGTATTAATCCTTTCCCACTGGTTGAGGAATTAGAGATAGAAAGCCTTAGAAAATGCCCTCCATTTCCTAACAAAGGGAAAAACCTTATGTATTGCTGCATTATTCACTGACATTAGATAAATCCAAATATCCCTTTGAATGACCCAGAATAGGACACACTTACTGCAAAATGCCACTGTCTGTCTCCCAGGGACAGCCTCTAGGGAGAGATGAGCAAGATGGAGCATGTTGCTGTTACAGCAAATATGAATCAACAAAGATCTTGGTACAAGTTTTCCCTTCTTGAGGCCCCTCCGAGAAGATGGGGGCAGGTTTGCTTCCCCTAGAGCCCCAGTCCCAAGCCTGCTGGGTTGAACTCCCCCGCTCTCACAGCCATTGCCATGTCTACATGGAAAGAGGACAGCTGAGTTCACGTGTGAGAGAAGGACAGCTGGACAGTGTTTCTTTAGCAAACATTCTGGTATGTCCCAACGCATGAGTGTTCTTTGTTCTAATCACATTGTGTCCAAGTGGAGGGAAACAGTAAAAGAAATATTGATTCTGAGAAACTGATTATGAAAGTAAATTTTTTAACAAGGTGGCCTCAGGAGATGCCTGCAATAGAACAGGAAGCTTCTTGAGACTTTATTTGTCTATGAACAGACCACTTTCGATAGTTTGAAGCTAGAAACAAGCAAAACTATGGTTAAAATGCAGTGGCCACCAATGGAATCGGCTTCCATGGCTCTCCTTATGGACAGCCTGGCCTTCTTAAAGTTGAAGGACAACCAAAAGCACTTCCAGGGCTGCTTCTAAGGATGACTAAGCATGGAACCAATGTGTGACCTCTCAGTTGCAAAGATGGGAAATGTATACCAATGCCAGGGAACAGTCGTGAACCAAGGGGCTTGGCAACAAGGCTTAATGCTATTATTCTCATTGCTATCATCTCTGACAGTAAATGGAACGAACCAGTCTAAAGAGCAAGCTCTTTCCTTTGTGTCCAGGGCTAGAATATTTAGATGATAGGCGGTGGGCCAAGAGAAACGAAAACTCTGGGGAAAATCAGCTTTACTCTACCTTAAACTCTTACAAATTTTTTGGCTTATTTTTCATGGTGCTATATGTTTGTGTTGGAACTCTGAAGCCATTTGCACAAAGGACGGCAAAGACAGCAATTATCTGGAAAATGGGAGCTAAAAACACTAATTTTTTTCTGTAGCTAGGAGAGTAAGGATGAGGCATAAAAAGCAGAAAAGAGTATGTAATTTATGAATGAAAATGAGCTTATATAACTATTTGGGCCTAATGAAAATTCCCTAGGTAAGTGATTAAAGTATTTGCAAAGATATTAGATTTAGAAACTTAAAAACAAATAGGTCTTTCTTATCCAAATATATGTAAACACAATAACCAATAGATTTAACATTACATAAAGCGGAAGCTTCTAAGTCTGGCTCTATAAAGTTGTCCATTTGCTTTTCTCCCATAGGCAGAGAATGAGTGTTCAAAAATTGTAGGAACCTAACCAGGTGTGGTCCATTAAAAACCTTATGTCCAATTTATGATAGGCTCTTCTCACCTTTGAACGTGGAAACAGCCAGACAGCTTCTCATGTTCCCGCAAGAGGCTGAGTTCATTCATCTACCAGGTAGTCAATGAAAAGCATCTTGGCAGATTTAGCGATACAGGTGTTTTAAGACAACTGGATAGATTCAAATTCGTAAAAAAGACAAATGGGGAGGGAATTATTTCCTCACAAAAATACTTTGCAACTGCAAAAGAGCTCATAGCAGGGTGTGCCTTGAGTTGTCAACTCCTCTGCTGGATTTCAAATGTAACTAAATGTTCATAAATCCCATTTTTTAAAAAGTTTATTTTTTTTTGAAGTATAGTTGATTTACAATGTTGTGTTAATTTCTGCTGTACAGAAAAGTGATTCAGTTATACATATATATATGCTTTTTCATATTCTTTTCCGTTATGGTTTATCACAGAATATTGAATATATTTCCCTGTGCTATACAGTAGGACCTTGTTGTTTATCCATTCTATATATACTAGTTTGCGTCAGCTAATCCCAAACTCCCAATCCAACCCTCCCCCACCCCTCCCCTTGGCACCCACAAGTCTGTTCTCTATGTCTGTGAGTCTGTTTCTGTTTCGTAGATAAGTTCATTTGTGTCATATTTTAGATTCCACATATAAGTGATATCATATGGTAATTGTCCTTCTCTTTCTGACTTACTTCACTTAGTATAATAATCTCCAGGCCCATCCACGTTGCTGCAAATGGCATTATTTCATTTTTTATGGCTGAGTAGTATTCCACTGTATATATGTACCACATCTTCTTTATCCATTCATCTGTCGATGGACACTTAGGTTGTTTCCATGTCTTGGCTATTGTGAATAGTGCTGCTATGAACATAGGGGAATATGTATCTTTTTAAATTACAGTTTTGTCCAGATATATGCCCAGTTCTGGGATTGCTGGATCATATGGCAGCTCTAGTTTTAGTTTTTTGAGGAAGCTCCATACTGTTTTCCATAGCAGCTGCACCAATTTACATTCCCACCAACAGTGTAAGATGGTTCCCTTTTCTCCACACCCTCTCCAGCATTGGTTATTTGTAGATATTTTAATGATGGCCATTCTGACCGGTGTGAGGTGATACCTCATTGCAGTTTTGCATAAATCTGATTTTTAATAACTTTTCAGAAATAGAAATATTATTCAAAGGGAGATGTTCCTATAGTTTAAAACTTTTCACCTTTCCTACCCTCTAATCTTACGCAAGTGTTTCTTGCATCCTTCTGTATTCTGTAACATGGAATAGTTTGCGTGGATAGATATAATAAACTGAATATGTTCAATTCCTCAGGGCAGAAGACCCCTCTGCAAACTTGAAACTGTGTTAGGAATGTAGGCAAACCTCGGCTCTTCACAATTACAGTGAATGGAATAAAGTGAATAATGAAATCCATAAATAATCCCTGGATGTCCAGATCCTTGAGAGCCCAATATGAAACATTCTGTAAAGATTTTTCCACTGGTGCTGACAAGTGGGAGAGGAGGCTGATTAAAGTCTGACGCCTTCTCTCACTGACCTCTGTCTGCTGACAGAGTAACAGTCAGGCAAATGGTCAAAGAGAGGACAGCACTGGGTCTGGGAGCAGAGATACTCGGCAGACCACATAATTAGCTCCAAAGTAACAGAGAGAAGACCATAAACAAGGCAGGAGCAAGCCAGAGGGGATTTTACTTCCATTTAACAGTGATTTTGTCCGTGTCCAGTGGGTGCTGAGGCTAAGTGCTCGGCCTTGGACCTCTCCCAAGGCTCTCCAGAAAGGCCATCACCATCAGGCAGCCCCCTCTCTCCCTGGCTCCCCAGAGCTGCAAAGACTCAGTGAAACCACTATGCTGTCCTGGAGAAGACGGCAGGCCCATGTTCAAGCCTGACTTAGTAGCTGAGTTTGAGCTTGGCTGTACTTCTATCCTGCCCCATAGATGAGGCCCCAGTAATTGTTTTCCTGGCTGCTTTGCAGAACCAGTGGGCTAGAACTGTGATTAAATGGGATCATTTCTGTGGCTACATGTTAAGTCTGTCAAATGCTGTATGCATGTAAGATTCTTTTCGGGAGGGTTTAGAAAATGAGACAGCATTGCAAGTCATGTCAAAGGGACTGGGTGTCTTCCCACAAGCTTCCAACAGGGTCCAATCCTTTTATTCTGTCTCACCTTCTCTACCTACTTCCAAGAGCTCTGACAACCTGAAGGGGAGTGTGGTGTTTGTAGCCAGCACTGAAAAGAAAAGGGGCAAACCTCTGCTGTATAGCTGAACTGCTGGGAGAATTCTTTTTAAAATATGATTCTGTCTTCTATGATCAAATTCAATGCCACCTAGCCAGAGCCTCCCGGGTGATGCAGTAGCAGTCAATCTCTGTGCACAGAATTGATATAGAAAGTCAAACTCTTTGCAATAGATATTATTTTCTCCCAAAGATCATATACATGCAAAAAATTGTAGACACTGAAAATAAATAAAATAGACGATTCCCAGCGGACTTAGGGTTATACTTGAAACTTCTCTGTGTAATTGATAACACTATTTCAGTATCGATTTGAGATCCAATTTGGGGAATCAATTTTGGGAATACAGATTGAAAAACTTAGCTTGTCCATTTGACTATCAAAAACAGGATTGTACCATGATTCCTAGCTGTCAACTATCCCATTATGATGTTTTAGAGTCATTGCTTATTGCTACATTTGTTCTTGATTTTTTAGCCAGGCTAAAGCCCTGTGCAGAGACCAAATTGTTTCACTCTGTTCCTTAATGATAGTTGACATGAATCGACAGAATCTGATTATTTGTTGATTTATATGTTATTCATTCAACAAACACCTGTGCAAATCTATTACCTACACTGGGGAAACAACTCAAAGCCCCTTGGAGGTTCTGTGATAATTTACAGTATGTAAGTGATCCCCTGTACTCACAGGTCTACAATTCCTTGGATTTTGAATATCTATTATGTCTGAGCCAACATTCACTTCTCCCTCCAAAAAATGACTCTCTTTACCAAGTCCCATGAGATATGAAGTCATTTGTAAAGATGTTAGGATAGAGAAGTCTAGGTGACATGAGACTTCCTGCTAAGAAACGGTATTGATTCTCTGCATTTTACACCGTACGGGACTAGTTTGCAAGGCAGCAAAAGGTGGAGGATGTTGACCCCCCAGAAGAGATGAGGGGAATGAGTGGCTGCTAGGAGAAGAGAAGCTGTGATTTCTCCAATTAGAAATGAATTCAGATTAACAAGATCCTTTATTAGACTGCAAATGTCCTCATAACATATTGAACTTACCATCATTTATACCTTAGTGTAAATGTTCTAAAATAATAGCTTCAATTATATGTATTTGTTAATAATCACTTTTACTTCACTTACCCTGGGCTAGGCTAAATGATAACAATAATTTACCATTCTAAATGATAATAGTAAATGATAGGCTATGATACTATACTGTAAAGCCTATGTTTTCAATAATATATGTCTACCATGTAGATTCTGATCTACTGTCAATTTCCCCCTCGGATCAGACATGGGCACTTCTGGTAATTCTCCTGGGCATGTCTTGATCTCATTTGTAAGAAGGCCAGTAGGCTGTTTTCACCACCTCCATCTAATAATGCCTTTTAAGCTTCCAGAGTTGCATCAATGAAATAAGTGTTTATTCTGCACTGGGAATTTCAGTTTCTAAATAAACATTGTAGTAGGTCATTGTTTCTGAATAAGATGTTTGAAAGATGATTTTGATAGGCTGCAATGTGAGACGTTCTGTACCTTTTTAAAGTTAATAATAATGTTATTGTTTATATATATGACATTTTCTTCTTTCAGAAAAGTGTTTTCCAATAATTTATTAGTTTCACTCAATTGAATGCATTTGCCCTTTGAGCTCCATGGTTCTTACTGTAGGCATGTTCTTCTATTTCCCAGTAATAACTGGTGTTATGTCAGAATCTTTCTGTTTTGTTTGTTTGTTTGTTTGCGGTACGCGGGCCTCTCACTGTTGTGGCCTCTCCCGTCGTGGAGCACAGGCTCCAGATGTGCAGACTCAGCTGCCATGGCTCACGGGGCCAGCCTCTCTGCGGCACGTGGGATCTTCCCGAACCGGGGCTCGAACCCATGTCCCCTGCATCGGCAGGCGGACTCTCAACCACTGCGCCACCAGGGAAGCCCCAAGAATCTTTCTGTTTTAATTGATATAATTCTTTGACCCAAGGAAGCCAGAAGTCATGTACAAACACACTGCTTTTTAAAAGCCCATCAAGCAATGGCCATTACCTGCCATTTACACATGTAGACACTGCAATTTACAAATGTTTATAGGAGAATCACTGGAGAATTCCTTCCCTTTAAAGTCATGTGCAAATACATGGTAGATCTGGGAATTAAAGTGTTCTAGCCATATTAATGTCTTTTTAATAAGATACAGAGATGGTGAGATGGGGAAAGTGAGTGGAGACTAGAGGGGAGAGGAATAGTCTAATGGAATTCCTCCAGATTAAACCAGTACATTGAAAATTCCCTCAATCTCACTGCATGCCTATCTGAACTTGCAGAATAATTGAGGTTAAGTGCAAATTTTAGAGAACAAAGGCTCCTCCACCTGCGACAGGTTATTCTGCAAAAGGCTGGTACGTCATTCTGTCCACAAATCCGGAGACTCAGAGGCAGTTAAATTTATGGAAGTTTAGCTGATTAAGAATAGAGGTTCTGGAATCAGAGTGCCTGGGTTCAAACCTTGGGCAAATACCAAGTGGGACCGTGGACCTATGGAATCCTCCATTTCCACTGACGCTTTGTCATGTCATCAGGAGCACTTTTGATTTGGTTCTAAAACAAACCCCAGGGGCTTCCCTGGTGGCGCAGTGGTTGAGAGTCCGCCTGCCGATGCAGGGGACATGGGTTCGTGCCCCGGTCCGAGAAGATCCCACATGCCGCAGAGCAGCTGTGCCCGTGAGCCATGGCCGCTGAGCCTGCGTGTCCGGAGCCTGTGCTCCGCAACGGGAGAGGCCACAGCAGTGGGAGGCCCGCGTACCGCAAAAAATATATATAAATAAAAAATAAAACAAACCCCAGGCACACTACATTTGAATCTTAGGGATCCCATATTCATTCCAATATACTGGCCACACACACAAAAGGTTTTCCATCTGTCAATCACCTTCTTGTTCTTCATCTAAAGAAAAGGTCAAAGTCTCCAATTGGGAATGTACTTTAAGACCACATATAAATGCTGCCAAACAGACAGTCCCACCCCTACCTGTTGGCTTTGAAATGACCCAGAGCCCGATCCACCCCTCCACGTCTGCCCACCCATCAAAACGCCTGGAGTCCCCAGTGCAGAACACTAAGAGATGCCTTCTTATAGGATACTGAGCATTTTCTTCCATTCTAGGGATGTAGAAGTGTATAAAAGCACTACACTCTTAGAGAAGGTATACATCTTCCTTTCTCCTTCTTCATCCTTCTCCCAGCCCACTGCTGATGACCAAACTTTGCCTTCAGTGACCCTACCATTATAGGAGATGGACGTAGTCTTAGCATCCAAAGCATTCCTCCTCATCCTTTATAGATAGGGATTATGCCTAGTTAAATCAGCACTATTAATGCTATTCTACAGGCACAGCATGTCTTGATCTGGTTACCCAATGACCATAGATAACAAGATGTTGACTTCCCTGGTGGTCCGGTTGTTAAGAGTCCGGGTTCCCAATGCAGGGGGCAGGGGTTCAATCCCTGGTTGGGGAACTAAGATCCCGCGTGCCATGCGGCACGGCCAAAAGAAAAAAAAATAAGCTAATGTGATAACAAGATGTCTATAGGAAAACTTCCTCCAAATGCTGAACACCTTACAAACCAACCTGAGGGATGAAAATTCCCTCTAAGACTAAAAAGATGCTGTGTTTATGTGTTTAGCCTCAAAGGTGCTGTGTTTATCTGGAACTGTTGCTTAAATTTCCAGTGAGGTCAGCAGCCTGACTTGCCTTTGAGGTGGACGGTCCCAGTCATGGACGAAGAACAAGCCACCACGCTGTCTCTCAACAGCTGTGACATAGAACTGTCCATTTGCTCCAGCCTGACCTGGACCTGGGAGAGCCCTGGGCAGGCGAATCATTCAGTCTTCCTTGGAATCAACCTTCATTACATATTTCTTCAACATATATTCAAGATAAAGGCTGAGCATCACTATGGGAGAAGGGTCAAACAGGAAGGCCACAGGTAGTAGTGTCCTAATTTGTATTCCCAGTCACAAACTAAAAGCCCTGCAATTAACTGAATCTACTTTCTTTAGAAGGTACTTTATGACCGACCACTTAAGCGCTTCAAGTAGCTTACAATAGGCCAGACAGTGGGCTCGATGCACAGAATGAATTCTCAGCAGTCAGCCCTTGTGTATGGCTGGCCCTAACTCCCGGACTTGGGTAGGGACCCTCTCCTTGTTCCTTTGGATGATCGTGGCGCCCCCTGCCGGACACAACAGGCCCATATTCTATTTCCCTGAGGGTAGTAAAGAGATGAAATCAGATACTGTAATTAGCTATTGGTTTCTTTCTTACCAAAATTCTATTTAAAAAACAAGGTCTTTTAAACTTAAATAAGTCCTCAGAACAACCCATGAAAAACTGAAAGCACAAGAAGAGTACCCAGAATTTTCAATGGCTCCATTCCAGGTGCAGTTAGGCTGTTTCCAACTACAATAAAGAGCTCCTGCCGTGAAATTTAAAGAAATAAAAGCCTAGGGCAGTGATTCTCAAACTTTAGCTTGCGTCAGAATCAGAGTATTTGTTCAAACACAGACTGCTGGGCTCTTTTCACAGTTTTCGGTTCAGCAAGTCTGGGATAGAATCTGAGAAATGGCATTTATAACACGTTCCCAGGTGATGCCTCGCAGCACAATGCATTTTCTCTGCCTCCTTTTGATATTTGTCCTCCCTGTTAGAATGTAAGTTTCTCGAGGGAAGGAACTGAGTCTGTCTTGTTCATTACAATAACCCTAATTCCTTACACAGGGTCTCAAGTATTTGTTGACTGAATAAATACCATGGTATTTATGACTTTGCTGTTTGCGTCCATCTTTCTCAAAATCCTCCGTCTTAATAAGAATAGTAGTTATAATAACAAGGGCCAGTGTTCATTAAAACATACTAGAAACTGTGCCAGGTGTTGACACACATAATCTCATTTAATGCTCACAGCAATCTTCTGAAGATTTCGTATTGTTCTTCTCTACTTTACAGTTGAAGAAACCGAGACACAGAGAGATTAAGTAACTTGAGACAGGTTATATTACTAGTAAATTTCAGACCCAAGATTTACCCACGAAGTCTGACTCCCGGTTCCTAACTGTAGTACGATTGTACTTTCTTTCTATCTCTCTGTAAAAATCACTATTGCTATTCACGACCTACCCTTGTCTACTTCTCTACCTTTTCCTTCACCTCACACCCAGTGGCCCAGACTTACCGTGTTGTCTTACCGTGCACCTTCTACTTTTAATGGCTTTCCCTCTTTACGGGTCTGGAAAATACCCACCCGTATTTCAGGCCTCAATTCAAGGATCTACAAAGCCTTTTCTGACTGCCCTCCACCCAACCCCAATAGATAGGCTTGATCACTCCCTCCTTTAAGCCTCCTTGTAGCCTATTCATCTGTAATATTTTATTGCTTTTTTTGCACTATTGTGGTCTGTCCTAGAATATGAGTGCCTCAAGGTCAAGGACTGCATCTTAACTGGTTTTGGTATCTTCAGAACTTAATATAGACCTTCATAGTGGGCATTAATAAATATTACATAAAAGTTCCTTATTCTCATAATATTTATCATTATTGTATAAAATAAAAACATCTATTTCTGATACATAACCTCTCATCATACTAATATGTATTCTTTTTAGCATTTAAACATTTTAATCTCTGTTGTTTTCATTTCCAGAAGTTCTATGTAATTCTTTCAAAAACTACATAGTCTCAAATTTATTATGTTCAAACTTGGGTAGCTAGTTTTCATGCCTTCCTTGACTCTCCTTCATGGTGATTCATTTCCTCCTGCCGGTTTGCAATTTTTTAATTTGTGAGCTCATCTACTGCAGGGCCTATTTTTCCCAGGAGGTCTTGATAGCTCTGAACTCTGGGAGAAAAGAATAAAGCATTTCTGAGTCCTTTCAGACGTGTTGTCACCGGGGCTTTCAAGTCATTCAGTAGTCCAGAATCAGCTTCTGATGCTAATGTCATGGTTTAAGTTGTCTGCACCATCCTAGTAAGATGAATGCAGACCACACCTACGTTTCACACAACTCACATGTGGCTTTACATTTCTCATAAGCATCTCTTCCCCTTTTACCCCCAAAGCCTTGGACAAATATTAAGCTTGATTTCTGTTTTTCTGAGCTGGTGGGAAAGGTTTTTCTAGATCTCTTGCAACAAACAAGGCAGCTTTTAAGACTCCAGGTTCTATGCATGGAGTTCTTTTTCAGCACACCACCCCCAGACCTCACACAGATCCAAAGCCATGACTTGGGTCCCCAACCTCTGGAATCTAGAGATGTATCTGATCTGAAACCCACTTGGACAAGTGGTATCAGCAGCTACTTACTGCTCTGGTTTTGGTTTCTCTCTTAATTTCTGCCACAGCATTTCCATTTCATTTTTTGAGCTTAGCTCTGTACTGAATATTTGGTGGGAAAATATTTTTCCAGCACTTGAACTTGCATTCTTGCCTTCTTGATCTTCCGTTTTATTGAAAGTCCCGGTTTAGATTTTTAGAACACGTTCATATGCTTTCTCATGTGATGCACTAATAACTCTTAAGAAAGACTAGCCAGGTGGTAGGCCCTCTTACACTAGGCAACTCTGTAGATTGAAATAGTGTAAGAGACTTACCTAAGTGCTCATGAGGAATAAGGCGCCTTGCCAGTTTGAAAAACTCAAGGCTTCTAGTTTTAACCTGACGCTGTTCAAACTGAGACCCAAAAATTCAATCAATACCCAGTGAGGGCAAAGGTGGCCTTTTGGTAGGTGGTCCTAAAAATCCACCAACTTGCTTTTGCATGGGCTCTAGACCTTGGTTTATTCCCCCAGATCTCACCTTGCTCCACACCTCTCTCCCGCATCTTCGTCCTTTCTCCTGAGTATTTTGATGAATATCTACCATTCTCAAATACACTAAGTGATCTTTGCCACCCAGCTATCTTCTGAGCTGTCTCTCAAACCTCATGAATTTACCCAAAGCCTTCTTTGACCACAGGAATCACTCTCCCTTACTCAATCACAGTGGGGAGGTTCACTTTCACCCTATATTTTTCTGCATCAACTTCATCTTTTTGCACTCACACATCATTGCTCCATTCAGTGAAGAAGGAAATTAGGAAGATAGGTCAAATTTAATCTGCAAAAGAATGATTTTAAGACCTGTGGGTCTACTGAAGAATTACATGCCCATCATAGAAATCATGCACCTTTTCCGTTTTTGTTGACAGTATTATTATACTCTAGGCTTCCAAGGGGTGAAAACAGTCTTCAAATGCAGCGTGCTCTGAGGTGCCTGGGTCCCATGAAAAAATAAAAAAGCCCACACATGGAATACAGTCAGGTTGTCCACTTGGAATTGACCCCTTCCAACACAAATAGCTCAGGGGCCAGAGGTACCCTAAAAAAGCAGGAGTGAGGATCACCTCACTTACCTTCCTCTCCTTCATATCTTTTCTCTAACTGAATTCTCTCGGTTCCTTAAATGCTTGGTTTTGAATCTTGTTTTTTTGTTGTTGTTGTTTGTTTTGTTTTGTTTCATTTAAACTTGTTTAGATTAGTGAGTTGCTTCCAGCTGTTTTCCTTGGTCCTGACTACCACCCCTTTGGGAACACATTCTGGAAATTTCTCATCATCTAGAAAACCTCAAGTGACAATGAGAAACATTCTGTTAGCTGGACCATAAAGGGCCTCAACCCCATGTTCCACACAAGAAGGGAAATCAAACCCTTTTGATCTTTGAACACCAATGAAATACTGATAGAACAGGTAGTGTAAATGTATACGTAAATCCTATACCAGACATTTTATTACATATCCTGAATAAACTAAGAGCAAATGTCAGATCTGCACACTAGACTGAGAAATTCTGCCACCTCAAAAGCCTCCTAAAGCCAATAAAAAGTCCCACTAGCTTCAAATTTCATTACAAGCACAGGAAAAAGAAAATATTTACGAATGGAAATCAGAAGGATAGGCACGCCTGAGTATTAGCTTCAAAGCGTCTTGTTGATTAGTCAGCCTTCACTGTCTCCTTACATTAGGTCAGTGTATGCAAAGGGAAATCTATGTAGAAGCACTTGTTTTCCTGAAATTACTCATTGCTAGTAAAAGATGTTTTTGCCAAAATTTAATGTTTAAGGTTCTCCTCTTGTTGAAGATGACAGTTGTCACAGCGTGATTGCCAGCAACAAGGAAGAGTTCATGCAAATAGATTCATAGGACCATGGCTGAGATGTTTTTCATTAGTGTCACAGTGTGTTGGGTTAAATACATCCTCCTAGCATGTTATACCTTTACTGCCCTTTCATGGGCTGCTGTGCCAAAAAGAATGAAAGTGTCACCCAGGTGGAATCTGAAGAAATGTTAGGATAGGAAGCTATTTTTTTTAACCCTATCATCATCATTATTATCTTTACCAGTGCAAAGCACTCAAAAAGCTTAGATGAAGCAACTGACAATTCAACTGCTGACAATACACAGTGTTCGGGTGACCTAGGTGTCCCTGTTGTCATCATCTCCCCGATGATCTCACGTACGTATTTCCTTCAGACGGAAGGTGTTAAGGAAACCAGTTTGGGACATAAGGTTGTTTTTCTTCTCCTTTGGCTCCTATCCAGTGATTTCCTTCTGATCATTGGACTCCTTTTGGGGCTCTCTGGCTGTGGTCAGTGAATGCAAGTACCACAGAACCTGATACTTCAGTGGAGAGGGAGTTGGAGGTCACAAAATATGACAGTCTCATCTAGCAGAAGGCTATTAGGTGCATCTACTGGGGGCCGTGAAGGATATGGCTGCTCCTGAAATCAAATGCTTTCTCCGGGATTTAACATTGCTTTATTCTGAGATGCTGCAGGGCTTCTGTGGCATTGGGCTTTGTTTGAAAATTCAAAGAATTGTCCAATGGCAAGCTTGGCTGAGCTAAAAAAAATAATCAATTAAAACCCCAAGTGCTTGAGACACTCTGAAAGCAAGTCACAAATGTCCCTGGTTTGCATCTGGAAAAAAAAAGAAGAAGAATGATTGAATGTTACTTTAGTATCAAGGACAGCTGTCACCTAATGGGGTGAATTCTTTCCACAAAGAAGCTAGAAGCAATGGAAAATGCTAAGGTCTAGCATTGTGTTAGCAGGTTAAACTGAATAATATGGTTGCAATATTTTATTGTGTAATTGGTATGATTTTATTGCTTTTTATGGGCTGCAGAGATGTGGTGAGAAAGAAGCTGCCTTTCATCAGGTACTGTAGTCCCATCAGTTTTGTTAGTATTTCCACCTCTTGGACCCACTGATTTCCCAGAGAGATTTTTCCCAAGTGTCACATGTTTTGTTCTTACTTATGCATTGGGGAGATCATCCTCACCTTGCTGTCTCATTTACCACTGCACCAGCTTTACCAATATCTGGAAATCACATTACCCACCCAGCACAGTCATATTTCTGTGCTCTGCTCTGGATGTGAATGGTCAGAAATATTCTTCCTGGTAAACTTCCTCAGGAAATAAACATGGAATATGTCACCTTTGCCCAGAGGTGAAAGAGAGGGATACCTTTGAATCAAGCCCTGCTGCCGCCCTAAGAGGTGAGGATGCTCTGACACCCTGGAAGGATGACAGTCCTTGCTTGGAGCAGGAAATGTGGCCCCAGGGCTCCAGAAAGCAGGGCCTCACAACACACTGCACAGTCCAGCTCTGTTTCCTCCCAAGGCAGAGAGAAAAGCCAACAACAATAATAATTGCTGACATTTATTCAGTGCTTAGGCATTGTAAGTGCTTTATGTATATTAACCCATCTAATCCTCACAACATCCTGTCTCTAGATGAAGCAACCAAGGCATAGAGAAGTTTAGACATGTGTCTAAGGCTACAGAGCCGGCAACAGCAGAATGAGAATCCGTTCCAAGCAGTATGCTTCATGTTCCCGACGCTTCAAATCTCATCGAATCTGCATTGCATGTCATCATCCCTGATGCAGAACACACAGCTGCTTAAAAGAAAGAGGGTCATAAATTGAGCTGGTATTTTTTTTTTTAAGATGTTGGGGGGGGCCTCCCTGGTGGCGCAGTGGTTGAGAGTCCGCCTGCCGATGCAGGGGATACGGGTTCGTGCCCCGGTCTGGGAGGATCCCATATGCCGCGGAGCGGCTGGGCCCGTGAGCCATGGCTGCTGAGCCTGTGCATCCGGAGCCTGTGCTCCGCAACGGGAGAGGCCACAACAGTGAGAGGCCCGCGTACCACAAAAAAAAAAAAAAAAAAAAAAAAAAAAAAAAAAAAAAAAAGATGTTGGGGGTAGGAGTTTATTTATTTATTTTTGCTGTGTTGGGTCTTCATTTCTGTGCGAGGGCTTTCTCTACTTGTGGCAAGCGGGGGCCACTCTTCATCGCGGTGCGCGGGCCTCTCACTATCGCGGCCTCTCATTGTGGAGCACAGGCTCCAGACACGCAGGCTCAGCAGTTGTGGCTCATGGGCCTAGTTGCTCCGCGGCATGTGGGATCCTCCCAGACCAGGGCTCGAACCCGTGTCCCCTGCATTAGCAGGCAGACTCTCAACCACTGCGCCACCAGGGAAGCCCTGAGCTGGTATTTTGAAGACACACACCAAGTCCTAGATCCTGTGACAAACAGCAATGCCTTAAAACAAACAAACAAACAAAAAGGATAAAAATCCTGATCCCTAAGAGCAGCTGTCTGACAGAGCAAGTCAGGTGCAATAAAATAATATTGTCATGATTGGTGGTGGTGGTGGTGTGTGTGTGTGTTTGTGTGTGTGTGTGTTTAAAAGAGAAAGGCGTGGTCCAGTTCCTGTCAGATTTGTTTCCCAGTAGAGTCCCGGCCTTTCCTCCACAATGGGCCCTGAAGTAGCAGATGACAGTTGACATTTCAATCAGTTTGATACTCACGGGAGACCTCCCCTGCCTTCTCTCTCGTCATTTGCATACTTGTTTGCATATATCTTCAGAAGGGATGAACATGTGCCCCTTGCTTAGACCCAGTTATTGCTTTGATTCCTGTTCATTCTCTTACCATCCTTTAGCCCCTTTCTTTCAAAGCACTTGTGTCCTTCTTGTCACCTCAGCCCACCTCTTGCTGGCTGTTGCTTCTAGAGAGCATTCCAGTCACTATCAGGAAAAACTTTTTCTGAATATTTGAGCTCAGACTTCAGGTCCTGAGGTATCTAGGTACCAGGTTCAGTGTCTCTGCCATTGAAGTACTGAGTTACATCAGCCCCAATCACCTGATGAGGATGAGTCACCTGAAGGTGGAAGAGGATGAGAAAAAGCTCAGGTGAGGAGTCCTAGGAAGAGAAAAACTGGGGCCTCAGACTGGGGAGAAGAATGTGTTGGAGTCATAGTCACCAAATGACCTAGGACACTCGGAGGAGATTCTCTCAGTGGAGGTGATCGGGGTGATGGAAAGTTCCTACTGGTGAGAGAAGTCCCGATGTGTTCTCTTCCTTGATAACAGTACACCCCAAAGGGCCAGTCTGACCTCTTTGACTTCACAAGGGGTCCCAGGACCTGTAAAAAGAAGGAGGAAGCCAATACTACCAAGGAAGCAGGACTGACTTCATAATTGTGGTGCCTGGTACAAAATGAAAATGCAGGTCCCTTGTTACAAAGTTATTATGAATTTCAAGATGGTGATGACAAAGCATGAAATCCAGCAAGGGGCCCTTCTAGGTACAGGACCCTGCACAACTTCACAAGTCACACGCCCGTGAGGATGGCCCTACTGGGGGATTCCTATGAAAGGAGACAGGGTCTCTTTCTGCTGGAGAGCTGTTTATTTCACAATTAATAACTGAGGTTTTGCCAGTGGGCCCAGTAAAGGTGAAGACGTGATGATGATAGAAATGCTGTTGGAGAACTTGAGGAAAAATATAAATTTTACAAGCAACTGTCAGGCACACACAAAAAATCTGTGATAAAGTCATATGAGCAGTTAATAATCTCCCCAGCTGCAGAAAGCCATCATCTCTGTCTGCGTGTATATTTGGAGATAACTCCAAATTGAAAGATCTTACCCTTGAGGCCACTGAGTTAAATTCAAAGGTAGTGGAAAAAAAGTGAAAAAAAGAAAGGCATAATTTTGAGAGACTAGATGAAAAAGAAGGAGTTGCTCGAGAGGTGAAAATGAGACAGTGTGCGTGTATCTGTATCACGTGCATGTGGGTTTTGTGGGAGAGGAAGGAAGAGAACGGAGAAATGTGAAAAATGCAGATGTATAAGCAAATGGAAGATTAGTATAGGTTAAGGAATCAAAACAAACATTTCACTACAGATCATATTCTTAGGAAGAAAAATGGCTTATCAGTTGAGTGCATGGGTTGGGGTGGGCTAGAAGAACTCTGATTAATCAGCTTGGAAAGTCTTAAATTAGTAACTAATGAAAAACAAATTTGCTTTTTTCTCTCCTCATTAGTTTGTATTATATGAAGGAAATTACATTGACAGTAAACAGAAAAGAGCCGAACATTTTGTTAAAACAGGAGATACAACTGTATCATTAAATACACAGCAGTCCCTCTCCAATTAGTTACTGTTTATAAAGTACAATGAGATTCCTGGATGAAGAGTGCTATGAAATTTTATACTATTACAGCACTGATTATTAATAAAATGACCACAAATGAAAAGGGTATACATCCTCCACAGGAATGCATGTAAGAGAAAACTACCACGTAAAGAAAAAAAAATGATACAGATGATTGTTTCCTGCTTCAAAGGGTCTGAAAATCTCCTCCGGGAGAAAGACAAATGCATAGGCTATTTCTGCAGGATGCATCTCTCTGGAGTGTGTTCTGGGGTCAGTGAGGGCCAAAAGGGGTCAGAGAGAACTGGTTAACAGCTGTTCTTCAAGGTGGAATTTTTCTACCTCTTGCCCAGCCTGTGAATGAAACTGACAGGAATTCTAATAAGTGCACCAGGAGGATGGGAAGTCTTGTCAGTGACTCTGAGCTGCTGATCACTTGGGGAGGCTCAAAAGGGAAACTCCTGGGGGCTTCCCTTCCCTGGTGGCGCAGTGGTTGAGAGTCCGCCTGCCGATGCAGGGGACGTGGGTTCGTGCCCTGGTCCGGGAAGATCCCACATGCCGCAGAGCGGCTGGGCCCGTGAGCCATGGCCACTGAGCCTGCGTGTCCGGAGCCTGTGCTCCGCAATGGGAGAGGCCAAAGCGGTGAGAGGCCCGCGTACCACAAAAACAAAAACAACAAACAACAACAACAAAAAAAGGGAAACTCCTGTAGATTCCTGGAATCTGGGCTTTGAAAGACCTTGGAAAGAATCTGGTGCTTGGAAAGACCCTGTGTCTTCCTGGAATGGGCTCTAAGGGTAGATCTCCAAAAATCCAGCAAAAAGAGGAGCTAGAGGAGTGGGGTGCAGAAAACAGACCCAGGCAGATGCAAGGGGCCCCAGGAGTAAATGGACACAAAGGAATTTTTGCCTTTGGAGAAAGGTATGGTTTGGGGATTGGGGTGTGTGTGTGTGTGTGTGTGTGTGTGTGTGTGTGTGTGTCTGTAGTGGGATCATGGCAGGAACTTGCCTTCCTTGGAAACTTGGCATAGGAGGACATGAGAGGAGATTTGGCCTATTTGTTTCATTAAAAAAAAATAGAAATAAAGAAATAAAAAGCATAAAGTTGAATGTACGGTGGGGATGGGCAACTTGGAGTATTTGTAGAGCAAAGAGTTTAGCAGTTGTCAGCAACGGAGACAAGGAATCAATAATCAGGAAAACAGGTGACATGATTTTATACCGATGAAACAGTTTTATACTGATAGCTTCAGGGTCGCAAGGCAACTTAAAGTTATTGACTCACATGGTTGCCCCCGCCCCCGACCCTTTCGCTTTGCATTTGGGTAAATGGCTCCCCTTTGGCTGGCCTGAGCCCATGCTGTATTTGCACTGGGAAGCATGGTGGCAGTGATCAAGAACTGTTTCTTTGTGGATTAACACTGGCGGGGCTCTAAACTCAGCTGTCGGACACTGATGGGGCTTTAATCCACACCAGGCGGTTGAGTGAGCATGCAGTGGTTTTCAGGGCTTGGCACCTCACACTGGGCTGGGCTTTGGGTGTCCTCTGGGTATCAAGAAACAGAAACGGGGCTTCCCTGGTGGCGCAGTGGTTGAGAGTCCGCCTGCCGATGCAGGGGACACGGGTTCGTGCCCGGTCCGGGAGGATCCCACATGCCGCGGAGCGGCTGGGCCCATAAGCCATGGCCGCTGAGCCTGCGTGTCCGGAGCCTGTGCTCCGCAACGGGAGAGGCCACGACAGTGAGAGGCCCGCGTACCGCAAAAAAAAAAAAAGAAACAGAAACGTTTCGGCACCATAGATGGACCTAGAGATGATCATACTAAGTGAACTAAGTCAGGCAGAGAAAGACAGATACCATATGATATCACTTATTTATGTGGAGTCTAACATAGGACACAAAGGAACTTATTTAGGAAACACAAACATATTCACAGACATAGAAAACAAACTTATGGTTATCAAAGGGGAAAGGGGGGAGAGGGATAAATTAGGAGTTTGGGGTTAACAGATACACACGACTGTATGTAAAACAGGTAAACAACAAGGTCCTACTGCAGAGCACAGGGAACTACATTCAATATCCTGTAAGAAACCGTATGGGAAAGAATATGAAAAAGAATATATATATATATATATATATATGAATAATAGACCCCTGAAACTAACACATGGTAAAACAACTATACTTCAATTAAAAATAAATAAATAACAGTAATTAAACAGAAATGTATTCCTGGTGCAATCTGATGCTCAGACTGACAATGTAAAGGAGGAGGCTATAAAAATGTGGTCGGAAGGGGCAATTAGCAAGGTACAAAGGGTGTTGAAAAGGCAACTAACGGTGGGGATGGGTGGTACCACTGGCTTACCTTTTAGGTGCTGTGTACTCTGAGATTCCATAAGGCACAATTTCCTGGGGAATAGTGAGAAAAAATATGAGTGTGAAAAAAAGCAAAGAAAAATCCAAAATTTAGGGCTTCCCTGGTGGTGCAGTGATTAAGAATCCGCCTGCCAATGCAGGGGACATGGGTTCAAGCCCTGGTCTGGGAAGATCCCACATGACGCGGAGCGACTAAGCCAGTGTGCCACAGCTACTGAGCCCGCCTGCTACAACTACTGAAGCCCACGTGCCTAGAGCCCGTGCTCCACAGCAAGAGAAGCCACCACAATGAGAAGCCCGTGCACCGCAACGAAAAGTAGCCCCCTTTCGCCGCAACTAGAGAAAGCCTGTGCCCAGCAACGAAGACCCAATGCAGCCATAAATAAATAAATAAATAAATATTTTTTTTAAAAAAAAGAAGAAAAATCCAAAATTTAAAATAGCTAATACTTAATTTACACATTCTCTAAACCGGGTACTGGGCTAAGAACTTTATATGATTTTTCTTCTAGAATTCTTACTACAATCCCATGGGAGTGGCTCTCCAATAAGAGAGATACGCACTAACCTCTCCTTTTTACAGATTATAAAACTTGTGCTAAAAGAAAGTCACTCACTCACCCCAGGATGTAAAGCTGGACCAAAAAAACCTGAATCTGTCCAATTCTGTGGTCTTCACTCCCACGACAATGTTGCACTGTCTCCTCCAAGTAGGACTGGAAAAGGAATTGAAGAGTCATGTAAGTTAAAAGGTCCAGAGTGAAAAGGATTTGGAAGTGAATGTTTTCAGTCCCTGAGAGTTTCAGAAAAGATTGCAGATAGGAGATAGAGTAAGATGTTATTCATTAGTAAGAAAGGATCCCATAATTGTTCAAAACAAACTCACAGGGAAAACATTTTCCAACTCAATTTCTGTTCCCCCACTTAGTGGCAATAACCAGCTTTGTTGATTACACCATTACTGAATGTTAAAGAGTATAACTGAGTAGGGTTGTTGCCTCACATCTTGCGTGGGTGGCCATTGATGGAAATGGGTACAGTCTTCCCCATGGGATCATAGAGCGCCATCTTTAGAAAACCAAATGCAACTCAGAGTCTGCTTTCTTGGCGGCATGAAACATGCATGAAGGAAGTTCATCACTTTTTATTCTTTGTCCTTTTATGCTTTGAAATGGAACAGAAGAGTATGCTAAAAACTTGACAAAGTGCCCAAAGCAGAGAGGCCTGAAGCAGTGTTAGCCTCCCTACTCTGCCTTCCCTCAGTCATCAAGGAGTGTCCAATATTTTTGATAGCACTCCCAACAGTTAAAAAAGAGAGAGAGATGGGCTGCCCTGGTGGCGCAGTATTGGGAGTCCGCCTGCCAATGCAGGGCACATGGGTTCGTGCCCTGGTCCGGGAGGATCCCACATGCCGCGGAGCGGCTGGGCCTGTGAGCCATGGCCGCTGAGCCTGCGCGTCCGGAGCCTGTGCTCCGCAATGGGAGAGGCCACAACAGTGAGAGGCCTGCGTACTGCAAAAAAAAAAAAAAAGGGAGAGAGAATGAAAACTACGAGGACATGCCACTATAGTGGATACTGTGGTGCTCCCCTTAGCTCTCCTCCCCAGGGCTGATGCACAAACTCCCCACTGCTGGTTATCACAGCTGCATTCTTCCCTGAATTGCCCTCAACTGAAGAGAACTGCCTCATTTGAGGTATTCCCTCCTCCCAGGAGGGTGGCCCATGGCTAATGACTGGCCAATGTGGAAGTGGGAAGGCCCAGCCCCCTTACCTGAATTCAGGAAAACTCTGAGGGACCTTCCCAGTTCCAGAGCTCACAGTAGTATCTGCTGAGACCTCAGGTGCAAATACATTGCCGGTTACCTTTTCCCTCTACTGGATCTGAAACTAAGCAGGACCCTGTGCGGCCTTTCTGGATACAAAAGCCCTTCTGTGCCCCTCGTTTCTTGTTTATAGAAAAAAGCTTTAGTCTCCTGGACCTTCCCCGAGTTCCAAAGAGCAGGCACAGGCAGTTGCTAATTAGGGAAGTGTGGGACTGCAAAAACAGAAAAAGCAGTTAAACAAGAAAAGTAAGACAATAGTGCAGCCATAAAACAGAGTCCTACATGGAAGCAACCTAAGTGTCCATTGACAGATGAATGGATAAAGAAGATGTGGCACATATATACAATGGAATATTACTCAGCCATAAAAAGAAGCAAAATTGAATTACTTGTAGTGAGGTGGATGGACCTAGAGACTGTCATACAGAGTGAAGTAAGTCAGAAAGAGAAAAATAAATACCATATGCTAACATACATATATGGAATCTAAAAAAAAAATGTTTCTGAAGAACCTAGGGGCAGGACAGGAATAAAGACGCAGATGTGGAGAATGGACTTGAGGACACAGGGAGGGGGAAGGGTAAGCTGGGACGAAGTGAGAGAGTGGCATGGACATATATACATTACCAAACATAAAATAGATAGCTAGTGGGAAGCAGCCGCATAGCACAGGGAGATCAGCTCAATGCTTTGTGACCACCGAGAGGGGTGGGATAGGGAGGGTGGGAGGGAGGGAGATGCAAGAGGGAGGAGATATGGAGATATATGTATATGTATATGTATAGTTGATTCACTTTGTTATAAAGCAGAAACTAACACACCATTGTAAAGCAATTATACTCCAATAAAGATGTTAAAAAAATAAAAAACAGAGTCCTAGTTCCTCCTCAAGGGATATATTTGAGTTGGGTATATTTGAGTTGTTCTTCAGGAACTAAGACCCCACCAACCCACTTACCCACCCAGGTGGAGAATGGTGACTACATGCTGAGCACAAGCAGTAGACCTCAGGCTGCTTGGAACCAGAAGGTTGAGGATTGAGATTCCCCAAACACTACCCTGTTACCTCACCACCAATCAATCAGAAGAAAATCATGCTCTCTACAGCCCTCACCCCCAAATATTGCCTTTAAAAATGCTCTCCTTAGGGCTTCACTGGTGGCGCAGTGGTTGGGAGTCCGCCTGCCAATGCAGGGGACACGGGTTCGTGCCCCGGTCCAGGAAGATCCCACATGCCGCAGAGCGGCTGGGCCCATGAGCCATGGCCGCTGAGCCTGCGCGTCCGGAGCCTGTGTTCCGCAACGGGAGAGGCCACAACAGTGAGAGGCCCACGTACCACAAAAAATAAATAAATAAATAAAATAAAAATGCTCTCCTTGAGGTGGGAGATAGATGGGCCCCAGGCTGTGCAGCTGGAGTTTGTCCCTTGTGGACAGATACTCCAAAATAGCAGGAGCGAGGAGAAGCTAAGCCCTGCCCAGATAAGAGATAAAAGACCACATATTCCTCATTCTTGAAGTCAAGGTGACCTTCCCAATAGATATGCACAGAAAGGCTCCTTGAAGGTTAAAAAGGGAGGGGGCCTCACCTCATAGTAAGTGAATCCATCACTAGAATCCATCTTGGCTAAGAGATGCGTGTGCACACATAGGAGGACCCTAAGATATACCAAATACAGAGTCAGAACCAGGCAAAGCAAGACGATTGGCCAAAGGAAACCCAGAAAAAAATGTCCCATAAAAGTGATTCAAACTCCACGAGGGTGCCACTCTCTCTCTGAGCCCACCCATGTGTCTATCCACATGTACTCTTTTTCTCCTAATAAACACTTTATTTGTTTCACTACTTTCCACCTCTATGTGGAAATTCATTTCTACACAGCTGACAGGCCAGGACCTTGTCACTGGCCACTGGTCCATGGTGGCCTAGTGGCTAGGATACAGCACTCTCACTGCTGCAGCCTGACTTCGATCTCTGGCCAGGAACCAAAATCCTTCTTCAAGCCACTGCAGGCTAATGCCCCCCTAGATCACCCTGAAAACACTTCTCTGACAACCATTGGAGAGTTCAGGTCTTTTGAGTTTGAGCTGCCCACAGTCCTTGCTGGGTCCCCTGCAATAAACACTGACTTACCTTCACCACAACTTGATTTTAGTAATTTGGCTTTGCTGTGCAGCGGGCGACAAGACCCAAGTTCAGTTCGGTGACAGATCCTGCCTCCTTTCTTTCTAGCAGGTGTATCACCCATGACTACTCCCAATTAACCTCTGAATGCAACTTTCTACCTCAAAGTCTGTTTCGAGTGAATCCAGTCTAAGACAACCCTCAGGTATATTTAATAATAAATACTGTATTCAAATGTTGAATATATGGATACTGTTAAATATTATTTCACTGCAAAACATTCACAAAATAGAAATGTAACATAAATGTAAGTTGAAGTTCTAATATTTTCTTTCCAAACCTCAATGAACTGTCTTGTGCAACCTCTCCCCCTACCCTTACATATGTTACTGAACCAAGCTTGGCTTTACCCCACCATCACCAGCCCCAATGTGCAGCAAAGCCAATCTACTGACACCAGGTTGTGAAGAAAAGCGTGGCATTTATTGCAGGCATCAAGTAAGGAGTACAGGCAGGCTCAAAAGACCTGAACTCCTCAATGGCTTTCAGGGAAAGGTTTTTAAAGACAGTGTGAGGGAGAGGGTTGTGAGGTGTGTGATCAGCTCATGTTCAGTTCCCTGATTGGTTGATGGTGATGTAACAGGGTGATATCACAGAGATCAACATTATCAATCCTCAGGCTCCAGCCAGTCTGGAGGTTATGTGTTCCTAGTCACCATGGAGTTAGCTTCCTCCACCTGGTGGGGGTTTTACTACCTGCAAAACAACTTAGGAATGTGCATCTGACTTATCTTTACCTTTGAAACAGAACCAGGGGTCCTTGTGACTGATTTATTGTTTAAGTTATGGCTACTCTCCTGCTTGATTGTCCTATCTTTGTTTCTGCATTCTTTACTTCCCCAAACATTGACGGCTAGGGCCTGTTCTTTGATCTACATGGAAGGCCCAGGAGGTCACAGTGTATTTCCATAGCCTTTTTTCCCAGTCAACAATAAGCAGGAACACAGAGGGGTCTGTCACCGGGAAGACCCCAACATGGACGTGCTTGGTTTTGTACACACACACACACACACACAGAAGAGACTATTCTTATTCAATAAATAAGTTTTATCTTAAGTGTCATGGAGAATGTAAATATGATCTTACAGTCTAGTTGGGAAGAAAAAAAATGTACAAATAACCAATGTAGGGGACCATGGAGGGAGGAATCTAGGAACACATGTAATAACAGATAAGAGATAGAGACACCAAGTACCCTAGGATGTCCATGGGGCTGAGGCCACTCCAGCTGGGGGAATTATGGAAGGATTCCTGAAGGAAGTAGGGTAAAAGTATTTCTAAAGGAAAGAATGAGGATGAAGGGTAGGCATGAAGGTAGGAAAGAAGATGGGTGAGGAGGGTACAAAGGAGATTTGGAAAGTGAAGTGCAGTGAAACTTCAGATGTGTAGGTTTACGTGGGAAAGAAGTGGAAGATAAGGCTGGACAGGTGGTGGAGGCTGCCTCCCTCTAGCAGGGACTCTCCTAACGCAGGACTGTGGAGTGTGGGCTCTGTTGTGCTGGCAGTGAGGAGCCAGAAAAGAGTTTTGAGGAGAAAAGTGGAAGTCTTTCAGGAAGATGAGTCTGGTACAATGTGCCAGAAAATGGACAGAAATTGTGCCCCGAGTGCAGAGAATTTAGCACTAGAACGAAAATAGATTAGAGGTGGTTCAGTGAAAAAATAGGTGACATGATTGAGAATAAAAGAAAAATATCCACAGAAAAGATGTCATAGAGGAAAATCTACATCATCTGAAGAATAAGGAAAAACACTAGGGGACTGGGTTCTATGTTGTACTAATTTATAGGATTATGATGCTATCACCCAATATGAAGACATCAGGAAGGAATAATGCTGGATAAAAAGATGATGTTTGGGCTTCCCTGGTGGTGCAGTAGTTGAGAGTCCACCTGCCAATGCAGGGGACACGGGTTCGTGCCCCAGTCCGGGAAGATCCCACATGCCGCAGAGTGGCTGGGCCCATGAGGCATGGCCACTGAGCCTGTGCGTCCGGAGCCTGTGCTCCACAACGGGAGAGACCACAACAGTGAGAAGCCCACGTACCGCAAAAAAAAAAGATGATGTTTTTGTTCTGACATTTTGACTTCAGGGAGATCATGTGACTTCTAGGTGGGAATATTTAATAGGTATACACAAAGGGCTGGGGTCTAGAGGAAGGATAGGCTAGAACTAGCCATAGACATTTCAAAGCCATCTGAATAACCCATCCTATTTGAATTCTTGAGAAGGGATGAGTCTCTTGGAGCGAGATTCACATAGAGCCAGAGTCTCAGAGAATGGGAGAGGGAGACAGAAGGATCTGAGGTGGGGAAGGGAGTGTTAGAAGTTGAGGAGGAAGAGACTCTTAGAAGTTGAGGAGGAAGAGACTCTGAAAACAAGTGCAAGAACATTGCTAAGGTGCGGAAAGCTGCAGAAAGCCCAGGAAGAATGAGCAGAAACCATCAGGTGGGTGACTAGGAACTTACAATAATCTTTAAGAGAACAATTTCAGATGATTTGGGAGGAGGAAGCTGAGAGGTGTGGTGAGTTGTATACAGCTTTCTTTTTAAGTTTGGCAATGAAGAGAGCGAGAGAGAATGTGGTAAGAGTGAGGGACAGAGACACAGATAAAGGCATTTTCAAGATAGGAAGGACATGTACAAGGAAGATGGAGGAAATGAAAGTCTTAGAGAGAGAAAAAGTGGTGGGTAATTCAAGTAGGAGGCAAAGTTAGCCAGAGCATGGAGGAAGGAAGGGTGCCTTGAAGATGAGGGTCTCCATCATCTGAGTCAACAGAAAATGACGAACATGGGTGGAGGGGCGGGCACTGCAGATCTTCTCTGAGTTTTCCCACTTTTTGTTGGACTTGCACAAATTCCACTCTCTGAGGAAGAGAGCTTCTGCTATAGACATACACACATGCCACAAAGACCAGCTCCCACTGAAACTGAAGTAAGTCATTTTCAAATGGGGAGTGCTTTGGCAGCTGGTTGTAGAAGATGAGAAATTCGATTTCTGGCTCCCTGAGTTCCTTTCATTTAAAGACACTGCTGTCAACCTCCCACAGGTATAAAGGCCACCCTCCCTCTCTCTTGTTCTTTAGCACGACTGAAGTCCTACGACCTTGGCTTAGGAAGTAAAGGAATCCTGTCCTGATGTGAAGAAGAGGATCCGATCCCAGAGACCTGGCTGGGCTCAGTGCCCTCTGTAGCGAGAACTCCCTGTGAAGCCACATCAAGAGGGATCAGAATAGTCACTAGAGAGAGGTTGATTGGAACTGCATCTGTCAGGCTGTGTAAGCACGCTTCTCCTTTATTCCATTCACAGATATGTTGGGATGGGCTAGAGTAGACTCTGGTAGAATCAAGTCTAGAGATCTAGGTAAAGCAAATGGAGACAGCCTATGGATATAGAATAGAGGATGTTCTGAGACCAAGGTGCCATCTGGCAGAAAAGGCAAGGCAAGAAATGGAATGTGGCTATGGAGCAGATCTAGATTCAAATCCTGGCCTTTTGCCTTGGTAGATGTGTAACCCTGAGCCAGTAAGTTGCCTGCTTTGTGCTTCAGTTTCCTCATTGTCAATGACAGGTTAATAATCTTACCCTGAAGTCTTGTTCTGAGGATTGGAAGGGAGATCACCTAGTACACGGTCATTATGGTTTGGGGTGGGTTGGGGGGAACAGCCAAGAAAAAGGTGAAGGAACTACCATAGGAAAGCTTTCTTCAGTGGAATTCTGCTGGGTGGAAAAGGAAAGCCAGAGGAAGAAAAGAAAAGAAATTCCATGTTTTCCCCAAAATTTAGGGTGGGCAAACTTACATTTGGTGTGTAGGAAACAATAGGAAAATCCAACGAAGTGCCCAGAAGAGTGGAAAAATATGCCCAAAGATTGTCATAGCAGCAGATACTAAAATATGATTGGAGGTTCTGAGAACTCTGGCTAGATTGCTTTTAAATAATTTGCAGGCTGTTAAATTATTTGTAAATGCCTGAGACAACAAAAGTGTTTTGGTGCCTGAGTTCATGCACATTTGGCAAATGTTGCCCAGCTTTCTGAAGGAGGGAAGGATGCACACAGGGAGGGCTAAGAAGAAGAGTACAGTCCTCCAGCCGTGTGGCCCCCAGGCAACACAAGACAATGTAACCATGGGGAGGAAGGAGAGACAGGGAATAGAAGCACATCTATTCAAGCTGAGGAATCTATCTTGGTTAGGAACCTCAAAGAACTTGGGAGACAATGAGTCACCACATCCTATTTAATATGCACAGAAAACTTGGAACAAAATCAATCCAGCAGTGGAAACTGGCCGGTTACCTGGAGAATCATGAAGCGAGAAATGCTTCTTATTCAAAAAGCAGCTGATGTTATTCTCCAAAAGCCAGGCACAGGCAAAAAGAGGCAATTAAATTCTTCTCTGCCCTCTGGAGACTCCTGTGAACTCTTTGGCTAATTTATTCCTGTAATTTGCTGAAACCACTGCTAACATATTTCATTTATAACTGACCATGGACAGCTCCAACAGTGGGCATGGCTTAATACTCAGACACACAGGAATACAAACACACACCAGTTTACACATACGCGTGCAGCTTACACACGCTGTAGGTTTGCTAGAAATATGCTTTGGAAAGATGGGGCAGGGATTTGGAACATACAGAAAGGAGACAGAACAAAGGGCTCTCTTCCAGTTTCTTACACCATAGCCCTTTTTCCCCATTTAAGTGAATGTCCTATCTCTACCCTAATGTGGCTTAACAAAGTGGCTTAGGGAGGTGTAGAAGGGTCTAGAGGATCTTCCTCGTTGAATTATTGCTAACCACAGGGCTGGTGACTACCGTACTCCCACCAGTAAAGAAGTGCTTCTGAAGAGTGATAAATTCAGGCAGCATCCACCACCACTGCCTCGACTCCTAAGCATTAGTACTGATCGTGTCCTGGGACACATATTCACATAGGCTGGATCTAATACTACCTTGATTACGCAAACAACTCATGACTTTTATCCTTGGCAATCTTGGCAAGTCCTGGCACCTTGAAAGGAGCCATGGCCAATCTCAGAACATCATTCACTGACTGTCACTTGGGTACCAAGGGCCTGGGACAGAAATACTTCAAACAACATCAGTAGCAAAGATGTCTTGTCTTGGAAAGAGTAATGATAATTAACAAAAACAATGATTTAAAGCCAAAACCTTTATAATGGCCTATGATGCCCTACAAGACCTGGCCCCTTCACCCGTGCGAATACAACACCTCACACAATCTGCCTCAAACACCCTGTCCTCCTGCTGTATTTTGAGTACACCCAGTGCATTTGGCCCAGCTGTTTCCTCTTCCTGAAGCTCTCTTCCCTCAGATATCCAATAGCTAAACCCCTTTGCCTCTGCTCAAATTTACCTGAAACCTTTGCTCAAATTTCACCTTCTCAGTGAGACCTACTCCGACTGCTTTATTTGCTGCAACCTGCCTGGCACCTGCTGGCACTCAGACCTGCCTTATCCTACTCTGCATGTGCCCTTTCCTATAGTTCCCATCATCTTCTAACATACTATTATACTTGGCCTTATTTATTATGTTTATTGCTTGTCTCTTTGGCTAGAATACAAGTAAACTTTACTGGGGCAGAAATCTTTTTGGTTTTTTGGGGTTCTTTTGTTTTGGCCATGCCGGACAGCTTACGGGATCTTAGTTGCCTGACCAGGAATTGAACCAGGGCCCTGGCAGTGAAAGTGCCGAGTCCTAACCATTGGATCACCAGGGAATTCCCAGGAATCTTTGTTTTATTTACTGATATATCCAAATGCCTAGATATTCCCTGGCACATAGTAGGTGCTCAAAAAATATTAGTTGAATAAATGAAAGTACCTAACTTTATGCCAGGTGTAGTTCAAAGAGCATGGCATTTATTTAAATCTCACCAAAACTTGTACTGTTATTATTCTGAGCTTACAGATGAGGAGGCTGAAGCACAGAGAGGTTAATAACTGGCCAAAGGCTACCCTATGACTAAGTAATGGAACCAGAATTCAAAGCCATTCAATGTGATCCAGAGCCCACGCTGAACTGTCTGTTAGGAAGCCCACACAGGAGACAATGCCTAAAAGGAAAATGTTCTGTCCAGAAGGAGAGATTATATTTTCCTGTTTGCTCTATAACAGAATGATCTTAAACACTCACAGAGATACTGTTACTGCAATGGGATTTTAATGATGCTTTCAGAGCCTTGTAGCTAGGATGAAGATTGAATATGGTAATAACTGTAAATAGCAATTCCATTTACTAAGCATATTAGTGCGTCTCTAGATTCAACAGGTATTAAAATATGCTAATATGGTTACTGAAGAAATTGTTGACCTCAAAGTGTTCATTTGGAACAGCAAACCAATTATCTCAACCAAAAGTTACCTGCAGTTGCCCTGGTTGCTTTTCAATATGTTGATGACTTAAAATGCGAGCCATCCATTTATTAATTTCAGCTTGTTAAACTTGAAAAATCTGTGCCATATTATTTTTAATTGCATCAATTAAAATAAGAGTCACATACATAGCATGAATGTCATTGTGTGCATGTAATTAATCAGAAGCTATGAAAAAAAGGCCACTAAGATATTAACATTATAAAGCACATCAGTGAATAAGGGAATGTTCTGGATTTTTAAGCCTCATACTGTAAAATAATAAATATCCTCATGTAATGATCACCTAACAATTTATATCATGTTTAAGGAGATGAAAACTCAAATTAACTGTTTCTTATTTTTTCAAATTATACTACAAAATATTTCATTTTCCATTTCTTTATATAGTTTATACTCTGAGCTGCATGTTACTGCCCCCTATACCACCAATACAATACCAATACTATGATGTAGGAATCCAATAAATTAAACAGGGTGTATATTTTTGCGTCTGGCTTCTTAAACCCAACATTATATTTGCAAGATTCATCTATGCTATATTTAGTGACAATTTATCCATTCACTTCTTTGTGTAGTATTCCATTTTTTTAATATATCACCATCTATTTATCCATCTTATGGTTCGTGAACAGTAGTTTCCAACTTGGAACATAATGAATATACATCTATAGATGTTTTTGTACATGTTATTTGGCATATATTTATATGCATTTCCACTGTATATATACCCAGGATAGGAATTGCTAGGTCACAGCTTTACATATGAGCTGTCCCCAGAAGCAGTCCCAGAGACAAGATTTGAGTGCCAATAGTCTAGGCAGTAATCCCAGACAGCACTAGTAGTGGAAGTGGAGACACAGGAAATGAAAGAAATCCTTAAAGGGTGGGTATCAAACAAGTTACCACTGGGAGCAACTGGAGCAACTAGAGCTTAATAAAAAATATCTGAGTTATCCCAACTGAGGGGTGAGGAAATTAGGATATTTATCTACTAAATCTCTGTCATTGGTTGAGAGATGTGTTAGGGGCATTAATTTCCTGGCATTTCTAGCTTGCCCTGCCTGCAAGGTGAGTATGCTCACAACCTATATAAAGCTCCCAGGTGGAAAGTCAGAGGTGAGGATATTATGTGGCCTTTTGCATATGGAACCCATGCTGAAAAGACGTGGGCCAACAACACTTACTATAAGAGCTGAGCTCAAAAAAGAAAGTAAAATCTCTATGTAACAAAATGGAGAGAGAAATTAAAGTCAAAGCTTTAACTTTTAGTTTGATGCTGTCCCACTTGTTTATTTTTAGTTGACCATAGATGCTTGGATTTGTTTCTGGGCTTTTGATTCTGTTTCATTGGTCTACATGTCTGTTTTTATGCTAGTACCATACTGTTTTGATGACTGCAGCTTTATAGTATAGCTTGAGACCAAGGAGTGTGATGCCTCCTGCTTTGCTCTTCTTTCTCAGGAGTTTTTTGGCTATTCCAGGACTTTTGTGGTTCCATATAAATTTTGGGAGTGTGTTTTCTACTTCTGTAAAAAAAAAAAATGCCATTGGAATCTTGATAGGGATTGTATGAAATATATAGCTGGGTTTTGATACTATTGTAAGTGAAATTTATTTATTTATTTATTTTCAGAAAATTTATTGTTAGTGTATAAAAATGTTACTGATTCTTATGTGTTAATTTTGTATCCTGCAACTTTACTAAATTCATGGATTAGATCTAACAGCTTTTTTGGTTGAATCTTGAGGATTTTCTGTATATAAAATCATGTCATCTGCAAGGAGGGACAATTTTACTTCTTTCCTTCCTATTCTGATGCTGTTTATACCTTTTTCCTGCCCAGTTGCTCTGACTAGGACTTCTAGTAAAATATTGAACAAGAGTGGTAACAGTGAGCACCCTTGTCTTGTTTTTGACCTTAGAGGAAATGCTGTCAACCTTTCACCATTGAGTATGTTAGCTGTGGGCTTGTCATACATGGCCTTTATTATGTTGAGATATATTCTTGCTATGCCTAATTTGTTATGAGGTTTTATCATGAATCGATGTTGAATTTTGTCAAATGCTTTTTCTGTGTCTATTGAGATGAGTATATGATTCTTTTATTCTATCAATATGATGTATCACATTGATTTGCATGCATTGAACCATCCTTGTAACCCAGGGCTAAATCCCACTTAACTGTAGTGAATGATCCTTTTAATGTGTTTTTGAATTTGGTTTGCTAGTATTTTATTGAGAATTTTTGCATTTATATTTATCAGGGATATTGGCCTGTACTACCTGTTTTGAACGTTATCTCTATCTTTGGTTTTCAGCAGTCTTATTGTGATGTGCTTAAGTGTAGTTTCCCTTATATTTATTTTATATTGACACTGCAAACTTAAATGATGTTATATACATCTGGGGAGGATTTCTTTAATTTTGTTTTTAGTTTGTGGTAAACTGGGTAGGAGACAATCACCTTAATCCAATCAAAGGCAAAGTTAATTGAGGCTTTGTTTTACCCTTTATAAGGCCTGGTCTATTTCCAGTTTGGCTGTACTCATGGGTCATACTCCTTCAGGGTCAGTTGATGGGTGTTTTCCAGGGCTTCTCTCTCCTAGCTAGCCTTGAACACCAATTTTAATCTTCTTAGACTTGTAAAGCTGCTGAAAACTCTACTCATATTCTCTGACCCTCAGCAGCTACTTTGTATTTATCTTTTCATTCTCTCCACAAATGCCACCTATGAATCAGCAAATTCCTGAAGGGGAAAACAAAGCAGAATGTTGATTTCACCTTGAGTTTTCCTTGTCTCCATGATCTTGAACCCTAAACCCTGGTTGACTTGGTAACTTTCTGGTGACTTTCAAATAGATAATTTTTATTTTATTCAACTTTTCTACTTGTTTTTCATGGAAGAATTGATCTACTGCAAGCTAGTTCCTTGTGGCCAGAAGCAAAAGTATTAGTCGTATTTATACAGCAAACTTTGCTAACAGACATTTAAAACCAGCATTGTCATGCAGTTTCAATATAATAGCTGATGATCATAACACCAACCTTGTGCCATTCTGATGCTAATGTGTCTTCTGAATCATCAAAAATTAAATTAAAATCAGAATAACTTTAGTGTTTAAGATATTTAATGAGCTTTAATTCATTCAACAGGTAATCTGTGAACATTGTATATGAGGATTTGCCTTCAAAATATTCCTGTCAATTTGAATAAGTCTAAAGCTGCTTCTTAAATGTCTTGGTCTTTCTCTCTGCACTCCAGAACTTTTATGCAGAAGAGAGACACCTTCCATCTGGCTAAACAAGAACTGATGACAGAAATTTAATTTTTATGCAAAAATATCATCTTTGCTAACAAGATTCTTGGAATCTAAAGTGTATGACTCACCTAGTCTTGAATTGTTTGCTTTAGAGCTCCTGTCTAAAACCCAGCTGAGACAGCTGATATTCAGGAAGAATTATCTAAGGACACCATGCCAATCATTTATTTCTAGCTGCATGGTAGAGTTACATTACATATGTATGTGTGTGTATAAAATTAACTGGGTCTCTACCCCAAACTAACTAAATTTGAACATCTGGGAACTTTTCAGAAGTACTTGTGGTGATTCTAATGGGCAGCCAACTGTTTCAAAATACTTCTAAATGACTAGAAAACTATATATCTAAATTCTATTATTTTAGCTCCTAGGAGAAATATATTAACACAACTATGATTTAAATGTTCTGCTGCCACCTTTTCTTGAAGGGGAAAGTAGGACTACAAGTGTGACCAACAATTTTATATCATCTGTGAAACCATTTTTGACAATGTTGTCCATCATGTGGTTCAATATTGGTTATCCAAAGGATAGTTTGAATTCACCAGGAGTCACTCACAGGGCTTCAACTACACCTGCATATTGATGACTTTCAAATGCATATCCTGGGCCCAGATTTCTCTCCTGAGCCTATGGCACAGTTTTACCTGGTGCAAATTTACAGTGCAAATTGAACCCATTGTTAATACTCCTGCTCTCCTGGATCTGATGCTCCTTCTGATTCAGTGAATGGAATCTCCAATTACCCAAGACGGAAACCTGGGAATCAACCTCCACACCTTCCACATTCTCACCCCCCATCAATTGAGTCTCTAAGTTTTGCTGCTTTGCTATCTCTCACATCCACCATTTTCTCTACCAGATTCTACCTCTTGAGTCCAGGCTCATCATTTCTCATCTGTGTTTTTGCAAAAAACCTATAACTGGATTTTAGTGGCTTCACTCTCTTTAATCCATTTTCACACTATTTACAAAATCAACTTTCTAAATCAAAAACCTGATTATTCCCTCCCTTGTGACCTTTCAATGGCTCTTCCAGTGCCATTAGGGTAAGATCTAAACATTTTGGATTACATTAAAAGCTCTTTGTTATCTACCTACCTCTTCATCTCACACTTTGGTTCTGCCATATTCTAGAATAAATTACAGTCTCATATGCAAGCCTTCTCACCTGGGCCTTTCTGCTTAAAATGTTCTTCCTTCTTTTTTTTGCCTAGAAAATCCAATTGGTCATCGTAATTCAACTTAGGGATAACTTCTTCCTGAAAACTTTCCTGAGTCCTCCAGGATGGCCTATGACCTCCTGTTCCATGTACCCTAAACACCAGTGCTTGCCTTATCACGCTATATTAATATTGTCTGTTTACATAGCTATCTTTTCCTTAATCTATAAATTCCTTAAAAGCAGGAAACTTGGTCCTATTTTTTATAATCCCACTGCCTCACAACATAATAGGCCTGGTGCAGCCTCACAGAAAACATGTTTGGATGAATGAAAATTTTAATGTGCTTTTTGGACTTTTGTCAGTTAAATACAGAGAGCTCCCCCTCAAAGAAAAATCATGAACTTCTTTTTTACTTCATTGCCAGAAAGGTTAGAATTAAGGTTTGTCTTAATTGGAGAACCTAGCCTTGAACCAAGGTTCCTACCACACATCCCATTCCTACCCTCCACCATTTCTCTCCCCTTACCCCTGTTCTTGAACCCCAGTGTAACTCACCTGGAGCCTGCTGGTTTATGTATTACCTTGTGGCCATTGGAAGTAGCATAGAATGAGCTTTGCAATCAAATAGACCTTGGGTTCAAGTTCTGGACTACTATTTGCTAGCTGTGCAACATTAGATAATTTATTAAACATCTCTAAGCCTCAGTTTCCTTATTTGCAAAATGGGGATAACAATAGTACCTGCTTTACTGGTGGATAGGGATGATGATGTTATGATTAAATAAGACAATGCACAGTACTTAATCTCATAATAAAAGTTCAGTAAACATCAATAATTATTATTGTTATTAAAACTACTAGCACTATTAACAGGAGAGAAGCTACTATAGGGAGGCAAGTTAACCTTTACTGTTCGATTCTGAAGGTAGCAAAATGCCTGGCCCATTGGCAAGTGCTCACTAAGTAGTTATTATTATTAATTCTTAAGGGCTCCAGCTAGTTGAGTTTTTGTTGTATTCTTATAACACCATAGTGTTTTTTAGTTTTTGTTTTCTTGTCTCATGTTGTAGGTTATCTTGCCTTATTATTACAAGCTTCCCAGTGTTTACATATGCTGATTTTCCAGTATCACTATCATCATTATACACAATCATGGTCATCATTATCATCCTATCCCATCACCACCATTGGCATATGGGCATATACAGGGCCTTGTGCTTCCCTTTCTCTGGGACTTTTCTTTTTCTTATTCCCAACCTAACAGACTCTGCCACCTTCTTGGCTTAAGCCTTACAGGGAGGCTTGGGGGTTAGAGGATATAAACCTAGTGTTCCAGCCAGAACAGTGCAAAAAATGAAACGTGATCTCAAATGGGAGATGGGAAGATCATGGAGAGAAGCTGACCAGAAGTGGCACAAGGAAGGCCAGGAGGGTCAGTGAGCCTGGGCTTGGGAGTATGGGTACCTGGAAGTTGAAACTGAACACAGGCTAAAAGCATTAAGTAGAATGAATCAAGGAAAGAGAGAGACTGGAAGCCGATTGGTCCATTCTACCTGGTTTCCTCTGTCCCTGTAAAATGTTTCAACTTTCAAAGCCAACTGAAAGACTGATTGGCTTGAAAAGACACCTCAGCACTTTCCCAGTAGGGGCAATTACTTTAACCAAGGCCAAAATTTTTTATTCCACAGATAAAGGATTTAGTATGAAGAACTATGTGACCACTGGTGTGAACGAGATGGTCAAGATGTAAGTAATTTGATATCTGTCCCTGTTTAGATAGAAGGAGGATCTCTACAGTAGGAAGATTGAAGACCCAAATTCTTGGAGGAGGTAATATGCTTAGACAAAATATCAGTGAGGAAGAAAAGGGAATAAAAGAGGCAGAAACTGAATGTTAAACTTTTATTTATTTAATGAATAGAATTTGTCAGCAGTCACAACATAGATTCTTAAGTTAGCTACAAACATTGTCCCTGGCAGATCACAAAACCTCAAGGGTCAGGATAACACGACTTAGAGCAGGCAGGACGGGGTTTATGCAATTGGAATGGGGAAGTGCCAGAAGGTGGTGATGGGGAGGCAGAAGGTGAAGCTCAGTGGAAATTAAGTAGAGGCACGGAGAGAAGTTAAGTCCAGAATCCCTGTGGCCTCAAAAGAAGTGAAGGGAAAAGAGTAATCTAATTTTTTTTACCTTCGAGCCCTCGGATGCAGTTTGTTGCCTGAATGAGCTCCCAAACTATGATCCAATAATTCCTAAGATTGTGATCATAAAGGGAAATGTTTTATGTAAAAGGGAAAAGGTGGTTAGAGCTTAAACATTTTTACTTTTTATACCTCTATGAACTTGACTTTTATCATTTATATCTAATAGGCTTAAATCTGTAGACAAGTTTTGTTTTACCTGACTTCAAACACAGTGACTATATATCCTTCCACAATACCTTCTAGTACATCACCAATTATTGATGTGAGGCTGATTTTTTTAAAATAATGAATAATTACCAGGAAAATGAGCTAAGCTTGTTTTTGCCATAACATTACTGCAGTACATTTTAACATATTAAACATGAGGCACAACCTGATTATTTAGTATTTGCCAGAAGCAACCCAAAGCATTTATGGTCTTATTTTTCAGATCTCTCTTTTTTCATTCTATTGAGGTTTCCTTTAAGATTTTGAATGAATTCAGAAATACATACATAAAATACATACAAAAATATATAAAATTTTTTAAATGATTCATAATTTTGGTTAGGACATGATTTGCACATATTTTTAACTATATATATTTTTTTGCTGGAGGAAAATACACTGAGTTTCCATTTACCTGTCTTTATTATACAGAGGTTAGACTTGATTATTACTAATGTTGCTTAATGTTTTAAAAGTGTATGACTTTATATGAAAATTTAAAAAAAATTCTTGGATAAATGTAAATCCTCTCTCAAGGAAATATAATTTTTAATCAAAATAGTATGATGACTTCCTTGTATATAGACATTTACAATGTTCACAATTCTAGAGGGAAAAATGATAATAACTATCACAGAAAAATATTCAAATGGATAATAAATGTATGATGCCCTTTGGAAAAGATTCCTACAAACGAAGAATAGATCATAAACAAAAATCATTGAGCAGTATAAGGAGATACATAAAGGAAAACACAAGCTAACTTAATGATGATATTTCCAATGACTCTATATCAGACCTTTGAACATAGCTCAGTTTTATCATGTACTTTGAAGGGTGCTCAATAGCTCAATGCTATGAATATTACAAAAAGTATAAGTTATGTTCTCCTTCCTCATAGTACTTACAATATTAGAGAAACAAGGCTAACACATAAGAAATAATTAAAGGAAAAGGTAACAATGAATTCTTGTCCTGTTTGGTCTAGTGCTTTACATAAGATTTAATGGTTTTCAGAGAAAGGTTAAAAGAAAATAAAACATAAAAATTATAATTCTCTCATAAGACGATTAGGAAACCCTGAGAACCCTTAGAGTAAACTTCAAGACCTGTGTTACAGAGGCACACTTGCCAGGCTGTTGTCTAAGTCAATTCTGCATCTCACCTCCCTCCCCTTTACAATGTTTGAATGACAAATTAAAATAAAAGAACAACAATATTTAAAATTTTTAAATTTACTTGCAAATTGCTAATGGAGCTAATGTCGATTAACAGAGAGGTTCTATCCATGAGGTTAGGCTCAGCTCCATGTAATAGAGACTCAAAACATTAATGGTTTTGATGCCAAAAACTTGGTCTCTGTGTCCCAGTGCTGAATGGAATCATGGAGATAGAGCTTTGGGTGAAGTAGAAAAGAATAGTTTTATTGCTTTGCCAGGCAAAGGGGGTTATGGTAGGCTCATGACTCAAAAATTGTGTGTCCCAACCCGGAGGGTTTTGGTGAGGAGTTTTATAGCAATGGTTCAAGGCTGGGATTGCTGAAAAGGATCCGGGTGTGTGCAGGACCTGCATGCCTTTAATCTGGTCTCAGTTGGTCTCCTGATGAGTTTCTTGAGGTTATCAAACTGTGACTTTCTCTTTGGAATATCTTCCTTTTGGTGCGGGTTTTAGTTCTGCAGAAGAGCTGACAGATAATGTTATGTGTATCCCTTGAGATGGAACCAGGACCCTGTATCCCCTCTCTTCCCTGATCAGCAACTGTTTGAATCTGCCCTTTGGAACTCAGGGAAGGTCATGGAGGCTGGAGTCTATTCCCTACAAACAAGAAAGGCTTCCATGCCCAGGAGACCCACAGGGTCCTGCTCGGTTTCAGTTTTAACAGAATAGAACTTTTTACTCTAAACTTCTAATAGAAGTTCAAAAGTTTTGAGGGCATTATGAGTCTGCTCCATAAAATTTTTGGGAACCCATGCTGTCTCCAGTTTTGAAATCCATTATCACCATGGGGACCCTATGATCTAAGCAATCACAAGTCTAGCCCAGTTTCAAGGTGCTTATGAAAGAAATTCCCACCCACATTTTGGTGGGATGACAAAGAACTTACAGCCATCTTTAATCTACCACAAATACAAAGAAGGCAAAATACTGGAATACGTTGAGTCTTGCAGATATTGTTCATGACAACTAAAAAGACTTTTTTTTAAGTTGTACTTGGAGCAAGAAGACAAAGTAAAACATTGTTTCATTGATTTGGATGAATGGCATGAAATAAGTGGATGAATGACAGAAAGAAAGTAAAACGTCTCAACTCCTATTTTGCTTCTGTTCTCTCTGTCAGGAAGAAATGCCAGTCCAGTGGGAAAGGGCAAAATTAACATTGATAAGAAGGAATTGCTGTCCAAGATAAGCAAACAGACACAAAAAGAAGAATTTAACTGCTCTGAATAATATTTTCCCCTGCCTTGAATGACTCAGCGTTCAGGATTTGTAAACAAACAACATTTATTGAGCATATGCTATGTGTCTTGTACATTCATAGGCACTGGGGATTTATTTCGAGTGCAATGTGATTCATGGTAGGACAAGATGGGGAAAAAAGTAATGAAATCCTAAATTATATTTACATGAGACCAGAGTCTGGAATATGGAAAAAGACAATCCTACTCTGCAGAAATATGATAAGAACAGACCTGTAGTATTGTGTCCAATGTTGAGGCTTCACTTTAAGTTGATTGCTAATAGCCTGGAGGGAAACCTAAAGGAATGCCTAGAAAAAGAGGATAGTCTTGGGAAAGGGACACAGAAGGAAAAGATAATCTTTTAGCCTGGAGGCAATAAAGCTTTTAATAGCCCTGATAAATTGTCTTCAAATCTTTAAAGGCTTTTCATGTGACTCTGACTCATAATAGGAGGAACTTTCTAATATTTAGACCTATTGGGTGAACAATTGTATTTATTTATTTAAATCTTTTATAGGTTTTATTCAGTCTCATGATTTTGAGTGTTCTGTAGGTTTTTCTCCAAAGAATGAATTTGATAAGGAGAGAAATAGAAATTTTTTTAAAAAATGGAAATTGTAGAGATGAAAAACAAAGTATCTGAAGTTAAAAAAAAACTACACTTGGTAGAATAAAATTGTAGATTAGACACTGCCCAAGACAAGATCGGTGAGGCTAAAATCATAACTATAAAAGCACACAACATAAAGCACACAGAGAAAAAAAAAATGAAAGAAAAAACATGACCTATAGGGCATTATCAAGTAGTCAAATATGCACATAATTGGTGTCACAAAAAGGAGGGGGGAAAGGAGAATATGGGGGTAGAAAAAATATTTGAAGCAATAATGACTAAAAACTTTCCAAATGTCTCAAAAACAATAAATGCAAACATCAAAAAGCCAATAAATCTTAAGCAGAAGAAATATAAAGAAAACCACAGGGCTTCCCTGGTGGCACAGTGGTTGAGAGTCCGCCTGCCGATGCAGGGGACACGGGTTCGTGCCCCGGTCCGGGAAGATCCCACATGCCGCGGAGCGGCTGGACCCGTGAGCCATGACTGCTGGGCCTGCGTGTCCGGAGTCTCTGCTCCGCAACGGGAGAGGCCACAACAATGAGAGGCTCACATACCACCAAAAAAAAAAAAAAAAAAAAAAAAAGAAAACCACATTAAGTCACAAGATAATCAAATTGCTAAACATCAGTGCTAAAGGGAACGTCTTAAATTCAGACAGAGAAAAAGGACACATTATGTACAGAGGAACAAAGTTGAGAAAGATAACAGACTTCTTGTCAGAAGCTAATTAAACTAGGAGATAAAGGAGCAACATCTTTGATGTTTTGAAGAAAAACACCTGCCAACTGAGAATTTTATGTCACAGAAAATATCTTTCAAAAGTGAAGGCAAAAAAAAAAGAGTTTTTCAGACAAAATCTGAGATAATTCATTGGAACTAAATATGCATTACAAAAGGTGACGAAGGATGTTCTTTGGGCAGAAGGAAAATGATACAAGATGGATCTACACAGAGGAATGGTAAATATATGGGTAAATATAAGAGACTTTTTTTCATGTGTGTATCTTTTTAATAGATTATTGATTGTTTAAAGTAAAAAGAATAATAATGTATGATAGAGTTTATAAGATATATACAAGTAAAATATATGACAACAAAAGCATAAAGAATGGGAGGGGAAGCAAAAGTGTACTGTTATAAGGTTCTTACACTATATGTGAAGTGGTATAATATCATTTGAATATAGATTATGATAAGTTAAAGATGTATACTGTATACTATAAACCATAAAGCAACAACTAAAAAATTAAATAAAACAAAGAGGTATGGATAATAAGCATAAAGGAGATAAAATGAAATATTAAAAATTGTCCACTTAATCTAAAAAAAGACAAGAAATTAAAACCATAAGAGACAAATAAAAAACAAATAGCATAGGACAGATATTATATGATTACTCTCATATGGAGTATCTAAAAGTAGTCAAAAGCATAAAAACAGAATATAGAAAGGTGGTTGCCAAGGGCTAGAATGAAGAGGAGGGGGGAGTGAGAATTAGAGTTTAGTAGGTATAGAGTTGCAGGGTTGTAAGATGAAAAAGTTCCAGAGACCAGTTGTACAGCAATGTGAATATACTTAAGACTACAGAACTGTACACTTAAAAATGGTTAAGATGGTAAATTTAATGTTATGTGTTTTTTTAACCACAATAAAACAGTTTTAAAAAACCAAGATGGTAAATTTAAACTCAACCATGGAAGAATTACATTAAATGGAAATGGCCTAAATATTTCAATTAAATAGCAGAGATTGTAACCTGTAACCAATTACAGGTTGGCAACAAAAAAAGTCAACAAACTATAAAGACTTAGAATCAATGTGAGAATATAGAAAAAGACATACCGGGCTTCCCTGGTGGCACAGTGGTTGAGAGTCTGCCTGCTAATGCAGGGGACACGGGTTCGAGCCCTGGTCTTGGAGGATCCCACGTGCCGTGGAGCAACTGGGCCCGTGAGCCACAGTTACTGAGCCTGCGCGTCTGGAGCCTGTGCTCTGCAACAGGAGAGGCCGCGGCGGTGAGGGGCCCGCGCACCGCGATGAGGAGTGGCCCCCGCTTGCCACAACTGGAGAGGGCCTTCGCGCAGAAACGAGGACCCAACACAGCAAAAAAGTAAATTAATTAATTAATAAACTCTTACCCCCAACATCTTCTTAAAAAAAAAAAAAAGACATACCATGCAAACACCAATCAAAGGAAAGTAGTAGTGGTTATACTGATGTCATATAAGTTATATTTTTTAAAAGGGAATATAATGGAGATAAAGATACTTTCTAATGAGAAGGTTTCAATTCATCAGAGAACATAACATTTCTAACTGTGTATGCACCTAATAACAGGGTTTCAAAATACATGAGCCCAAATCTAATAGAATAGAAAAGAAAAATTTTTTTAATCTACAAATAAGATTGAACATTTTGGGACTTCCCTGGTTGTACAGTGGTTAAGAATCCACCTGCCAGTGCAGGGGACATGGGTTTGAGCCCTGGTCCAGGAAGATCTCACATGCCACGGAGCAACTAAGCCTGTGTGCCACAACTACTGATCCTGCGCTCTAGAGACCACAAGCCACAACTACTGAGCCCACATACCACAACTACTGAAGCCTGCATGCCTAGAGCCCATGCTCTGCAACAAGAGAAGCCACTGCAATGAGAAGCCTGTGACCGCAACGAAGAGTAGACACCACTCGGCTCAACTAGAAAAAGCACACAAGCAGCAACAAAGACCCAACACAGCCAAAAATTAATTAATTAATTAATTAATTAAAAGTGTAAATTTTAACACTACTCTCTCAGTAAATGATAGGACAGATAGATTTTTTTAATTATTAAAAATATAGAAGACTTCTCCAATACTCTCAACCAACATCCTTATCATTTTTTTTTTCTTTTGGAATCTTAAACCAACTTTGCATTCCTGGGATCAATCACACTTTCTCATGATATTTTGTCCCTTATTATACATTGCTGGATTTGACTTGCTAATAGTTTCTTAAGGATTTCTATTCTACCTGACAGCAGAAGTATACGTATTCTTTTCAAGTATATATGGAACATTCATCATGATAGAACATATTCTGGGGGGTAAAACAAATCTCAATAAACTTCAAAGAATTGAAATCATAGTAGATCAGTAGGTGTGTTTTCTGACCATACAGGAATTAAACTAGATATCAACAATAGAGAATACCTTAAAAACACCTCCAAATATTTGGAAATTGAGTAACACACTTCTAAATAACCCTTAGGTCAAAGAAGGAATTACAAGGGAAATTAAGAAATACTTTTTAACTAAATGAAAATAAAAACACAACATCAAAATGTATGGGATGTAGCTAAAGCAGTGCTTAGAAAGAAATCCATAACTTTAGGACTTCCCTGGTGGTGCAGTGTTTGAGAATCCATCTGCCAATGTAGGGGACACATGTTCGAGCCCTGGCCCAGGAAGATCCCACATGCCACGGACCAGCTAAGCCCACGCACTGCAACTACTGAGCTTGCACTCTACAGCCTGTGAGCCACAACTACCGAGCCCACATGCCACAACTACTGAAGCCCGTGTGCCTAGAGCCCATGTTCTGCAATGAGAGAAGGCACCTCAATGAGAATCCTGTGCACCGCAACAAAGAGTAGCTCCTGCTCGCCTCAACTAGAGAAAGCCTGCATGTAGCAACGAAGACCCAATGCAGCCAAAAATAAATAAATAAACTTAAAAATAAAAAAAGAAAAGTGCTAAATTTCTTAAAAAGAAAAAAAGAAATGTATAACTTTGAACACTTACATGGAAAAGAAAAAAGACCAAAATGAATGAAACAAAATTTTACCTAAACTAGAATAAAAAGAGCAAATTAAGCCCAGAGAAAATAGAAGGAAGGAAATAATGAAATAAGAGAAGATTATTTGAAATTGAAAACTGAAAACAATATAGAAAATCAGTGACACCAAAAATGGATCTTTGAAGAGATAAATAAAATTGCTAACTTTCTAGTCAGAATTATTAGCAGAGAGAGAGAGAGCTATGAGTTGCTTACACCAGGAATAAAACAGGGACCATCACTAAAAATTATACGGACATTAAAAGAATAGTAAGGAAACATAAAAAAATCTTATGTCCATAAATTCAAAATCTCTGATGAAATGGACAAATTCCTTGAAAGATACAAACTACCAAAGTTCATTTAAGAAAAAATATAGAACTTTAATAGCTCTATATCTATTAAATACTTTGAATTCATAATTAAAAACCTTTCTACAAAGAAAACTATTGACTCAGGTGGTTTCACTGTCAATTCTGTGAAAAGTAGACCAGTGGTTCTAAGATACAGGGGAGATTGTAAGGGACATACCACAAAGGAGCATGAGGGAAATTTGGAGATTATAAAAATATCCAGTATCATGATTTTGGTGATGGATACATCTGCATTCAATTGTCAAAACTCATCAAATAGTGTACTTAAAATTGGTAACTTTTATTATATGTTAATTACACATCAACAAAGCTAACTAAAAAGAAACCAATACGACAATGACAACAAAAGAATGAAAGATCATTTATCATGGATGTTAAAGAAAAAAATCATGCACAGGGAAGCATATTGAGCAAGGTCAGTTGTTCTCCATCCTGGCTGCATTTTAGAGTCACCTAGGCATCCAGGCATTTGTAAAGTAAAATACCAAAGCCCAGAGCCTACCTCCAGAAGTTCGGAGAGCTCATCTGATGAATTGGACTAACCTAGAAGAATTCAAATTGTCTTCTAATACTAAACACTGTAATTTTGGTGCCTTCAGTTATTTTTTTTTCTTTTTAAGTTTAAATGGAGTTAATCTGGCAGCTTTATTGTTCCCAATCTCACCCAGCCACCTGGTTGCCTTGCCAAGTGTAAAATTTTCAAAGCCATTAGGCAATATGCTGAATAGTTTAACAATTATAACTTTAAAATGTGGGTTATAGAAAAACAGAAATACTTTAGGCTACAGCTGAGATACAGTATCCCAAGAACATATGTGAGTTTCCCAGATGGCTTAATCCCAAGGGAACATATGTAGATGTATACTTATTATGAACCATCAGAAAGCCCTGAAAATTAATCAGTTCTCATAAAGAGAGAGAGAGAAAGAGAGACAGTAATGAGTTTTTATTATTCAATATATTCCCTTTAAATCTTATTCTCAATGCCTTAAAGATTGTTTGGAAACAAATTATTTTACAGAATGTCTTATTAGACTCACCATGTAACTGAGGAACTAAGCCTTTCTCCTGATATAAGTGGGAAATTAAGGGGAATGTTTTCTCTAAAGTTATGTCAAAAGGGCCCTAAATTTCAAAGTCAAGGAATATGTAAGCAGATAAATTAAAAAGATACTTCAGTGGGTTGGGTTTTCTTGATTTACCTTTTCAAATGTAAATATCTTCTCTTATCTCTTGTTTTTCCAAATGCTCCTCAAATTCTTTTCATTTTATTCACTAATCACAGAGTTTCAGTGATAGAACCTGTATAACTGGTTCTTTGGTATAATAGCCAGATCAGTTTTTGTTTTTCTAATTGATTCATTGTTTATATCTTATCTACTCAAATAGATTTTGTTTCTTATATTCCCATATCATTTATAATATATTTTTTGAATTCAGAAATACATTTTTTTACTTTCTTTTTTTTTTTTTTTCGGTACGCGGGCCTCTCACTGTTGTGGCCTCTCCCGTTGCTGAGCACAGGCTCCGGATGTGCAGGCTCAGCCGCCATGGCTCACGGGACCAGCTGCTCCGCGGCACGTGGGATCTTCCCGGACCGGGGCATGAACCCGTGTCCCTTGCATCGGCAGGCGAACTCTCAACCACCGCGCCACCAGGGAAGCCCCTTTTTTACTTTTTAACATTTCTGAAACAAGGATATATTTTATAATCCATGCATTTATTTAATGTAATATTCTTAACATTTTCTAAGCAAAGTAATTGATGAACACCCTAGATTTGAAGAAAGATGGTGTTTTTCTTACTGGTTACTGTATTCTCTGCAGAATATGTAAACTCCATCCTTATATCAAGTAAGTGATATATGCATGTTGTTCACTAACAAGACATTAGTAGGAAAAATACATAGAACTAGTAGTAGTGAATATGGCCAGCCCCACTATAGTAGGCAAGTTTTCTTCTTTCTTCCTTCATGTCCAACTCCCTCTTCTCACTTCATACCCAATGTCAAATATGTATATGACCAGGCTATGCCTGATTTTCCCATGGGATTGAACAACCTCAGATGATTGCCAGTCCAATTACCAACCCCAGATGATTATAAAAAAGTGTGTATAACTGAATTAACTTGCTGTACACTTGACACTAACACAACATTGTTAATTATCCTTCAATTTAAAAAAAATTTTAATTAAACATTTTGTAAAAAGAGGAGCAACTGAGAAGTTATTTTTTAACAAATTAAAATACTTCAAACCTACCCTAAATAATAAGCAAAAACAGATCTACAATCCATATTTCCCAAATTCCTGATATCCTTCTTTCTGTCATAATATGACATTAATGTATCCTGCCAGTGACCCAAGTGTGAGCTAATAGTATTGCTTTATAACTAGAAGGACTTTAATCCAACTGAATATGCAGTAAATGAATCTCATGTTTATGAAACCAGAGTGTTTACAAAATGACTTGTCATGCTCAGTGGAACAACTTGAGGACGGCAGATTCTTAGTCTCTCTAAATGTCTTTCTGTGATTTAATTAAAGTTTTGTATGCTAAAACTGTGGGAAACTTTATATGAGAAAGAACAAAGTTATACTAGTGGTTGTGGAGGAAATGTTTTTCAATATTAGAAAAGAAATGAAGCTTATCTAATTGCCCATCATATTGTCAGAGACACATTGCAAATATATACTTAAGGATGAGATGTTTCTTTCTTTCCTTCCTCTCAGGTCTTTTGACACTTCAGTTTTATTTAATATCCAAAGTGAACTCCATTGACGTCAATATGCTTCTCAGCACTAAAATCTACAATAACACTTCCTAGATAGTCTCAGGGAAAAACAAATAGACTAACAGAGGAAGACCCAAGGCATCCTAAAGCCCCCACTGAAATGTATAATGATTCAAAGAATAAATACAAAGTTGGTTCTTCAGTGTCTGTATTTTGCTTTTCAGACCAAGCCATTTGGTGACATTTTTGAGCATTACTATGTGGATGCCTCATTGCTACTATTTGTGTTCATATTGGGCCAAAATGTCAAGACATAATCCAGGAAAAAAATTTAAAAAACAGAGTAGAGAACAAAGAGTGGGCAATAAATATATGATTTGAAGATTTGAAGATGACCTCCAATCTGCCTTTTATGTAATTAGGACTTATTTCTTCTTTTATCTAGGCTCTTATCTTAAGTTTCTTGCTTTGGCTGAGTTTAATAGGGAAGAGGACAAAGGGTTGTCTTCTGGGTACCCAATTATGTTACATTTTCAAGATGCTACTGTTTTCTTTTATCTGAAGTAAATATGAAAGCTAATTTAAGGAAATAAACACTTATGTAAATTTTAATTAGGAAATATTTCTAATTTAAATATTTCAGGAAACTTTTTTAAAAAGCAAGTCAAGGTGAGGTGAAGGATGAAAGTTGACCCTGAACTATATACCTCATCGTTGGGAAAATAAATGCTTTATAGGGTTTTTCTACCTGGGCTGATCTTGGAAACAATTCAGTTAAATATTAATGGATATTGAGGACAGGTAAGGATGGAAAAGAACAGAAGAGATTTCCAGGTGCCCTCTGGGGCAAATGAAGATGACTCACTTGTCCTTTGATGAGAAGTCCAGCAGCTGTCAGGGAAAGGCTTGCTTTCAGAGACACGGGATACAGCTGGTGGTAGAGATAGATGGATGGACAGGCAGAAGAAAGGTAGACAAGTCAGAAATGCAGTCCTCCGTGGTACCATCATCACCATCTCCATTGGAAGCTGGGGTTGAAACAATCACGTTCTCTGACAGAATCTCCCCTCCAGAATTAGATATGAGCAGACGGAGTGTTGGGGGTCCCCTTTGGAGACAAGAACTTGAAACAGAAATTGAGAGATAAGGAAGCTGGCAATTTCTGTCATGGATGGTGAAAGGAGAATGAAAGTTTCACATAGAGAAACTGACATTCTTGGTTGGGGAGTCCCCTGGTTTAAAGCTGCTTCTTTTGACATTGTCTTGGCCTGGAAAGTTATGAAGAAAAATCAAATAGTTTTGCCCACTTTTCTGAGAAGTATTTGGCGTTCTCAGAAGATTATTGTAATTTGGAGCGTTTGTGCCTGATCGTAAAGCATTCCTAAGAATGAGGCTTGCCTCTCCTTTTCCCGCCTCCCATTTTCCATTTCCCTTTGACACAGCAGCCCTGAAAGAGAAAAGGAGTCCCCTAGATTTTCATCTCTACTCTCCCTTCTCCAAGTTCTCCTGTTAGAGGATTTGCTGGTGGCTGGAAGGGATGAGGTGGTAGTGGCCAGAATGGGGTGATGTGAGAGCTGTGGCCAGTTTACCTGGGGCTTGACACCTGCTGCTGAATTGAATGCAGGAAGAATTTTGCAGGGTAAGCCGCTCTCCCCACGGAGTAAAACGGTTCATCCAGGGATGCTTCAGTGTAGAACCACTCTCTGAAATCACTTGGCTCCAGCACAGTTTCCCCAATTAGGTCTCTTCTCCCCGTGTTGGCCCAAAGTCATAGATCCACATTCTCTTCCACTCAACTTGCTTAACTCCCAATACCTTTGTTTAAATGATCTGGTATTTAGCTTTTATCCAAAAACTGATCAAGAGAATGGTTTTGTAAGGCAAACAATTTGAGAGATCTTCGCCCTCTTTCCTAGGCACTCAAATCTCTATCAGTGGATTAAGTTCAGTCCTGGGGAGGCTGTCCACTTGGACCTAATTCCTACACTCTTTCACCTAAATACCTTCTCCAAGAATCATTCTAATATAACACTTTGATCTTGTCTCTGTTTATGCCCGACCTATCTCTAAAAATAATATGTTTGTTCACAAAAAATGATAAATACAAAAAATTAACAAAATGGAAATGAAAATAGAGAACCCATAGATTATGAGCAGCCTGGCAGATTATTAAAACCCTTAACCATCACTGAGAAGGAATATCATACCTAGCTTTAAGTTTCCTTGCAGTAAAGGCAAAGGAGGAAATATCTGGAAGGAGGAAGCATACCAGTTATTCATAAGAGATAAAGCTTATCTTTCTATTGAACTGAAAGGAATTTTTTACCTGCACATTGTCTAGGAGGCAGGGTGTGGTTCAATGCATTCAATGCAGTGTTCTCCACCAAAGCTTTACAGACAGTGAAGAAGGGGCTCTCATAAGATCGGTTGTGTAGTAACCTTTGGCAAAAGTACTACAGGGGGCACAGAGAAAAGGGCAGTTTGTTTTGCCAGGGGTTGAAGCAGAGGAACTTTCACCAAGGAGAATGCAACTTTGACACTGAGTGTAATTTTACCAGGTAGAAACAAGAGAATGGGGATTTTCTGAAAGCAAAGGCATAGAGTTGATAACGTTCTGAAAGTCATTTGTATATTTGGTGAAGCATCAAAAGCCTAGTAGTGTTGGAACACATAAGAAACATAAGGAGATAGGGCAGTATAGGACCAGGACACACATCTTGTGTCCCCTGCCTTTGGTGGATATTGTATGTTTGCATGAACCATGAAACAGTGATACCTATGGCTCTTCCAGCTCAATAGATGATTCCTTTACTACCCCTAAGCCTTTGCTCAACTCAAAAGTCAGACCTGTAATGCTTCCCACACAGACCAGAAGATGTGGGTGACTTTCTGTATACGGGCTCAGTCTAGCAGGTGGGATGGAGGGGCTCTTTTGTTTGTATTCCGCAGTCTTTCAAACAAACTCCAGGTTTTCTTTGGTCTATCAAAAGGCCGATGAAGAGTGGGGAGGAGGGCGTCTGTTAAGGAAATAAGGTTCCAGGTAGTCAAAGGGAGTCATTCCTCAGCAGAGCATGGAGATTCCCAGGGACAGCCTGACTCAAGGTGTTGAAGGGGAAACAAATTGTCTCAACGTCATGTGCCTCTTAAGAGTTTGGGGGCCAAGGCTAAGAAGTTGGGGAGCACTTGGTTTGAAAGTCAGACAGATGTGTTCCATGTGGAGCCTAGTTAGGAGACCACCTTCAGTTAATGACCCCTTGAGACTTAGTAATAGGATGGAGACAGCTCTGTGTCAGATCACCTTCTATGGGAAAGAGAATACATTTAACAGAATTCCTGTGTGGTTTTGAGATACGAGTTGCTTCTGGATTTGCACAGAAATTATTAAGCATTTGAAAGTCACATCTAGTAGACAAGACTGGAAAATATGTCAGCAGATAGAGTTATTAAACCTCCACCCTAGAGCTCCCTCTCCCCTGCACCTAATTTCACAGAAGCAACGAGTGATGCAAGCCTGTAAGCCTAGCCACAAAGAAGGCAAATTCAGCACTCCCACCAAAACATTCGTCGGTTATCCCAAGCTTTAATTCTATGTTCCTTTTGAGGGTTTTCATTTTCAATAGAAAAATCTGAGGCTGGGATTGAAAATTCTGTAACAGCATACAATCACCATCTAAAAAGGCTGGGCATTGTGACTTGTAAATGATGGCTGTAACAACTTCTCCAGGGTAAAATTCCCACAAATCACTTATTGATGAATCCATTGCCCTGAATGCCTGTTACCATTATAAGATGTTACCAAGAGATATGCTAATTCCTCTCCAGAACATTATTGCTTTATGTTCATTGCGAATGGTGGGAGGGAAAGCTGTGTTCATTTTTAAGATAAAAAAATCTGAAAACTAGACATATAATAATCCTTGTCCTGTAAGTTTCACTCTAAGAGCCACTTGTGCTCAGGATAATAGAGTTTGAAGATATATTCTAACCTGTCAAAGAGAGTTCCAAACCATATGCAAAATATGAACTAGATATGATGAGCTACTTCCTGAATAAAAGTCAGGCATCTTTTGAAGCAGAATGAACATCTTTGGCTCCCTGGTGTTTGAATACAATGCAGCCTTAATTTAATGACTAGCATTTGAATAACATGAAGAAATGAATGTAACCTCCAAATTTATCTAAGGGTTGAGCAAAGTTTTGCAATAGGAAAATTCTTCTTCACTATTCATCATTGCTAAGAACTAAAACATCGGATCCAAGCAGTTTGTTTTACAAAAACAAGATTTACTTGGGAGAGTGAGCACTGTGAAGCATTAACTCATGAGTATAAATTAGTTGGCAGTAGATTAGTGATTATTTTCACCATTGGGTTTTCAATTGTTTTATGGCTTTTACTACCTTCTAAAGAGTTTTTGTCCTGTGTTGATGTCTTCAGAGAATGGGAGCTCCTGAAAGACAGAGAATCTCCTTATGTACTCTTGTCTCTACTTTCCCTTAACCCCCTAGTGTCTGGCAATGTGACAAGCAAATAGTGGTCAATAGTTAGCTGTTGAACAAAATAACTAATAATTATTAACATTAAATATAAAATAGAGCTAGTTGATTCAAAAATTCAAGGGTGGAACTACAAGAGAGCTTTTTTCTCTTTATCAGGGAAAACAATCAACTTTATTCTGAATTATTTTTATTTAAGCAAAATTATCCCCAGTATAAGGTTAGCTGTCATGGAAAGGAATGGATTGGGATAAAGACCCTATTCCAGCCATAGGTGGCCCATTCTATCACTCTTCAACTATTCTGTGGTTCCCAGATATCTCTATTATATACCATCACTTCCTTCAAACATTTCCAGAAGGAGAGCAAGAACTCTATTCAGTAGGTTGCTTTGTACTTTAATCCAAAGGCCTTGCCTCTGAAAGTATTACTTACCTTATGCAGAAAATCACAGCTATTACTAAAAATCACAGAGATAGAGCCAACTAGGGCTTTGATCTATGATTACTTTGCCTGTAATTGTTACAATGAAAAGAAATACAAAAATTTCACTGGGACATTTCAGTGCACAGTCCATGGTCCAAGGCATCCATGGTAAGCTTGGCATTTGTTGCCCTGTAGCTACCTGAACTATTTTGGCATATTTCCAGGTGAACTTCCTATAGAGTTGAAACACCAGTTGTACAATGCATGCCCAGTTGAGGGAGAACAAGAACCATATTGCTGTATCTTTTAGTTAGGATGGTTTCAATCTAGAAGTGCCAGAACATTCAACATATTCAACATAAGAAATATGGTGGCATTGGCTGGAATACAGAAGTCCAAAGGTAGGGCAGCTTGAGAAATAGCATAATTTAGTGGATCCAATTTCTTTGGACTTAGGTTTCTGTCTCACTGTATGTTAGTCCCATGCTTAAGATGAAATCAAGGTGGCTGCATCACTTCTGGGCCTTAAATCCATGCAGGGTAGTAACAGAGGAACAAAAATCTGTCCTTTTCTGTGTCCTCTCTTAAGATGGAAAAAATATTTTCCAAAAGTTTTGCAAACATTGTCTCACATCTCACTGTCACATGCCCATCTTGAACCAACCTCTTACTCAGGGATTATGCCATCATGCTCTGTAACTGAGGTCATCCCCCCAGTCACATGACTTCTATACAAAGTGGAGGCATGAAACAGGTATCAAGGGGAAAACCATCATTTTCAACCACATCATCATTGTGCCAGGACTATATAACAACTATTAAAACAACTCTAAGCTTTTAGATAAAGATGACATCTCTTTCTTTTGAAACTTACCCAAAATAACAAAAAGGATACAAAGACAGGGGCAACAATCCCAAATCACATACTATATAATATCTGCAAAATATTATACAATTGGGATCAAGATAAATAAGGACATTGAAAGATAACACGTACAATACTTCCTCAGATCACTGGCAAAACACGTATGAACTAAAAATAAGTGTCACTTCCGAAAAGGCTCATCCAAGGATGCTGTGGTTAGAAGAGCAAGATCTAACACCTGGGAGTGGCTGCAGGAAAAGCAGGCAATATGATTGAGAGAGGTTAACAGATGTTAAGAGCCAAACCACCAAACTGAGGAGACCCAACACACCCATGAATGGAATTTCTGAAGAATGGAACAGAACATGTGACACAGGGAAAAACACTCAACAGTACAATAGAAGAAAACTCTGAAATAGTTGATAGAAATGAATCTACAGACTGAAAGAAAAACCTCAACCCAGAAAAAATGATACAGAATAATCAATACTGAGCTGTATCCCAATAAGATTACTGATCTGCAGCAACGACAGCAACAACAACAATGAATTTTAATTTTATCCCAAGTAGAAAAATAAGTTTCCAGAGGCAGAAATAATTCAGTTGACCCCAGAGACTTCTCTTCAGTAGTGATTAATGTTGTAAATAGCCGATCAGTGCCTGTAAACTTCTAAAGGAGATAAAGTATAGTCAAGAATTGGAGGAGGTTGAGAGGAAGTGGGGCTTTTCTTTGGATTGAATGCTATCAGGAAGTAGGAAGTAGCAGTAACTTTGGGGTTGGGCACCTAATAATTCTTTTCTTTTAAATTAATTTTTATTGGAGTACAGTTGCTTTACAATGTTGTGTTAGTTTCTACTGTACAGCAAAAGAAATCAACAATACATATATCCCCTCTTTTTTGGATTTCCTTCCCATTTAGGTCAACACAGAGCACTGAGTAGAGTTCCCAGTGCTATACAGTGAGTTCTCATTAGTTATCTATTTTATACATCATATCAATAGTGTATATATATCAATCCCCATCTCCCAGTTCCTCCCACCCCCCACTTCCCCCTTTGTATCCATACATTTGTTCTCTATGTCTGTGTTTCTATTTCTGCTTTGCAAATAAGATCATCTGTACCATTTTTCTAGATGGGTTAATATACAATATTTGTGTTTTCTCTTTCTGACTTACTTCATTCTGTATGACAGTCTCTAGGTCCATCCACGTCTCTACAGATGACTCAGTTTCATTCCTTTTTATGCCTGAGTAATATTCCACTGTATATATGTACCACATCTTCTTTATCCATTCCTCTGTTGATGAACATTTAGGTTGCTTCCATGTCCTGGCTATTGTAAACAGTGTTGCAATGAACATTGGGGTGCAGGTGTCTGTTTCAACTACGGGATATATGCCCAGTAGTGGGATTGCTGGGTCATATGGTAGTTTTTAGTTTTTAAGGAACTGTCCTCCATAGTGGCTGTATCAATTTACATTCCCACCAACAGTGCATGCATGTTCCCTTTTCTCCACACTCTCTCCAAGCATTTATTGTTTGTAGATTTTTTTAAATATAAATTTATTTATTTATTTATTTTTGGCTGAATTGGGTCTTCATTTCTGCACACAGGCTTTTCTTTCTGCATCAAGCAGGGGCTACTTTTCATTGTGGTGCATGGGCTTCTCATTGTAGTGGCTTCTCTTGCTGTGGAGCACGGGCTGTAGGTGCGCGGGCTTCAGTAGTTGTGGCGCACGGGCTTAGTTGCTCCGCGGCATGTGGAATCTTTCCAGATCAGGGCTTGAACCCGTTTCCCCTGCATTGGCAGGCGGATTCTTAACTACTGCACCACCAGGGAAGTCCTGTTCATAGATTTTTTGATGATGGCCATCCTGACCAGTGTGAGGTGATACCTCATTGTAGTTTTGATTTGCATTTCTCTAAAAATTAGTGAAGGTGAGAAGAATGAAGCAAGGCTAACACTGTGATTGGTAAATAATCAACAATCACTCTTGCTTTACAGAATAGGTGGATGTTTGATCATTTTTGTGGTTTGGACAATGTCCATGTTTTTGTCTGAAAATGTTTTCTATGAAGTTGTTTATATTCAGTAGCAGAATGCCATAGCCTAGTTGTGAGTGCCAAGCCAGGTCCCGGGGATCAGGGGCTGCCATCCTCCTAGTTTACAGTCTGTAGCAGGGAGTTGTGTTGTGAATATGAATGTCTATGGATTGTGTCTTGGAAATTCTGGTATTCCTTAGGAACTTGCAAATAAAATTGATAATTTATAAGTTGCTATAACGGGCAAAGGTGATTCCAAGATTTATTATGCTATGTGTTTGCCATTTTACTTTTGTGACTGTGGGATTTATGCTGACCTAGTTACAAAAATTATAGTAGTAGTAATAATAACACCTGCCATTTATTGTCTCTAGTATGTGCCAGAGAGCCCATTAAGTGATCTATACTTGGGTCTCTTTTACTTCTCTCAAAAGCCAGTGAGGTAGGTATAATTATAGATAATTATAAGCTTGGAGAGTGTGTATAACTTCCCCAAGGTCACACACAAAATAAGTGGCAGAGACACAATACCTTTCCATGTCTCTCTAACCTCAAATCCCATATCATTTCTGTTGATAAATGTTAATAAGGTTTCAGAAGCTTGTTATTTTCTATTATCCGTAGAGAACAGGAAATACTAAAAGCAACAGCAACAGCAGTGGCAATAATAGCATAGGAAGTAAATTTTTGTTAAAAATTTTTTGAGACTGCCTCCTTCTCCAAGATAGGGTTTGTTTGGTTTTTTTTAACCTCAAGTTTATTGGATTACTTGATATTTCCATAATGACTTTCCTTTCATCATCTTGTTCTTTCAGCTGATCCCAACTAATTGCTTTAGAATGACTTTCTTCTTTTCTAGATTTCTAGTCCCACTGGTGGGTAAAATTTAGGAAATATATTTCTCCAAAGCACAGTGAGGAAGCCATCTGTGATGATATCAACCACAGAAGATCACAAAGAAAGAAGCTCCTGACCTCGGTAGCATCAGACAACCCCCCTCTGCTGGTCCCTTTTGGTAATGGGCTGAGGAACTGGGACATCAGGGCAAAATACGGTGACATTTTTGGCTGACAATTCCTTTAGAAGATCTTCCTTTTTAAAGTTATCCTTGAACTAGAACATCGCATGGAAGGTGCCATCTGGCCAGTAAAATTTCCCAAGACTTAACTCACCGAGGAAGCTTTATCTTTTATAAAAGTTTACCCAGGTTCTCATAAAGGGTCATGACTACTAAGTGACAGATTAGTCTTTAAAATTGCAACACTTTCCCACACCATCTCCCCTGGGTTATACGTCTCTGAATGCCCACTTTCCCACACTACCTTCCCTTGTTGATCATGTGTGATTGCCCTCTAGGATGTTGAGAAAATGGCAAAGGAGAGATAAGGGGCTATATCGGTTTAGGGATTATAGTGAAGGGGGAACCAGGCTTGGGAGATCTCAGCCTTGCTAGTGTCTGTTTTAACCTCAGGGAAACCCATCATTTCCAGGAGAAGGTACTCCAGGCTGCAGAGAAGGAGATGATTGACTCCAGCCAATGTCTGAATGAGTGCTTTGATTTGAATAGAGAAGAATAAAGAAAAAGAATGGGACATGAGCTGTCTCAAGACATTGTGTGAGCCAATCAACAGGAACAAATAATTATTAGTATTTATTTAATTGATGCCTAGAGTTTTTACAGAGAGGAAACATTTTGGGCTTTTTTTTTTTTTTTTTTTTTTTGGTCAAATGTTTAATCCAGCTATCTCCTAACCCTCTGCGTGTCCATGATGGTATTTCTTTCTAAGGCCTGGACAGCCATGGCTCCACTCTCGATTTATTTTACTGCAGAAGTCCAGCCCTTTACAAGGCTTCCCTCACTGGTTATTTCTAGAACCTACAAGGAATGCTTGCAAGTGCTACAAACCTGTCCCAGCTATACCTTATTATAGATCTATCCCTCAGTCCTCCAAAGCATGGCTTCGACCAGATGATTATGTTTAACCAAATCTTATTGCTGGTTTAGAAATCTCAGAAGGGAATTAAAGTACAGAAAACTTAAAAATTGATATAAAACTAGATTTGGGGGCTTCCCTGGTGGAGCAGTGGTTGAGAATCTGCCTGCCAATGCAGGGGACATGGGTTCGAGTCCTGGTCTGGGAAGATCCCACATGCCGCGGAACAACTAGGCCCACGAGTCACAATTACCGAGCCTGCGTGTCTGGAGTCTGTGCTTCGCAACAAGAGAGGCCGCGATAGTGAGAGGCCCGTGCACCACGATGAAGAGTGGCCCCCACTTGCCACAACTAGAGAAAGCCCTCGCACAGAAACGAAGACCCAACACAGCCATAAATAAATAAATTAATTAAAACAACAACAAAAAAACTAGATTTTGCCTAAGGTCTCCAGATTATGCCCCTGTAGGGGCCTGTATTGGTGTCTCTCTCCTTAGCCCATGACCTCTCTCCAGGTGCCAGTGCCAACCTGAATTTCCTTTCCCACCCAATCCAAGCCCTCAACCCCTCAGAAGCTTCCTCTCACCCCCAGGCTCAGAGCAGTGTCTGCTGGAATATAATTCCTGTCATAAGGGGACAAACTTGTCATTGGGATATGGAACTCAGCCCCCTGACTTAAAAGAAAAATTTTTTTGCTCATCTTTGCTTAACCATTAGCTAAAATAGATGTTTTCCTAATACAAAAAAAGGACAATTTTCTCTTAAAGTTGAACGCATATCTCTGCTTCTAGTTGAAGTTTTGGACTTTTATCCCCCATTCTGTCAAAAAATATGGAGAGTCCAGTGTCAGGTACAACATCCTGTAAAATGAGGCATAGACAATATATTGTCAACATTACCATATAAGTTATCATCTCCATCGTTAAGACAAAAGGCAGTTGATCCTATCAAATTTTCTTTAAAAAAATGTTGTTGGTTGCATTTTTCCCAATATTCTCCTTTCTGGAAAGAAAAATCTTCATGGGAGATCCTTTGGACCAGAATGTCAGATTTCTGACATTATTATGGAATTATATCAATAAGTTAATATACAATTTAATAACATAAAGGCACTTTTTCTTCCTAGTGAAAAAAACTGAAGCATACTTTCAACCATTCTTAATCACACAGTAGAAGGCTGTGTGTGCTCCCACTCCCACTTCAGAAGAACTGGGATCCAGTTGTGTCCCCTCAGTGAAATTAGCATCACTTGAAGCCATGGTCTAGTGTTTAAAATTCTTACCTCAAAAATTTCTTTTGTTATCCAGCCTCTTCTGACCCCTCCATTTGCCAGAAGACTTTAAATAATTATTATCATTATTATTATTATTATTATTATTATTATTATTATTTGCAGTATGTGGGCCTCTCACTGTTGTGGCCTCTCCCATTGCAGAGCACAGGCTCCGGACGCACAGGCTCAGCGGCCATGGCTCACGGGTCCAGCCGCTCCGCGGCATGTGGGATCTTCCCGGACCGGGGCACGAACCCATGTCCCCTGCATCGGCAGGCGGACTCTCAACCACTGCGCCACCAGGGAAGCCCTCCTTTAAATTATTAAGTGATTATCTCTGTACCTCATATTTCTTTTACTTCTTTATGAAATGAACTTGGAATTCGGTTTTGACAATTTCATTCAGTGTGGCAGTGTTTATAATTGACGTCAATGGCTTCTTGGCCATCTGTAGTTCTTTTCTCATGCTCCTAGGTTCCATTTCCCTTGTTGAGAAGGTCATTTCTTTCTATTTATGTGACTCCTTTTACACACACCCTGTCCTTTCTCTGTAGGACTTTGCATCTTGACCTAGTCCCTTACCAATGATAGCCTCCTGACTATTCACATGTAATCCCTTTCCTCTTTTTTTCTGAAATCCTCCCACCTTCACCCTGCTCTCATGGCCACCTTGCACTGCTCATTTTAGCTTTTCTGATAGCTGACAGAGTCAATGTACCAGTCTGAAATTTGTCTCTAGCAGTTTAGCATCTGGAGTCACAACGTTTAACCTTTTGAAGTGATGGAGAATTTTTACTCTATTTGCATTAACATACTACAGCACGGCTTCTGTGAGGTGTCACCCAATTTCTAACCTAAAAGTACAGTTAGCTGCATGATCTCATTGGTTTCCACGGGTTTGCCTATTAAATTTTGCCTTCCTCCTTTGAAACATCGCTCCTATTCACGTTCGGAATGCCTGCTTATCTTATTGCCATCTTTAATGTAGCATGCTCATAAATTGGTTGTACGTAGGAAGGGATCTGGGTTTGAGGTCAGCAAAACCAGAGTTAACAATCTATCCCTTAACACTCACATAGTATTGGGTAAGTTCTTCAACCTTCACTAAGCCTTAGCTTTCTCATATTTAAAAGGAGACTAATAATGACCTCACCCAGATGTTATAAGGATTCATTGAGATCATGAGTCTGGACGTAAACTCCTCGGACCTGTTGATTCACCATATGTTCACATGGAAGGAGGGAAATTAGGCAAGTGATGCTGAAGCACTTTTAGGTAAAACTTGAGTATGTGCACAAAGTATATGTTATACAATCAGATCTTTGTCGTCCCATTATCCTCTCATCCACTGCATTTGAGAAAGCTCTAATACCTTGCTTATCTGAACATAATAACTCTAGTGTTTCTGTAAAAGCAGAAATTAGGGGCAGCATTCTAGTATGGTGGGGGGATAAGGAAAGCTACATTTGCATACTTTGGAAGTCTTCTATTTTTCATATCACAGAATTGATGAGACTGTGAAGTTTAGGAGGATCTTAAAGTCCCACTGAACCCCTCCCCACCCCGAGTCTTGCCCTGGTTCTGCCACTGGTTGGGTAGAAAAGAGGTCTTCACCTCTACTTTGTGAAGACAGCCATTAAACAGACCACCCAAGGCAGCCCTTGGACATGGCAGCCAAAAGAATGCATTATGTTTGCACTTGCTAAGTGTGTAGGAAAACCTTCCCCGTGAACACAGGGAAATTGAGAAGCACACAAAGAATTTTGAGTAAGACAATTTCCCATTTTAAGCCTCATTATATGAGAATATTCATCTCTAGAGAGCAGCAGCATACCCAGTCTTCAGCTTTCTTGGAGTTTGTAATGCTCTTCCTACCAAAAAGTCTTAACGTAGCATTAAGAATAATGTAGCATTCAGAATAGATTCTTCTCTCTCAGCTTGAACCACAAATTCCAATCATGTTCAGATCTGAAAGGCATCATCATTACCATAATTTGCAAGAATGATCATTTTTACACACCCTCTGTGTACCAAGTACTGTGTTAGGTACACAGGCACGAAGATTATATCATGCAGTTGGAGTCCTCAAGGAGCTTATATTTTAGGTGGAGTGCTAAGAAAAATGTAAAAGAAGAAATAAAGAAAAGAGCATAAATTCAATGTAAGCAGATCAATACAGACGATTAGAGGCAGTAGAGCTCCTTGTGGGGTTGGTGGTTGTCGCACAGGATGCTAATTCCTCCTCTCCTCCCCACAATGTTCTCTGCACCTTCCACCCCCTATTTCACCTTCTTCCTTTTAGAAATACGATCCTGAATTTTAACTGGGATCAGACTCCCAGCGTCCCTTGCAGCTAAGCGCGGCCATGTGACTAAGGGCACCCAATGAGATGTGAGTGGTAAATGATGTGTGCAACTTCCAGGTCACACCCTCCAAAGGAAGCTGCTTTATCCTCAACTTTCTCTTTTGCCTTTACTGTAGTCTGGAACTGTGCCTTTTGCCCTCACTGAAGCTCTCACCACGGGAGTGAGTAGAACAACGAGATAGACAATCTCCAAGTCAACTCATAGGCAACTGCCCGCCTGCCTCTAGATTATTACATAGGAGAGGAAAACAAACCTCTTATTTAGTTGTTAAATGCTTCGGTCTCTTTAATATGGGGGCTTAATATGTACAGTGTAAACGGGAAGCTTCGTGATGGAATGGCTTAAAGGGTGGCTAAGATTTAGATTAAAGAGAAGTGAAAATGAGCGATGGAGGAAGAAAGAAAATGAAAATTCCCACCCGAAGAAGAAGAATAAGGACCAAGCTGCGGATGTAGCACACGACACGCTTGAGGGGGGAGTTGACGGATTGATCTTGTTGAAGCTAAAAATACACTTATAGGAGGAATAAAAGACAAAGTTCAAGTTGCGTTTTGGGCCAGATTGTGGGAGCACTTGAATAACTAAAATTAAATTCTTCATGTAGGAAAAGGGACCAGTGTTTTAATAGAAAACCTGTCTGAAGGGCACTGAATGGCCAGAGACAGCTGGGAGAGATAATCCCCTAGGAGGGTTAGGGAAAGGTGAGTCTGAACTTGGATGAAAACGAAGAACAGATTCTAGGGAGACATTTACTGGCCTTGGAGACTATTTGGCTATGTAGAGGTGAGGTTTTGAGACTGAATGACTGGAAGATAGTGATATCACAGAGGAGGTACTTTAAAAAAATATGTATATAAAGAAAACTTCAATTTCTGAAGATAATAGCAGTGCATCCATGAGGAAATATCCAACAGCAGAAATACAAAATTAAAGCACTGGGGATCTGTTCAGGTTGGAGATATATAATTAGAGGCATCCAAAAGAGAGATAAGGAAGACTAAGATATTAAGCCATAAGAAAGGGGATGACAGGGAGGTAGATGGAAAGCGGTGTTACTGAAGGTCAAAGGAGATTTTTGATAAAATAGGGGCTAATTACCATGGAGTAGATGAGAGGGAAGGTAACGACAGAGAGATTAAAGTTGGCTTCTGCGTTCATGTTCTCTTTTTCTGTATATCCTAATATCTAGCTTTACTTCGAATCTTTTTTCCCTAAAATCTGTTCTTTTTTATTTCTCTCTGCTGCCAAGACACTCATCACATCCTGCCTTGATTTACACAAACTCCTTCTCATTGGCCTCTTTCTCATTGGTTCCCTACTCCAGTCTTTGCCAACTGTGACTGCCAAGTCCACTCTCCTTTCCTGCTGTTCAGACTCTGTTTCTCCCACTCTGCTTTGGCTTCTCTTCACCTCGCAGCCTCCCCACGACTCTGCACCTGCTTAGAACTCTCTCTCATTCTTCCTGCAGCCCCCAGGCCGCACCCTACCCCCACTCCTTCCTCTGACCCTGTCAGCTCCTCTGGCATCTCTAGCCATCAGATTCAGGCACTCATAACTTCAGGCCAACACTCTACGTCATCCTCCCCCACAGAGCTCCCAACTCGTGCACATCGACACAACTCCTATTCCTGCTTCAAAGCAACCCAGCACATCCACTTCCTTTATGAAGCTTGCTCACGCTAATAACTGTATGCTGTGCGCTGCTGTTCCCCAGAGCATACAAAAGAGTATTGCTTGTACTGTACCCTTTCCTGTCCCTATTACCTCTAGGGTCTTATGTTTGTTCTGGAAGAACATGATTTCATTACTGTCAGCTGATTTCTGTTCCTTGTAAATCACTTTATTGGTGTTACCTTGGGGTACTGCATAAATAATACAAATCTCACAATGCCTTTCTAATGAGAGGGCTTAAACCCAATCAGTTTGTCCAAAATCACCTTGAGCTTTATCTCAGGGATACCTAAAACCATGTCTGTCAGAAAAGGGAGGAAGATTAATGTACAGAAAGGAAGCTGTGATGTTCCTATTGTCCTCAACAAATAATGCACACCCCCCAAAAATGTATCTGAGTGAAAAAGAAACTCAGTGGGCATTGTAGGTAGCTCAGCATAAATTCTCTACAGCGATGGAAACATTCCTCAAGGATATATCCTACTATCACCACATAAAGCAACCATTTACATTGCCACCTTTGGACCTTTTCTCATACAAATTTCACTTAGTAGAGATAGTCATGTACTTTCATGTAGTGAAAGTACTCACTACAGAGCCTAGAGGCTCTTGTTATTTCAAATATGGTCTATATTTATAAATACATGGACAGGTACAAAAAATAACCAACTAGTACACATGTCTCTAAGGACATGATTTAAATAATTGTTGCTTAATCCTAAATTTTCCTCTTAATAAGAAAAAAACTTGAATACCTATCATTTACTTAAATACACTGGGTATTTTCACAAAATGTAGAAGTTGAACATCAGAGAAAGATGCGTTCCCTTTTGAAATTTATTTCCTTTAAATGGTGAAGGAAAAAACCCTTGATATTCAACATCCTAGTTTCATTTTCAACAAGAATCCGAAAACTGTCAAAGACAAATTGTTTTCCATCACACAAATGACTTGATCACAGATAATAAAATTGCACAGACCTCAAAGCCTAAATAACCATGTGAATGGGTTATATGTTTTTTGAGACAGATGGTGGATCACAACAGTGATGGGTTATGAAATCCAAAAAGATTGTCCTCCAGAATATAACCAAAAATGACTGGAGAAGTAGATTTAAAAGGTAAAGTGGAACAACAACAACAGAAAAGCATGTCAATTTTCAAGAGATCAAGAAGACAGAAACAGAGAATATATGGATTATACTAGAAACACTCTGGGAAGAAAACCATTTTGAATTGAAACATTATGCCTATGTTAACTAAAGAAAATTCAAATGTGTTTCAACAGAATGACTAATTCCATGTCATGTTCAAGATTGCAGAAAACTGCAGCTTACTATGTCTGTCAACCACTTTATCGCTTGCTGCTGGCTCCGAGGCATACCCACCAGCCCTGGTCATTGTTGTGAACTCTTAATCTTCTCTATCTAGCTCTTAGCTTCATAATATGTGAATTAGGAACTATTATGGATGAGAATTAAGGTCTGATTAATGAGATCTTGCATTTCAGTAGGACTCAAAGGAACCCAAATTAAAGTATAGACTACCCTATCTAGGTGAGCATCAATAGTCATTGTTTGTTAAAAGACCAATAATAAATGAATTCCAGGAAGGCATAGACAAATGCAGTATAGCAAAAAAAATCAGGAGTGCCAATTTCAACAATGACTCCCTTGATTTGTATTCTCAGGTCACTTAGCTATATTTTTTCATATGTGTTGTAAACACACACACACACACACACACACGCACACACACAATCACCAGTTCCTGCATACATCTCCAGCCTCATCTCCCACCACTCTTTTCCTCTTTCTTTACACTCCAGCTCAGCTAACGCTTCTTCAGGATGTGTCATGTTCCTTCCTGACTCAGAGCATTCACAACTACTGTTCCCTCTGCCTAGGCCCTCTTCCCCATTAACTAGAGTAACTCCTATGGAGGCTTTACATCTCCTTTATTTTTTTAATTTTTATTTTATATTGCAGTATAGTTGATTAACAATGTTGTGTTAGTTTCAGGTATATAGCAAAATGATTCTGTTATACATATACATGTTATCTATTCTTTTTCAAATTCTTTTCCCATTTAGGTTATTACAGAATATTGAGTAGAGTTCCCTGTGTATACAGTAGGTCCTTATTAGTTATCTATTTTATATATAGGTTTATATATAGGTTCTTGTTGCTTATCTATTTTAAATATAGCAGTGTGTACATTTACATCTCCTTTAAATGTCATTTCCCCTACTACAGCTTCATAGAAATATGCAAGTTTCTTTCAATTTATTCATCCCAGTTTTAGTTAATTTTAATGGCTGTCTTGGGTCATTGACCAACTCCAAGAGAAGAAGGATCTTATCTTTCTGTTTTTTTTGCACAGACTGTATTCCTAGTGGTTAGTACAGTATCTGGTCCATGGGGTAGCCCAATGAATGATGTTAGTTGATTGGAAGGACAAACGAAAGATTCTCTTGGTGAGTACGGTGTTATTTGAATGCTTCACAAAATCCAGCTGCTGCATATGCAGAGACCAATGTCCTGGGGTCCAAAAGGAAGGTCTCTTTTTGGTATATAATTGCTTACATTTTTTTTACCCCCCTGGATCCAGATGCAAACTTCAAGGCTTTTTTTTGTGGATATTTTGGTGACCAGGAAAAGTAACAGATGTCTGGAATTTAGGAGTAGACGGGAACTAGAAGATGTCTCTGGCCTGGTCTGCCTGGAGAGGAAAGTGACTGGCCCCATTAATCTTTAGTGATGTGCAACAGAGACCCCATGGCCCATGGCAGCGAGAGATCCCCTTACACACAGACTATGACCAAGTGGCAAAAGACAGAGGGTTTCCATGAGACCTGGAGTGAGTTCATGGAGACCTGGAACATATTATAATCCACTTCAATATAAGATTTGTCAATTATTTGAACTTAATGCAGTGTGGTCATAGTACTTAAGAGAGGAACTGTGGTCTTAGGAGGGTGATTTCAACAAAGTCCATCAAGGTGGGTCTGGATGAGTGAAAGGTCTAAGTAACACCGAAAGATCCAAGAGGGAAGGTGCTACTGTTGTCAAGCTGCATTGCTGACTTGTTGTGTGTTACACATTATGAAAGACTACCTCACTGAGCCTTGACTCCTCGTAGACAGACCTACCAGAGAGTTCTGCTCAAAAGTGTGTTTCTGAGTTGGGATGGCAGCTTTCAATTTTGTTCCACAGACCACCAATAAGTTAGGAAAATATTGCACCTATATCCCCTTGTTGGAGAGTCACAATGTATGTAACACATTGATGGGAAGTCCTGTACTGAAGAAGTCTTTGACTCATTTGACCATGAAAACTTATTTTTCAGAAAACATGTGTCACTCAGGATAGTCTTACTAAGGCTGCTGTATCAAACAGTCTCTAACCCCCAGGGCTTAAAATAACACAGCTTATTTCTCTCTCACACTACATATCCACTGTTTATTGACTGGAGATCCTGTGTCACGTGGTCTTCCCTCTGGGATCCAAGGTGTCAGAGCAGCCACCATCTAAACATTTCTGGTTGTTCTAGCAGAGAGAAGGGTGAGCTCTGGATGTTTTCACAGTGAAATGTTCTAGACTGAAAGTGACATTTGAAATCTGGGCTCATAACTCATTGGCAGAAGTAGTCACATGACCCCACCCAATTACAAGGGGCAGAGGAGGTACTGCCCTAGCACATGGCTGGTAAGTAGACAGCCAGAAACATCCAGTGAACAGTACTGACAACTAAACCTGTTAACCTGACTGAACATTAGCGGTCATTGAAGTATAGTTGGAAACGACTGCTGTTCATGGTTTTAAAAATAAGAATTGGGCTTCCCTGGTGGCGCAGTGGTTGAGAGTCCGCCTGCTGATGCAGGGGACACGGGCTCGTGCCCCGGTCCGGGAAGATCCCACATGCCGCAGAGTGGCTGGGCCCCTGAGCCATGGCCACTGAGCCTGCGCGTCCGGAGCCTGTGCTCCGCAACGGGAGAGGCCACAGCAGTGAGAGGCCCGCGTACAGCAAAAAAAAAAAAAAAAAAAAAGAATTGATAGTAATTACTATTCAAGAATGTCTAACATCTATGCTAAAGTTACATGACCATACTTAATCAGGAATAAGAAGTGGGAAGGCTTATTTTTTTCCCCACACTTATATGGGGGAAGAAGGGGTGTCACACACACACACACACAAATTCTTTTGAAAGATTTTATGAAAACAATTTCTTTTCACTTAAAATCTCTAGTGGAATTCCTACAACAGATAACAAAATAATTTTCCACCCAATTCTTCATTGCTTCTCTCAAATACAAATGCTGTATAACAAAAAGCATGGATAATTCCACAACACAGCCTCTGTCTAGGCTACCAGAGGGAGGTACACCATAAATGCCCATCTACAATGACTTTTTCACAGGTGTGCAGAGTTAATGCTTTCATCAGATAAATCCCATCGTGATAGCAATAAAGTTGGCATACAGTTCATCTAAACAAAAAACTAAGTGTATTTTGTGCTATTATCATAGACTCTGAAAATTAATTTCTGATGAAGTCTACCAAATCAAATTATCTAATGTCTTGTTATCTTGTCTGATAGTTGACCACAACTGTATCACATAATGACACAGCACAAAAAGCCAGTGATGATATCCAGATATAAGTTTTGAGATGTTATCGCCCGCATACCAAACACAAGGAAGGTACTTACCAGTGGTCATGCAAAACTCCTTAATTCACTGTTTCTGTGAGAATTACAGGGCATGTTAAATTCATGCCATTTACTCAGCCATCCCCAAGTTCCTCCTCAGTTCTTCCTTATATACTTCCTATACGCGATCATAATTAAATCACTTAATACATGTAAAATGCTTTGAGCAATGCTTGGCACATAGTAGCTACTAAGTGTTGGTTGTTATCATTATTATTATTTCATGTGTTAAAAGTGATGCTTTGGGGCTTCCCTGGTGGCGCAGTGGTTGAGAGTCCGCCTGCCGATGCAGGGGACACGGGTTCGTGCCCTGGTCCGGGAAGATCCCACATGCTGTGGAGTGGCTGGGCTCGTGAGCCATGGCTGCTGAGCCTGCGCGTCCGGGGCCTGTGCTCCGCAACGGGAGAGGCCACAACAGTGAGAGGCCCACGTACCGCAAAAAAAAAAAAAAAAAAAAAAAAAAGTGATGCTTTGTATGTCACATGCCCTGCAGAAATTCTAAAGTATGGTTTGCTTTAAGCAAGTTCAATACAGTGCTCCCAGCGGGGAGAAAGTCTAATATGCAAGGCATCTTCTATATATTTTTTTCTTGTTTGTGACAGAAGAGGCAAATCACCTTAGAAGTGATCAAAGTGATCAAAAATGTGTTTAAAAGATTTTGTGTGTGTGCTTCTAGATAAAAGCTACTAAGTGATTACTTGAAATGGTAAATGTTGAGAACAAATTTAAAACTTTTTGATAACTCCACCACAAAGATGCACTGATTAAAACAGCCCCTTCTCATACTGCATTACCTTCAGACTATAATAAATCACTTACCATATTGTTAAAGTATTTCACTATATATTTTATTTTTATAATAATGAATCTGATATGCTCTAATCTCCTTTGGTTTGCTATATATCATCCATACATCATTCACTCCAGTCACTTAAAGCATCATCTTCATGTCCAGGTATTTCTGCTGGTGATTGGTAAAGATAGGCTGAATCTTTGTATCTCACTGAATCCAGCTCACACTGCATCTCAGTTTTCGAGGCTTTTGCCCCCCAGAAAGCTTTGACTGCCTCCCTGGAAGAAAAATGTTTTTTACATCTTTTATGAAAACTAAATAGATTTATATTTAGTTTTCTATATATAGAAGTGCCTCCTTAGTCATGATTTATTTTTAGTGTGTGGTGCACCAGCTGCATTGTGATAGTAGATGAGCCCTCAGATGTACCAGGGGGTGATACTCATGTAGGTATTAGAAATATTCTCATATAAATGAATTAGTAGGTTACAATAACCAAGTTTTAAAGTTGTGATAACTACAACTAGACAACACAGATATTAAGTCAATAAACGTTTTTCTTTAGCAACTACTATGTAAAATTGTAAAAATTGCATTTAAAAGCTTTCTCATGGCTGGGAATCAAGTCATGAGATTAGGTAGCTTGAACTAGGAGAGTCTCAGGAGGGATGAAGAGAGTTGGACAGTTTCAAAACCCATGTGAGAAGCATCATGGACAGGGCCTTGGATTCAACAGACAAGGAGGACATCTATCAAGGGTGTTGGCTTAGTTTCAGCCCTTCACCTACCAGTTTATCATTATGAAGATCAGTAAAAAGATCATGAATATACATATAATAACTCCTATGACCAGAACAAAAACTAGGACTGCATCAGTGTCTGGTCGGCTTGATCTTTTCATCTGCAATTCTAGGGAAAAAAACACCTGAGGATTATTACTACTGGCAAATAAAAGAAAATGGATATCTAAATGGAAACTTTATATTTGAAAAACAACTCTAGAAAAATACAGAAAGAATGAGTGGAAACAAAGTTATTAATGAACTTGTTCTGCATGTCAGAAATGTCCTTTTCAAACACACAGAAAAGTTGAAAGCATTTGACAATAAACATCCCACCACCTAGACACTACCATCAACATTTTAACTATCCCTCTATCCATACTCTTCTCAATCCATTGATTCATCTTATTTTTTGATGCATTTCAAGATAATTTGCTGATGTCTGCACACTTCCTACAAAATTCTTCAATAGTCATATCATTAACTAGAGTTCAACATTTGTTTATATTTTTTCTTTTGAGGTAAAATTTATGAACACCAAATTGTACAATGATCTTAAATGTGCATTTATTTAGTTTTGGCAAATGCAGACAGACATATATAATTCAAACCCCTGAATATACACAGAATATTACTATACTCCAAAAGTTTCTTCGAGCCCCTCCCAGTTAATCCCTGCCCCAACCTCTAGGGACAACTACTGTCCTGATTTTCTTTTCCACCACAGAGTAGTTCTGCCTGTTCCAGAACTTCATAGGAATGGAAACATACACTATGCATTCTTTTGTGTAAGGCTTTTTTACTCAGTGTAATGTTCTGAAGATTCAACCATATTGTTGCATGTATCAATAGTTTTTTTCTTTTTTATTACTGAGTACTATGCCTCAATTAGTTTATTCAATCTCCTACTGATGGACACCTATGCTGTTTCAGTTTGGGGTTATTATAAATAAACTGCTATGAACATTCTCACACCGGTCATTTTGTGAACATACCTTTCCATTTCTCTTGGGTAAATACATATGAGTGGAACTGCTGGGTCATAGGGTAGGGGTATGCTTAGTTTTCCAAGAAACTGCAAGATCTTTTCCCAAACTGATTGTACTTGCTGTACATGTTTTATAAATTTTTTCTCCCAGATTTTGGCTTGCCTATTCATTTTTCTAATGATCCCTTTTAAAGAGCTGAAGTTTTAAACTTTTTAATGTAAGTTTCAGGTGTACAGCATTATAATTTGACATCTGTATCCACTACAAAGTGATCCCCACCACAGGTCTAGTTACCATCCATCACCATGGAGTTGCACTCCCCACTTAGTCCATTTCACCCACCCCTGAATTCCCTTCCCCTCTGGCAACCAGTAATCTGTTCTCTGTATCTATGAGTGTGTTTTTGTTTTATTTTGTTTGTTTTTTTAGATTCCACATATGAGTGAAATCTTTGTATTTGTTTCTCCAACTGACTTACTTCACTTAGGATTAATACCTTCAAGGTCCATCCATGCTGCTGCAAATGGCAGGATTTCATTCTTTTTTTATGGCTGAATAGTATTCTATTATATGTATATATACCACATCTTTATTCATTTGTCCATCAATGGACACTTAGGTGGTTTCTATATCTTGGCTATTGTAAATAATGCTGCAGTGAACAGAGAGGTGCATCTATCTTTTTGAATTAGTGTTTTTATGTTCTTTGGATAAATACCCAGAAGTGAAATAGCTGTCTTATGGTAGTTCTATTCTTAATTTTTTGAGGAATCTCCATACTGATTTCCTTAGTAGCTGCACCAACAGTGCACAAGGGCTCCCTTTTCTCCACATCCTCTCCAACGTTTGTTATTTCTTGTCCTTTTTGATAATAGACATTCTAACAGGTGTAAGGTAATATCTCTTTGTGGTTTTGATTTGCATTTCCCTGATTAGTGATGTCAAGCATATTTTTTTATGTGCCTGTTGCCCATCTGTATGTCTTCTTTGGAAAAAATGTCTATTCAGATCTTCTGCCCAATTTTTAATCAGGATGTTTGTTTTTTGTTGTTGTTGATGTTGATTAGTGTGAGTTTTTATATATTTTGGCTATGAACCCCTCATCAGAGATATCATTACAAATGTCTTCTCCCATTCCATAAGTTGTCTTTTCGTTTTGATGATGGTTTCCTTTACTGTACAGAAGCTTTTTAGTTTGATGTAGTCCCATTTGTTTATTTTTGCTCGTTTCCCTTGTCTTTGGAGTCAGATCTACAAAAATATCACTAAGACCTATATCAATAAGGTTACTGCCTATGTTTTTTCTAGGAATTTTATGGTTTTAGGTCTTACATTCAAGTCTTTAATCCATTTTGAGTTAATTTCTCTGTATGATGTAAGATACTGACCTTTCATTTTTTGCATGTGGCTGTCCAGTTTTCTCAACACTTTTTTTTTTTTTTTTTTGCGGTACGTGGGCCTCTCACTGTTGTGGCCTCTCCCGTTGCGGAGCACAGGCTCCGGACGCGCAGGCTCAACAGCCATGGCTCACGGGCCCAGCCGCTCTGTGGCATGTGGGATCTTCCCAGACCGGGGCACAAACCCGTGTCCCCTGCATCAGCAGGTGGACTCTCAACCACTGCGCCACCAGGGAAGCCCCTCAACATCATTTTTTGAAGATGAAGTTTTTAATTCTGATGAAGTCTAATTTAGCAATCTTTCCTTTATGGTGATTTTTTTTGTCATGTCTAAAAAGAAACTTGCCTACTCCTGAATCATATAGATACTCTCTTATGTTTCCTTTTTTAAGCTTGATGGTTTTAGCTTTTACATTTAGGACCATAATACATCTCTAATTTTTGTATACATTGTAAAGTAGGAATTGAAGCTCATTCTTCTTCATACAAATAGCCAAACACCACTTTCAAATCAGCATTCTCTCCCATATCTTTCTGTTCTTCCTGAAAATAATGCTATTACGGAGACATGACCAGTCTACCATATGCATTATAACACTGCTACATTGTAAACTGATAAAAATTCAATTTATATCAGGCATTACTTACTTAGTGAATTATGTAGCTTTCTTTTGGCTCTTCCTGGCCCCTAAATCATAGACTCATAAAAGATTCATGTGGGAAGGGCCAGAAAGATCATCTTATACAACTTTTATACAGATAAGCAAACCAACATCCAGGGAGATATAATGATTTGTGCAAGCTATGTTTTATGTATTTTAATATTTTGGTAAGTACCACTCTAACAAAATTAGTCTCATATATGAGCAATCTCAATTGCTTATTCATCTGGATTTTCTTCCTATTTTTTAAACACCATGGAGTATAATTTTCCATTTTCCTTGGTAATTCTAGAGCTATAAACTCAATTTAGTAATCTCACTAAATAGTTCCAAATATGGTAGACAATTTATATCATATTTATATTCCAACATTGTTGGATTTTTAAAATCTTTTTATTTTTGATAATTTTAGATTTATAGAAGCAGTGGGATTTTTTAAGCTCAAATTTAAAAAAACCTTTTAGGATTAAAACTTGAGAAGAAGAAATGCAAAATTTCTTTCCATTTATCTACTACCCTGCAATACTAGCCAAGAGAAGATGGAGAATGAGAGGTATAAAGATTTTGGTTCATTTCAATGGTAGTCTTCTTGCAAGGGTCCCTTAGATTACTTTTATATCTAATAAAAAGATAGTCTGCATTTCTACTGAAATTTTCTGATGAAAAACAGGCTGAATTTCCATGCTCTCACTTTTTAGAAAAACTAAGTTTATGTTTATATTAGTTTCTTAGGGCCACCATAACAAAGTACCACTAACTAGGTGGCTTAAAAACAACAGAAATATATTGTCTCACAGTTTTGGAAGATAAACGTCTGAACATAAGGTGATGGTAAGGCCATGCTCTCCCCAGTGGCTCTGGGGAAGGATCCTTCCTTTCCTCTTCCAGCTTCTGGTAGCCCCAGATGTTCCTTGGCTTGTGGCAGCACAACTCTAATCTCTGTGTGTCTTCACATGGCTGTCTTCTCCCCGTGTGTCTTTGAGTCTTCGCATACATTCTCCTATCTCTCTGTGTGTCTGTGTCTAAATTTCCTTCTTCTTATAAGGACACTAGTCATATTGGATTAAAGGCCCACTCTCCTCTAGTGTGTATGATCTTGTCTTAACTGAATTAATTACATCTGCAACTACCCTATTTCCAGACACAGTCACATTCCTGAAGTTGTAGGAGTTTGGACTTGAAAGTATCTTTTCAGGGGGACATAATTCAATCAAAACCATGTCTAACTATGAAAGACAACTATTGTGGAAGTGAAAAACCTGTTATATGAGAGAATGGATGGGACATTTTCATTAATTAAACCATATTTACCCTGAAAATATTTCAATCATGCATTCGTTTCAAGCCAGTACCATATTGTGTGGACATTTATAGCCAAAATATTTGTTTGATGTCTAAAGAGCCAAAAGGGTCTGTCACAGCGGTATGCCCAATTGTCATTTTAAAAAGAAACTAATAAATACCAAAGTTTTCTGAAAATATTTTGTCATTTAACCAGTGCATGTGCTGAGATGGCAGAGCTACCCCACCAGCCTTGGACAGCTACAAGAGAGAAAAATCAACTTTGTCTCACTTGCTGACACTGGGGTCTGTGCTCCAGCCCTTAGCTTACACATGTTGCCTTCTAACATAGGAAGAGCTAACCACTACTAAGCTGTCCTAACAGGGACCAAGCTGTGGGGACAATAACTGAGAATGGCCTTTGAATCCTTTAATATCCTGAACTATGACTCACTGAGATACTATTTAGTTGATGATGTTTGGTCCTTTTTTGCCTTTTATAGCACTTTATTGAAATTATCCTTTTAATAACACCTGTTATCCCAACATAAGAGTAAGGTTATTAGCTTTCACCATAAAGATGGTTTTTTTAAGGACACTGAACAACACATCAAAGAAAGTTATAGTTTATTTTTTAAAATCACCCCCAAAACACCTTAGCTTGCTTCCAGTTCAATAAAGGGTGTTATGTTTCATGGTATCTCTAGACTGCAGCTTGAGTTCTTTACTTGGGATTGAGAAAGAGCTTCAAGAAATCCATGAACTCTCTTAAAATTACAGGTAACTTTTGGCATGTTAGTATATGTGGGTATTTTTCTGGGAAAAGCCTCCTGAGCCTTGATTGGATTCTCAAAAGAACTTGTGACCAAACCCTTCACACACCCAAAAACACAGATGACAACAATAAAAATGGTTAAGAGCAACTCAACAAAAGGAAATAATTATTTGCACATAGAAGACATCATAGTTTAAATTGAAAAGACATGCACATGGATCCTTTTTGCAAGGGAAGCACAGTTTCGAACACGTAAAATTATGTTCGGGTCAAGATTTGCCTTTTGTGACATATATTGAGGATTGTATTTATTGTTTCATAAAAAAATGTTTTCGAATGAATAATTTTTAAAAAGATATGCTTTGACATAACATTTCTTAATTTTATTTATTTCACTGTATCAAAACTTTTGTTAAGCATCCATTAGAATTCTATGTATCCATTTTCACCTCTGTGATAGAAGTAAAAGTAAGAATATAATTCAAGTTAAAGGACTGTTCTTTGGAGACACTTCAGAAATACACCAGTTTCCCAAAGTAAGGTACATCTGACTCTCTTTGTGGAAAAAAATAAGAATTAAGTATTACCTTGTAGAAAAGTCTAAATGGTATAAAACTAGTGGTTCCCAAAATGTGACCTCTGGACCAACAGCACCTAGGAACTTGTTAGAAATGGAAATTCTTGTGCCAGCTCCACTAAAGATCTACAGAATCAGAAATTATGGGGGTTGGGCTAGTGATCTGTGTTTCAACAAGACCTCTAGGTGATTTTGATATGCTTTGAAGTTTGAGGTATAAGCAAACCAAAACATTGCTGGGTACTTACCAGTTGTTGTATAGACTGCGAATTTAATAGATGCTACTATTTCATTATTATCCAACGTTTCACACTCAAAAGCCTTGGGGTGAGTATCCCTGTGAACCTCCAGAATTGCTGAATCGTTTGCAAGTATAATGGCTTGCTATTTTAAAAGAAAAAAAATGGTATCAACATTCTTCATGAAAACTTAAGATCAGGAAACAATTTATTTCTTGTAACAAAATAAGAGTCATTTTCTCTCAGTCTAGGACAGTAATTAATTATGCACATGTATTTTAAAGTCAGATAATCCAGATAACAAGTACCAACTACCTGCCTGTGTGAAGCAGGGCAAGTTACTCTCTGCATCTCAGCTGCAGCTGGTCCTCCATATCCTTGGGTTCCAAGTCAGTGGACTCAACCAACCGGAGATTAAAAATATTCAGAAAAAAATTCCAGAAAGTTCCAAAAAGCAAAACTTGAATTGGTTGCACAGTAGTATTTACTTGGCATTTACATCTTATTTACAACTATTTATATAGCATTTACATTGTATTATACATAATCTAGAGATGCTTTAAAGTATATGGGAGGATGTACTTATGTTATATGCAAATACTACGCCATTTTACATAAGGAACTTGGGCATCCCAAGTTTTAGTATCTGAAGGGGTCCTGGAATCAATCCCCTGAGCATACTGAGCAACAACTGTACTTATCTGTAAATGGGTATAATGATGGGAATTACCTCATAGATTGTTACGTGAGTAAAAGAAACTCTAGCACTTTGTGTATGTCTGGCACTGAATAAGTCCTCTATTAATGTTAGCTACTGTTATCTGTCCTGTTTGTACTGTATATACAAATGAAACTCTTGCTTCCAAAATAGAACACTTTGTATAAAATAGGTGTTTTTAAGTTCTGATAGTAGCTGGCCCTAAGGCGTATGTAAAGTCTTAGCCTCCCTAAGCAATGAAAAAATTTAAATCCCAATAATAATAGAGTTGTATGATTTTAACTTCATTTTTGCAAACTGCTTTTAAAGAGAAAGTTTTCTGAGAGTCATCAAGCACTGGGAAACAAATTTTATCACTTACTAGAAAGCACCAAATTACATACATTCATTACTCACTTGGTCTGGCCTTAGAAGTCTCCAAATATATTTGAAACGGCTTATAGGAGATGTATGAACACATGCTAGCCTAACACCTTCAAGACTTTCTGAAATTGGCTTACCCCCTGAAAAAAAAGAAAAATTAAATACATATATACCAATGGGCACTGTAAACTGCTTTATACTACTTTTTTTTTTTTTTTGCGGTGCACGGGCCTCTCACTGTTGTGGCCCCTCCCGCTGCGGAGCACAGGCTCCGGACACGCAGGCCCAGCGGCCATGGCTCACGGGCCTAGCAGCTCCATGGCACGCGGGATCCTCCCAGACCGGGGCACGAACCCGTGTCCCCCGCATCGGCAGGCGGACCCCCAACCACTGCGCCACCAGGGAAGCCCCCACAATACTACTTTTAAAAGTCACTTCCAACTTTAAAACCAATTACATGCTGGAAGTTAGCAAATGTATTACTGAAAGTTTGACTGTAGAGGAGCAGAGAGGCGTCAAAGATTAAGTCACCAAAAGAGGCAGGTAGAAAACACCGTACCTGTCTGTTCCTTCAGCAGAATAAATTGTGGAGAAGAGATAGCAAGGGCAAACTACTTAGTGATCTATTAAATTTTGAGATCTACTAGTGGCTTCCAATTTACTGGTTAGAGTCAGAACCCCCCTCCCACCCCATACACTCCGCCCCTTCCAAGTTTAAAGATAATGGAATCTCAGACTAGTGAAAGGTGGTATAGAGTGGCTCTCAAAGTTTCCAGTGTAGGGTTTACCAATCTACTGATAAGCTGTCACGACCAAAGTGTCAAAAGCGTTTCACTGGAGGACAGCCTCAACCACAGACCCTGAGTGCAATACGGTTCCAGTGTACTAGAGAGAATATATGTTAAATTTACACATCACTGAAAAAATGTGAAGCAAAAGTAGAAAGAGTTGTAACTGTCTAGAGATGCGGAAGCTTAAGTTTTCTTATGAATTCCTTTCAGTATATCACTTGATCACCTCCTTCCACTCACGGCAACCTGAGGTTAAGGATATTTCCCCAGAGTAAATGCTTCCCCCTCAGTCTCCCTCCAATACATAGGCCAACTCACAGCCACAATCTACTGGTCCACGACATTCTTCCACCCGTATGATACATTTGGATTCACTCCCAGGGCATCCATTTCTTAATATAACTTCTCTTATACCAACACCTTTGGTAAAAGAAATCAGCAAATGTTAAAAATAATAATAATAATTCCAGAGTTCCTTTACTTTTGCACCTAGGTCTTTTTGAGACTTTTCTCCTAATTTCAGAAATTAAATTCCTAAATTCAGGGTAATAACATTTAGATATTTTTAGGTCCCTCATTTTGAATTATTTCATAAAACAGCATTTTCCAAAGCGAGTTACATGAAACACTATTTCCTCTGGTTGTTACCATAAGAAAAAGGATTCCATGATTATATACATTTGGAAATTATACATTACTTTAAAATGAAAGGAACCTCTTTCCTCAGAATTTTAGGGGAAATTTTAATATGCTAGTAAATTAATGTGCTTTTATGTGGAAACTTTCACTGATCTAAGATGTAAAATTTTTACATTAACATCTTTGAAATCAGAATGCATCTTAGAATTGACAGCGTGTCAAGAATGGCAGCATTTTTCCTTTTTTAGAGATGCATAAAATGTGATTAACACAGCCAAGAAAGTCTTAGATTTGATGAAATACAGTAGTACACAGGATCTTCCAAATTTATTTGATCATGGAACTTTTTTTGGGGGGTGGGTGGGTTGAGCTTGCAGAGGAAATTACAAAAATTACATTTTAACATAAATGATGCTTTTTAATATCTAAATTGGTAAAAATCCCTGTATTAAATACATCAGGACAGACTATTAATGACCAAATCTCCATTTCCAAAAAGATACTCTCATTAGAATTCCCACACATTTCATAGCAAGAAATCACGTCTTTACTGACTGATCTCAGATCTCCACTGAGTTTGCCCTACCATCACCAGAATTGAGGGAAATGATAAAAACTGGTTCAGTGATGTGCTGAACACGTCCTGTGATAAATGACCTGTGATTAAGACTGTGTTGTCACAGACTAAGGAATACTCCATCTTGATATCCTTTCTACCAGATTCCCTCTTTCAGTCCCTGCAAGATGTTAATCATAAAACCCATTCTTAAGGCAAGGTAAAGCTGAAGTCTAGAGATGGCTTATAACAGTGCTCCTCAAACTTCAGAGTGCTTGCAAAACACCTGGAGACATACTAACATGTGAATTCTGATTCAGTAAGTAGGTCTGCAGTAGGTCCTGAGGTTCTGCATTTCTAACAAGCTCTCAGTCGATGCTGATATAGCAAGTCTGTGGACCAAACTTTGAGACACAAAGGAGAGTACTCCATATAAGATAAAGAGAAGGAAGGTTGGAGGGGGAAAGGTCTCCTGATTAAAAGAGATGCTTAAGAATGGCTGCAGAATGGCTCCCCTTGAATTTATGAATGGTACTTCTTTAGAGGCATAGCCTTATTCTAAAATGCATATTTTCCAAGCAGGTATTTTATGCATTTATTTATTTAGCCAGATACAGTTTATTGCAATGATGTGTGTAGATGTGAGATTTTCTGTAAGTCCATACTTAAAAATCTGCCTGTGTATTCCAAGAAAAAAAAACTTTTTGACTGCTAAAATATTGTTTTGGGGGTTCAACAGAAGTTTCACTAAAGCATTTTTTCCTTTAAATAGTTGTTATAAATTGAAAAGATTTCTTAATACTTAAAATTACAGATGTGAAATATTGCCTTTTATGGTTTTTCGTTTTAGAACTTATCACCATCTGACATATTACATGTTTTACATATTATTGGGTGGGCCAAAAGGTTCATTCGATTTTTTCTGTAAGATGGCTCTAGTAGCACTTAGTTGTCTTTAACTTCATTTGAAACAATTTTGTTAGACAGTATGTGACAGCTATCATATCAGCGTGCATTTAAAAAAAGACTTCTCAAAATTGGTGAATTTTTGTGTAGCCATTTTAATATGGAAGATGGAAGAAAAAAGCAACATTTTTGGCATATTATGATTGATTATTTCAAGAAAGGTAAAAATGCAACTGAAATGCACAAAAAGATTTGTACAGTTTATGGAGAAGGTACTGTGACGGACTGAACATGTCAAAAGTGGTTTGTGAAGTTTTGTGCTGGAGATTTCTCACTGGACGATGCTCCACAGTCAGGTAGACCAGTTGAAGTTGACAGCAATCAAATCGAAACAGTAATTGAGAACAATCAATGTTATACCATGCAGGAGATAGCCGACATACTCAAAAATATCCAAATCAAGCGTTGAAAATCATTGGCACCAGCCTGATTATGTGAATCGCTTTGATGTTTGGGTTCCAGGTAAGTTAAGCAAAAAAAACCTTCTTGACCATATTTCTGCATGCGATTCTCTACTGAAAAGTAATGAAAACATTCGTTTAATGAAAACATTCCATTTTTAAAACAAATTGTGACAGGCAATGAAAAGTGGACGTTGTAACCATGTGGAACTGAAGAGATTGTGGGGCAAGCGAAATGAACCACCACCAACCACACCAAAGGCTGGTCTTCATCCAAAGAAGGTGATGTTGTGTATACAGTGGGATTGGAAGGGAGTCCTCTATTATGAGCTCCTTCGGGAAAACCAAACAATTAATTCCAACAAGTACTGCTCCCAATTAGACCATCTGAAAGCGGCACGAAGTGTCCAGAATGAGTCAACAGAAAACGCATAATCTTCCAGCAGGAAAACACAAGACTGCATGTTTCTTTGATGACCAGGCAAAAACTGTTACAGCTTGGCTGAGAAGTTCTGATTCGTCCATCATATTCACCAGACGTTGCACCTTCAGATTTCCATTTATTTCAGTCTTTACAAAATTCTCTTAATGGAAAAAATTTCAATTCCCTGGAAGACTGTAAAAGGCACCTGGAACCGTTCTTTGCTCAAAAAGATAAAAAGTTTTGGGAAGATGGAATTATGAAGTTGCCTGAAAAATGGCAGAAGGTATTGAAGCAAAAGGGTGAATACGTTGTTCAATAAAGTTCGTGGTGAAAATGAAAAATGTGCCTTTTATTTTTACTTAAAAAACCGAAGGCACTTTTAACCTCTTTGCCCCTACCAAAAAATATGTTCTTTGAAGGCACAGAGTTTCCACTTCTTTGTTCACTGCTTTATTCCTAGCACCTATAACAATACCTGACACAGAGTAGGCAAAAATAAAAAAACAGAAAACAAAAAAAATTGCTGAATAAACAAATATATAATTTCTGAAGCACATCTTTTTTTTTTTTTTTTTTTTTGGCTGCTTTGGGTCTTTGTTACTGCACGTGGGCCCTCTCTAGTTGTGGCGAGCAGGGGCCACTCCTCACTGTGGCGCACAGGCCTCTCACTGCGGTGGCCTCTCCCATTGCGGAGCATGGGCTCCAGGCATGCGGGCTTCAGTAATTGTGGCACGTGGGCTCAGCAGTTGTGGCTCACGGGCTCCAGAGTGCAAGCTCAGCAGTTGTGGCACACGGGCTTAGTTGCTCCACGGCATGTGGGATCCTCCCGGACCAGGGCTCGAACTCGTGTCCCCTGCATTGGCAGGTGGATTCTTAACCACTGCACCACCAGGGAAGTCCCTGAAGCACATCTTTAAATAATAGAGTAGGATAGTATCAATTACTAGAACTGTCATAAAAATAATTCTCTACCTGTGAAAATTTCTCAAGTAAGCAGCCAGAAGATGTAATTTGCAAATGAATAAACAGGTATATTACACAGAATTCCTCTAATTTTCTGACTCTGACACACTAAGAAGTTAAAGTAAAAACAGGTTTCAAACTATCTCAAGAGACAGAAAGTACAATAATGGTTGCAAGGGGCTGGGGGGAGTGGGGAATTACTGTTGAATTGGTGCGGAGGTTTCAGTTTGGGATGACGAAAAAGTTCTGGGGTGGATCGTGGTAATGATTGCATGACAATGTGAATGTGCTTAATTTCACTAAATTGTACATTTAAAAAATTGTTAAAGTAGTAAATTTTATGTTAGGTCTATTTTAACATCATTTAAAAAATGCTATCTCAAAAACAATTCAGGCACAATTTTTGACCAAAAAATAAAAAAGTACATATTGTTCTGATCCACGCTTTCTGTCTTCTTATCCTCTGGTTTTTGTCCTTCCCTCCTGTCACTGCCTTTTTTCCAAGGCAGATTCTATTTAGAATAAACTTAATTTCATTGTGAATTATCTACTGTCTTCTTAGCACACTAGTCTATAGTGGTTCTAAAAAGATGGTCTTTTAAAAAGCAGTATCAGCTTCATTTATGAACTTGTTTAGAAATACAAATTCTTAGACCCCGTCAAAGGCCTAGTGAGTTAGAAATTTTGAAGTAGGCCTAGCAATCCATGTTTTAACAAGCCCTTCAGGCACCTAGGGTGAACACTTAAGTTTGAGAAACACTGGTCTATTATAGCATGTATAGTCTTAATCCCACCCCCATGTAAGAGATTTTTATGTCCAATTTCTATTCAAGGAATGATCAAAATAAGTCATAGTTTTTGAATATTATTTTCCCCACAAAGCCAATACTTCTTTTCTCTAAGGCATGACATATAAATTGGGAAAATGTATCATTTAGAATAGACTATTACAAATAAAGGTAATTTCTTGATAGGTTTGCCAGCACAGTATGTGGAAGACATCTGTGAGATGCATGAGAAGATCTTTCATCTTCTGAACATCTGTGAGATAAAGTTTTACTTTGGTGAAAGCAGTTTATGTGCCCCTGCCCCCAAAATATATACATATAGGGAGTTGGCTTAAAGTAAGACTTAGAGGTTATGAACTGAAAATATCCTACCTTGTAAAGCAATCAGTTTGAGTTTTGTGTGTAAATCATAGATATTAGAAATAGAAATCAGTGAGAGATGAATGAGAGTACACATTGTTTTTACCCCCCACCCCAATACAATGTTATTTATCTGCTCTATGCTACTTACCACATGTAACGGTGCACATCCCATAGTCTACTTCTTTGACTGTTGTCCTATTTGAAACTAAACATAAATGCAAAAATACATTATTTAATCATAGGAAAACTTTTCTAAGTGAAGAACTCTTACTTGGGGATGGAGGATACAAGCACTTATCATATGGGAAGCAGACATTTTTAAAGTTTTATTAAATCAGAAAAGCAATGCCACTCCTAGTACATCTTCTATTACTGTTTAAATCAAAAGAAAACTAAACCTTTGAAGAATTAAATTAGGAAATAACTTACAAAGATGTATATTTAAACCTTGTACATAATTTAAAAATAATGTTTTTCATCAGTGTAATACATGGTGAGTTAAAGTTATATAGGAGGTCAGAAAAACACAAAAAAGCCTGCCAATTATAGGGCCCAATTTTTTCTATTCTCTGTTTTCCAAAAAAATTTAAGTGCATTATTTTTACCCAAAAAGAAGTAGTTATGCAAAGTGTTCATTAAAATTATGTCATAGATTGGTTCTACTCATTCTCAGGTTAAGATGGTAAATTATTCCTAAGAATTTATTTCAACACTTTATTTAGCAGGATAATCTAGGAATATATAAGTATTTGAGTAGCTAAATATTGTTGGTTTTAAATCTCATGTTTCTCTTTTTCTAATTGTTCTGAAATTTGACATGAATTCCACTAGCTGTAGCATATAATCAATTCTTCATAACTCAGATTAGGACTAAAAGCTCAATAAAAATAAATATTAAATGAGGTGCTAGAAGGTAATTTTTAAAAGGCATTATGTCCTGAGGCAACAATATTACATGGGACTAGGCATCAAAATTGGAGTCCAAATTGTAGTCTACCACTAATTAGCTATTCTGAGTTTGGGCAAATTCCTTCAACTGTGTCAGGCCTATTTAACCCCTCTGCAAAATTTGGAAAGGAGAACCTATCTGATTATTATAAGAATTAAACATGATAACGTACCTGCAAGCATTCTGTAACTTGTTTAGCCCTACAAGCATGCTTAAGATAGCATAACCTCATTCACACTTCATTCATTTTGTACTTATTAATTTCATATAATTCTAAGATTTTTTCCTATTTTGATTATTGTAATTTTTCATAAACACTTCTACACTTATAAGCACCAAATACAGTGCCTTGAATATACAGCAAGCAAATATACACTTGATGTATATATAAGTAAATCAATATTGACTTTGTGAAATAATTTGGACTATGACTTTGATCAATTCTGAATTGACATTTTTGCTTGAAATGCTTGGATACCTTCTGCTGGTACATTATGAAACACAAATTTGAATCTAAGGCATTATAACTCCATCACCTGGGTTTAGCCTAAACTCTAGCATTTACAGCTAGAACTATCCCTTGACCAGTTAAAACTGTTAATTACTTTTAAAACTAGAGGGAAGCAATAGCTACTACGCTTTAGAACATGTTCTTTTCTACCCTAGTTTTCTTTTTCCTATTTCCAAAGTCAAGGACTTCTCCAAGCTCTCTGAAATGTAATGTTATCAAGGCAGTACAAACCTCAATTCCACCATTAACATCAGATAGTCAATTTCTTTATGTCGCTGAGGGTCACTATCCGTCATCAGGAAATAAAAGAATGGCTGATACATACAGCACCTACTTTGTACTTATAGGAGACATAAGACTGCCAAGGATATTTAAAAGAATCTCAGCTGGGTCATTTATGGAGGGAAGAGAAGTATTCTCCTTTAGATGGCTGAAAACCTGCAACTGACCTTTTACCTACAAGCACGTGAGTTACTAATCAATATAACATGTACCACAGCTTGTCAAGTTTTATTGCTTAGTGAGCCAGGAGAATAAGGCAAATTTATGTATCAAACACAGGCTCAGTTTTCGTTGGTTAACATGTATTATATCATCTAACAAAGCCTCTAGTTGGATCCCTTTATTGGTGTTTTCTACTGCCACCATTCCTTTGTGACTCAAAGTTGAACTTACAAATAAAACACTATCACACTGCAGAGGTGCTCAAGGGTGGCGGCTGCATGAAGCTGACACGGGGCTTCCGGGGAATTTTGTCAGCATCATGGTCTATCTAGACGTGTCACCGTGAGGGGAACTGGGAACTCCCTTGAGTTCTAACCCAAAGTGCAAATGTGAAAAGGAGGAAGACCTCAGGCAATTTGGAACTTCAAGAAAAAAAAAATCTGCAATGGAAAGGAAAAAACATAACTGCAAGGGGAGTCAAAATCGGTCCCCGTGGTGGGAAGCTACTCTCTGATGCTTAAAAAAATAAGCATCTATTCCCTTGTCCAGAGCAATATTTAGTAGTATTTCTGTAGCAATTTCTATACATGTGCTCATTTATCTTGCTCTGGTCTTGGAGAATTAGCACATCTTTTTTTTAAGGCCATGAGGTGTGTGATAATGTATAAATTCGGGGTTGTTTTCGAGAGAGAGCTCTACAGATGTTAACTTGGATAATTCTCATCGTCCTCAAGGAGCAGGGAAGGCTTGACCCTCAACGGGTGCCTGCAGGTCCCCGCCAAGGAGCCTCCCACACTTACCATCCTCCTCGGCCTCAGCCTGGGGCTCGTCCTCGGCCTCGCTGTCGTTTTCAGCCACCTCCTCAGCCTCGTTCTCGCCCTCGCCCAAGCCCTCGCCCAAGCCCTCGTCCTCACCCTCGGTGGCCAAGCTGGGATCCTGGACCGTGGGGACGTTGATCCCGAACGTTGACTGGAGGCCCGCCAGCAGCAGCCAGTCGACTGTCAGCAGCAGCCCGTTGGAGCAGCCTGCGCCCCCGGAGCCCATGGTTCTCGGCCCGCACGACCGCCCAAGGTGCAGTCGTACCCGCCCGCTCCGGATGAGAGGTGCTTCAAAGAGAGGAGAAGCCCAACTCCGAACGCCCACACCGTTCCCCGGCAACCACTGAGGCATCAAGGAACATCACCATCGCGCAGGGCCCACGGAACGCGACGCAGGCCTGACCGCAGGGGTCCCGCGGGCCACTTCCGACGGCGCTCGGCTCCGCCCCGCCCCTTCCGGCGTTCTAGGCCAACCCGGCACGCTGGGCGGGGCCACGCCTTCGCACTTCCTCATTAGGCGAGCTGCCAGCCAACTGCTGTGGGTGGCCGTTTTCCCTCACCCTGCTTTCTGCTAAAAGGTGCTAGTCCTTCCTGCGTTTACGCCTCTCCAAACCAGACTCCCTAGAGCCCTCAAGCACTCTCTATATGACTTGGCTTCAAATTACTTATGCACAATAGCCAACTCGGCGTGTATCAAGAATGATTCACCGTGGCCTTGTTAAGTAGGTTGCCCCAAACTTGATCCGTATCTGCAGGTGAGGCTTGATTTGTAGAGGATATAGGGGTGCACTTTCTCTCTTTGATCTGAACACTATTGCTGTTGCAGCTCAGGCATGTACTCACGTTTTAAGATTTTGTGCAGTGCCATCAGCTCCGCGTGGGGCTTCGGTGAGCTAGAATGCGAGGTGGGGGTAAAGGAAATGAGAGGGCAAGATGCAACTTCTGTCAAACTAGTTCTTCTCCTTTCTCTATTTGGATAGCTGATGTTTTGGGAACCAAATATCGGACTTAACCTTTGTCCCTTGTGAATGTCTATCTTCGTGCTTTTGGCCTATTTTTTAAGGTCTCATTGAGATTCTTATGAAATCTGATTCTCTTGCCTTAATATATTAGATATTTCTCCCAAGTTTGATTTGGAAAAAGTTTCCTTCAGATCACTAACAAAATGTTTAAAAGGGTAACAGGCCAAGAATAGAGCACTAAGAAGTCAGTCTCTGACAATGATCCACTAATCCACACGTTGATTTAACCCAAGAATCAATTCTTTTACTAAAAAAGAGTCCTGTCTTTTACTAAGGTTGAATCAGACTGGAAGCAAGAATACCTTGGCATTCCCACTTGAATCAGTAGAAAATATTAGAGGTAAGTGTAACTCCCCACTGCCCTCTTGATGGTACTTGGTATCACTGTGTCCAATTTTGTCATAGAAAGAAATGAAATTCAGTTAGGTTCCTTCAGTTAATGGTGTTAATTTCAAGAGGGCAGCTCTAATTAATTAAAATTTCCTGAAGAATAGACTCATAGGCTTTTTGAGTCAAAGGAAGCTTAGAAATAATCTAACACTCCAAGTTCCTCATTTTTAGGTGAAGAGATTAAGAACTGGAGAGACGGGGGGCGGGGGGGTGATGAATTGTGCAATTGGGATTGACATGTATACACTGATGTGTATAAAATTGATGATGAATAAGAACCTGCTGTATAAAAAAATAAAATTAAAAAAAAGAGCTGGAGAGATTAAATGACTCACCCAAGATCATCCAGAAAATTATCTGTAGTGCAGGGCCTCACAACCACATTTCCTGAATGCTTATTCAATGCTTAGTGTTTCATATAATTTAAAATTAACAATGAAGAAGCAGTCAGTGGGTAGTCAAGAGTTCAAGGACTGAAAACAAATTAGGGTTAAAATTTTTTTATCTTGTTTTTCCACATTTCATTTTATCTAATAGCGATAATGTGGTATTAAGAAAATATTGGTGAATAGATGGTTTGATGGATTTCTGTCTCAGATTTGAAACAAAGCTCATTTGGCTATGTTTCTATGTAATATTATCCCCTACCTTGAGGTTTAATGTCTAAATTCTTATGACACATGGGCTGAAGAGTAATCTACTACAAGAGTGAACTTCAGGCATAAACTGGCTTTTGGAACATATGTACATCCAGCCTCAGCACACTAACAGCTAAGCAAGTAACTGAGAAATCTATTAGGGTCTTCAGAGCCACTTATTTGTAGCAAAAGTAGATTACTTGAAACAAAAAAGAAATTTTTATTTGAATTTTTCTTTCAAAAATGCTTTTAGTTTTGAAAATAGTGAGACAAGAACTGCTAAGAATGGTCAGCATTAAAGTTCAAATTGGTATTGGTAAGGAGGCCATAATAATATTTTATATCAACTAAAATACCATAAAATATTAGAGCAACTCACAAGATTGTGAGGGAAATTAAAATGAGAAATTAAGAGATGATCTTGAGGCACAAAGATGTTTGTTTCATGGCCAAATGAGTCCAAATGTTTTCTTTTTTAAATGCTAAGAAAAATAAGTCGTCCATTATGCTTTCAAGCACAAACTTGAAAAAGAAAATCTGTAGTATTTCATGGCAACATTGTTGAATTCTTCATATTTAGGACACATCTTTTTCCTGAAGATGGTATCTTTTGGTATCCTCTTTCCTGAAGAGGAAGTCCTGTGAACTCTAAGGTAAGTGATTTAATTCAAGGAACCATTAATGACTAAATAAACAGCTCCAAAGAGAATCCGGAAGGAAATTAAGGGCCTCAAAGAGGAGCTGAAAGATTTTACTCTTAAATAAAGAATATTCAAATAATATCTGTAATAGCAGCAATACTAGTCCCTTATAAAATATTGTGTTCCTCACATAAGTTACAAGAAAAGTATCTGCCCTCAACAAACTTATAGTACTTCTAGTTGAAGCATAAATAAGTGAAACAAACATTAAGGGCATAGTATCAAGAGGGGTTGACCCTACTCTGACCTTACAGGTACCAAGGACCAGGAATTACAACCTCAATCCCTGATTTGTACCTTTGACCTCCTTGCCTCAGTTCACTCAGCTCTCCTCACCCTGCCTGGCAGTAAGCATCTCCAACTCCAGCTCCAGTTTCCAAGGAGTAAGGATTTCAGCAATTCTTCTGTGACTCCTCTGCCCACTCCACCCCAAAGTATCTCACAGAGGTTGGTCTGACCTTACCCTTCCTGAACTTCCTTTGTGTGAGCACACTTGGCATGTCTGGAGGCAGTAAAATCATTCCTTTACCCAGTCTCCACTCCATCTCATGCTCTGAAAAGGAAGACCAATTTGAAGATTTGTGATATAAACACAAGATTCAAAAGCCCTGAATAGAGGATCACCATAAAAAAGAAAAAAGAAATGAATGAGAGAAATTACAAAGGAAGGATTAACAAAATGGAGTGACTGGCTGCCTAAGCAGATGAGGGAGAGGCACAAGTAAAGGGAGTTAAGGAAAGTCAGTAGATGTTTTGTTCAGATAGGTTAAGTTGGAGATCAAAAGGTTAAGGTTGAAATTAAGTTGGAGGTATCAAAAAAAGTCAAGTGGAAATGTCCAGTGACAGCTTGAGATGACCACACACACACACACACACACACACACACACACACACACAGCCAGAAGATGAAAACCACTGCCACTGAAAAAACATGCAGGAAAAATATATATGTACATCCACTTAATATAATATTCTAAGTATTGCTGTAATGTTACATTACAAAGTTATCAACATTGTTGTATAGTAGAATTTATGAAAATAGGTGTCTGGGAGACAAATTGATTTTGGTTTTAATATGCTTGAATTGGTAAAAAGCATTCCCCATAGTAACCCCCCAGAGAGAGGGCCATCAAACCACTTTTATCCTATTTCTAATCTTTAGGGGAAAAGAGTTTTCTCTTCCTGGAGCAAGTGTCTAAGAGCAGAACTTCCCCCCTGTCTTTTTATTTCTATTTATTTATTTTTTAAGCTGTGCCATGCAGCATGTGGGATCTTAGTTCCCAGACCAGGGATCAAACTCACACCCACTGCGTTGGAAGCATGGAGTCTTAACCACTGGACCACTAAGGAAGTTCCCTCCCCAATCTTTCTGTTTAGCACCCTTATTCCTGTTGTGCTCTCATTCTCTGTCCATCACTTAAAACTATATTGCTATATGGAGGAATTTCATGGTAGAAACTAGGAGGGCACCCCCCTGAATTTTTGTACATAGAAATAGTGGTTTCAAATAGTCATAATACATTCTCTCTGTCTATCACATGTTCAGTAGTTTTTTGCTCTTATTCCAGCCTTAGCCTCTACCACCCCTTTATTTTCTCATGTAATGCAGCTGCCCGCAAAGCCCTTCTTTTAAAGCCCTCCTTAAGGCAATGAGAATTTACAAAGTGTTAAGGGAAGAATAGTATCCAAAAGATATTCTTTCTCTATTTTAATAACAAGAATTGAAAAAGCCATTGAAAATTGAATAATATTCTAGAAAAATGTGGTCAGCATTTTGTGAAAGGAATAAGTGTCACATGTGAATAAGTTTTGACTTATTTGTAGGGCTAAGCCACATTTTCTAAAATTGAATAAGGTTCTCTGTCAGTGGTTATTCAGGTGATAGGTGCACAGGCACCTACATGTGCTACATGATTACAAAATAAAGTAGAATTTGCCCATATCTTTTGGTTTCCCCTGCAGTTTTTTTGATCCAATACTGTGTTTATTTCTTTTAGTTTTGAATCCGTGGTATGAACAAGTACTCTCATTTCCCTTAGTTACTGAGAAACCAGGTCTGTTCCACAATCCCATTTCAGTACTGTTCTACCCGTATCCACTCCAAACCCAACTTAACTGCTTTCCTGTTTCTTTTATCTAATTCCTCCAAAATAGATGTGCCCCTCACCCTGCATTCTGAACACAGACTCCCGGGTAACAAGCCTAAACCATCCTAATTTCTGAGCTCAAAATTTCCCCAAAATCTCAAGTTTGTAATTATACCTCTAGTTCTACTCCCTACCACCCCCATAGCAGAAACCCCACGGAGTATTACAGCTCCCTTAGTTTTAGGATGTATATTCATGATAAAAGTCTTTTATCAGATGTGCGTTTTGCAAATATTTTCTTCCAGTCTGTAGCTTAGCTTTTCATTCTTCTAGCTGTATCTTTTCAAGAGTAGAAGATTTAAATTTTATTTAGTCCAATTTGCCCATTTGTTCTTTTATGGGTTGAGTTTGGTGTCTTATCTAGGAAATCTTTGCAGGGTTGCAGATTCCTTCCAGAAGTTTTAGGTTTATGACACATTTTGAGTTAATTTTTTAATGTGGGTAGGGGTATGGGTTAAATTTCATTTTTTAACATGGGTATTCAATTAGCCTGACACCATTTGTTGAAAAAAAAAAGCACCACTGAATTGCCTTTTCACTATTGTCCCAAATCAGTTTTTTCTATGTGTGAGTCTATTTCAGAACTCTATACTGTTCCATTGATCTGTCATTTTTACTCCTATGTCACACTGTTTTGATTACTGCAGCTTTATTATAGTCTTGAAATCAGGTAGTTTCAGTCTTCCAACTTTGTTCTACTGTTCCAAAATTATTTTGACTATTCTAGGTCTTTGCATCTTTGTATGAATTTTAGTCAGTATGTCAATTCCAACAAAAAGTCTGCTAAGGTTTTGATTGGCCTTGAATTTACAGCTTAATTTAGAAATAAAAGACCTCTTATTGTTAGTGAGTCTTCAGACTCATGAACAAGGTAAACCCCTTTCAATCTTTAAAATTTTCTGCAATGTTTTATAGTTTTTAGCATATGAATCTTCTGTATCTTTTGTCAAAATTATCCATAATTAGGTCATATATAATGGCTTTGTTAATGGTGTTATTTTAAATTTCAACTGCTGATTGTTCATTGCTAGTATATAAAAATAAAAATTTGTATATTGATCTTGTATACTGCAACTTTCCTAAACACACTTATTAGTTCTAATAGGTTTCTTGTATATTCCTTTGGCTTTTCTATATACACAATCATGCCATCTGTGAATAAAGACACTTTTTCCATTCTAATCTGGATATATTTTATTTATTTTTCTTGCTTTGTTGCAATGGCTACAGTCCCCAGTCTGAGGTTAAATAGAAATGAGGTAAACAGACCTCTTTGTCTTTTTCATGATCTTAGAGGGACAGAATTTAGTCTTTCACCATTAAGTGTGATGTTAGCTGTAGGTTTTTTTGCAGTTGTTCTGTGTCAGGTTGAAGTTCTGTTTTATTCTTAGTTTCATTTTGTTTTGGTTTTTAATCAGGAATGGATGTTGGATTATTTCAGATGTTTTTTCTGTGTCTATTGAGATGAATTTTTTAGTTTATTAATATGATGAATTATATTGGTTGATTATCTAATGTTAACCCAACCCTGCATTCCTGGGATGAAATCTACTTCATTATGATGATTTATTTTATCTTTTTAATATATTGTTGCATTCATTTGGCTAATATTTTGTTTATAATTGTTTACATCTATATTCATGAAGGATATTAGTCTGTAGTTTTCTTGTAATGTCTTTGTCTTGTTTGGGTATCAGTGCAACGCTGGCCTCATAGTATGAGTTGGGGAATATTCTTTCCTCTTCAGTGTTCTGGAAAAGTTTGTTTGAATTGTCATTATTGCCTTTTTAATATTTGGTTCAATTCACCTGTAAATTATCGTCCTGAATATTTCTTCATGGGAAGATTTTTAACTACAAATTCCATCTCTTTAATAGATACAGGTTTGTTCAGGTTATCTGTTTCTTTTGGAGAGAGCTTTAGTAGTTTGTGTCTTCTAAGGAATTTCACCTTAGTTGTCAAATTCAGAGGGATAACAAATTCAGTGTTTATAAAATTTCCTTATTGTCCATTTATTATCTGTGGAATCCACAGTGATGTTACCTCTCTCATTTCTGATATTGGTAATTTATATCTTCTCTCTCAGTCAGGCTAAAAGCTTATCAGTTTTACTGATATACTCTCAAAGAACCAGCTTTTGATTCCAATGACTTTCTCTGTTGTTTTTATACTTTCTATTTCATTGATTTCTGCTTTGATCTTTATTTGCTTCTTGTGTCTAGTTTGGATTTAATTTGCTCTTCTTTTTCTAGTTCCTTAAGATGAAAGATGAGGTCATTGTTTCGAGACTTTTCTTACTTTTTAATATAGGCATTCAGTGCTATAAATTTCTTCCTAAGTACTGCTTTAGCATTAGCTCAGTTTCTAATTTGCTGTTGTTTCATTTTTATTCAATTAAAAATATTTTCTAATTTTCGTTTTGATTTCTTCTTTGACTCGTGGATTGTTTAGAAGTGTGACATTTAGTTTTCACATATTTGGGAACTTTCCAAATATTTTTCTGTTGGTTTCTAATTAGTTGTATTACAGTTGGGGACATATTAATATTTTGTATTATGATTTGAAATCTTTTATTAAGATCAGTTTTATGGTCTAGAATATGATCTATATTGGTAAATGTTTTATGTGCATGTGAAAAGAATATGTGTTCTTCTCTTGTTTTTTTTTTTTATTTTTGGCTGTGTTGGGTCTTCGTTGCTGCACACAGGCTTTCTCTAGTTGTGGCGAGTGGGGGCTGCTCTTCATTGTGGTGCGTGGGCTTCTCATTGCAGTGGCTTCTCTTGTTGTGGAGCACGTGCTCTAGGCACACAGGCTTCAGTAGTTGTGGCATGTGGGCTCAGTAGTTGTGGCTCACAGGCTCTGGAGCGCAGGCTCAGTAGTTGTTGCACACAGGCTTAGTTGCTCAGCGGCATGTGGGATCTTCCCGGACCAGGGCTCAAACCCATGTCCCCTGCATTGGCAGGCAGATTCTTAACCACTGCACCACCAGGGAAGTCCCTTCTTCTCTTGTTTGGTATTTGTTATATAAATGTCAGTTAGGTCAAGTTGATTGATAATATATGTCAAGTCAGCTATAACTTTGCTAATTTTATGTATACTTACTCTATCAGTTATTAAAAGAGAGGTATTAAAATCTCTAACCATAATTGTGGATTTGTTTATTGTTCCTTGCAACTTTATCAAATTTTGCTTTGTGTATTTTGAAGTTCCATTATTAGGGGCATACATATTTAAGATTTTTATGTTCTCATGATTAATGACCCATTTATCTTCTGAAATAACTATCTTTATCCCTGGTAATATCCTTTTCTCTGAAATCTACTTTTTCTTACAGTAAAATAGCTAATCCAAGATAGAGTGGAAAAAATAGTTATCTTTTGACTAATGTTAGAATGGTATATCTTTTTCTGTCCTTCCACTTTTAACCTAATTGTGGCTTTATATTTAAATTGTGGCTTTGGTAGGAAACATATAGTTGCTCTTTGTTAAATAAAATTTTTTTATTTTGAGACAATTGTAGATTCACATGCAGTTGTAAGAAGTAATGTAGAGAAGACCCATGTGCCCTTTACCCAGTTTTCCCCAATAGTTTGCAAAACTGTAGTAAAATATCAACCAGGATTTAACATTTACACAGTCAAGATACAGAACATTTGCTTCACCTCAAAGACTCCTCATGTTGCCCTTTTATTATAGCTACACCCACTCTCTGCTACTCAAATTCCTCCTTAACCCCTTGCAACCACTAATCTATTGTCCATTTCTATGATTTTGTCAATTCAAGAATGCTGTACAAATGGAATCATTCAGTATGTAATCTCTTGGGATTACCATTTTTTATTCAGTATGATGTGTATATCAAGAGTTTGCCCCTTTTGTTTGTTTGTTTGTTTTGCAGTGTGCGGGCCTCTCACTGTTGTGGCCTCTCCCATTGCGGAGCACAGGCTCCGGACGTGCAGGCTCAGCGGCCATGGCTCACAGGCCCAGCTGCTCCGCAGAGCATTTGGGATCTTCCCGGACCGGGGCATGAACCCGTGTCCCCTGCATCGGCAGGCGGACTCTCAACCACTGCGCCACCAGGGAAGCCCGAGTTTGCCCCTTTTTATGGTTTAGTATTCCATGGTATGAATGTAACACAGTTTGTTTAACCTCACCCATTGAAGGATACCTGGGTTGTTTCTAGTTTTTGGCTATTACAAATGAAGTTGATACAAACACCTGTATGTAGATATTTGTGTTAACATAAATTTTACTTCTCTGGAATAAATGCCAAGAGCACAGTTGCTGGGCTGTATGCTAAATGCATATTTAGTTTTTAAAGAAACTGCCAAACTGTTTTCCAGAGTAACTTTACCATTTTATGTTCCTGCCAGCAATGTATGAGTGATCCAGTTTCTTCGCATCCTCACCAACATTAGGTATTGTCACTTAAAAAAAAAAATTTTAGCCATTTTGATAGGTGTATTCTATGTTCTAACTACTAGTCCTCTGTCAGATATGTGGTTTGAAAATATTTTCTCCCAGTGTGTAGCTTGTCTTTTCAACCTCTTAACAAAGTCTTACATGGGGCAAAAATTTTAATTTTAAGGAAGTCCAATTTAACAGTTTTCATTTGATTGATCAGGCTGTTGATGTCAAGTCTAAGAACTCTTTGCCTGGCCCTATCCTGAAGATTTTCTCCTATGCTTTTTTCTGAAAGTTTTACAGTTTTATATTTTATACTTAAGTCTATGATCTATTTTGAGTTAATTTTTGTGTAAGGTGTGAGACTTAGAGTTTTGGTTTTGTTTTGGTTTTAGAGGGGGCAGGGTTTGCCTATGGATATCTAGTTATTCCAGCATAGAGTGTTGAAAAGGCTGTTCTTCCTCCTTTGAATGGCATTGGCACCCTTGTCAAAGATTAGTTGGTCATATTTGTGTAGGTCTATTTCTGGGTTCTCTGTTCTGTTCCACTGATCTATGTGTCTATCCCTTTGCCAACACTACAGAGTCTTGATACTGTAGCTACATAATTAATCTTGAAATGGGGTAGATTGTTTTCTTCCACTCTTTTTCTTATTCAAAAAAATTTATAGCTATTCTAGTTCCTTTACCTTTTCATATAAATTCTAGAATAATCTGCCTGTATCTACAAGAAATTTTGATAGGAATTATGTTAAACTTGTATATCAATTTGAGGAGAATTGATGTTTTTACTCTGTGAATCTTCCAATTGTGAACATGGTATTCTCTCCAATTATTATTTATATATTTGGTAGCTTTTACCATATGTGTTGTACACATTTTGTTAGATTTATTCCTTAGTATTTTTCTCTTTTTTTGGTGATTTTAAATGGTGTTGTATTTTAAATTGTTTCTGTGTGTTCACTGAAATATTATTGATTTTTATATGGTTATCTTGTATCCTATGAACTTGCTAAACTCACTTATTAGTTCTAGACTTTGTGCAGCTTTCTTGGAATTTTCCACACAGACAATCATGTCATATGTAAATAAGGACAGTTTTATTTCTTCCTTTACAATCTGAATGCCTTTTATTTCCTTTTCTTGCCTTCCTACACTGGCCAGAACTTCCAGTACTAGGTTGAATAAAAGTGATGAGAGCAGACATCTTTGCCTTTTTCCCAACTTCAGGAGGAAAGCGTGGAGTCTTTCACTGTTAAGTATAATGTTAACTATTGGTTTTTGCAGATGTTCTTTAAACAAGTTGAGGAAGTCCTCCTTATTGCTATTTTTCTGGTAGTTTTGTCATGAATGGATGTTTAATTTTGTCAAATGCTTTTTCTGCATCAGTTGATATGATCATGTGATTTTTCTTCTTGATAGCCTGTTTGTGTGATAGATTATGTTGATTGATTTTTGAATATCGAACCAGCTTTGCATCCCTGGAATAAACCCACTTGATCACAATGTGTAATTCTTTTTTATATGCTGCTAAATCCTATTTGCTACTATTTTGTTAAGGATTTTAAAATCTAAATTCTTGAGGGATATTGGTCTGTAGTTTTCTTTTTCTGTACTGTCTTTCTTTTGGGGGGGGCGGGTATCAGGCCTCACTGAATGAATTGCGAAGTGTTACCCTTCTATTTTCTGGAAGGGATTTTATAGAATTGGTGTTAATTCTTTAAACACTTGGTAGAATTCTCTAGTGAAACCATTTGGGCCTCAATATTTCTTTTGAGGGAATTTTTAAATTACAAATCAATTTTCTTTATAGTTGCAGGGCTATGCAAATGATCTGTTCCATGTTGGGTGAGTTTTAGTAGTTTGTGCTTTTTGAGGAATTGGTCCATATTGTCTACGTTGTCAGATTTATGGGTGTGGAGTTCTTTGTAGTATCCCCTTATCTTTCTGCTGTCTGAAGTGTCTGTAATGATATCCCTTGTTTTATTCTTGATACTGATAATTTGTGTCTTCTCTTTTTTTTTCTTTGTCAGCCTTGCTAGAGGTTTATCAATTTTATTGATCTTTTCCAAGAGTGAGCTTTTTGTTTCATTAATTTCTCTATATTCTGTCTTTAATTTCATTGAGTTTTATTCATATGTTATTTCTTTTCTTCTGTTTGCTTTGGGTTTATTTTCCATTTCTTTTTCTAGGTTCTTGAGGTGCAAGCTTAGATTATTGATTTGAGACTTCTTCTCTTTTCTACTGTAAGCATTTAGTGCTGTATATATTCATCTCAGCTGTAGGTGTGTCCCCGAAATTTTGGTATATTGTATTTTTATTTAGTTTAAATTATTTTTTATTTCCTTTGAGGTTTTCTCTTTGACCCATTGATTATTTAATAGCATATTGTTTAGTTTCCACATGTTTGGAGATTTTCCTGTCATCTCCCTGTTATTGAGTCCTAATTTAAGTCCATTGTGGTCAGAGAACATAGTGTATGATTTCAGTTCTTTTAAATTTGTTGAGGTTTGTTCTGTGGCCCAGGATATGGTTTATTTTGTATATAAATGTTCCACTGGCACTTGGTAATAATCTATATTCAGCAGTTGTTGAGTGGAACATTTTATAAATGTCAATTGTTTCCTGTTGGTTGATGGTGCTGTTGAGTTCTTCTATATGCTTGCTGATTTTTCTACCTAGTTGTTATATCTGTTGCTAAGAGAGTGTTGTGCGAGTCTCCAGCTATAATTTTGGATCGTCTGTTTCTCCTTTCAGTCCTATCAGTTTTTGCTTCACACATTTTTTAAATCTTGTTTGCTACATACCCATTTAGAATTGTAGTGTCTTCTTCGTGGACTGACCTGTTTATCATTATGTAATGTCAGCTCCATCTCCTCAACTCAGAGAGCCCATCAGGCTCTGCCTGGCTTTACCTTCCCTGTGCCACAGACTGGAAACTCTCTCAAGGCAATATACTGGGGCTACTGAAGGTTCACTTCATTTTTTTTTCATCATTCAGGAATGACTGCACTTCATTGCCTGATTGTCCGTGTCTTGAAAACTGTTGTTTCATATATTTGTTTCTTTTTTTTGCGGGGGGTGGGGGGAAGAATTGCTACAGATGGCAGGGTAAAACTGGCCCCTCTTATTCCATCTTTGGTGTAAGCCAAGTCTCAATATGAGTTTTATTAGTATTGGATGTAGTGACTCGTTCTCTGTGCTTCTGTTCTCTAAATGACTATCTAGGAAATTCAGACCTTCAGAAAGCTCCAATTAATTATGAATAAGGTGTTGTCTAACTTTACATTACAGTGCAATGATATGGTTAGATCTCTGGGACATTCTCTTGAGAGCCAAGTTTTGTAGCTCCTCAGAGTCCACATTTTCTACACCTCAGATACCTCTTCTAGAGCTTCTTCTGTGAATGTTTATCATTAATTGACTAGTAGGTAGCATAGTTTCCTTATAAGAGCCAAGTATTTAGGGGGAAGTATCCAATAGACATCACTATTAGTCATCATTTCTAGACATTAGATAGCTTTCCAAGTTTAAGATGGCTTTTTCCCCAGTATATCTGGGTTGTAGAGGCTTTCATGCAATTACTATGTGATAACTAATTCTAAGTACCTTTAAAATAAATGAATCATTTACACTTACAACCTGAGTTTTAAATTAATAGTTGATTTAATAAAAATGCTTTTATTTGTAAATAGCACTAGCCGCTACCCTATCAGTGCAACCTGTCAGAGCATTGTGTATCATGATAGAATCATTATTCCTTCTTTCCAAGTGTTTCCTAAGAAAGTCTTCACTCCAAATTTAGGACCAGTTGATTCAAATAGTGGCACATCTCCTCTTTTCCTATCCATAGTATACAGTCGATGGAATTGTGAATATTATTTTGAGGTTATAGATGAAAGGTCATCTTATATTTGATTTGTTAAATCTTGAATCAGTCTTACACAGTTACTCTTGACTTTCTAATTAGAATATATTTGTATCCAAGAAGTCATAACCATCCAAAACCTGTATGCACCTAACAACTGGGTATCAAAATATAAAAGGAAAAAATTTTTGGAAATGAAAGTATAAATAGACAAATCCACTGTTATAGTGGGAGACTTCTACACCCTTCTTTGAAGTAACTGAGAGTTCAAGTAAGCAGAATTTAAAATTTAAAGATACAGTTGACCTAAGTAGCACTATCAATCAATGGGATCTAACTGACATTTATAAAATGTTCCATCTGACAGGAACAGAATACACATTCTTCTCAAGCTAACCTGGAACATTCATCAAGATAGATCACATAATGAGCCATAAGCCACACATTAAGAGAGATTTAGGGGCTTCCCTGGTGGCGCAGTGGTTGGGAGTCTGCCTGCCAATGCAGGGGACACGGGTTCGTGCCCTGGTCCGGGAGGATCCCACATGCCGTGGAGTGGCTAGGCCCGTGAGCCATGGCTGCTGAGCCTGCGCATCCGGAGCCTGTGCTCCGCAACGGGAGAGGCCACAGCAGTGAGAGGCCTGTGAACTGCAAATAAATGAATAAATAAATAAATAAATAAGAGAGATTTAAAAACAGAAATCATACAAAGAATGTTCTCAGACCACAATCAAATTAAACTAGAAATCAGTAAAATATTGTTGGAAAATCACTCAGATATTTGGACATTGACCAACACACTTCCAAATAACACATGAATCAAGCAATAAATCTCAAGGGAAACTTAGAAATATTTTGAACTAAGTGAAGATTAAAACACCACTTATCAAGATTTTGTGAAATATAACAAAAGCAGTGCTTAGAGGGAATTTTACAGTATTGAATGTATGTATTAGAAGATAAAATAGATTTTAAAAGTCAGTAATCTAGGCATCCACCTTAAGGAACTAGAAAAAGAAAAAAATTAAACCCAAAGTAAGCAGAAGAAATAAATAATAAAAATGAGAACAGAAATCAATGAAATTGAAAACAGGACATCAGTGGAGAAGATCAACAAAACCAAAAGCTTTGAAAAGATCGATAAAATCCATACCTCTAGCTAGGCTAACTAAGAAAAAAGGAGAGAAGATACAACTAATATCAGAAAGGAAAGAGGGGGCATCACTACTGATCCCATGGGCATTAGAAGGATAGTAAAGGAATATTATGAACAACTCTATGCCTGCAAATTTGACAACCTAGATGAAATGGACCAACTCCTAGAAAGACACAATCTGCCAAAATTTACACAAGGAGAAATAGACAATCTGAACAGGCCTATATCTATTAAGAAAATTAATAATAATTAATAAGCTGCCAAACCCAAAAGTACCAGGCCTGGGTGAGTTCATCAGTGAATTCTACCAAACATTTAAGGAGGAAATTATACCAATTCTCTACAATCTCTTCCTGAAAATAGAAGCAGAGACAATACTTCCTAACTCATTCTGCGAGACCACAATTGCTCTAATACTAAAATTAGACAAAGACATTACAAGAAAGGAAAACCTATAGACCGATAGCTCTCATAAAGATAGATGTAAAATTTTTCAACAAAGTATTAGTAAATCAGATCTAATAAGGTATGAAAAGAATTATACACTGTGACCAAGTGGGATTTATTCCAGGTATGCAAGGCTACTTCAGCATTCAAAAATCAATCAGTGTAATCCATTATATCAACAGGCTAAAAGAAAAATCACATGATCACATCAATAGATGCAGAAAAATCATTTAACAAAATCTAACACCCATTCATGATTAAAAAAAAAAAAAAAAACTCTGAGCAAACTAGGAATAGAGAACTTTCTCAACTCCATATAGAACATGTACAAAAACTCTACAGCTAACACATTACTTAATGGTGAAAAACTGATGCTTTCTCCCTAAGATCAAGAAGAAGGCAAGAATGTCTGCTCTCACTACTCCTAGTCAACATTGTATTGGAAATCTTAGCTAATGCAATAAAACAAGAAAAGGAAATAAAAAGTATATAGATTGGAAAAGAAGAAATAAAGCTATCTTTGTTTGCAGATGACATGATAGCCTATATAAAAAATGTGAAAGACTAAACAACAAAAAATCTTTTGGAACTAATAAGCAATTATAACAAGGTTGCAAGAGACAAAGTTAATATATAGAAGTCAATTGCTTTCTTATATACTGGCTATAAAACATTGAAATTTGAAATAAAAACAATATCATATACATTAGCACCAAAAAACCTGCTTAAGTATAAATCTAACAAAATATGTGATAAATTGCAAAACTCTGATGAAAGAAATCAAGGAATATCTAAATATATGGATAGTCCATGTACATGAATAGGAAGACTCAATATTTTCAGTTTGTCAGTTCTTTCCAACTTGATTGTAAATTTAACACAGTCCCAATAAAAATCCTAGTTTGTGGATATTAACAACCTGAGTCTAATGTTTACATGGAAAGATAAAAGAATCAAAGTAGCCAACACAATATTTAAAGGAGAAGAACAAGTCAGAGGACACTACCTGACTTTGAGATTTAATATAAAGCTACATAATCAAGACAATGTGATATTGCCCCTCCTCCTGCCAAGAAAAAAAAAGATAAGTAGTTCAGTGGAACAGCAGAGAGCCCAGAAATAGACCCAAACAAATATAGTCAACAGAGCTTTGACAGAGGAGCAAAATCAATCCAGTGGAGAAAGGATAATGTTTACAACAAATGGTGCTGTAATAACAGGTCATCATATGCAAAAATAAAAACAACAAAAATAACAACTTAATTCAAAGTGGAATTATATTTAAATGTAAAATACAAACTATAAAACTAATAGAAGATAACATAGGAGAAAATCTAGGGGACCTTGGGATTGGCAATAAGTTCTTAGATACAATACCAAAAGCCTGATCCACAAAAGAAAAAATAGATAAGTTGGACTTCATTAAAATAAAAAACTTCTGCTGTCAAAGACATATTAAGAGAATGAAAGGACAAGCCACAAGCTGGGAGAAAATACTTGCAAAACACATATGTGATAAAGGACTGGTATCCAAAATATACAAAGAACTCTTAAAACTCAGTAATAAGACAACCTGTTTTAAAATGGGCCAAAGATTTGACTAGATACCTCATCAAAGAAGATATGGCAAATAAGCATACAAAAACCTGTTCAACAGTAAATATCATTAGAGAATTGTGAATTAAACAACAATGATATATCACTACATACCTAAAATTCATTCATTGCTGGTAGAAATGCAAAGAAGACCGTTTGGCAGTATTTCTAAAACTAAACATATTATCATACAGTATCTTACCATATTGTCAAACAAGGAGCAGTTGAGCTCCTTGATATTTACTCAAAATGAGTTGAAAACCTAAGACCACACAAAAACAACCATACAGATATTTACAGCAGCAGCATTCATGATTGCTAATACTTGAAAGCAACAAAGAAGTGAATGGATAAACAAATTGTGGTACATCCATACCACAGAGTATTATTCAGCAATTTTAAAGAAATGAGCTATCAAGGCATGAAAAGACATTGAGGATCCTTAAATGTATATGGCTTTGTGAAAGAAGCCAATCTGAAAAGTCTACGTACTGTATGATTCCAACTATATAACATTCTGGAAAAGGCAAAACTGTATACAATAAAAAGATTAATGGTGATAGAAGTTTGGGGAAGGGAGGGATGAATAGGTGGAGCACAAGTGATTTTTAGGGAGGGAAACTGTTCTGTATGTTGTTGTAATAGTAGATTTTGTCATTGTTTGTCAAAACCCACAGAATGTACAACACAGAAGAATGAATTCTAATGTAAACTATGGACTTTGGTTCATAATAATGTATCAGTATTGGCTCATCAATTGTTTTAACATATGTACTACACTAATGCAAGATGATAATAATAGGGGAAACTGGGGAAGGGAGGCAGGGGAAAGAGTGGAGGTTTCCATTTACCGTACAGGAACTCTCTCCTTTCTGCTCAGTTTTTCTGTAAACCTAAAACTGCTCAAAAAATAAAGTATATTATTTTTTTTAATTAAAAGAAAAAAGGAGCAAGAAAGAGAGCTGAAGCAGGGAAAACAGTGAGCATAAGAGTACACTTTCCAAACTTTTTTCAACCTATTTCATGGTGGGGAGTGACCATCCAGGCTTTAGCTACCTCCAGACCTACTCAGAAGATTACAGAGCACAATATATCAACATATCTGCAGCCCATTTACAGGTTAGGCTGCAGAACACCTGTTGGGAGATTTTGCTCTAAGAAAACAAGAGAGAAAAAGTGAATTTTAATGGTAGTTTTAATTATTGTCATTGTGAAAAATCATGAGCTGTATAACAATTAATTAGCAAGTTGGAAATAGTTATTTCTATTGCTGGCCTGATGTGGTGAAATTGGAATGCTCTAACAATGCGGGTTTCAAAATAAATTGTTAGAGTTTTTCTAAAACAACATAGCCATAAGTCTTCAAAACTCTGTAATATTACATATACTTGAATACAATAATTTATTTTTGGTAGTTTATGCTATGGAAACGAACTTAATGAATTAAATTATTGTACAAAGATGTTTATTACTACATTATTTATAATAACAAAACATGAAAACTCTGAATATCCATATAATAGAAGAATGATTGAATAATCTTTGTTCATCAACTCAATGAGATGTGATGCAGCCATTACAAATCATGATTAGGAAGTTTTGTTACAGTTTGAATTGCTGTTAATAATAGTGATTACAATTAGCTCAACATAGCACTCTATGAAAAAGACTGAATACAAAAGCTTCAAACATTACATTCTTTCCTTTTAACCTCCACAATTTTGTCCATGCTCGCTCCTTAACTTGGAATAAATGGATCAGTGTACAGATACAACTACGTAAACATCATATGCGAATACACAGATTCTGGCAAGGCACTGAAATTTAAAAGCCACATGGTGAGATTTAGGATTTCCTTTTTTTAATTTTTAAATTCCTACCATTGTTTGTATAATAAATAATTGATCTTTTAATGACTAGCAGTGCTATGCTTCTTTTAATTCAGTAGGGATTTAAGAGACCTGAATGATCACCCTTGAACAGGCAGCATGGCAGTACCTACACTGGCAGAAAAATTTGAGAATTTAGGTACTTATCCAGGTAATTCAACATCCTGACCGACCCCCATCTCTACACCCCACCCCCCAAATTATCACTTTTTAAAAAATCATACAGAAAATTAAAACAGGTTTTTTTCCTTTAGATAAAACTGTCTCAACTCTCAACTCACTTTGCTGGTTACAGTCCGTTACAGCAATGCTTCTCAAAGTTTAATTGCATATGAATCGCCTGGGGATGTTATTAAAAGGCAGACTTTGATTTGGTAGATTTAGGGTGGGGCCTGAGATTCTTCATTTCTTTTTTTTTTTTTTTTTTTTTTATTTTTATTTTTTTATTTTTATTTTTTGCTTTATCACAAATTTAATCAGTTATATGTATACATATGTTCCCATATCCCCTCCCTTTTGCGTCTCCCTCCCACCCTCCCTATCCCACCCCTCCAGGCGGTCACAAAGCACCGAGCTGATCTCCCTGTGCTATGCGGCTGCTTCCCACTAGCTATCTACCTTACATTTGGTAGTGTATATATGTCCATGCCGCTCTTTCACTTTGTCACAGCTTACCCTTCCCCCTCCCCATATCCTCAAGTCCATTCTCTAGTAGGTCTGTGTCTTTATTCCTGTCTTACCCCTATGTTCTTCATGACCTTTTTTTTTCTTAAATTCCATATATATGTGTCAGCATACAGTATTTGTCTTTCTCTTTCTGACTTACTTCACTCTGTATGACAGACTCTAGGTCCATCCACCTCATTACAAATAGTTCAATTTCATTTCTTTTTATGGCTGAGTAATATTCCATTGTATGTATGTGCCACATCTTCTTTACCCATTCATCCGATGATGGACACTTAGGTTGTTTCCATCTCCGGGCTATTGTAAATAGGGCTGCTATGAACATTTTGGTACATGTCTCTTTTTGAATTATGGTTTTCTCAGGGTATATGCCCAGTAGTGGGATTGCAGGGTCATATGGTAGTTCTATTTGTAGTTTTTTAAGGAACCTCCATACCGTTCTCCATAGTGGCTGTACCAATTCACATTCCCACCAGCAGTGCAAGAGTGTTCCCTTTTTTCCACACCCTCTCCAGCATTTATTGTTTCTAGATTTTTTGATGATGGCCATTCTGACTGGTGTGAGATGATATCTCATTGTAGTTTTGATTTGCATTTCTCTAATTAGTAAAGATGTTGAGCATCCTTTCATGTGTTTGTTGGCAGTCTGTATATCTTCTGTGGAGAAATGTCTATTTAGGTCTTCTGCCCATTTTTGGATTGGGTTGTTTGTTTTTTTGTTATTGAGCTGCATGAGCTGCTTATAAATTTTGGAGATTAATCCTTTGTCAGTTGCTTCATTTGCAAATATTTTCTCCCATTCTGAGGGTTGTCTTTTGGTCTTGTTTATGGTTTCCTTTGCTGTGCAAAAGCTTTTAAGTTTCATTAGGTCCCATGTGTTTATTTTTGTCTTTATTTCCATTTCTCTAGGAGGTGGGTCAAAAAGGATCTTGCTGTGATTTATGTCATAGAGTGTTCTGCCTATGTTTTCCTCTAAGAGTTTGATAGTGTCTGGCCTTACATTTAGGTCTTTAATCCATTTTGAGCTTATTTTTGTGTACGGTGTTAGGGAGTGATCTAATCTCATACTTTTACATGTGCCTGTCCAGCTTTCCCAGCACCACTTATTGAAGAGACTGTCCTTTCTCCACTGTACATTCCTGCCTCCTTTATCAAAGATAAGGTGACCATATGTCCGTGGGTTTATCTCTGGGCTTTCTATCCTGTTCCATTGATCTATCTTTCTGTTTCTGTGCCAGTACCATACTGTCTTGATTACTGCAGCTTTGTAGTATAGTCTGAAGTCAGGGAGCCTGATTCCTCCAGCTCCATTTTTCGTTCTCAAGATTGCTTTGGCTATTCGGGGTCTTTTGTGTTTCCATACAAATTGTGAAATTTTTTGTTCTAGTTCTGTGAAAAATGCCAGTGGTATTTTGATAGGGATTGCATTGAATCTGTAGATTGCTTTGGGTAGTAGAGTCATTTTCACAATGTTGATTCTTCCAATCCAAGAACATGGTACATCTCTCCATCTATTTGTATCATCTTTAATTTCTTTCATCAGTGTCTTATAATTTTCTGCATACAGGTCTTTTGTCTCCTTAGGTAGGTTTATTCCTAGATAGTTTATTCTTTTTGTTGCAATGGTAAATGGGAGTGTTTCCTTGATTTCACTTTCAGATTTTTCATCATTAGTATATAGGAATGCCAGAGATTTCTGTGCATTAATTTTGTATCCTGCAACTTTACCAAATTCATTGATTAGCTCTAGTAGTTTTCTGGTAGCATCTTTAGGATTCTCTATGTATAGTATCATGTCATCTGCAAACAGTGACAGCTTTACTTCTTCTTTTCCAATTTGGATTCCTTTTATTTGCTTTTCTTCTCTGATTGCTGTGGCTAAAACTTCCAAAACTATGTTGAATAAGAGTGGTGAGAGTGGGCAACCTTGTCTTGTTCCTGATCTTAGTGGAAATGGTTTCAGTTTTTCACCATTGAGGACGATGCTGGCTGTGGGTTTGTCATATATGGCCTTTATTATGTTGAGGAAAGTTCCCTCTATGCCTACTTTCTGCAGGGTTTTTATCATGAATGGGTGTTGAATTTTGTCGAAAGCTTTCTCTGCATCTATTGAGATGATCATATGGTTTTTCTCCTTCAATTTGTTAATATGGTGTATCACGTTGATTGATTTGCGTATATTGAAGAATCCTTGCATTCCTGGGATAAACCCCACTTGATCATGGTGTATGATCCTTTTAATGTGCTGTTGGATTCTGTTTGCTAGTATTTTGTTGAGGATTTTTGCATCTATGTTCATCAGTGATATTGGCCTGTAGTTTTCTTTCTTTGTGACATCCTTGTCTGGTTTTGGTATCAAGGTGATGGTGGCCTCGTAGAATGAGTTTGGGAGTGTTCCTCCCTCTGCTATATTTTGGAAGAGTTTGAGAAGGATAGGCGTTAGCTCTTCTCTAAATGCTTGATAGAATTCGCCTGTGAAGCCATCTGGTCCTGGGCTTTTGTTTGTTGGAAGATTTTTTATCACAGTTTCAATTTCAGTGCTTGTGATTGGTCTGTTCATATGTTCTATTTCTTCCTGATTCAGTCTTGGCAGGTTGTGCATTTCTAAGAATTTGTCCATTTCTTCCAGGTTGTCCATTTTATTGGCATAGAGTTGCTTATAGTAATCCCTCACGATCTTTTGTATTTCTGCAGTGTCAGTTGTTACTTCTCCTTTTTCATTTCTAATTCTATTGATTTGAGTCTTCTCCCTTTTTTTCTTGATGAGTCTGGCTAATGGTTTATCAATTTTGTTTATCTTCTCAAAGAACCAGCTTTTAGTTTTATTGATCTTTGCTATTGTTTCCTTCATTTCTTTTTCATTTATTTCTGATCTGATTTTTATGATTTCTTTCCTTCTGCTAACTTTGGGATGTTTTTGTTCTTCTTTCTCTAATTGCTTTAGGTGCAAGGTTAGGTTGTTTAGTCGAGATATTTCCTGTTTCTTAAGGTGGGATTGTATTGCTATAAACTTCCCTCTTAGAACTGCTTTTGCTGCATCCCATAGGTTTTGGGTCGTCGTGTCTCCATTGTCATTTGTTTCTAGGTATTTTTTTATTTCCTCTTTGATTTCTTCAGTGATCACTTCGTTATTAAGTAATGTATTGTTTAGCCTCCATGTGTTTGTATTTTTTATAGCTCTTTTCCTGTAATTGATATCTAGTCTCATAGCATTGTGGTCGGAAAAGATACTTGATACAATTTCAATTTTCTTAAATTTACCAAGGCTTGATTTGTGACCCAAGATATGATCTATCCTGGAGAATGTTCCATGAGCACTTGAGAAAAATGTGTATTCTGTTGTTTTTGGATGGAATGTCCTATAAATATCAATTAAGTCCATCTTGTTTAATGTATCATTTAAAGCTTGTGTTTCCTTATTTATTTTCATTTTGGATGATCTGTCCATTGGTGAAAGTGGGGTGTTAAAGTCCCCTACTATGATTGTGTTACTGTCGATTTCTCCTTTTATGGCTGTTAGTGTTTGCCTTATGTATTGAGGTGCTCCTATGTTGGGTGCATAAATATTTACAATTGTTATATCTTCTTCTTGGATCGATCCCTTGATCATTATGTAGTGTCCTTCTTTGTCTCTTCTAGTAGTCTTTATTTTAAAGTCTATTTTGTCTGATATGAGAATTGCTACTCCAGCTTTCTTTTGGTTTCCATTTGCATGGAATATCTTTTTCCATCCCCTTACTTTCAGTCTGTATGTGTCTCTAGGTCTGAAGTGGGTCTCTTGTAGACAGCATATATATGGGTCTTGTTTTTGTATCCATTCAGCCAATCTGTGTCTTTTGGTGGGAGCGTTTAGTCCATTTACATTTAAGGTAATTATCGATATGTATGTTCCTATTCCCATTTTCTTAATTGTTTTGGGTTCGTTATTGTAGGTCTTTTCCTTCTGTTGTGTTTCTTGCCTAGAGAAGTTCCTTTAGCATTTGTTGTAAAGCTGGTTTGGTGGTGCTGAACTCTCTCAGCTTTTGCTTGTCTGTAAACGTTTTAATTTCTCCATCAAATCTGAATGAGATCCTTGCTGGGTAGAGTAATCTTGGTTGCAGGTTTCTCTCCTTCATCACTTTAATTATGTCCTGCCACTCCCTTCTGGCTTGTAGAGTTTCTGCTGAGAGATCAGCTGTTATCCTGATGGGGATTCCCTTGTGTGTTATTTGTTGTTTTTGCCTTGCTGCTTTTAATATGATTTCTTTGTGTTTAATTTTTGACAGTTTGATTAATATGTGTCTTGGCGTATTTCTCCTTGGATTTATTCTGTATGGGACTCTCTGTGCTTCTTGGACTTGATTAACTATTTCCTTTCCCATATTAGGGAAGTTTTCAACTATAATCTCTTCAAATATTTTCTCAGTCCCTTTCTTTTTCTCTTCTTCTTCTGGAACCCCTATAATTCGAATGTTGGTGCGTTTAATGTTGTCCCAGAGGTCTCTGATATTGTCCTCTGTTCTTTTCATTCTTTTCTCTTTATTTTGCTCTGCATTAGTTATTTCCACTATTTTATCTTCCACCTCACTTATCCGTTCTTCTGCCTCAGTTATTCTGCTATTGATCCCATCTAGAGTATTTTTCATTTCATTTATTGTGTTTTTAATCGATGCTTGATTCATCTTTAGTTCTACTAGGTCCTTGTTAACTGTTTCTTGCATTTTGTCTATTCTATTTCCAAGATTTTGGATCATCTTTACTATCATTATTCTGAATTCTTTTTCAGATAGACTGCCTATTACCTCTTCATTTGTTAGGTCTGGTGGGTTTTTATCTTGCTCCTTCTCCTGCTGTGTGTTTTTCTGTCTTCTCATTTTGCTTATGTTACTGTGTTTGGGGTCTCCTTTTTGCCGGCTGCAGGTTCGTAGTTCCTGTTGTTTTTGGTGTCTGTCCCCAGTGGCTAAGGTTGGTTTAGTGGGTTGTGTAGGTTTCCTGGTCGAGGGGACTAGTGCCTGTGTTCTGGTGGATGAGGCTGGATCTTGTCTTTCTGGTGGGCAGGTCCACGTCTGGTGGTGTGTTTTGGGGTGTCTGCAGACTTTTTATGATTTTAGGCCACCTCTCTGCTAATGGGTGGCGTTGTGTTCCTGTCTTGCTAGTTGTTTGGCATAGGGTGTCCAGCACTGTAGCTTGCTGGTCGTTGAGTGAAGCTGGGTGCTGGTGTTGAGATGGAGATCTCTGGAAGATTTTCGCCGTTTGATATTATGTGGAGCTGGGAGGTCTCTTGTGGACCAGTGTCCTGAAGTTGGCTCTCCCACCTCAGAGGCACAGTACTGACTCCTGGCTCCTCAATTTGGGATGATTTGTTGTCTATTCATGTATTCCACAGATGCAGGGTACATCAAGTTGATTGTGGAGCTTTAATCCGCTGCTTCTGAGGCTGCTGGGAGAGGTTTCCCTTTCTCTTCTTTGTTCTCACAGCTCCCGGGTCTCAGCTTTGGATTTGGCCCCGCCTCTGCGTGTAGGTCGCCGGAGGGCGTCTGTTCTTCGCTCAGACAGGAAAGGGTTAAAGGAGCAGCCTCTTCGGGAACTCTGGCTCACTCAGGCCGGGCGGGAGGGAGGGGCACGGAGTGCGGGGCGAGCCTGCAGCGGCAGAGGTCGGCGTGACGTTGCACCAGCCCGAGGCGCGCCGTGCGTTCTCCCAGGGAAGCCGCCCCTGGATCCCGGGACCCCGGCAGTGGCGGGCTGCTCAGGCTCCCGGAAGGGCGGTGTGGACAGTGACCTGCGCTCGCACACGGGCTTCTTGGCGGCGGCAGCAGCAGCCCCAGCGTCCCACGCCCGTCACTGGGCTCCGCGCTTTCAGTCGCGACTCGCGCCCGTCTGTGGAGCCCCTTTAAGCAGCGCTCTTAATCCCCTCTCCTCGCGCAGCAGGAAACCAAGAGGGAAGAACAAGTCTCTTGCCTCTTCGGCAGCTCCAGAGTTTTCCCGGACTCCCTCCCGGCTAGCTGTGGCACATTAGCCCCCTTCAGGCTGAGTTCTCGCCGCCAGCCCCAGTCCTCTCCCTGCGCTCTGACCGAAGCCCGAGCCTCAGCTTCCAGCGCCGCCCGCGGCGAGCAGACAAGCCTCTCGGGCTGGTGAGTGCCGCTCGGCACCGATCCTCTGTGCGGGAATCTCTCCGCTTTGCCCTACCCAGGTATGTGGGGAGTTTCTTGCCTTTTGGGAGGTCTGGGGTCTTCTGCCAGCGTTCAGTATGTGTTCTGTAGGAGTTGTTCCACGTGTAGCTGTATTTCTGGTGTATCCGTGAGGAGGAAGGTGATCTCCGCGTCTTACTCTTCCGCCATCTTACCCGGAAGTCTCTCGAGATTCTTCATTTCTAACAAGCTCCCAGGCGATGCCTACGCTGCTGGTCCAACAACCATACTTGAGTAAATAATCATATAGCATTTGAGTAATTTACTTATCTAGTGAATCCCGATAATTCATGTACTTATATATGTGTGTATACCTATGCATGAATATGCATATATGTGCATACATATACATACACACATACACATATTCAAAGCGTTCTGTCAGGTTTGGCCATCAGCATCAAGCAAATTTTGGAAACTGCCCAGTTTACACTGTAATATATGCTATATAGACAGCCTAGTATCCTTAGTGTTCTCATTTTTGAAACAAAGATAATAAAAAGTGGGTTACCTACCCTGAATTCTGTGGAAGAAAGAAAAGAATGTTGTGGAGTTAGATCATTGTTGGCAGAGGCTTGACTCGTTCAGTGATAAAAGCCAAATCTGGTTGTAAATGTTCAAAAAGCATCAGTAGACTTTTGTAACTCTTGCTAATGAAATTGACATTTAGCGCTTTTCCTTCTCATAGACTATGCTCAATAAATATTTGTTCAGTGAATGCCACATGAACAAATGCATGAACACCTACAGCTATGTCTTTGTAATGTATCCCATGCAGTAATTTTCAGCTACTGGCTGAAAACATTATCTTTTTTTTTTCTTCATGGTGTTCTCAAATGATAACCTGATCGACGTCAACTCTGATGCAAGTATTCATTTTGTAGAAAATCTTAAACCAGTGAAATGCTGTTTTCTATGACATAGTGCTTGAATTGATAATATCTTCCAGAGTCAGTGAGTTACTATCAACAAATTTTATTTTCCAGACACTGTCCTCAGCAAATATAATGCTGAGAGGTCAGGGCCCAGCTGCAGGGTGTAAAGAGGCAACGTCTGAAATACTCTTCTCACTTCTTCCTTTGCATAGATAATGCATTGCTTTCCCCTACTGAATAGGAATTGTTGCCATAGTAGTGCTTTAAAAACACTCCTAGGTCAATATCAGAACTGCAGGAAGTATCTTAAATATGCTATGCAATTTGTGAGTCTAAAGCTATACCCTCACTCTTGTTTATCTGCTCAACTGTAGATTAAAGATTTGAGCCACTCCTCATGACTGGTCAGTTCTGTGATGTGAAGAATTAGTCAGCCAACCAACAAGTGTCCTGTGAATGCTTCCCAAGCAGAGGACTGACTGTGCAAGGCACTAAAATACAACATGTCAAATGCAGAGCCTTTGGCTCCGCCAATCTAGAAAAATGCAGTGCCGACTGTACCAGGAGCCAGGATCCCTGCTGTCCCTTAAATGCACACTCTGATATGTGCCATATTATGATTGTTAGTTCACGTAAGGAAAATAAATATCTTTCCTTTTTCGTTGTCCTATTCATCTTTAGCTTCCCATCACAATTGCCAACCTGTCCACATAAATACCACATGCCCCCGGCACAAAGTATGAGAAATGAGTTGCAATTCCTTATATTACAGAATGTTTAGAAACATTCAGATAGTTCAGAATCAAGAGCTAGAAGAAAACAATATACCAGTTATGTGTCTGCTTCCTTTTGTAACAAAGCTGCACATACTTGGGCAGTGCTTATTATGTCAAGATGTAGATACTTATTCCAAAAGAGCCCATCATCTTCAAGTGCTGTTGCACGGAGCTCCTCACATTAGCCCACTAGTGAATGTGCTTCTGAGGAGCTGGGGAACGAGAGGCCTGAGTTCCAGCTGTAGCCCTGCTTCCAGCCGTGTGACCCTGAGCAAGTCATTTCACCTTTCCTGAGCCTGGCTTCCCATGTGTGAAAAAGATGAAGCTGCGTTTCACAATCTGAGTTCCCATCTGACTATAAAACTCTATGGCTCGGGCTTCCCTGGTGGTGCAGTGGTTAAGAATCCACCTGCCAATGCAGGGGACACAGGTTCGAGCCCTGGTCCGAGAAGATCCCACATGCCGTGAAGCAACTAAGCCCATGCGCCACAGCTACTGAGCCTGCGCTCTAGAGCCTGAGAGCCACAACTACTGAAGCCCACGTGCCTAGAGCCCCTGCTCCACTGCAACGAGAAGCCTCGCAACACAATGAAGAGTAGCCCCCGCTCGCCGCAACTAGAGAAAAGCCCGCGCATAGCAACGAAGACCCAACACAGCCAAAAATAAATTAATTTTTTAAAAAAAGATTTAATTCAGTGTTTTCCCAGTCATACATATTGTAGGAATAAATTCAAGAATTCACTTCGGAAGCTGTAACTTCAGAGAGGACACTTGTGTTTTCAATCATTAAATGTATATGTCTGTATATATACATATATGTTATATATATAACATTATCAAGTGAGCACTGTCAAGTAATTGATCAAGTTGCCTTAATTTTCTATAGATCTAAACTTAGAAATAAAATCAAGTCCAGCTATATATGGCTTCTAGCCATCAGTTCTATATGATTCCCCCATTGTGGACTTGATGGAAATTGCATGAAGTTAGTCCATTGACCTGTAAAATAAGATGCAGCCTTTAAAATGCAAACTATTCTCAGTATAAACCATTCTTTGTTTGCCTGGTTGCGACAGTTACTTTAGTTTATGAAAAGTGCTCAAAGTGTGGGCTCAGAATGCTAAATTATAATTTAAACATTATTTGGCATAGAGTTGACTGTGCTGCTAGGTGAATTCTTGTTATCTGAATATGGCAAAGTGCCATCTGCCCAGGTAATTGAAAATTGACTGTATTTTCTCTTTTTTTAAAATTAATTAATTATTTATCTATTTATTTATGGCTGTGTTGGGTCTTCGTTTCTGTGCGAGGGCTTTCTCTAGTTGCGGTAAGTGGGGGCCACTCTTCATCACGGTGCGCGGGCCTCTCGCTATCGCGGCCTCTCTTGTTGCAGAGCACAGGCTCCAGATGCTCAGGCTCAGTAACTGTGGCTCACGGGCCCAGGTGCTCCGCGGCATGTGGGATCTTCCCAGACCAGGGCTCGAACCCGTGTCCCCTGCACTGGCAGGCAGACTCTCAACCACTGCGCCACCAGGGAAGCCCCTGTGTTTTCATTAGTCTGAAATTTCTCTTGGCCCGCTCCTTTTCTCCCAGCCATCTCTGGCCACTTAACCTTTCCTCGGCAGGGTCTATTCCTTTAGTTGGAAAAAGTCAGAAACAATATTGTGTGGGACTCCTAGATAGCTAAATGTTAGAGAAGTAGTGATATTACATAAGAAGCATATTCAGGATCTTTCTGTTTGCTCAAATTAAGTGGAATGAATAATCGCGACAGCTTCCATAATTAAACAGAACTTTACACTGCTCCGTGGCCATAAGGCAGCATGCAGAACGAGCTGACGTGAGCAGTGTTCCTCCCTGCATCACTGTCCTTACGCACAGCTCCCCAAACAGAAATGCTGGTTAACACAGGACAACACCACAAATACAAGCCCAGCACAAAAGAAAGGTTAAAAATGTAGGAAGCAGATCCAAAGAAAGAAGCCAAAACCAGAGCAGCATGCAATGGATAGTGTGATGTAGCAGGAGCTCAAAGAGACTGGATGGGATGGAGGCCTCAGGCACTGCTGAAGGTTGCTGTCCTCCTTGGGCTTTGGGTTGGAAAACAGTCACCAGAAATCAAAACCCAAATTCTGTGACGCATTTGGGTGTACAACTTGGATTTATACTATCTGCATGATGGGGAAGTCTCAGGCCAAGAAACAAGCTTTTATAATTGGCCCAGGGCCATTGGAATCCTAGGGCCCAGAGGAAGGAGTTCCAACTGAGGGGATCTGGGAAGGTTTCCTAGTAAGGTGTTTGAATCGGGCCTTGAAGGATAAACAGAATTTCAATAGGCAGAATTAGGGGAGGGCCAGTCCAGGTGGAGACCTACCTGGAGAGACAGACAGGAGGGAGCACGTGGCATAAGGCAAGGAGTTTGTGAAGTGGGTGGAGTGAGAAAAACTGCTGAAATGTGTAGATTAGGGAGACCATAGGGTCAAAGTTTTTCAATGTAAAAATAACTAGTATTGTGTTCAAGTTTATTGCGAATGTCATAGTATAAAAGGCAAGTAACCAAGGCTTGTTCCTTTCTGCTGTATAGTGAGCAGTGTGACTAGTGAATGGTGTGAATGAGGGACAGGGTTGTTTAATACTGGCTGACCTCCCTCTGAGTTTTTTTGGGCGAATTATTGCCTGTCATCAGGTAAACAAACCCTTGGTGCTACAACTCCCCATGCAGCTTGCTACAGAGAAGGCCAGATGAGAAGAAGCTCAGACTTCATATAATTTGGGGCATTGGCTCTTGTTATTTTCAGTTTGGGGCTCACATTTACAACCATTGTTTGTCTGGTATGTCTTGTTTGATCATGCACAATCTCTCACTGAATCTCAGCTTTGGCTGCCTTGGGAGATCACTATCTATCTCATGATATCTTCCCTGGGATCTCCCTAAGGTGTATTTTATATAGTCTACATAGCTTATACTTAAAGTCAAATCATACCTAAAAGAGCCTTGGAAGGACATATGACTTGTTTCACATGATGGGGTGGGTGTCACACAGAAACTATTTGATTAATATAGGTCAGACATAGGCAAGCTTTTTCAATGAAGAACCAAATAGTATATATATATCTTAGGCTCTGTGGGCTACATACAGTTTCTCACATTTTCTTCTTTGTTTTTTTGCTTTTACAATACTTAAACAATGTTAAAATCAGTCTTAGCTCTCAGGCCTAAGATTTGGCCCACCAGATGTAGTTTGCCAAGCCCTGATATAGATTAATCCAAGGAATACAACGTTTTTGGCATTCAATTACAAAGAAGTCCAGAGCGAGCATGAGTGAATGCCCAAGACCCGGAGGGATGACGGTTGTAGTGCTGAGACCAGCTAACAGCGAATGTTAAGAACATGAGACCATGCTTGCCTGAACAACCAGAGCATCCATCAAAAGGAAATCATTTTCAAAGTGAAATCATGCTTGCGTGATGAACAGCAGAATATCAATCCAAACAGATGTGTAGGAGGCAATGGAAAGTCAAAACCACAGAAGAGTAGATTATTAAAAGCAAGTGAAGTTAAGTGCCGGAGAGGATATATAAAAGAACCTAGAATGGAAATTGAAGGAGGCTTCTACATGAACATGAAACTACCCCGCTGCGTCACACCCCAGTCTCAAGACCGGCTGACTACCTCTAGTCCAACTATTCGTTAAAAACTTACATCTAAAATATAAAGCTCTTTTTTTGGAGAAAGGGGGAAGAGAGATGAGAAAGAAGGAGAGAGAGAGGGGGGAAAGGTAGGAAGGGAAAGGAAAAGAGAAGAGAGAAGGGTGAAGGGACAAGGGAAGGAACAAAAACATACCATCTAGTAAACCTTTAAATACGTGTAAGGTGACCATTGGCATTTGTCTCAAGCCTGAAGATGCTGACAACAACAACAAAATATTACCTGTTTTTCTTCATTTATTTCCCACCAGGAGGTGACAGTTATCCTCCAGGACTGGTTACATGGCGACACCCGGCTGCAAGGAGGCTGGGAAATAGCTAAGCACATTGCCTTCTCTGATGAATCAGGAGCAAAGGGACATGGAGATTGGGGTAGGCTAAGATGGCCCTTGCCACGCACAGCTAATGTGACTGTCACCTCATGTGGTGAGAGAATATTTTTCACCCAAGCCAGGGATCTGATACCACAGGAAATTTAAGAAGTATTCAGAGCCTCAAGTATGTGACTGGCCAAAGTATTTTGGTAGATGGACATTAGTAAACATGAGTGCATTAAATAGAAATGAATGTAGGTAAAATACACTGCTCTTTTAAGCCACGCAAAAGAATGTGACATTAACCTTGAAAGAACAGCAGTAGTCTGGAACTAAACAAAACATAATTTATTAGAGGAGCTCTTTTGAAATCGAAAACAATCTAAAAAGTGCTGATAACCCAGACAGCTACTAAGTAACTAAAGGGCAAGATACACTGGACAAAGGGATTATTCATGTCCCAGGCTGATGGAGCGATATTTCATCACTCTACTCAGAATGGCATGCAACTTAAAACTTATGAATTGTTTATTTCTGGAATTTTCCATTTAATATTTTCAGACTGCAGTTGACTGCAGCTAGCTCAAACCAGGAAAAGAGAAACGCCGGATAATGGAGGACTACTATACTCACAGCGCAGCAAATGGCATGAGCTCCATGTTGGTGTCACTTCCCCCTGCCTCTCGCATCCAGTGAGAACATTGCGGAGGGGCCCCAGTGAATGCTGCACACACACCGGGTGGTGTCAGAACTGAAGAACCCTGAGCATTTGTATTGGACAGTAAGCAAATCCCCTCTGCTCCAGAAGAGGGCACTCTCTTCCGAGGCTGTTTGCTATACACACATGCTTGAAAAGACAGTTCAGAACAGGAGGGCAGATATGCCTCTGCTCACAAGAAATGCAGAACATGAAAAACACCCATAGAGAATTGCCTCCCAACATCCAGCACCTCTCTCTCTGTATTCTCTTATTTGTTTACTTTTTATTGTCTTTTGCTCCCACCAGAACATGAGCCCCATGAGAACAGGGACCTTCTCTGCTCGGTCTCTGCTCTTTCCCCTACTGTCTAAAACAGCACTTAGCAGATAGTAGAAGTTCAGTAAACACACGTTGACCAAATAAATCTCTCACAATCTTACTTGTTCTTCAAGATCCAGCTTACCCAGCCTTCAGAGGAGCCATACCAGATCCCTGGAATTGAGATTTAGTGTTTAGGCATCTGGGCTTTCATAATACTTATCCTTTAAGCATGGCTCTTGGAGTTGAACCTTTTGTGTTATAATTCTTTTGGTTCATGTTTGTTTGACTAGTCTGAAAATTTTCTGAAGGCAGGGATGGAGTCTTATTTATAGGGCTTAGACTAGGTTGAAGCAATTGAAGCACCTCGGGTGCAAAATTTAAGGAGGCACTCGCTCTCATGTTCATGCAGGTGTCCCAGGTGCCTTGCTTGCCTCACCCTCATCCAGCCCTGTTTATTTATCTTTATATCCTCAGAACCCGCTAGGGTGGCTCTCGTCTAGTAGATCACCAATGTTTTTTTTCCATTAAAATGAATAGAATTTAAAGGATCACAAACAAAAAGTGTTTGAGACCTATGTGTTTAGCACCTGTATCTGGTATTGCCCCTTGGCCCCTTCAGAGTCATGCTCCACCACTGTGTTTCACTTTGTGCCACAGAGGCTGACTTGTATGAGCTGCACCAAAAGGCATTCTTGCCTCTAGCTTCTAGTTGGGCTTGGTCGGGGGCCACTCCCGGTAGGATTTGGAAGGGCAGGAGGAGAATGTGGTATATACTCCCCCAAATCCCTCCCTGCAAGGTCACCTTGGATTGAATGTGTCCCCAACAAAGACCTAGCTCTTGTCAGTCAGTCCTGTCTCCTGGTCACAGTTACTCTCTTCAGGCTTCAGTAGTTGCTTCCTTGCCTTGCTCCCTCCTGCCTGCGATGGTGATGGCTCCCACTGTGGCTAGCCCTGGAATGCATTCCCAAATCTTTTTGTCTGTCTCAACGCTGCCTGCACCTTTTTATGAGTTCATTTATTGAAACTCTTTCAGTTACTTTGTTTGAGTGTTATTATTTTTTTCTACTGGGTTTCCAAAAGACTACAATAGTGGACCTCAAGAGACTTTACAATAAACATGGGAAAAAGCAAAGATATGAAATATACCACTTAAAAATTTTAAATATAAAAGATGCCATTTTAAAAGAAAATTTGACAGCAACTATATGGCATTTTATTGATTTCAACCAAATGGATTTAATTTCAATGGATCACGATACCTAAAATTGATGAAGTAATGAAATTAGGCCAAAGGGGAACTTGTTTGAAGGCTGGGAAGATTGGTGATGTGTTATGGATGATGGATGCTGGGAGGGGAGGGGGGTATTTTTATATTCACCTTTATGTCACTAATAAGTTAATAGCAAATAGATATATCCGAATTAAAATGCTCAATTATAAGATTACAGAAGACCTTAGATGACTCTAAGAATTATTAGGGCATGCAGACTTTACAGAGTCTGGAAACTAAAGGATGCTATTCAAAATTTGTAAAATTATTTTAATGATTAACATTATAAGCATAAACAGTCTTAATACAAAATGGCATAAATGGTCCCAGCTAGTAAAAGGAAAGCTTTGATTGAATAGAAAACGGCTAAAGTTGATATACTGTTTCATCTGGGAAACTCAATTACCAAAAAGTAGAAAAGCCTATTGATTAATAGATGGTTTTAACAATGGTTTTATGCTTTGGTCTCTACAAATAGAGTGAGAGGTGATGGAATTTTGCTAATTAAATTCGTAACATCTTAATAAGCCCCGAGAATTTTGGAATAATAGCAGGTTTATGCTGATGTGGGGCTGACATGTTACTTTAGATTCTGTCTCTTCTAATGGCATCATTAAAAAAAAAAATCTTTGGATAAAATGGGAAAAGCAGTTCCTTAACCCCTTTTTCCCTACGAGTCATTACCTACAGAAAGAATGTGATTTGCCTGTTACATTTTAAGCTTGTTTAGAAGCTACAGAGCCACATTGAATTGTTATGCAGATAATTGAATCCTGAGACTTTCTCTTCATGCAAGGAATCCAAAAAATTGATGTGCGAGGATGAATTATCCTGGTTAGGGTCTCATTTCTGGACTTTGCAGTAATTGCAGGTTAAAATTCACCTGACATTTAATGAACAGCAGCTGATTCCAAGGTATCCCATATGCTGTCTCAGCTAATCTTCCTAACACCTTTGTAGTACAGGTATCAATTGCATCTTACAGATGAGGAGACTCAAGTTCACGGAGGTTTATAACTTGCCATGGAGTTGCACTTGAACCCACACCCCGTTACTTTAAGTCCCACACAGTTTCCTCTAAAACATATGGACAAATAAATGAGAAACGAAACTTGAACATGGGTGTCAAGGACGCAAACTCCAAGTAAACACCAGCAGCCCAGGAATGAATTTGCGCCTCCAAAGTTGTAACTGAAAATGCCTTGAATTTTACTGAGGAGTCTATCCTTGGGCTCTCAGAGCAGAGGGGAGAGTAAGTTTACATTAGAACTGCTTTATTTTTCTTGTGTGTTACCTGTCACTTTCTCTGGAAACTATTTACCATTTTTTACCTGATTTTTTTGAGAACTAAAGGGAATATGACAGGAAATGGTCACCAGTTAAAAAGTGACTCATGGTTTATCTAAGGAATATGGAGAGACTTTCCAGAAGACTACATTTGCCTTTGCCGGTATACAGATAAACATTTGATTTTACATATAGAAGATCAAAACTGAAAGGGAACAAACAACAATTTAAAATTCCAATGCCTGAAATATTACTCAGCCATAAAAAGAAACGAAATTGAGTTATTTGTAGTGAGGTGAATGGACCTAGAGTCTGTCATACAGAGTGAAGTAAGTCGGAAAGAGAAAAACAAATACCATATGCTAACACATATATATGGAATCTAAAAAAAAAAAAAAAAAGTCATGAAGAACCTAGGGGCAGGACAGGAATAAAGACACAGAGGTAGAGAATGGACTTGAGGACATGGGAGGGGGAAAGGTAAGCTGGGACAAAGTGAGAGAGTGGCATGGACATATATACACTACCAAATGTAAAATAGATAGCTAGTGGGAAGCAGCCGCATAGCACAGGGAGATCAGCTTGGTGCTTTGTGACCACCTAGAGGGGTGGGATAGGGAGGGTGGGTGGGAGATGCAAGAGGGAGGGCATATGAGGATATACGCATGCATATAGCTGATTCACTTTGTTATACAGCAGAAACTAACACAACAATGTAAAGCAATTATACTTCAATAAAGATGTTAAAAAAATTCCAATGCCTGAGAAAAAAAATATATCCAAAGAGATAATTCCTCAGGCGTTTACTGTCTCTTATTCACAGAGAAAAGAATGCATACGATTGAAAATATAGGAGAAAACTGAAAGAAGCAGGAGGTGGAAAGAGACGGAACAGAATAGCTGTTGTCTAGCAGAGAGCAGATGCTTCGCAGTTGGTAAGTGGCGTGTGACTTAGTAGAACCAAAATAAATGACATATTGGTCCAGAGAGAAAACTGCCATAAGTGTAAGCTGGCCAGAAAAATGAAGAGCTATAGAATGTGTTCAAGGAAATGTGATTTTCATTTGCATTTTCCCCTTGGTTTGACTTTGTACCTCACACCCCTAATCTCCTGCACACTAAGCAGTGAAATGAGTTTCTTTCTAGACTCTTTCAGCAACCCACCCAAACACTGGTTCATAGGCGCCCAACAGAAACCAATCTGTATAAAAGCCCCCGAAACCCCAGAGAGGTTCATTATATTCTTTTCCTTATGAGATATTTCTCATCCCGCCTTCTTGCCTTTTTCAGTCCAAAAATGGCTATGGCTTTCATTAGAAATAGTCTTCAATAAAACCTATTCTTTTTTTTCTTCATTTTTTTCCTCCAAGAAACCACTAGAGTAAAACTCTTACAAAGAAGGATCAACTAGTCTTTCTAGGTAAACCTACTAGAAAGAGGCAGTTTCTCTGTTATTCCTTCTTCAGTTGTTTAACCAGTGCCTTGTCATTTCCACACACCCTGGCGGGGGCTGGGGGTTCTGAGGAGTGGCACGATCCAGCTTTCAGCCTAGAAGGGAAGATAGGACGCACAGCACACTGTAGTTAGGGTGCCTCACAGAGAGGAACATCAGTGTAAGATAGCAGAAACATGGAAACTTAAAAGTTTTATAATGATTTAAACTGTGCTGTTTCGTGATTTGACGGCGGCGCTGTGTCTTGCAGATACATGTGTTACAAATGCTGACTGGGCTCTGGCTACAGAGTGTTGCCTGCAGCCCTCCCCTGCCTGTGATTCTGAGGTCACTTCTGCACAAACTGAAAGTGGCCTTTGTTACGGGGGTGGCTTTGGTAAGCAAGGCTCCTTTACAGTGAAGAGAAACTGCCCGTCACCTGAGCAGTTTCCAGGTGAGCCAGCACCCGACTCACCTGTCACAGCTTCTTACTACATCCCTTTAAATGTAGTGAGTTCTTTTTTTTTTTTTAAACTTTTTTGGTTAACACACAAATGAGAAAAATGCCCACAAGTATTTAAGACAAAGTGTACTCTACTTTGTATCATGTCTGTGTCAGAGGAGGTACCTCAGGCAATGGGCGAGAATGAGGTCAGAGCCCTGAAAAGACTGCTAAGCACAGAGGAGAGAGATTTTCCTTCTTTCCCTAAATGATTTCTCCTTCTGTGAAGATTTCAAAGTGGAGGATACAGTCCCCCGCTACCAGCACTGCCCCCAAGTTCAGTGTCAGCTGCTGCTGCTTCCCCAGAGGAAGGGGCCATGGGGGTGGGGACGGGGAAGCAGGAGCGGGGAGTATCACTCAGCGTCTCCTCCCTGAGCCTTCTTCCCACTGCAGGCGTGGCAAATAGGGGTACTCCGTGCCTCCTGGCCCTCCGTTCATTCTACTTTCTCTGCCTTGCGAGAAGTCCCAGAAGGTCACCAAGTGTATCATCCATCATGTCATCTTGCCAGAATACTCTCAACCCTGCTGAAGGAAGGCATGCGGTCATTAAGGGCTTTCAACACGAGGAGGAAGAACCAGATTATATATGAACCAAATGACTTCTCTTGGCCAGGAGGGATATTAATCTTGAAATGGATTTCCTAGAGGCTGTTGCAGGGTCTTCCTGCTTGGACACCTTGAAGGAGAGAAGTGGTACCATCATGTCTAATGCTAGATGGGTGTTGGAGGGAAGGGCTGGGAGGTAAGCAGCGTAGCCCCCAAATTTTCTTCCCGCTTCAGACGTCTATTAAACTTCTATTAGATACTGGTCACAAGTGCTTTTGAGAAAGTATTAGACATGAAGTGAAACAAATTGCTAATTGTTTACCTTCACTCAGATCACCTGTGGGCGTACAGCAGTAGTTGATGAGAAATAACAAAACTAATGGAAACTGTCTACTGAAGAGAAATTGCTACCTACCTCTCTGCTCCCTGTAGGCTTTCATAACCAGGAGAATCAGTTACCAGAAAGCCTGCTGGGGAAAATAAAGTTAAGGGACCAAAACCAGAAGAAATAATCTTTAAGTCAGTGACCCCATTTTAACCCCTTCTAAACAACCACAATTGCGCTCAACATTTCTATCGACTTAAATGAAAATGCGAATTGGGCCCCTCGTTCCCATTGATTAATCACACTGAGAGACTGATCAGCCAAGAACCCAACTGAATTAAAAGGCTTCTTTATTTGCTGAACAAGATAAATAAAACCTAGGAACAATCCTTTAACATAGACAGTTATGACTCAGTTGTGAACACTCAGCACAAAATGATCCTGAGATGATGGAGAGAAATGACAGCTATCATTACATCATTAGTTACTATTATTATCACATTTTACAAAAAGCTCATGGAAAACAAAAAGTAGATGTGCCACAGTAAAACTTACCTTGAGAATTTAAGATATAGTTAGAGAAAAAAGAATTCCGCCTTCCCCAATTGTGCTTTAATTAAATGAATGTTTAATACATACTGCTAACGTAATTTTTTGGCCTGACTGTAACTAAAAGGTTGAAAGGACTTGTACATTTTCTGAAAAGGAAAAGGAGATAAAGAAGTCAGGATACTGCAGCAAAATAAATACCGTTCTAGTTGATAATTATCTATCACACAATGCAGTAACTTTCAATTAACTTGGTCACAGTTTAATTGAAACCTAAGTTTTCTTTGATCGGCTCTCCAGGAAGCTAGTAATTTGCATTTGCATTGTGCTTAGGCTGTGTATTTTGTTCTCCCGTGGTTGTTATTACCAGGTAATTCAATAATGATTGCTTGTGACTAGGCCCTGATAGTCACAGAATTTATCGCCTCACTAGTGAGTGACCTCTGCTCAATTTCCTTAGGCTTCTCTGACTTGCCTTATTCACGAGGCACTGTTTTTATTTATTTCTTTATTTCTTTTTGGCTGTGTTGGGTCTTCGTTTCTGTGCGAGGGCTTTCTCTAGTTGCGGAGAGCGGGGGCCACTCTTCATGGCGGTGCACGTGCCTCTCACTGTCGCGGCCTCTCTTGCTGCGGAGCACAGGCTCTAGACGCGCAGGCTCAGTAGTTGTGGCTCATGGGCCCAGTTGCTCCGCGGCATGTGGGATCTTCCCGAACCAGGGCTCGAACCCGTGTCCCCTGCATTGGCAGGCGGATTCTCAACCACTGCGCCACCAGGGAAGCCCGAGGCCCTCTTGTTCCAGGAGGCCAAATACAGTTTTCAGTGGCGAAGGACAGCACCTGTCTTTAGATGGCTCATAAGTTAATGACCCTACAAGGGGTTATTACATTGCATTATACATTATGGACTGCATGTATCAGGCAAAGCAAACAAGAAAACAAACAAACGAAAAGCAAGGTGCTGTCCTGTCCCTGAGGAAGTCTGTGATCTGGTTTAGGAAGGCATGTGGGTGTCTTATCCCCTCATAAGGGCCTCCCAGCCAGACTTGCCTCCTCCAGCCTCTGTTCCCTACCATAGATCCACCTGGTGCGCTTCCAGCTGATCAGTCTTCCTAAGACTACTCTGATCCTGTTGTCATTCTCCGCAGGACAGCTGAGTCCAGATTCTTCAACTGATAGAATCTACATCATATGGTCCCAGGTACATAATCTCTTCTCCAGCCTCGCCCTCCACACCACGGGATGATGCTGGCTCCAGCCTCATCACCACCTGAGCCATCACCTCCCCCTCCTTGGTGCGGTCATATGCTACCTGTACTTCAAGTTCTCCTCCTGCACAAAACTTGTCAGAACATCCTAGGCCTCAGCTCTCTCTCCCTCCCTTTCCCATTCATGGGACTTTCTGCTTTGGCAGAGATTTCACTTAACAATCAATCTACCAAATTAAATCATTGGTTTCCTGTGTAGAAGCCAGGATTTACGCCTTCTTCATATCCCTAGGCCCTACCCCAACACTGTTTTTCCCTACCTAATATTTCTTAACAAATGATCATAAGTCATGATGGATGATGAGAAAAATAGTAAATAATTGAGGATGTAATGCCTTAAAACATTCCTGATATGTTGACACATACAATAGTTATATTTTAAATTTATTTATGTCTCACCTCTCCAAACTACACTATATTTTCTCTGAGAATCTAAAGCATGTCTTCCACTTTTTTGTTTTATCCCAAATTTTTAGCCCAGCACTGTGCAAACTGTAGAGATTTACTAAATAATTGCTGATTTAATTTAATTAATTTGGTATAGCTGACACAAATATCTACAAAATGAAATACAAATATCTATGCCACTGCTAAAGACTGTAAGTTAATTACCATTCTTCAACAATGTTAGTAGATTGTCCTTGCATTGACATTTCACTGCTCAGTCTCATGGGTTATTTAATTAATAGCTACTTGCCCATGAGAATCCATTAACATATCAAAATTGTTTTTTCTGAGACTTAACAAAAAGAATAAATTGTACATGTGTTTACTCTGTGCCTCTTAATTGTATTACTTTAAGAGGCATTACATCTGTTTGACGACGATGTAGGAGTCCCTAATAAGATAACAATGTGTACAAAACATTAGGTCTATAACTCCTTTGTAAATATAAGCATAATACATGAATTTGCTGATGGTTTAAATCTCTTCTGAAGTAAATAAAGGTAAAATAAATCAATTTGATTTTGTAGTACTTTGTCTTGCTTAGATAATAAATATAAAAATGCAGGAAGATACTCTAGGGTTAGTGTTAATTGTGTTTCCAGGAGTTTCCATGATTTAGTTACAGGTTCTTTACTTGTTTCTTAGAGTTTCTGTTGGTCTTTGCTTCTGGCACATTAGAGGAAGACGACTTCGGTTAATATGTCTTTCTTGGCTGTAATGAAGCTCTGTATTGGAATCATCTTGGCTTCTACTCCCTACAAACCAATCCATCCTCTATTGAAGTGAGAGCCTTCTAAGAAAAAAGAAAACTAAAGAGCAGCAGGCAAAATAGATCAATGTTCAAGTCTACCTAGTAAGCAAATGAACCAAGCCACTGCCTTGAATTGGGGCAGATTGAGCTTAAAATGGCTGCCCTGAGACACATTGAAGAACTGATGTTATTTGCGCTATTTCTTGGAATTCACATACTGAAAGACTTTATCTTGAAGCAAACAACATAGCTAAACATGAACAAAGGAAACCACGGTCTTGTTTTTTATACAAGACTAAAATGCAGTCCACAGTCAGGCCTGTCACCACTCCTGTTTCACTTAGGACCAGATCTTTTAATGAAATTATTGAATTATTAAAGAAGCACTTCTCACCAGCCCATCAGTCACTGTTTAGGGATTTATATTTCACAAACAAAAATCAATAGTCTCGTGAGGACATTGCTGCTTATATTGCAGAGCAGCACCATCTGTCAACACTGAAACTTGGGGAAATTTTTAAATGACGTGCTATGGAAGCATCTTCTATGAAGAGACCTTAAAAAAATTTCTATGAGTGCCTCTTAACTACGCCAAATTTGACACATATAACAGTCTAAGAAAAGGGCATAGTTAATAAAACTCAACAGTAACATTCTCAGCAATCAAAGCCATCATGAATGCAAAGTATTCTTGCCACCTGGGTCAGTCAAACACAGGAAAACTACAGTGCAGATTCAAATTCTGCAAAGGGCCAGCCCCCACTCCTCCATTGACCCGCACAATGCACACATGCACACAAATGTGCACATGCCTGTTCTGTGTGCGTTCAAGGCTATACATCAAAGGTCCAGGAGTGTAGAATCAAGCCACTCAACACAGATGTTTTTCTTACTCCAAGACCATAAATCATGGGGAGACGAATCTTCCTCAGAGGGTGAAGAGGAGGTGCCTCAGGAGACAGAATTTTTACCACAGAAGTCATGTGCAAGGTAGAAGCCAATTCTGATTGTAAAATTTCTCAAAATGGTAAAGATAATCTCCACAGAGGTTTTCCTCAAGAACCACTTGACAAATTGTTTAAATTCTGTGTCATTCAGGGTAAGAGTGTCACAGCAGATGTTTTTGGATACCAGGTTATAAAGAGTTGGTATGGAACCCACAAGAAAACATTTTCTACTTTTTCAACTCAAGGAGGTGGTACAAAGGGTGCAATCGAATGTGTCTCTCCAAATTTTATATGTTGAAACCTAAACCCCAATGTGATTTGGGGTGATGGGAGGTGGGGCCTTTGGGAGGTGATTAGGTCATGAGGGTGGAGCCCTCATGGTTGGGATTAGTGCCCTTATAAGAGAGGCCCCAGAGAGCTCTTTTGCTCCTTCCACCATGTGAGGACACAGTGAAAAGAACCTATGAACCAGGAAGTGGGCTCTCAGCAGACAAAGAATCTGCAGACATCTTAATCTTGGACTTCTAAACCTCCAGAACCATGAGAAATAAATGTTTGTTGTTTAAGCCACCCACTCTGTGGTATTCTGTGATAGCAGCCCAAATGAACTAAGTCAGAAGGATTCTTGGGGAAGCATTTTACTCCACTGAGAATTTGTGGAAATCACTCCAACCATTAAACCATTGCAGCTTCAGATGGGTTTCGACAGATATTCCAAAATCTCTTTTAAGAGAAATCAAAGTGCAGAACTTCTCTGGTGGCACAGTGGTTAAGAATCCACCTGCCAATGCAGGGTACGCGGGTTCGATCCCTGGTCCGGGAAGATCCCACATGCGGTGGAGCAGCTAAGTCCGTGCGCCACAACTACTGAGCCTGCGCTCTAGAGCCCACGAGCCACAACTACTGAGCCCACGTGCTGCAACTACTGAAGCCGGTGTGCCTAGAGCCCGTGCTCCACAACAAGAGAAGCCGCCGCAATGAGAAGCCCGCGTACCGCAACGAAGAGTAGCCACCACAACTAGAGAAAGCCCGCATGCAACAATGGAGACCCAACGCAGCCAAAAAAAAAAAAAAGAAAAGAAAAGAAAAGAAAATCTAAGTGTACAAGGTGAGCTTCTGTCCATTCTTTTGAACTCAGTCATTAGACTAGTATTCTTAGAGGAAAAAAGATGTAATGTTCTCAGACCTATTCAGTACACTGTACCAATGCTTGTTAGCTATAGATTACTCAGTCTTTATGGATGTCTACAATGTGTCAGGCACTATTTCAGGTCTGGTAACACAGTGGTGAGCAAAGCAGACTAGATCCATGCCTTCACGGAGCTTCACACTGGTTGGGGAAATGGACAGTAAGCATATAAATAAATAAATAAATAAATAAATACTATTTGATACTCATAAATACTATAAATAAAATAGAGTAAAGCAATGCAGTGGTATTCTGAATTAAAAGAATCTTAAAAAAAAAAAAACCAGTAAAGGACTGAATGTCAATATTATGACATAGTATGAGTGTGTTTTGTGTTTGGTAATTGCAATCATTGTTGCTTTTGTTGTGGTCATCCATTTACAATGCTTGGTGTCAGTTTATTTATCTCGTAAAAATAAAATACAGTGTGTGTGTGTGAAAAAAAAAACAGTAAAAGTTCTTTGAGAGCAAAAACCCGTGTCCTGTTTATCCTAAGACCCCTGGAGTCTAATGCTATGCTTGGTACTTGGTAGGTGTGCACATTTTTTCCCCCTTTAACAGTTGTCGAATTAATTCAAAATGCATCAAAAATAAGACATTAACTGAAGCAGGAATTTTGAAAGAAGGGATTAGAAATTCACGGACAAAGCTTAAAATCCTTGGCAGTCAAAATTCTAATGCAAATGGCAGTAAGCACAGGGAAAGCACTTAGAGGTGCTCTCTGCCAGAGGATACAGCTTCCGGTCTTCCTCCGATCAGGGCACGGCACAAAAACCTCCTCATCATCTAAACCCCAGTACACTCTGTGCTCACAGGAAGGAAGGGAGCATCAGCTTTACTTTGACTCAGATTTATTATGGCAGGACACCCAATTGCTTCATTACTGCTAGACATGAGGGAGATCCCAGGATAAAACCTAGGTGTTAAAAGCCATTTGATGCTGAACTTTCAGCCACACCTCCTGAGGGGTCAACAGAGACACCATGTGGGGAAAGAAGTCATCCTCCCGTAGACAGCAGGCTGCTGAACCAGCATCCCTTCCAACTCACCGATCGATAACGCATTACAGGAACAGGCAGAAAGAGGCCACAGGTTCAAGGAGGAGGTGTTAGATCATTTATTTATTTCTTTGGGTTGTCGGTATTAGCTCCCACAGACATGTTTATTAGAGGAAGTAGGGTTTGGTTGATTTTGTAGTTCTTAATTGTAGTAAGATCCTGTGTTTGTGTCATGTTAGTCTCTATCTATTTTTAATAATAATTTTTTTAAATCTACAGTGTCCATAGAGCAGAGAAAATTTTTGCAAACTCATTCATTAGGGCAGTATTTATATTGCGCTAGTAGTAGAAATTGTTCATTACAATTCAGGTTTCTTGTTTATTAGGATCATTCGTAGGAAATAACATCCTCACTTTTATAGGGCAGCCCTCTGTCAAAGACAGAGCCCTGGACCATGGGTCCTATATGCTCACTCATGCACTGGCTCTGTGACCACTGACTTCTTGGTCACATCTGGATTCAAATTTTGGCTCTCTTCTCTCTTAATTGCATGAGCTTTGGGAAATTACCCATCTTTTCTGAGCTTCTGCTGCCTCTTCCATAAGATGAGGATGACAATATGTACATCAAAGATTTTATGATAACTGAATAGCAAAGCATATTAGTTTGCTAGGGCTTCCATAACAAAATACCACAGACTGGGTGGCTTAAACAATAGAAGCCTCTCACAGTTCTGGAGGCTGGAAGTCTAAGATCATGGTGCTAATAGGGCTGGATTCCTCTGAGGCCTCTCTTTTTGGTTTGCAGGTGGCCATCCTCTTGCTGCCTCTTGACATGGTCATTCCCCTGGGCACATGTGGGTCACCAACCGGTGTCTCTTCCTCTTCTTATAAGGACACTAGCCATACTGGATTAGGGCCCCACCCTAATGGCCTCATTTTAACTTAATCACCTTTTTAAAGACCTTATCTCTAAATACAGTTACATTCTGGGAGTTGGGACTTCGACTGATGAACTTGGGGGGACACAACTCAGTCCATAACACAGTGTCTATAAGGTACTTAATAAATATCAGATTCTGTCCCCTTACCCTTCACAAATTAGGAGTTGTTCTAGATCAGCAGATCTCAAAGTGTGGCCATGGATCCTGAAGTTTAACAAGCTTCTTTCAGGGCATTTGTGAGATCAAAACTATTTTCACAGTAATACTAAGACGGAGACATTATTTGCCTTTTTTTCAGTGTTGACTTTTGCACTGATGGTATTAAAGCAATGGTAGGTAAAACCATCAGCCCGTTAGTACCAGTCAAGGCAGTGGCACCAAACTTTGCTTGTAGTCATTGTATTTTTCATGCATTCATGGTAAAAACAATTGCCAGCTTCACAAGAATGTCCTGGATGAAGAAGTCAGAGTTATTAATTTTGTTAAATCTTGATGCTTGAATATATCCATTTTTAATATTTTGTGTGATGAAATGGGATATGCACACATAAAGTATGTATGCCTCATACTAAAGTACGATGGTTGTCTTGTATGGCTAAGGTGTGAGCTGACCTGGTGGCCATTTTCATGGAACACCAGCTTACACACTTGCCAACTTTGATTTGATGAAGTTTGACTTACAGACAAACAATGGTTATTGGGACATTGGTATTTGATGACATTTTCTTGAAAATGAACTAGTGGACCTCTCAACTCAAGGGGAAAAAAACTATGTTTTTCAGTATTTGTTGCCAATAATAAAATTGGAACTATCAGGGAAAAATTGGCATTTTGGAAAACTCATATCTGCCATCATGAGCTTAACAGCTTTCCAATGCTGAGAGATTTTCCTGATGTGACTGGGAATGATATTTTTAAATGCAATTTTTAAAGTATTATATGAGGAAATGTGCCAAGATTTGGAAGATCTGCATAACTTAGTGAAATAATATTTTCCAAATGACCAAAGTATGTTTTCAAAACCATGCATGGGTAAAATCTTGGTTTACCAAGATTGGTAAACCAATCTTGGTTTACCAATCTTCATTCAAGATAGAAGGTAAACCAATAGATTTTAAAGTAAAAATTTATTGATTTGATTTCAGATGCTATATCTTGTTGAGCTTTGGTACGGTATCAAAGAAGAATATCTACAATTATGTGAAAACACTATTAAAATACACTTCTCTTTTCCAACTACATATCTGTGTAAAGTCAGATATTTTTCATATACTTCAACCAAAACAACGTATCACAACAGTGATTGCAGATACAGGTGTCTATTAAGCAAGACATTAATTTACAAAAATGTAAAACAATGCCGTGATTCTTTTTTCTTTTGAGATGTGCAATTTATTTTTATTTATTTATTTTTAATTTTTTGGCCTCACCCTGAGGCATGTGGGATCTTAATTCCCTGACCAGGGATCCAACCCGCAGCCCCTGCACTGAAAGGTGGAGTCTTAACCACTGGACCACCAGGGAAGTCCCAATGCTATGATTCTTAATATACTTTTTTTTGCTTTGGAAAACATAGTTGTTTTATGATATTTATGTTACCACATGATGGGTTATTATTATTTTTAAATGAATTAATACATATATATTTTAAACATCTCAGTTTTAACTTCTAATATAGCAAATATTTATAGGCATAACTCACATAAATAAGATCTCTTTAAGAGTTTTAAATTGTTTTAAAGAGTATAAATGGTTCCTGAGTCACGTCTTCCCGTCCTCCCAAATATTGATAACTGCTGACGTAGTTCACACTGCTGATCATATATGAGATGGTTCTAATGGGAGCACAGGTAAACGTTAAAAAATTTTATAACTCCAAATTTATTTTAAATTTTTATGGCAAATGATACTGGCTTACCATTTTTTATAATTTTATAAAGTTTCCTCTTTTCATACATTTATTTATATTTTAAAAAATCAGTTTAATGGAAACACACAAAAATGGTGATGGCTGTATGTGAATGACTGAAGTGTGGGAAATCCTGGTTCCCAGAATATGTTTTCAAAAGTGTATATTGCATAGGCTTATTTTTTCTAACTTGGGTCATCTCACTCAACATTTTTACATATGAACGATACAAAGAAGCAGAATTTGCTTAGAAAACAAATTATTATCCCTGGCATTCAGACCACAAAGTTCCATTGGAGGCCTGGATAATTGGTTTGGCTTGGCTATCTACAGTAACAATTTGAAGTGTCCATCTCATTTTGAGTTTTGTAGACTTAGTTCTAGTTACACAACAAATAACATTACTTGGTGAAATAGAGACCATTACTCCCCAGTTTATTTACTTTAATCTCACCAACAAGCTATGTCAACCTCTGGGTTTCATTTGGACCAGGAAACATCCCAAACTCATGTTGTGTGGACCTTGACTGATACCGCTCTTCACTTTCTAACTCCATGGACAGTGGCTTGGGAGCCAGTCTTGAGAAACAGGGGTGTCTAGCGGGTGGAGTGCTGAAGCCAGCATCAGGATACCTGATTTTGTCCTGAGGCCCGGACGAGTCAGCCTCTCCAGACCTGACTTTCCTTCTCTGCAAAACAAGGGTTTGAACTAAATGATCTTGCAGTTCAAACAGCCAGACTCAGAAGACTAGAAATAGCTTCTGGGGGAGCCATTTGTCTCAGAGACCCTGAAGGGATGGGAGCACCCACCCCAATGAGGTGCAACTCAGGCCTCTGAATGCCAGGCTGCCTTTATGGACTGGACTCCATTTCCATTTAGACTGTGTGATTTTATCTTAATCTGTGACTCTGCAGTGGCACCAGAACTTAACATAATTAAAGGAAGGGTTCTGTGAAAAATGCCACTGGTAGTTTGATAGGGATTGCATTGAATCTGTAGATTGCTTTGGGTAGTAGATTCATTTTCACAATGTTGATTCTTCCAATCCAAGAACATGGTATATCTCTCCATCTATTTGTAACATCTTTAATTTCTTTCATCAGTGTCTTATAATTTTCTGCATACAGGTCTTTTGTCTCCTTAGGTAGGTTTATTCCTAAATATTTTATTCTTTTGTTGCAATGGTAAATGGGAGTGTTTTCTTAATTTCACTTTCAGATTTTTCATCATTAGCATATAAGAATGCCAGAGATTTCTATGCATTAATTTTGTATCCTGCTATTTTACCTAATTCATTGATTAGCTCTAGTAGTTTTCTGGTAGTATCTTTAGGATTGTCTATGTATAGTATCATGTCATCTGCAAAGAGTGACAGCTTTACTTCTTTTCTGATTTGGATTCCTTTTATTTCTTTTTCTTCTCTGATTGCTGTGGCTAAAACTTCCAAAACTATGTTGAATAAGAGTGGTGAAGAGTGGGGAACCTTGTCTTGTTCCTGATCTTAGTGGAAATGGTTTCAGTTTTTCACCATTGAGGACAATGTTGGCTGTGGGTTTGTCATATATGGCCTTTATTATGTTGAGGAAAGTTCCCTCTATGCCTACTTTCTGCAGGGTTTTTATCATAAATGGGTGTTGAATTTTGTCAAAAGCTTTCTCTGCATCTATTTACAATAGCCAGGACATGGAAGCAACCTAAGTGTCCATCAACAGATGAATGGATAAAGAAGATGTGGCACATATATACAATGGAATATTACTCAGCCATAAAAGGAAACAAAATTGAGTTATTTGTGGTGAGATGGATGGACCTAGAGTTTGTCATACAGAGCAAGGTAAGTCAGAAAGAGAAAAACAAATACCGTATGCTAACACATATATATGGAATCTAAAGTTAACAAAAAGGTCATGAGGAACCTAGGGGTAAGACGGGAATACAGACCTACTACAGCATGGACTTGAGGATATGGGGAGGGGGAGGGGGAGGCTGTGATGAGGTGAGAGAGTCGCACGGACATATATACACTACCAAGCGTAAAGTGGATAGCTAGTGGGAAGCAGCCGCATAGCACAGGGAGATCAGCTAGGTGGTTTGTGACCGCCTAGAGGGGTGGGATAGGGAGGGTGGGAGGGAGGGAGACGCAGGAGGGAAGAGATATGGGAACATGTGTATATGTATAACTGATTCACTTTGTTATAAAGCAGAAACTAACACACCATTGTGAAGCAATTATACTACAATAAAGATGTTAAAAAGGGCCTCCCTGGTGGCGCAGTAGTTGAGAGTCCGCCTGCCGATGCAGGGGATACGGGTTCGTGCCCCGGTCTGGGAGGATCCCATATACCGCGGAGCGGCTGGGCCCGTGAGCCATGGCTGCTGAGCCTGTGCATCCGGAGCCTGTGCTCCGCAACGGGAGAGGCCACAACAGTGAGAGGCCCGCGTACCACAAAAAAAAAAAAAAAAAAGATGTTAAAAAAAAAAAAAGGAAGGGGTGTATATATCCCACGGGTGACAAGGCCTGGCTGCCTGAGCCCCAGGAACTGCGATTTCTAACCTTGGCGCTGACGCTGTCTCGGGACACATCATGTACCCTTTCTAAAACCTAAATAGCTTCCGGCCAACAGCATTAGCCCATCTCCCAGGACTGTTGTGAGAAGTAATTTCTAAAGATAGCACCGTAAAAGAGTTTGCAAAATGAAGTGCTAAACTGAAACTTGAGCAACACGCTGAGTATTCTTACCCCATGGAGCTAACTAATAAGTATAAATTTGCTATTAGTTGAAAAGTCCTTAAGAATATAACGACTTGATCAATACAACACCAGCAGCCTGGCAAATTAGCGTGAAGCCACAGGCCTGAGACCTGAAAGAAATTAAATTGGTGCTTGATACAAATTGGACTGTGAACAAGAAGATTTCTGGAAATTTCAAATCTAGCCCATGAAACCAGAACCATATTCTACACCTTCAGGGCTGGGTGCACGTGATGACTGGTCCACATTGTGACACATGTTACTCATACTATAGTAAATGTGAGAAGACTAACAAAAATGTTTTTGGTTAGCCCAGGAAATTCTAACATCTATCTGCAAGACTGACATACGAAATGTGCCTTTATAATGAACTTGAGAAGCTATTTTACAAATGAAAATAAAAAGTGTTACCGTTATTACTCGAAATAAATTTATTGATACCTTTTTAAATAAGTTCATTTAAACTAGGCAATTTAAGAATTAACTAGAGGGAGGGAGGGGCGGGTAGGGAAAGAGAGCGAGAGTGCTCAGTTTATTTGGATGCTAGTTTGTTTTTTTCCTCTAAGTCCTGTACAGGGCAACTTATCAGGAGAATTGCAATACCTATGGGGATGAAGGTGTGTGTATGTGTGTGGACAACACCCACACAGAAATTGGGAGAGGAAAGCAGCTGGAATAGTCAATTGAGCAAGTCCTCCCTGGAGAGTTGTAGTCATTCGTCCACTGGCTGGTGGGTCAGTTTTTCTGTTTACCTTTCCTTGGTGATGAAAGCTAGCCACAGCTGTCTTTAGGGCAGCCTCCTTCAAGGAAGTGCTTCAATGCTGGCATAAGGAAAGGCCTAAATGAATGAATTATAAGAGTTTTGGTCACTTCCGTGTGTCTGTATACTCCCTCTCTGCCTGCCTAGCACATCTTGCAAGCCCAGCAACAGTCCGTCCTGCTAGGACAGCAGCAGGCTGCCTTGATTGCCCTGTGTTCTTTTGCTGGATACAAAGATTTAGTCGTGGTCAGATTCCCTCGCCTCATTTCCATGGAGTTAAACTAAATGACAGTCTGGCACTCTGTCTTGTCTCTCGGAGTCAGCAGGAAATGGCAGCTCCACTGAGACCAATCTGAAGGGAAAAGATACTTTTTGCTAGAACCAGCCTACCCAAACATTTTTTATTCCACAGGTAGTCAATGAAGTATTAATGACTTAGAGATTTAAAAGCCCCCAAACAAAGACCTTATTCCAGGCTTCACCTTCCAGGTTTGCCCTTTAGAGTACTTTGTACCTACAGGCAAATATAACTCGGGAAACAGACGTCAAATTAAGTTATCCCAGAGTCTGGGCCATCTGAGCACAGGCTTGATGACACAAAGAGAGCGGGGTCTCCTTTCCAACATCTGCTCTACCTATCCAGCGAAGGACCAAAGATGACTGTCTGTTTGATCTGTTGATAGGGTACATTCCTCCTGCCCATTATTCCACTGCAGTGAGCTGAAAAACAGCAGTTCTTTGCCACTTGCCAGGCTGCGATAAAAGAAAACTCAGGGAAGAGGAGAAAAGGGAATCAGATGCTCTGATTATCAACCAAGTATGCACACAAAGCTCTCTGTGGAAAGCTTCATTCTTTTATGGGCGTTAAATAAGGGTCATTTTAACAGCTGTTACTCTGACAGTACTTGTTGGCATCTAAAAATATGTCAGAAGCTGTAATACAGACCAGGGATGAAACTGCCATTTTTTTTCCCAAGTGTCTTCTCTTTTCTTCTGAAACCTAGTGACCCACAAATGATAACTTAATTCCTTGAGCGGTGGAAATTAAGTCGTTAGTCTTAATGTCCAGTTCACTAAAATGCATCAAATGACTAAGCATGTGATGCAAAATTGTCAGAGTTAGAGAAAATAACATACTTATATGTAATTCTTTGAGAGGAGACAAATTGTTTGCAAGAAGTACCACCCCAGGTGCATTTAGTGAGTTTTGCTGGAGGGCTGGAGGTGGTGAATAGGTCCCCAGGGAATTTTTGTCTCCCTTTAGTCAGATGGTCTGCCTCTAAAACAGCACCCTGAGCAAATCGCCACCCTTCCATCAAAAAAAAAAAAAAAGTCAGAACCAAAGGAAGAATTCCTAAAAGTTAGGAAATTGAATGTTTATTTTTGCTATTGTTTTCATACTAAATAGGAACATGAAAGAAATCTTTCACTCAGCAGCTGCATCTAATTTAATATGAAGCTCCCCAAAGAGGAGTGAACAGGATGTGATGAGGAGCCATGAAACAGGCATGCTAATATTTTGTGAGGCATCTGGTACTGTTCCACCACCTAGAAATCTAAGAATCAAATTAGCAGACTCAGTTCTGCCAGAGTGATCGAATTATTGTCAAAAGGATTTTGCAAAGCAGGCTCTTCCTTCCCAACATCTGCTCTACCTACCCATCCAGCAAAGGACCAAAATTGACCGTCTATTTGATTTGTTGAGAAGGGACATTTTGCCCGTTGCTGGTTGGTCCAGCTACATCCTGCAGCTTTTATCATAAGATTCTTGGTTACTGAATCAGTCAACAGAGAACACTAACAAACGAGTGCACCCGTTGGTCCACATAGAGGTGATTTAAATATTTTATTTGAGTCATAAAATATGGAGTTTTAAAATTTCTACATATTTTGTAAATATGTTAAAAGTGTGTCAAGATGTCAAGTGAACACCCAAGCATCCCCTCCAGCAAATAAATAAAAGCAGTCTTTTTTTTTTTTTTTTTAGCCATGAAAGGAAGAGTGATAAGGGTTACCCTGACATTCTACTCAGAAATTTTTAATCTGCTTGAGAAGTATAATTTAATCCTAAAAAATTGCAGAGGTTACTACCGAGGACTGCTGCTCACCCTTGCCCTACTATTGGAATCAGATGACAGATTGCTGGGCAAAATCTGTTAGGCAAAAAAGCTGAAACGAAAAGTTGCCAGGGGCTTGACTTGCCAATGTCTTGGGAGAGGTAAGGAATGAAAGAGCATTTATTTGTCTGGGATGGAATGTGTATGCTTTGGCCTTTTCATAGAGTAATTTCTCTTCCCTCCAACCAAAATGGAAGCTGGAATTCCAGTGTACATCAATCATACTGGATTCGAAGACAACTGACTGGAAACTGACCAGTGAGGATGTGGCTTGTGTAGCTCAAATTTATGACGGTACATCTGCTCTGAGTGGTGTCTTGATTGGAAGCCAGGAACTCTTCCGTCAGCCACATCCATATGCTATGCATGTGTTCACTGCTACGCACATTTTTTAAATTTAGCTCTTGTGGGTACATGCTATACACTTTCCCCCTGTACGTGATTTTCTAAAATATGCTTTAGAAAATATACACAATCTTTTTAAAGTCTTTGCTGACTCACTGGGGGTTCTTTTGAAAGCCTTGAGTTAAGTAGTCAAAAGTGTACAACTAAACCTCCTCTTGGTCTGCTAAGATCAAAATCTACTGCTTAGTCTAACGCAGCTATTATGTGATGACCCATTAGAAAATTTCTTTTTTTTCTATTTAGAAGCAAACTATCGCTGTTTTTGGTGGACTATAAGTTGGTGAGAAAAGATAAGGAGACACTCATCCTGTCCAGTTTGGGGTCGGCTTATTTGTGAGTCTTCCAAACATGTTTCGTCTTAAAGTTTAGCCAAAGGACAGCAGAGGTTTCAACACTGCACTTGTCAGTACTGCCTAGGAAGTGTCTCCTTGAAGCCTATGATGTAGGAGATGGAGACTCAGATATTTCTGGTTAAATATTCAAGCAAATGTGTTACCCAGGAGATTAACTTCCACTGCTCTTTTTTTCACGTCTGAGTAGTCAAAGTCATCACCCAGGTCAGGCGTTCCTGGAACAAGATTGAGAAATGCAAACTCCACTTGTTGGCTGCAGCATTCCTGGAAGCCTGGGCTTTCATCCAGCGGACATTTAGTGATGACATTTATCATCTTTTTGTACCTCGGAAAACAATGTCATCATAACTGTGGATGTTTATAAGTATGTTTTTATTTAGCATTTAAATGAGCACTTTCAAAACATTCAATTTGTGTTTCACTTGACCCTGTAATCAAAATTCTATTTTTCTTCTCCTATATAGGCAGATAAGATGCCTATGCTTTCTTGAGGTCCTGGACTATGCTTCCTTTCATTTTGATTTTTTCTTTCTCCTTATTTTGCTTTCTCCATAGCATCTACACTCCTATGCAGACAGAAAGCATTCTTAATTAGTACCAAGCTTGAGATTTGGGAAACAATACTGATAGCTTCTGGATTCGTTTTCCTCTAATATTTTAAATAATTTGAAAAATACATCTAATAATGTAATGTGAAATACAGAATCTACAATTTTAGTATGTATATGCATTCTTAACTGCTCTGAGGCACCCTTTAAAAGACAGACTGCACTGAACTTTTCAAAGGAATTAGGAGTGTTATTTGAAAAGTTGATACTTTTAGAGTGGGTGACAGCAAAATAATTCGATGACAGCAACATAATTGATTAATTCAATAAATTCAGCCTATAAAATGAGCCAGTTTGGAATATTATATGGAACAAACATCTAAATATTTCACGTTCAGCCAGTCATCTTATCGTATGGCCAGCCATGAATTAAAGGAGAAGAAAAATAACCCCCAAGAAACGGCTTTATAAAGCATATTTCTAGATGTCTTCCCTGAGGAAGAATAATCTTCTATTAATCTAGCTGATATCTTTAGGGTCGCTGCATTTGATGAAATGATAAAGGGAAAAAACATTACAGGGTTTTACCCAAGGCTGGGAGCCACTGAGAACTACACTTGAGAATGGATAACATGACACACTTCATGAATCTTTCTTTCTTAAGGCTGCTCTATAAACTCAACCGTTTTCAAAGAAGCATTCAGAGTAGTATGAGACATCACATGCCTGACTAATAGTGCATTCCTATAGGGTCTAGTGACTCCCCCGTAGTCTTCCCAAGTCAGACATAAATCCATGGTGCACACATTAACAGCCTGGCCATCTCTGCTCTTGAAAGAAGTAGTAATGCTGTGTATTTCCTTGTGATAAAGGGTGAGAGACCAAGTTATCATTCACTTGAAAATCTTGTCCAGCTAGAAGGAAGCCATTCAGTTTCTCTGAACATTCACAAACATTTGGTCTTATTCCACATTCACCTAAAACTCAGCCTTTTTTCTCCTACCATGGAAGGCGCATTGTCACTTAATGCTAGCCTGGTCCCCATGATGGCTCTGTGTCCAATTCATCCAGCCAGTCACTGAGTCCTGCCTCTACTTGCTTCTAATTTCTCTCATCACCCCCTTGTCTCTGTGCCCACTGCTGCTGGCTTATTTGAGACCCTCTTCATCCTGGATTACTGTCATACCCCCCTCTAGCCTACTTCTCTACTTAATCCTCCATGCTGCTGACAGAAGGATATTTTTAACCTTCGATTCTGAAATAATTTTAGGCTCACAGAGAAGTTGCTAAATCAGTACAGAGTTTCCGTATACCACTCAGCCAGCATCCCTTAATACTCATCTAGGACCATAGTACAATTACCAAAGAATTTTTTTAACCAGACTCTAATCATGTCATTTCTTAGCTTAGAATCCTCCCATGGGTCCTCAGCACCTTCAAGATAGTGCAAATCCCTTGGTGTGACTGCAGTGCCCTTCATAGTCTGATCCACTCAGCTTCCCTGCTTTTCTACCTGTGATGGTTAATTTTATGGTGACTTGACTGGGTCACGGGACGCCCAGCTATTTGGTTGAATACTAGCTCTGGGTGTGTCCATGAGGCTGTTTGAGAGTCCCATTTGAATCTGTAGACTGAGTAAAGCAGACTGCCCTCCCCACTGTGGGTGGGCATCATCCAATCTGTTGGGCCTGATTCAAACAAAAAGGCAAACGAAGGGAGAATTCACTCTCTCTGCACAACTGCTTGAGGTGTGACATTGCTCTTTTGCCCTCAGACTGGGACTTATACCATTGGCACTCCTGAGGCCTTTGGACTCAGACTGGAACTACACCACTGGCTTCCTGAGTCTCCAGCTCCCAGACCACAGATTGTTGGACTTCTCAGTCTCCATAATCAGCTGAGACAGTTCCTCATAATAAATCCCTCCTCCCCACCTCTCATGCACACACACGCCCACAGTTCTGTTTCTCTGCAGAACTCTAATACGCTACCCAAGCTCTACACACCTTCTGTAGGAAACTACACATACTTTCTTGAATTTGTTCTGATTCCTCTGGGCCTTTGCACATCCTGTTTTCTCTCCTTTGGATGCTCTTCATTCCACTCTCCACCCCCACTTTCCAAACCTTCCTGCTTTCATTTGACTAACACTGACCTGGCCTTCAAGAGTCCGCTCGGTCCTGTTCTCTGACTCAGCACCTATGCATCTGTTTGTCATCGCACTGTCATACTCTGTTATCATCTCTGCTCACCAGAGCCTCTCCTACAATGTCTAGGACAGTAGCTGCTAACCCGTAATGAGTTTTCAGTATATCTAGAGCAGAGGCCAGCAAACTCTAGCCCCCGTGCCAAATGCCACCCTCCTCCTGTTTTGCAAATAAGGTTTTGTCGGAACACAGCCATGCTCATTGATTTCTGTCTTATCTGGGGCTGCTTTCGCACTACAGTGGCAGAACTGAGTGGCTGTGACAGAGATTATATGGCCCACAAGTAAAAAATATTTACTGTCTGCTAAAAGAAAAAGTTTGTCAATCACTAGTCTAGTGCATAAACCAAGAATCGACTTCATTTTATATTTGATTATCAAGGGCAATGTGTGCTAGAAGTCAATGAATTGGTCTAAAAAAGACCTTTTTGCAGTGAATTAATTGTCATCATTATATATTAAGTGGAAATTGGTAAAGATGTTTTAAAATAACAATTTCCAGTGGTGGCAAGGGTACAGGAAATGGTCACTCTCACCCACTGCTGCTGTGAGTGTAAATTAGTATATTATTTCTGGAGGGCAATTTGACAATACATTTCCAAAGCATTAAAATACTGCATAACCTTTGTTCCAGAAATTTCACTCCTAGGAATTTGCCCTAAGGAGTAATCATAGATTTGCACAAGGTACACTACCTTGCTCACTGAAGCATTATTTCCAATATGGAGAAATTATACCAGCTAAATACCACCGAAATAGCTAGAAGAAAAAAATGGTTAAATAAATTATATTTCATCAGCAGCCTGGGAAATTAATTGTAGACATTTCAAATCATAGGAAAATACATATCAATATAGGGAGATCCTCACAATATAAAGTTTTAAAACTGTAAGTGAAGTGTAATGCCATTTTGATTTTTTAACTTTTATATGTAATACATGCACAGAAACAAACAAAAAGCCTAAAAGGAAATATGCATGAAGGTTAACAGGAGTTATTTCTATTATGTCTGATATTTATTTTTTTTGCTGTTCATCTCTGAATTTTCTACAATAAAGCTATATTACTCTGGCAATTATAGTATTTTTTAGAAAGAAAAATAAGCAGTTCTCCCATTCCCTATGATTTGGAAGGATTTTCACTTCTTAAAATTACATAATTTCAAATAAAGCAGGTAAAATTAAAGATGCTCTTGCTGAATAGAGGTCAGGGGGTAAGAAATGCCTCTCCCCCACCATCCCCACATCAAGAGCATCAACACAACGCAGCTGGAACACTGACCAGGAGAAGGAAAGATTGCTCCCTTGGGCATGTCAATATCGGGGTAATTTGTTGCCTAAGGTCAACTACCATGAACCTTAAACAAAGATCAGTGGCAAAAAAGGCTGAAATCTGTAAACTTTCAGGGGTACAGGAATATGGGCTGAGCTGTCCACCTGATTTCAAGTAACTAGTTGTATTGATTTTTTTTCTCACTTTCAGCTGGATGTGAAATATTATGTAGACACAGTATTTGAAAACAGCCTCACACATAGTTGACCCTCCAACAGACAAGGAAAATTAAAATCTAGTAGGCCAAACAACTGCAATGAATGACGTGTGTGTGTGTGTGTGTGTGTGTGTGTGTGTGTGTGTGTGTTATGGTAGGTAGAGGCGGGGAGCACTATGAGTGCAGATGGAATTTTCTGATTCATAAATCCGTGGACTTTTTTGTCTGTGGGTGAAAATTTGTATAGCCTTTATTTAAAAATCTGGTTGAAAAATTGGTCTATTTTCTAAACTGTCAAGTGTTTCCTTATTTGCCCTAAATCAATCCCTGCCACTCCAGCCAGGCCCTCCACATTGCCTCCTATTCCCTGTTCCTTCCTATACCCTCCCTGCTCCTCCATTTCTCTACTTCCTCTTTCTAATATACGCTATGACTGTGGCCTGCTAAAATAGACAAGGGCGGGGTTTCTCAGACTGTGGTCCAGGCATCAGCTTCACCTGAAGAGCTTGTTTAAACAGCAAAACCCTAGAACCCGCCCCAGACAGACCAAGTCCGAATCTCTGAGGCTGGGCTCAAGGTTCTGTACCAGCATCAAGCTCCCCATCACCAAGCTGCTGCATAATAAAGTTTGAGGATTTCTGGTCAATGAGTGCCAGCATTTCTGGGTTGATCCATTTTTACTGAAACTTTGGTGAGATGAAATGACTCAGAACATAAATGTAAAGGCTAAAATGTCAAGGACTGTTGAGGAATCTTTTTTAGGGAGGGGGTGGTACCTTTTGGCTTATTCTCTTCCTCACCCGCAAAAGCCACATCAGTTTGCCTTCAGTTAGGAGAAGCAATCATTCTCTTAGGGAGGAGAACAGGGCTGGTCCAAGGGGAAATTAACTAGTAAAGCCATATTAATTGTTAAGGTCTTTAAGAATTTTGCACTCTTGGAGTACTTGATCTTTAAAAAGTTTCCTTGTTTTTAGCCCTAAAAGTAGCAATTCTAAGTCCCAGAGGGATTACTTTTTACTTTACTACCCTACTTTTTATTTGGATTTGTAAACCCATTCCTTAATCAATCCGCCCTTCAAAAAAATCTTTTGATTGAAATAACACCTTGACTGGGATTGCTGATTGGAGTTTTGTCTTTAAAACTTAATTTGGGGCTTCCCTGGTGGCGCAGTGGTTGAGAGTCCGCCTGCCGATTCAGGGGACACGGGTTCGTGCCCCAGTCCGGGAAGATCCCACATGCCGCGGAGCGGCTGGGCCCGTGAGCCATGGCTGCTGAGCCTGCACGTCCGGAGCCTGTGCTCCGCAACGGGAGAGGCCACAACAGTGAGAGGCCCGCGTACCACAAAAAAAAAAAAAAAAACTTAATTTGAATGAATGTGTTACTAGCTGGATAAGGTATGGCATTAAGTTTGGGGAAGCGGTATCCTTGTTTCTCCAATCTAATATGTAGTGATAGGCAAAGAGGGATCTCTTCTGGGGAGAAAAAAAATCTTTCATTTTTTCTTTCATTTGCATTCATATCCACGTCAATTTCAAGTGCAGTAATTACAACTCTGCAACTATATTCTCAACCTCAGTCTACATTTCTGGGGGGAAAAATGGAACATATTGTAATGCCACATTATTTTAAATTGCCAGTAGAGTCCATTCTATATTCAACTCCCACGCACTAACCCTCATCTAGCCACCATCTTACTTAATCTCGACGGTTTCAAAGGTGAGCTATTGCTCTTCATGAATATGATGGTTGACGAGGTACAGACTGCTGATCTGTACCTTTGATCTTTTTTTTTTTGGTAGGAAATATTCTTTATTCTTAAAACAGGATAATCCAGTGACTGTCATGCAATGTGAACATTCTCATGACTAGAGATATTTGATGATCCTATAATGATGTAATATAGAACATTGTGGAATTCCAGGTGACAGTCACTATTAGATAGTTCTGGCAGGGGGAACCAGGGAAATTAAAGGTCTGCTAGACTCCCTAGGAAAGCAAAGGGTCATTTCCAAGGAGGTCAGCTAAGAAGGGGCAAATAAGTACAATAGGTCTAAATAGGCAAGATGACAGCTATACGGATCATAAGGTCTATACCTGTGAGCAAGGTTGAACTCTGATCTGCTCATTTTAATTCTGCTGTATGTTTCTTATACTAATTTACACTCTTTGCTGAACATGGACCATACTTAGCCCAAAGGTAATAGTAATAACAATAATACAATTTATTGAGCACTTGTTAACGTTCAAACACTTTGCTTAGATTTTATTTTATTTAATTAATTTATTTTTTAACATCTTTATTGGAGTATAATTGCTTTATAATGGTGTGTTTCTGCTTTATAACAAAGTGAATCAGCTATACATCTACATATGTCCCCATATCTCCTCCCTCTTGCGTCTCTCTCCCACCCTCCCTATCCCACCCCTCTAGGTGGTCACAAAGCACCGAGCTGATCTCCCTGTGCTATGCAGCTGCTTCCTACTAGCTATCTGTTTTACACTTGGTAGTGTATATATGTCCATGCCACTCTCTCACTTCGTCCCAGCTTACCCTTCCCCCTCCCCGTGTCCTCAAGTCCATGGCTGGGTTTGATCTTAATAGGAGTTGAAAGATATTCATCAGACTCTTGCCTCTCTAAAGTTCTGCAGCAGATAACAAAATTGTGAAATGCTCCATTTAAAAGACTGAAGATTGACAAGCTCACAGCTATTCCCATTTTCTTCGTTCAGAGGACATTTTGGTATTGCTCTGACAGAAACACCTCTGCAAATGAGGGTATCGTAAAAGCTTTACCTAATAAACTGTAATGCTTCCAGACTCCCAGGTCAGAGAGAAGCGTTATAGTTTCTGTTGCTGTGTAAATGTGACAAGCTGCGATGCGAGCTTTCACTGTTCATCCCTGAATTATAAATTCATCTTTGCTGAAGACACTGCATTAATAGGGTTCTGCTTCTGCATATGTTATGTGTGTATGTTCTGTCTGTATGTGTATGATCATTAAAAGGATGGTATTAAAAAGGAGTGGAGGTACTCAAACACTATTTATATCAAATGTTGTAACATACAGGAATTTTCAAACATTATAGACCCCATGACATGTTAAGTACATGATCAAGGTTGTGCTCGTGCACACGTGTGTGTGTGTGTGTGTGTGTGTGTGTGTGTGAAGTGTTTAAAAATCCAGACATCTGGGCTTCCCCGGTGGCGCAGTGGTTGAGAGTCCGCCTGCTGATGCAGGAGACGTGGGTTCGTGCCCCGGTCCGGGAAGATCCCACATGCTGCGGAGCGGCTAGGCCCGTGAGCCATGGCCGCTGGGCCTGCGCGTCCAGAGCCTGTGCTCCACAAGGGGAGAGGCCACAACAGTGAGAGGCCCACGTACTGCAAAAAAAAAAAAAAAAATCCAGACATCTGATACTAACAAATGCTTTTCTGGTCCTCCACTAGGAAAATGAAAAGACAATTTTCTGGTTGCTTTGTCCCTGGATATGTATATATACAGTTTATTTTCAATTTTGGGGGGTTTATTTTCAATTTCAAGCCCTTTATATAGAGCCATCAAATCTTCAAATTCTGAAGTGGGAGCAGTTAGTGCTCTAATATGTATATTCAATCAAAACTGAGATTACATTGGGAAGTTTTACGGCTTTCTGAAATTGAGGAAAGTCAGGAGATGAGAAGAGGTGAGGTGGGGATGGTAAAGAACTTAGAACTCTGAGTGCTCAGGGCATTTTACTTTAACATGTGCCTGCCAGCAGGAGTCCCAGAGCTTTCAGGAATAAACAACTCTCAAACACAGACTCAAAGCAAACTTGACAGAAAAGATGCCAGCCCAAGACAAACAAGACTAAATTTAACAGGCTATAAAATACTATCTTTGGTTTCAAAAAATCAGTTAAACAAATATAGGCTGGAAGAGACTTGACTAAATGGCCATTCACTGGAAGGGCATCTGAGACTTATACTTGGCCACAACTTTAACATAAACTGATAATGACAGTAAGAGGGTGGCAATTTACAATTTTATAGGAGTCTTTGGTTGACTTACATTATCTCATTCGATCCTCCCGAAGATGTGAGATAAGTGTTTTAATCCCTAAGTACAACGATTCAGAAAACTAAAGTTAGGAAATATTAAGAGCCTGTTTCTGAATAACATACCTAGAACCCAAGAGGTCAATAAACTAAAAGGCAGGATAGGGAACTAAAATTTATTGAACACCTATTATGCACTGAGTCTTTACATATAAATACATGTATATAAATGGACATATATATATCTTTGTTTATATATTAATTCATTTAAACCTCAATACAATACTATAAAATGGTCAATGTTGGTTCCAATTTATAGGAGAAAAAATTGAGGCTCATATACTTGCTTAAAATCATGGTAATAATAAGTAGTTGTAATGGGCTGAATGGTGTCCATCAAAAATATCAGGTCCATAGAGGCTGTCATACAGAGTGAAGTAAGTCAGAGAGAAAAACAAATACCATATGCTAACACATATATATGGAATCAAAAAAAAAAGAAAAAAAAAGAATGGTTGTGAAGAACCTAGGGGCAGGAGAGGAATAAAGACGCAGACATAGAGAATGGACTTGAGGACACGGGGAGGGGGAAGGGTAAGCTGGGATGAAGTGAGAGAGTGGCATGGACATATACACACTACCAAATATAAAATAGATAGCTAGTGGGAAGCAGCCACATAGCACAGGGAGATCAGTTCGGTGCTTTGTGACCACTTAGAGGGGTGGGATAGGGAGGGTGGGAGGGAGATGCAAGAGGGAGGGGATATGGGGATATATGTATAAGTATAGCTGATTCACTTTGTTATACAGCAGCAACTAACACAACAATGTAAAGCAATTATACTCCAATAAAGATGTTAAAAATAAAATAAAATAAAAAATAAAAATATACACTATGGAAAGTAAAAAAAAAAAAAAAATCAGCTGGGACCCCTACAGAGGAATGAAAACATCACCTATAAAGAGACCCACCACAGCAGCATAAAGAACTACTTATGTATTAGAGGAGCCAGCACGGCCACTCCCAGCAGAGCAAAATTACATACAGATGCTAACACAGGAAAAGGTGATGGACTTAAAGAACTATTTTAATGTGGAAAGAGGCCCAAGCCCAGACGCATGATTAGACTTGTTCTGTTTATTTCTAGAGATCTCAACCACACTAATGAGAGGGAAATGATGAGAAAGCCATTTGGCTCAATGAAAGGAAGAAATTTTAAACAACCAGGACTCCTCAACAATGAAATAAACCCCCTTGTGTGACAGTGGCCTACCCATTATAAGAAACATGACAGTGGAGGCTGGGTGACCGTCTGTCAGAGATGCTGTAGATGAGATTTCAGCATCTCTAAATTTTAATATCTCTTCCAACTCTAGGGAACTATGATTTTTTAAAAAAACACATAAATTATAAAAAAATAATTCATAAAATATTTAAAGGATGTGATGATGTTTATTTCTCTAAAGAGAATCAAGATATAATTTAAGTTGAAATCTGAATGTTTAATTTACCTTAAAACACAACAGTGACTAATCAGAGTTCTCAAATGGATATAGTTAACAGGTTTCAATGAAATTTAACATGTAAGGGGAAGTTAAATAGCTATTCAACTACACTAATGGAATCTACATTTGGCAGAAGCATTGGAAGTCATCTTATAAGACTTCTTGGCTAGCAGCACCCGAGGATACAGTGAAGAGATGGAAGCAGGTGGCCATTTGGAGACAGAGGTCTGAATTAAAGGCCAAAGCCTCAACTTCCTAGCTCTTAACAGGGCGTTTAACCCCCCAGAGCTTCAATGTCCTCCACGTTAAATGGGGATAAATACTAGTCATCATAACTCACCAGTAGTTGTAAGAATCTAATGAGAAAATGAGTATGAAAGTGCTTTGTAATCAGTGCTATATACACGAGTGATTATTATTATTAGGACTTCAAAGCCTCACTATCTTTTGATGTCCTTATAACTCATAGCTATAAGCCTTAGGTGGATTGGCCCTGACCCTGGGACAGGGATTTGGGTGCAAGTGGTTGGTTTGGACAGTGATCCCAGAAAGCTCTAATAGGAGAGTTGGGAAGTGAGACAGGAAAGGGAAGATAGTCAATATGGGTGCGTCTTACCGAACAAGTTACTGCTGCTGCGGGTAACAGAGGTGCAGTTCTGGTGAGGACCTCTGGGAGGCAGCATAGAACACACTTGAGTGACGAGGAAGCTACCACCTTGCTCCAGTTCCCATCAGTCTTTGGTTGAGGTCTGCTCTTAGGGCGCTAGCTCTCCATGTTTCTGACCTGCTCCAGCAGTCAGAGAAAGCCCACAGGCAAAGAGGAACAGGGGCGTGGTGTAGGAGTCATTGGGTCTGCATGCTCCCATATGGGAAGGCCAGGGGAATATGCACAGGGTACCCATGGCACCCTCTCCACGCTCTTATATTCATTTGGATAAAACTCAGGCACAAAGAAGTTTTAAGACTTGGCTAAAAATATGCAACTGCAAATCAAAGACATATATCCCAACCTAGTGAGCTACTCAATTACAAAGACTGTCAAATTTCTCCTTATATGAATCAATTCATCAGAAGCTTGTGGTCTTCTTAAAGGCCATGTGCATAGGATTTGACAGTATGACAATATTTCGGTATTTTTTAAACCAAAGGAGCATCAGCTTGAGAAATATGGAGCTAGGAGAAGTATGAAAAAACAATTAAAATCAAAACTGAATGGCAAAGAAGAATGCAAATATTTGTCAGAAAGGTGAAGGCATCATAGTTCAGATTGGAGATGCTCATCAACCAAAGCCTGCGCTTAGCCTTCCTGTCTCCACCTGCACTCCACCTCCCATCTTGGTAAATAAAGATCTTCGGAAATTCACAGAGATTTCACCCATGTCTAGTTCTGCTCTTCCTTTCCCAGGCACATCTTCTGTCACATGGTCTTGCAGAGCATCCTTTTCTCTTTCCAGGGGCCAGCCCTGACCTGCGTGAGACAGTAAGCTAATCCTCACTTATCTCAGCTGTAAAGTATGATCTATTACAGCACTAGCCTGTCAGTCAGGCTTCTTAATGGTGCAAGGAGTAGCATTCGGTTCAGCAATCTACTGGGAGGTGTGGGACCTGGGGGCACCTTCGTTCTGAGCATTTGATGTCATTGACTTCCAGTGTGGCCTTTGAGCAAGTCATTTAACCTCCTTGGCTCAGTTAACCATATGGAAAGTGAACATGATAATATCTCACAAGGGCACTGTGAGATTACTCAATGTTTTTAAAGTGCTTGGGAAATGGAAGGCCCTGGGACGTGCCTCGCAATGTCATTAATCATGTAACCAGTTGAATTCAGGCAGCTGGACACTTACAGAATTCTTAGCTTCCTAGATAATTTCATTGCAATACCTCACAAATCATGAAGCTTCAATCTGAGAATTTGAATGATGAATTTCACACCATAGTGGAGGACTCAGAATTTTTCAAGTGTTCAACATTTGAACTGCCCTTTCATAGACTCTGTTTCTTCCTTTCTCAAGAGCAGAAAATGATTCAAACACTCATTCTTTTATTTTGAGAGCTATACCTCTTCTTCAAGTACAATGGGCTTTTTCTTGTCTTCATCTTCTCTGTCGCTTTGGGTTTTTACTCAGTCATTCAACAAACACTCTTTGAGCCTGAGCTATATTCCAGGTACTCTATTAAGTGTTAGAGATAAAAACACAGGTAAGACAAGATTGCACCTTGGAGGAGCTCCCAGTCTGGAAAGGGGAAACAGACATATTCACAAAGAATTACAAAGGAATCTCACACTCCAAAGAGCTATGGAAACCCAGATGAATTTCTAAACTATGTGTCAGGAAGTGAATACCTGAGTTCCCTCCAGGAATGACTTCCTCCTCCTTGAAACCTCTTCCTTAAATTCCATATCGCACGTCTATCCCAGTTCTATTCCTACCATTGTTCTCCTTCATCAGCCCCTCTTTTCCCTTCAGTTTCTCAAAGGCAGGCAATTCTCTAAGGTTCTACACTTGGTTTTCTTCTCTCTTTACCTTCCTTTCCTCAGTACCCCTTCTCTCCCCCAATGGCAGTGACTGTTAGAAGTGCACAACTCTCACCCTGACCTCTATCCTCAGAGCCAGACCTACCTGGAGGTCCTCGAACTCAACATGGCCCCTCCAAACTCACCATTTTGCTAACAATGTAACTTCCTCAGCATAATCTCTCAAGTTCTCTTAACAGGACCACCATTTCCCTTCGAACCCAGGCTTTAAACCTGACCATCATGTGGGAGTCTCTCTCCTCACTCATTCTCATATCAAAACGACCACCATGTCCTCTTCATTTTGATTCTGCAAGGCCCCTCGGTGCTCCATCCCATGGCTGGCCCCTCCCATTCCCATGCTTGCCGTGGTCTCTCATCTCCCATCCCTATGGCTAAAGTTCTCCTTCTCCAGTGCAGTCCACATACAGTGACAATCAGAATTTTCTTAAGCCTTCTTCTATTTATATCATTCTCCTGCTCAAAAATATTGATTGCTCCCCAATGCCTACTAAATTAAATTTCCTCATTCTGGGACTCAGGAACCTTTCCAGAATGTCTACAGACTTGCTTTCTCATCTTTCCTCCCACTATGCCCCTACACTGAGCAAGAGATGGAGACAGGCGGATGGTTGCTTGTCTCCAGGTGGATAACCCATTAGTGCCCTCTAGGTCTTTACACACACTGTCCCTGCTGCCTGGAAGGCCCTGCCTGCCTGTCTCTGCCCATACACCCCGTATGCACCAAGGCCAATCTCCAACGTCACCACTTCCACACAGCACTTCTTCCTAATCCCCAATTGCGTTGGCTGGTCCTTCCTTCAAACCTCCAGAACTCTTTTTGGTTCCTCTCAAATGGCATGAGTTTTGCTCCGCTTCTACCCTATGCCCTCATCCCCTTCTATTTCCTACTTACCTGCTTCTGGATGGAAAGCTCCTTGAGAAAATAGAATGTATCTTATTCCATCGTCATTATTTCCCATAGGACTTACAGCAATACTTGTTGAAGTGAACAAAATTAGAAATCCCAGGCTTGCGGTTGCTTCAACTATCCTTCATTTTTATAAATGTGCCTTGTTCTACACAATATTTATAATAGCTGGCCTCATTATTGAAAAGAAAAAAGCAACAAAAAATTAAACTAAAAAAACTGTACAGTGTCTGCTTTAACAATGGAAATAGTTACTCTCTATTTCAATTTAACAGTGAAATAAACATTTTTGGAGTCACTGAGCCTATGCTGTTTGTTCAGTGTTGGCATATAGATAATCAGACCTCATCCTTGCCTTCAAGAAACTCATCATCAGGCATGGACATATATACACTACCAAATGTAAAATAGATGGCTAGTGGGAAGCAGCCACATAGCACAGGGAGATCAGCTCGGTGCTTTGTGTCCACCTAGAGGGGTGGGATAGGGAGGGTGGGAGGGAGACGCAAGAGGGAGGGGATATGGGGATATATGTATACGTATAGCTGATTCACTTTGTTATACAGCAGGAACTAACACACCATTGTAAAGCAATTATACTCAATAAAGATGTTTAAAAAAAGAAAAAGAAACTCATCATCAAATGTGGGAGACTAATAAATAAACACATTGCAATGCTAGGTAATAAGTACAAAACTAAAAATATGGCCAAGGTACAGACGGTAGAAGCAGTGATGTGGGGAATGTGAGTATGAGAAGATTTGCCAGAGGTGAAGCCAGACAGAATAGTCCCAGAGAGCAAAGCGGGGGAGACAACAATCCATGTGGAGAGAGCAGCATTTGCAAAGGCCCAGGGACATGAAATAAGATGGTGGTGTAGCAAAACCGAGGCCAGCTCAGTATTGCTACTGACATGAAACACAGGTAGAGGGGACCTCGTGGGATGAGGGTGGCTAAGTGATCAGCAGCCACATTGCAAACAGCCTTTGATACCTTGTTCTATAGGTGATGGGGAGCTGGTAAAGGGTTTTTTGTTGTTATTGTGTGTTTGTTTGTTTGTCTTTGCTGTACGCGGGCCTCTCACTGTTGTGGCCTCTCCCATTGTGGAGCACAGGCTCCGGACGCGCAGGCCCAGCGGCCATGGCTCACGGGCCCAGCCGCTCCGCGGCATGTGGGATCCTCCGGGACCGGGGCACGAACCCGTGTCCCCTGCATTGGCAAGCGGACTCTCAACCACTGCACCACCAGGGAAGCCCTGGTAAAGGGTTTTAATCAGGGCAAAGGGGCTGACTTTCTTAAATTGAATTTTCTTATAACGGGCTTAATTCTGAATTGAAAAAAAAGTAAAATACTAGCACTGACTAGAAAAAGGAAATCAGGCCAAGATCTGGAGAAAAAGTACTGCGTTTCCTGAGGAGTGTTTATGCTTAAATCTCCATGAGAACCCGCAGGTGGAAGTCCCCTCCAGAACAGCAGTGGCAGTGCTGAGAGCATCTGTGCACCGCGTAGTATTCCAAGCATTTTTAATGGATTACCTCACTTAATCTGCCCAACAGTCATATGAAGTCCACCGTACAGAGGGGGACACTGAGGCCCAGAGGGGTCGAGCTGCTCCTTCAAGGTCCACAGCTGGTGAGAGGGACCCCCAGACTCCCCGCGCAGGCTTCCAACCCCTGCGCATCACAGCCTCCCCACAGTGGCGCGAAAACTGTTGCACAAATCTGCGCCTCTGCTTGTTTTCGTACTCTTTTGTAACGTGAGAACAACTATGTTTCTATGTTTACTACGTACTTCGGAGCCGGTTGTGTTAGGCGCGGCCTCACACCGGGTAGAGGATGCGGCGGGAAGGGCGCCTTGCTACGCACCAGCGCGCCTCGCTCTGCAAAAGAACCGGGTTGTGATTCAAAACAAAAATACTCTGAGCGGCACTGGAAACCCCACTTACAAGTTAGGCACACGTTTTCCAAAGGGAGAGAAGATTCCAGGGCGGGGGAGCATCCTCGCAATGCCTATTCATGAGGGAGCCTGTCTCCCAGGGAAAGTAGCTTTCCAACTGGACGCAAAATCTTGATGTAAACATACACCGCACAGAACTCAAAGCCCACTTTTCATCATCTCACTGCAGCGGCTCTAATGTTAGCACTTTGGATCTTGTATTGTGAGCTGTGTGTCTGGGCACATGTATACTTCTGCAAATAGGACTCCCATATGTACAGGCTGAGATATTAATGTAATAAGAAAGATTCCAAAGACCAAGTCTGCAATCTGCTGCATTACTTTTAAGTCACGAGTCACAGTGTGCGTGCCCAGACACACACACACATACACACACACATGCACACACACAGTGCTGTATAATACAGCACTATGGCTTTCTCTATTTGGGGGCGTGGAGGTCTAGGGTAAATCTCCACCTCTCTTGTACCTTCCGTCACACTGTCCCAATCTTTGTACCCTTGAAAAAACTCTGGATGCCTCTGAGTTATCTGTGTGCTTTTTCAAAGGAAAAATATGTAACATATGAATTGAAACAGACTTGCTGCCCAAAATGGACATGTGCATCGCATGACAAAATCCTTGCCTCTTTCCTAAACTTGCAATTTTGACTGCCTAAAATTGCTGACTGATGAGCAAGAATTCTAGTGGGATTAAAACACCTACGTAGCCACTTCACTTTCATCCTGTTCTGTCTGAATGTACAAAAAGCCTGCCCTCTTCTCTACTTGGAAGCTCCACAGACCCACTGCCTTCCATTCCAGGCTCTATGAGTGTCGAAGTGAACTCAGGAAATGTGCCATGTTGAAGTCGTAAATGCACTGAAGGTACAGCTCATTGCTCCCGTATATGTGGTTTTACAGGACAAGGACATGCATTGAACTGTGGAATGTTGCTGCTAGATGGGTGTCCAGGACCTTTATGAAGGGGATCTGGAAGTACCCAAGATGCTAATTTGAAGGCTATTCCAGGTTACAAAAAGTGACATGTGCAAAATTGTACCATCTAGATTTGGAGATGACGAATGAAGCTGGGGAGTAGAAAGGTGCCTTGGACACAGATAAAAGAGTGTGAGACCATGCCAAGCTCTGAAGATGAGGAATGGCTAAATTCCATTAGAGACTGTGAGACTAGACTGAGACTTGCTAGAAGAAAAAGTATTCATTGCATGAGTATTTTAAGAAAACGAAAGTTGCCTCATTGGACTAGACTAGAAAGAAGAAAGAAGAGTCAAGAGGTTGCGGAGGAGGAGCTGAAATAATTGGCACAGGGAATGGGGGAATGTCAGGAGGAAAGCACCTTTGGGGACCTGAAAGCAGGGTCAGCTTTTTCTTTTTTGGCTGCACCACATGGTGTGTGGGATCTTAGCTCCCCGACCAGGGATCAAACCCGTGCCCACTGCAGTGGAAGGTCAGAGTCTTAACCACTGGGCCACCAGGGAGGGGTCAGCTTTTCTAGGCTGATCCTCGTTGATGCTGGAAAGTGTTAGTGTGAATGCCATTAAACATGACCTATTGGCAAGGATGTTAAGTGAGCCCCAATATGAGCAAGTGAAGAATCCATGGTTAGTTATGGGGATTAAGTGGCCTAGAGGGATCCAGTGTCTTTGCAAAGAGGCCCTTTTTCAGCAGCTCATCATTTCTGTCTCCAGATCGGTTCACGTCTCCACCACTGTCTTCTGAGGTATTGACCATCACTGACAAGCCAGGCATCAATGTAGACTCTTTACAATCACTGGTGTGAGTACCAGAGGTATGTCCCCATTTGAATTTGATGGGGAAAATTCCAGGAGAACTAGGGACCACCGTGCTGTGGCTGAAGGGCCTCAGCAGGTCAGGAGCACAGATTGTGTCAGGCATTTGGCCCACTTCATAACCTCTTTCCTTTCAGTGTGTGTGTTCGTAGCCAGCCATAGCAAGCAGCAGGGCAGGAACTTGTTTTGTTCCTCGGTATTAAAATGCCTTGGCTAATCCCCAAGGGGCACAAAATGTCATGGTGATCAGATTTGTCACCGCCCAAAATCAATTCTTGGTCATTTACTGGGGACTTGGGAAATATATAGCTCAGATAAATTAAATCCAAAATTAATCTCAAGCCAGCGGTTATAAATACTTGCTGACAAAATTCTTTACCAGAACTTTTTTGACAAAGGTGAGTTTCCTCCATTGCCCCCTTATTTTACTTCCTCCAAGATGTACTAATGAACTGGGCCAAAATTTAGTAAAGGGTAGAGGATGAAGCAAGCCTCTGAAAAGTCAAGTGCTGTCTCTCCCTGGAAATAGAACTCTTTATGACAACTTCCCTCCAGAACCTGAAAACCAATTATGGCCATTTTAAAAGAGCGTCAATTAGTTAAGAATAGAGTTCATCAGTAAGAATGTACTGAGCCCCAGAGGGTGCTAGGCGCTTCAGAAACAGGCCAGTTGTTGTGTCAGGGTCCTCTAGCATCTGAGCCAAGACGACTTGTATAAAAGATGATTTTCCAGTACTCAAACAGGGCGCATCTTGACAAATGGTTGAGGCAGCAAAAGGGGTCTTTTGTCCCTCCCCAGATTTTCCTGCATTCGTGTTCTGGGCTGATGTCAACAAGTCTTTCCAAAGTTTTTTCTTAACCAAGGTGATTAGAATTCAAGGTGTGATCCCTCCTGGGAAGGGAAAATGTGAACTCAGAAAACTATCAAGACCCAAGTAGGGTAGAACCATGAACTGACAAGCAGTGGAGTTGATAGTTTGGTCTTTAATTCCACCATGTAGACGAGGTTAGCATGGCCCCAGCAGCTAGAACTGAAGGGAGAGAACTCTGCAAGAATAGGCATGTTATAAGAAGCTCATCCCACCTTCTCCTCCGTACCAAGATCATGGAATTTTTTGCGGGGAGGGGGTGGGATGTAGGGGAGTTGCGGGCAGTGGGCAGGCACTGCCCTCAACCCACTCAGCACCATGGGAAAGGTGCCCTCTCCTTTCCCCCGTATCTTTGTGAAATCATTCCTAACACTTGGTCTCAAGGCATATACATATTAGATTTGATGTTAAAATCATTTCAGATTGATCAAGGACACACTCAACTGACAATGCTCTCTGTAACAGCTTTCTGTCGCCGGGTGTCAGACTGCATTTCCTGCCTATTTCAACACCAAGCATCAGGTGTGGTTGCCACTACTTCCACCAAATTCCAATTAGTTCATTTTGAAGGATACCACCCATGGGTAGGTACATAGGGAACCTAACTTTGAAGTTAGGACTTCTCTAAACCATGCTGGTTTAAAATCCCAGGGAATTCCTTTTTGCAGCAGACCTCCTAGGGTGTTTGTACACAAGGAAATGAAAAATTAAATTACAGTATAAGGTATTCAACTGATTTCCCTGGGTGGTTTTGATTGGGAAGAAGTGTACTACTGTGAAAATTTCATCTATCACAGGCTTGTAAGGTTCATCTCTTTCACTCCTAAACCCACATAGGCTATTCAAAAACCTCAGATTGAGGGCATCTTATTTGCTATTTACTATTTGGGAAGAATACATTTTATTAAATTCTCCATCCACATTTTTAAAAAGTTATTTGTTTCAAATATGTGTTCATAACCTTTTTTACTTTGATCTGAATTTTAGTTTGATTCTTATAAGTAGATATTGTATGTCCTTGGTACAAAATTCGAAAAGTATGAAATGATGTATAGGGAAAAGTAAGTCTCTTTACTCCTCTGTCCCCCAATCACGCAATCTCAGAGGCAACTACTGCTACTAAGTTTTAGTTGTGCTTCTAGATGCATTCCAGGCAGATTTGTCAAGTAGGTTTTTTAACACAAATGGTAGAATGTTATACAAGGTGTTCTATACCTTACTTTTTTCATCTAACAGTATACCTTAGAGAGCCTTCTGTATCAGTGCATTCTCTTTAACTGCTATAGAACATTCCCTTCTATGGCTATACCAAAATTTATTTAATTAATCCTTTATTGATTAAAAAAAAACTAAAAAATTTAGGTTGTGTCCAACCTTGTGCTAATACAAACAGTACTGGAATAAATAGGTCACTTCACAGAAGCCGAGAAGCTGAGTATAACTGTAGGAGAAATATTTAGAAGTAAATTGCTGGGTCAAAGGGTGTATTTGGTTTTTAATTTTAATAAATATTGCAAATTGCTTTCCATAAAGTTGTAACAACATGAGCAGCACAGGACAGTGCCTGTTATCCACCCCTTGACCACAGCATGTGTTATCAGAGTGTATTATCAATTTTTAAAATATTTGCCAGTGTGACAAGTGGAAATTGATATCTCTTTGTAATTTTATTTTGATTTTTTTTTTAACATAAGTGAGACTGAGCTCCTTCCCATGTATTGTAGAGCTGTTTGGACTTCCTTTTCAGTCAACTGCCTTCATATCTTTGGCTAGTTTTCCAATGGAGTTAGGTCTTTCTTTTACTGATTAATTAGTTCTTTACATCAGGAAAAACATGCTTTCGCTGAGATAGGCTTTTAAAATGTTTTCCCAGGTTCTTATCTGCCCTTTTACTTCTGTAAAAATCAACTTCTATTGGTTTTTGTTATACACAAATTTTTGATCTTTCAGTAGGATTCTAGAATGCTAGAATGCTTAATGCTTTAAAATTTACTTACCAAATAATTATAAAATATCACAGAATTGGTGTCTCTCCTCTTGGACCAAGGCGACTTAAAATTTTGCATTAGACCTGTATTAGTTTTCTTTGCTGCATAACAAATTACCACAAATTTAGCAGTTTTAAACAATATCCATTGATTATCTCAAATTTTCTCTGGGTCAGGTGTCTGAACATGGCTTAGCTGAGTCCTCTGCACTGGGTCTCACTAGATGGCAATTAAGATGTTGGCCAGGGCTGGGGTCTCATCTGGAGGCTCAACTGGGAAGGGTCTGCCTCAGGTTTTTGGAGAAGTTATTTCCTTGAGGCTTTAGGATTCATGACAACTGTCTTCTTCAAAGCCAACAATGGAAAGCATCTCTAGAGCCAAAACTTTGGCAAAATGGAGTCTTTTATAATGTAACATAACCATGGGAATGACATCTCCTCACCTTTGTTATATGCTGTTGGTTAGAATCAAGCTACAAGTCCTGCCCATGCTTAAGCGGCTGGGGGAGGGCTTATACAAGAGCATAAATACCAGAAGGCAGGGATCACTGGGGGTTACTTTAGCATCTGTCTGTAACACGCATAATATGAAGTTCTAGGGAAAGTATAGAGATTAAATCACCAGGGAGTGTTCCCTCAAGAATGTAAAGTACAGAAGGAAAAATTAAAATAACTTTAATATAAGACATAATGTAGAGGGGACTTCCCTGGCGGTCCAGTGGCTAAGACTTTGCCTTCCAATGCACGAGGTGCAGGTTTGAGCTAAGATCCCACATGCCATGTGGCCAAAAAACCAAACCATAAAACAGAAGCAATATTGCAACAAATTGAATAAAGACTTTAAAAATGGTCCACATCCAAAAACAAAAATCTTTAAAAAAAAAAAAAAAAGACAGAATGTGGAAACTTCTACCCAGAGCAGTACAAAATAAAATATTATGAAAGCTTAGAAAAGGAGGAGGGAGTCTGAGAAGTCTCCTTTAAGGTAGCATTTGAGTTGAGCTTTTTATTGTCGTTTTTGTTATTACTATTCTCATTATTTAAGAGTTAGCATTTACTGAGTGCTAAGTCTATCCCAGGCAAGGCACTGTGCAATTAGGAATTCTCACCTTTGTTCCAGCTAGGGCTCCCCCATTTTTAATCTGTTTTACATATTATACTTTTGTTTAAGATTTTTATTTTAATAAAGGGTTTTCATGGCTGAAAAACAAATATGAAACCATTGGTTGGGACTGGGTAGGGATTTTGAAGAAGGTGAATTCATGTCAGAGCTAAGGTTCCAAACCAAGTTCAAAATCTACAAAAACTGGGGCCAAACAGATAAGATCAGAGGTGCACACAGTGACCATCGTATCATAGCAGACTGCAACTGGAGGGCAGGAATTCTGGCTTTCATGCAGTCCTTGCCTAAACTGGGTCATAGGGGGAAATGGGTTGTCCAAAAGTTAGTGGGACCAGGAGCAAAACTGAATCAACGCCAAGCCTTTGAACTAAGTGCTTGGGGCAGAAGGTATGGACCAATTCTAGAGTCTAATATTAGGCTTGTGGAGACAGGAGTGGAGGAGGGTAGAAAAGGGGTAAGGGACATCACCTGTGAAGGTTAGGAGACTGCAGTGGCAGTCTGTATAAGTGAAGTGTGTTGAGTTTAGCTATTCTGGATGGCTCTATTGAAAGCCTTCTTTCTATTATAATTACAGCAAATAACTCAGTTATTACTTAGAAGTCACACCTTGTATTTCCTTCTACTTATTCTGATTCAGAAAAGTCTTTCATAATAGCTATTCCCTGTTTGACGTGGCTGTAGGTGACCTGCCTGAATCTATTTTTTCGATAGTATCCCCACCATGCCATCATTTCAAGCAATGGTTTTCTAACTGTACTCTTGTGTGGAGTGTCAAGGGCATCCCAAGAATGTGGGAAGGTCTGAGAAAAGAGGCACGCGTTCCACACAGCACCTTAACCAGAGCAGCCCTGTTTTTATTGGTTTCATTTACTTAAAATTCCATATAAAGTTTGTTTCAAGAAAGGCTATCTAAGTTCTAAAAAAATAAAAAGCGGTTATTAGAGTATCTGTTAGGTTTTTTATCTTTACCAAGAAAATTCAGTCTAATCTTTTTTAGTCACATTTCATTTCTGACCACAAGTGGTATTACCAAATTTGACTCCCCTCTTTATTCGTTAGACTTAACTCTAAATGATTTTGGCTGCTACCAAAGAAATCAAATCTTTGCTCAAAGAATAAAGATTAGTCATTAATTTGAAGATTCAATAGAATGAGCTGTAGCCTCTGAAGAAGATTCCAGAAGGTGAATTCTGCAAATATTTTGAGCAAAGATATCATTTTTGAAATAAGAGCATAACTCCTCAAGATAAATACCCTGAAAGATGTAGCACTCAATAGTAAACATAGAGAAGATCCTCATTATTCACTGTTCACATTCATATTTTTTTTAATTGGGAAGAAATTCCAAAAGTCTGTAATATAACATCTGAATTTGAATTAAAAACTCTGTAACACTGGCATATGGGGAGTGAACCATCTTAACCCAACTTTGTTACCCTGTAAAAAGTAACTTTCTTGAAGGGTCCACTTATGCTTTTTCTTGAAGGAGGCACTTATACTTGTCAGTTTTAACTTACTCTATTTGGTAAGAAAAATGCATGCTGTAAAGTTCTTCTGACGTACACTCAACAATCTTCACTACATTTTGGTATACTCATTTAAAACTCAGTCAATTGTTTTGCAATCAAACCCAAACAAGCCCCATGATTACCCTACTGTGAGCCCTTGACCAGACAGTAAATGTGTAATGGGCAAAAATTTTAGTCCACAAACACAAGTACAAATAAATGACACTATTTTTCTAAAACTCAACTTATTTTCTACTTTAGACTCTCATCCCAGTCAGTTCAGGTCCTCTCCATCATGGCCTCCCCACCCTCAACTTCGGCCCTATCCCTAGTGTATCACTTATGTTTCAGTGGACACTGTAGGGTCAAGACATGGTGCAGGGACAACTGGTCCTTGATTGTTGTCGCTTACCACTGCTAGATTCCATGGAGACATTACGTCCTATTATGCACCTATACAGTTACGGTCTATACAATTGTTGCTGAACTGGCCCAAACATGAGATCCTTCCAGGTCTGGGTTTTTCTCATCTATTCCAATACCCCTCTTAAACTGCCAATAAATATTTTCTACCTGTATCATTCTAGGTATGGAAAAATTCTACAAGGTGGTCTTGGGTAGGTCTATCTACACCTTCTAAGTAGTGATCTCTACTCTACTTCTGGTCTTTGGGGCAATTCATGAGGTTTGCACCTCCTTGCATTCCATCCAGGAGAAGACACACAAGCTCATTCTGTTCTGAATCCCTACAAACCTAACTGAGGTTTCTATCAAGTGCACTCCTCCACTATACATTACACCACTGAAGACTCAGTTTTGAGGGTAGGAGACAAAGAGTAAGACCTCTTTTTAGAGACATTCACCAGCATATAATGCTCTTCTTCCCCTCTAATTATCTTCCTCTCTCCCACATAGTTATTCGTAACTCATCTGGGAAAGGAAATCTGACTCACACAATTAAGCACACTCCCAAATCTGCACTTTGGACTTTATTCCCTGAGTCTTTCAAAGCTTAGTATTTGAAAGTCAAACACCAGGCTCTTTTAAATCAAAAACCTTGGCTGTTAAACTTCTACTTCTGACCAAGATGAAATAACAGAAACAGATCTATTTTCCTTCCTGAAACAACTGAAAAACTGGACAAAATTTATGAAGCAGTGGTTTCTAAAACATTGGATATCAGGAAAAAAAGAGAATTAACCCCTGAGATACGGAAAACAAATGAGATGACCCCCACAATTGCACTAGCTTGCTACCTGGAGAGTTTACATGCTGCAGCACATAGAGATCCAAGTGGAGCCCAGGAGTTTCAGAACTTGAGGAGATGGAGCTGGGAGTTCAGGAAGGCCAAATGTTAGAATTCACGGGGCAGCACACTGCAGGGAAGAGTGCTACACAGAGTAAGAACTCAAGAGGTATGAAGAGGTCCCAGCTGAGTACTGATGAGTATAGGTGTGAGACAACTACTTGAGGCCAAGGAAAGAGCCACGCAAAAGAAGCGAAGGAAACAATCCCACAGCTCCCCTAGAATTGGGAATAGTTCCTGTTACCACCAGCCATTGGGGAAAACCTCATAATCCACAGGGCATGGGTAGAATCCTCAGAAGGGCTTTGCCTCAGTACTGGAGGCAGCTTTGGTCCTACCTAAAAATAAAGAAGCAAGACTCAAAAGCATGAAACTGTTTCCAAGTAACTCAACTAGCTCCCAGAAAAAAGTTCAATAATGTTTATAGGAATAAAACCATCCATCACCTAACAAGGTAAAATTTGCAACACATGGCATCTAATCAAAAATTACCAGGCATGCAAAAAAACCAAGAAAACACAACCGATAACAATAGATTAAAAACAACAACAACAAAAAAATCTAAACTGACTCAGTAAATAAATGGATGATAGAGTTAGTACCTAAAATTTTTAAACATTATTATAATGGATTTCCGTATGTTCAAGAAACTAGGAGAACAATTAAACATGTTAAGTAGAACCCTGGAAGATATAAAAAAAGACACAAAATTTCTAGAGATGAAAATTATAATGTCTGAGATGAAAAATACACTGGATTAGATCAATGGCAGATCAGCCATTACAGACATAAAGCTTAGTGAACTTGAAGATATAGTAATAGAACCTATCTAAATATACAATATAGGGAGAGAAAAGGACTGAAGGAAATGAAGCAAGCATCAGGGACTTGTGGATAACTTCAAGTACCCCAATATATGTGAGATTGGAGTCCCCAAAGGAGAGGAGAGAATGGGAGGGACAGAAGAAATATTTGATTAAATAATTAGTGAAAATGATCCACTTACAAACTCACACATCCCAGAATTTCAACAAACCCCAAGTCCAAAAAGAAATCCAAAACCCATTCCTGAAAAAAAAAATCTCTGCAAACTATGAATAGAAGGCAGTTTCTTCAGCCTGATAAAGGATGGCTATGAGAAACTTATCATTAATATCAAACCTAATGATGGCAGATGGAATGCTTTCCTTGAGGTCAGGATCAAGGCAAGAATGTCTAGTCTTGCCACTTTCATTCAACATTGTATTAGAAGTTCTAGACAATAAAATTAGGCAAAAAAAAAGGAATAAAAGGCATTCATATTGGAAAGGAAAAGTAAAACTCATATTCATAACTGACATGATTGGCTATGCAAAAGCTAATAAGTGAGCTTAAGGTTGCAGGATAAGTGATAAGTGTACAAAAAGTAATTGTATTTCTCCATTAGCAATGAACATCATAAATTGAAATTTTAAGAAGTAATACCATTTACAAAAACTTTAAAAATATGAAATAGGGATAAATCGGACAAAAGATGTGAAGGTCTGTACACAAGTATAATAAAACATTGCTCAATGATATTAAATAATAACCTAATAAAGGAAGAGATTTACCTTGTTCTTGAGTCAGAAGACTTGTTAAAACATTTATTCTTCTTAAATTGATCTATAGATTCAGTGCAACCCCAATCAAAAACCCAGCAGAATTTTTTGGTAGGAATTGACGAACTGATTCTAAAAATTATACGGAAACACAAAGAACCTGGAATAACAAAGCAAAACAAACTTAAAAAGAAGAATAAAGATGAAGGGCTTATAGCACCTGATTTCAAGATTTACACAAATCTACAGAATCAAGGCATTGCAGTATTGGTGTAAAGATAGACAAATAGGCTTGCCACATAGGGACAAATTATTTTTGACGAAGGCAGTTCAGTGGAGAAAGGATACTCTTTTCCAAAACTGGTAATGGAAAAATTGGACATCCATAGGCTAATAAATAAACTTCAATCTATACTTGTTACTAAATTAAAAAATTAACTCCTTTGCGATGACCTAGAGGGGTGAAATAGGGACAGTGGGAGGGAGGCTAAAGAGGGAGGGGATATGGAGATATATGTATGCATATGGCTGACTCACTTTGTTGTACAACAGAAACTAACATAGCACTGTGAAGCAATTATAATCCAATAAAGATGTATTTAAAAATTTAAGTCAAAATGGATCATAGACTTAAATGTAAAGCCTAAACTTATTAAACTTTTGGAAGAAAACACAGAAGAAAATCTTTGTGGCCTCGGGTTGGCAGAAATTTCTTAGTACAGTACTAGACACTGTCCATAAAAGAAAGGATTGATATAGATAGGATTTAGTTAAAATTAAGAACTTTTGCTCTTCAAAAGATACTTTTAAGAGGATGAAAGATAGCCAATCCACAGGCTGGGAGAAAATGTTTGCTAATTGAATAGAGGATAAGGGGCTTGTATCCATAATATTTAAAGAACTCTCAATACTCAATTTAAAAATAATCAATTTTTTTAAATGGGCAAAATGTTTGAACAGACACTTCACCGAAAACGATATAACAGATAGCAAGCAGGAACAGGAAAGGATGATCTTCACCATTAACCATTAGGGAAATGCAAATTAAAACCGTAATCAGTTACCACTACACATCTACTATAATGTCTGCAGTTAAAAAGACTGACTATACCATGTGTTGGCATGGGAACCCTTATGACTCTCACACACTACTGGTGGGAATGTAAAATGGGCAAATTCTTTAGAAAACAGTTCGGCAGTTGCTTAAAAAATTAAACACGCACCTACTACATGATTCATTCTCCTCCTAGGTGTGGACCCAACGGAAATAAAAGCATGTGTTTACAAACACTTGTACACAAATGTTTACTGCAGCTTTATTTATACAAGACCTGAGAATCATCCAAATGTTCATCAACAGGTGAATGGACACACCATGGTACAGTCATACAATAAATTACTACTCAGTAATGAAAACGAAAGGACTAGTGATACAATAACCTGGATGATTCTCAAAATAATTATGGTCAGTGAAATAAACCGGACAAAGAGGATAAGTACTGTATGATTCTATTTATACAAACTTCTTGAAAACCTGCAAACGAATCTATAGTGGCTGGAAGCAGATTGGGGCTGTCTATGGAAACAAAGCAGGGAGCGGGGGAGAAGGAAGGGATTACAAAATGGCACAGAGCACCTTTGGGGTGATGGATATGTGTATGAGTTTGATTGGGATGATGGTTTCATAGGTGCACACATATGTCAGAACTCACAGTATTGTGCACATTAAATATGTATGACTTATGTCAATAACGCTGCTTTAAATTGTCTTCGCTCTTGAAACTCAACTGTATTTTCTCTCTTTCCCTCTCTTTTTTCTGGATTAGCTCTTCTGTAAGGCAAGGGATACCACCAACTGAATGAAGGAAGGGTAAAGTATACAAGGATATTCACAAGGGGAATAAACCTAAGTTTGTATCTCAAAATGCACCATGTTATACAAGCCCTGTAGTCCAGTGGAGGGAACATTGGGCTAATGGTGGCTAATTGGCTGTGTTACATAGCTTTCCTCTGGGGAGGGTTCTCTTGGTAGGTAGGTATGTCAAACTTTGTTGTAAAAATATTAGGGGTTGAGGAGCTTGTCCACAGCAAAATTGTGAGGTGAATAAATCTTATCTAAGGTGTTCCTCAATTCCCCTCTTTGGGTGTCTCTTCCCTAATTTTCTATATTACTCTCCCTCCCCTTATATCCTTACCTATCCTCCAATCAAGACCCACTGCTTTCATGCTTCCACCAATGCACTCACTCCTTCTGAGTATTCTGGCAGACACTGAAAAGTTATAAGATAAATGTAGTCTGATTAAGATATTTGTAATTCATTGTGAATCACTACGCCTAGCACAGGGTTTAAGAACATAAATGCTGGAGCCAGGCTGCCTGGGTTCAAATCCCAGCTCCATCCCTAATTGGCTGTGTAACCCTGGGCATGTTCCTTAACCACTCAGAACCTCAGTGTCTTCATCTGTAAAATAAGCATAATTGTACCTATTTCACGAGTTAGTCATGAGGTTGAAATGAATCAATATTTCTAAAGCATTTAGAACAGTATCTGGCACACAGCAAATACTATATAGGTATTTCTAAAGTAAATTAATAAATGGGCAGGGACTATGGTTTTAAAATGAGAGAGAATGTTTACATCCACAAAACTAACTCTTAACAGTGGAGTCTTATGTTTCCTGGAAGCCCTGTGGCAGAAATGTCCATCAAGAGATCAAAAGCACCTCCCTGGCATGTATCAGATCTCCCCACCCAAGTGCCCACCACTTCAGTCTCTACATCAGCCCACTGTAGGATGCTCAATGCCCGTACTGTGAATCCGAGCAGGTGCTAATGTCACACCTCCTCATTTGGACCAACACAGATCACTATTGTCTTCAGAGCTGCCAGGGCTCCGATCAACTCAAATCCCTCAAAGACCTAAGCCTAACAGCCACCTGCCTCTCAGCTAAAAACATAGTAAGTCTGCTCCTGTAGATTCAAGCAATAATAAGCACACATGCTAATTCCGTTCTGAAACCTCCTGGGTGGAATCTTAACTCTTTCAAGGATATGTGAACCCAGACTGAAACGCTCATTAGAAACATTTCAAAGCTGTTAATCACGGTGGCTTTTAAAAGGCAGTGGAGCCAGAGCACCAGCTGAAGAGAACCCAAAGTTTCTCAGTGTTATTTATTCCTCCAGTGCCTAAACCCTCTTGAGAAAGAATCTATATCCAGAAGGATTAGAAGATTCTGCCTGCAAATCTATTAACCCAGTACTGACAGGAGTGGGATACACCCTTAGCCATCTTTTTTTTTTTTAAGTTTGTCATTAGAAAGGTTTTCAGGTTTCTGGCTTAGGGGCGTGTCCTTATCCCATAGGAAAGCAAACCTAATTTATAACACAGCCAATTTCCATCTGGGTCCTAGGGTCCAAGACCTCAGGGACCCTTTTACTCACCATTCTTCCCATAATACTTTATTGAGTATCTGCTTTGGGAACAGGCTTTGTAGCACCAGCCCGGCCCTTCCAGAGTATAGTAACCGACCCCTCCCATGGCCCCATTCTCAAAACCCTGTTCGGGGGGAGGGTGGGAGAGAGGAGGAATGTCTCTATGTATGACATACCCCCAGAAACTTCTGATTCAAGCAGCATGGACACCCATACCCAAACCAACCCTTCCAAGGGCCAGCTGGTGCCTAATCACATTCTCTTCCATGAAAGCTATAATTGGCAGAGGCTGAATTTAGCTGGACCTGTGAAAAATACACTGACCTGGGCTGCTGGCCATTTGGTAAATAGAGAGCAAGAAGGAGAGGAGATTGTAAGAGCAGAAAGGAGAACATACAGCCTGTAGGAGACAGCGCAGTTTCTGGGTGTAGAGGTTGCCAAGGTAGAGCTCCCCAGCATTCTAGCTGTCCTCTTTACCTGTATCGGTGACATCAACTGTTGGTTTGTGAGCTTAAGGGGGTGCCTGTTCCTGTTGATGAAACAAGTTCTGATTAAAGCTAATGAACCTCAGGACTTGAGGTTTTCAGCCTACGCTATGTCTGGAACTGAAAGGTCCAGGGATTGCTCTCTGCTGTATGTAATGTAAGTCCCAGTTTAGGCCCACTCCCTGTTCAGCTTAAGGTACCAAGATGTCTGGCGGGGCCAACCTACTGTGTATCTGTTTGCATAAGGAACCTTGTTGCCTCCTGGGAAAGAATGCATCCTAAGGTAAAAGACAATTAAGATGTATAAGTTTGGTCCAAAAACAATGCCCAGGACACAGGAAATGCAGATCATTTTAGTACAGTAGTGCCTTACTGTAGCTGTAATAGAGGCAAAACCCATCCTGAGTCTTCTGATGAGGGGATTGAGATGAAGGCCTGCTTCCAAAAATATGCAAAAAGCAAGCAAACAACAGTAGCCAAAAAACAAACAAACAAACAAAAAAGCCTCTAAGTTGGGGGTACAAAAACATCACTACCGCAAGAAAAAAAAAAAAGAATACAAAATATCTCCTGCATTTTTAGACATTGGTTACACATTGAAATGATCATTTTGGATATATTAGGTGAAATGAAATACATTATTAATATTAACTCCATGTATTTCTTTTTATCTTTTTTAAACATGAGTATTAAAAGAAACCTTTAAATTAAAAAAAAATCACTATTTTATTATCCAAGTCATTGAGTAATTCCTACCCTAGGGAAAGGGATTCTTCCCAGTGCTTCAGCAGAAAATCTGGTACAACACACAAGGGTCAAGGTTAGCCACAGTAGTTAGAGCTCTCTGGACAGATATCTGTGGCCACAGCTTGGGGACTGGTGGCCCACACGGACAGGCATCTCCAGTGGTGGCAGGGGTCAGCAACCCCCTGCAGGCCACGGGGGAAACAGAGAATGCAACATGGTAGCCGTAAGAACGGAATCCATGATCACACATGAGAGAGCCCCAGAAACGCTCAGCGGTAGGAGAGGGAGTGGAAAGGGAGCTTCAGAATTTTTTTGAAAATCCCATATTGGCTGGTGGGCCCTGAAGGTAGAAGAACACTGTTTTAATTGCTGTTGTGACAGACCTCCTCTTTCTCACTTTTGTTTTTTAACCCTAGGCTGTGCGTCCAGAGAAGCAAGGATTCTGTGTGGGAAGCAAGGTTTCCTTTGAATTGTGCTCCCACCTCTGAGGAGTTTTCAGTCCACCTCTCTTGTTCTCGGATTTGATGAACAAGGCCACCCAGACCTTGATCATATTATAAACTTGCCCAACCTGTACCCCCATCACACCTTCTCTTTGAGGACTGAAGTTTCCTAATATATTTTCACCATATTAAAAAGAAAGTGTATTTCCATAATGGAAAAGAGCCATGACATATCTAATTAAACCCTTCATAAAACTGGGGTTTCATTAGCACCCTCAAAGTCTCTACCTCCTAAGGGTGGAAATGTGTCTGCCATGAGATAACAGCATGACAGTGAAAGCCTTCCATTAAACTTAAAACTGGAATCTGAAGTAAATAAGAAACTCGAGAGCATTTGCAAGGACATAAATATCTACCTTAGCTCAGACCTCAGTTCAGCAAAGCACCAAGGCCCCTGCTGTCAGCAGGCTGGGTCTTCCTTGCTATGCTAAGCACATGTGGGCGCCCGTGTGAAATCTGAATAATGCTTTGAAGGAATATAGCTCATTCTGGGAAGATGAAAGCACTTTGCACACAGTATTATCTCTTTAAGTCACACACATCCCCTATGCAAGCACTAGATAGGAAGTAGGTATTTATTCTGGGTTTCTGACTCTATTAGAGTTGAATGATTTACATATTTATGGGAGCAGAAGGACCCCTGCAAAATGAACATAGTGAAAAGAGAAAGAGGCAGGACCGAGGTCAGCCGCCCTTAGGGCCACGTGGTGGCCAGTAGGTGACGCTGTTTGTCCACCCTGGGGCAGTGGCCCGGAGGAGAGAATGAACGGGCGTGTCCATGAAAAAGCAAATAGTCCAGTTTGCCCGCAGTCATGGGCGTATGCAGAGAAGTAGTCATGATAGAATGAACAGGAACAAAAGGATCAAAGGAGACATGGTAATGAGAAAAAATAATGGCAAGAAAAGGGGCACTGGGGTCTGAATACAGAGAGCTCCATATACACTATGAGCAAAGAGCCTGGACTTAGTTTGGTGAAACATGGGGAGTGGCTGACTGTTTTACAGTAGGGCTTGATATATCAGAACCAACCATAGGAAGACTAACCTGGAAACAGTGAGTAGAGAGTTTGGAAGAGAAAGAAGGACTTTCTAGAATATCAAGAAAGGCCCCGTCCAGACCAGGCTTTGATCTTGAGACCTTGGCTCCTGAAGCACTGGCGACTCGCCCTCCCGCAAGCAACCCCAGAGCCACTGAAGGCACTGAATCTTTAGCGCACGAGGCTCTCCACAGAGGAAGGGACGGGAGGGTGTCAGGGCCAGTTTTGTGTGTGTTGGGACCTAGACCTCGCTGCCGTCTCAGGTGGAGCTGCCTCAGGTGGCTGAAGTTCTGGTCCTCAAATCCCTAGACACTTGGCTACTCTCTGGACAGCCAACCCAAGGAGTCTAGCGGCCTAGCTGGCCTCCTGGCTCTGCTGCCCCACTCTTACCTCTTTTGACATCACTTTCTCTCATTCCCTCCTTGCCAGCTAATCAACTGAGTCACTTCCTAAGAGAGACACAATAGCCCCAACTATGGTACTTAATTCAGCAAATATTTATGAAGCACCCCATGTGCCGGGCATCGTACTACAGATATTGGCAAAATCCCAGTGAGCAAGTCCTGGATGCCCCGCTCTAGCTGACCCACGGTCTTGTGGATTCAGTTTAAACCACAGACCTCTAAGTGAAAGCTGCTTGAACTGATCAATGCTGTAAAGACTTCATGCAGCAGACCTAGACAAACTCTGATCTCTGTGGGCCTGCTTTTTTGTTGTCCTCTGCCTTGCATCTCGTGGGACCTGGGCTCTGCCCTAGAGGATGTTTAGCAATATTCTTGCTTTCTATCCACCTACACCAGTAGCTCACCCACTGCCCCGGCTGTGATCATCAGAAAGTTCTCCAGACGTTGCTGAATGTCCCCTGGGGGGAAAAGTCACCCATGGAAGAGAAGCACCATTTTAGAGTGACCACACAACTTTACAGATGCTTAATCTTAATCCGTAAGGGAAAGCAGGTCCCACATTTCAGCTTCAGTTTCTTTTCCACGTCACTGATCTCTTCACAGAAGGTGCTGCTCTCCAGACCCTCGAAAATGGGGACCTGGGCAAGGAACAGGGTCGCCAGTGGAAGGGTACCACCTGTACTGCCCAGTCCCAACCAGGCGGAGACAGACTCGGGGAAACACCTGGACGACAGGATGGGCAGTGGCCCCCCTCCTTTTCCTCCTGGCTTGATGGCAACAGCCAGAGCTGTAGTCACTCTGACCCCCGCTCACCATGAGTGGAGACAGTCTTCACTGGGAAAGAGGCACTGAAGCCCATCATCCACTCCTGAAGGCCCAGCATGTGAGGGAGGGAGGTATCAGCCTCAGGGGGCTCTTTCTACATCGGGGGTTTTGCTCCGCTGTTTCCAAGCCACTGGGCTCCAAGGCCGAGGTGAGGTGACAGGGATAAGGGGATTAGAGCCGCCTAAATAACCGCAATTTACACCTGCATCTGAGGATGTGCGTGTGGAATGTCAAAGACAAGAAAGATGAATGACGCTTTGCTTCCTCAGAGCCTCATAAAGTTATCAAGGTCCATGATCCATCTTCAGCTTTTCTCACTGGCAAAATAAATTTGTCAGTGCTCCCGAAGTGAAAGCAATTCAGGACGACCGATTTAAACTAATCAGACTCACCCACGAGAGAGGACACAGCCAGGTCAACATTTTATTTGTATTCATACAAAGTGAGCAACATGCCTTCCAGGGCCTGAATATTTATATCTGTTCCCCAGGCTACCTCTTTCTTGATATCAAAGTTCCTAAGGTTTGGTCAACACACCAATTCTTTTAACAAATTTGTTTGACAGATTGTTATTGAGTGCCTTCTATGTGTGAGGGTCTATGCTAGCAAATCAGACAGAATGATTACTGCCCGCTTGGAAGGTACAGTGTGGTCAAAGTGATAATTATAAGCTTCCTTGTGGGCTAGTAAATCAGGGGCAAAAGTACGAAATTGTGTTAAGGGATGTGTTCAGAGAAAATGCTGATCAGCTATTTTAAAACCACAACAGAAGAGAGACCTGGTCTCTCTCTTTGAACAGCGATGTTTAAGCTCTGTTTAAATTCCACCTTCGACACGAACTTGTCGATGTTTATATTCCACCTTCTACACGAACTTGCTTATGAATAAAGGCAAATTATCGTGCCTCCCTGAGTGGCTGCTTCTGCATTTGTGAAATGAGGTATCAACACCTTTTTCTGTCCTCTCTAGTGAAAAGTTGCTGTAAAGAAAACACATGGGAGAGTCCTTGGTACTGATGAAGGGTCTGGTGGTCAGAGCAGCTGCTTGCATTCTGTTTCACTGCATTCAAGAAATGGTTTTTACGTCCCAACTCTGTGTTCAGCCCTCACTTAAGAGGAGGAAACAGGGCTAGTGTAAATACTGCAGGTCAGCACGGATTTCTGTGAGTCTGCTGATGTAAGAAATAGGAGGAATTTGTCATAATACTTGAAAAGATCATTTATTCAAGAGTCTGTTTACAGAAGTAAAAATGGAAGATCTGGGGATCATTCCTGTGGACCCAATAACAAGCCTTCCTCCTGCTGCCTGGTTCCCGTGGATGAGTTGGTTATGGGTGATAAATTGCTAAGTGCATGTAAAGTTCTGTAATATTATTAATTCCGTCGTCCTTCACAAAGAATAAGAGGAAGAAAGAGGGAGAGGAAAGCCTATCAGATTGCTCATCCACTAAAATAGCAGAGAAAATGCCTAACACAAACAAAAATAAAGCCCTTTCTCCTCTCACATCCTATTTCCAAATCACTTCAAAGAGTTATTATTAAACTTCAGAAAGTCTTGCAACATAGGAAACTATATTAAATGTCAAAGATCCATTAAGTGCAATTTTGCTGCAATGAAAGGCAGCATAAAGAGGACTAATTCAAGAAGGAAAAAATTCTGGAAGAGAAATTTATTTTAAAGGTCAGTTTTTCTTTAGAAACAACTGAAAACCCTTCCATCGGAAGCACTGGCTGGCCTTTCGTCCAGGTCACGTCCTCCCCTTAATGTTCAGAGTCAGAGAAGACAGCCTTGAGTTCCAAAGGACAGGGTTAAGTCACGATGATTTGAAGAAGTGTCACACTAGTCTCTTTCTTAAACTACCAACTGCCTTCAGCTTCCGTCAAATGTCATGCTTTCATTGTAGCTTGACAACAAGCTTCTGTCAAGCAGTCACGGGGAAAGGGATGATGCAAGACATAAAGGGGGCCGTAGGCTATGTTTCTTTACTGTTAGTGGTCCTCAACCACGGGAAAGTTTGCTCCTCAGGGGACGCTTGGTAATGTCTGGAGTCATTTTCGGTTGTCACAACTTGGGCGGGGAGCACTACTAGCATCTAGTCAGTGGGGACCAGGGCAGCTAAACACCCTAAAATGCCCAAGACACCCCTCAACCAAGAGTTATCCAACCCAAAATATATACACAGCACCAAGACGGAGAATCCCTGTGCTACTGTGACTCTGTTTTTTTTTTTTTTTTTTTACCCCAAATGCTGCCCTCTTGATAATGAACTTATATGTTGACAGTGGCACGATCCATTGAATGTTAAGAGAGCCACATCAAACCCTTTTAGTTAATGGACAATTCTAATTAGTTTGTTATCTTCCCCGCCCCCCTTATTCATTCTTTATTCATCTTGGGTGGAAGCACAAGTAACCACCCATGGATGCTACCAGCTCACAGAAAGGAGGGTAAGAATGTTGTTGGACTCAGGCTGTCTGGGCTGCAGTCCAATCAGATTTCAGTATTTTGCATGGCATTCTTACAGCCTCACTTTGCCAGGCATCGGGGAGTTGAAAAACAAGTCCCAGTGGGACATGCTTAAATATATCTCATCGTATGAGAGGAATCACAGAGAACTGGATGCTGTAATATTGACTGCCTGTTAGTAAAGAGAATAAGAATGTCCGCCAAGGAAGTAAGCCCCAGAACAGGCGATGAAGAGGAAATGAGGAGACGGTTGATACAGTGCATGAAGATGTCAAGTTACATGACATGTGGACCGAGGGGCTGTGGCAGCACCTGGCGTGGTTACAGTCGTCTCTTTCCAGAACGGGACAGATTTTCCCCTGCAACATTTGAGCCCATCTAGCATACTCTTCTATTGGATCATCTTTATTTTCGTGTGTCTACATGCTGCCAGCAAGCAACGTGGTCTGAGCCAGAACAAAGCCTTGCTGCCTTCCTTCGGCTCACTGAGAAGGTTTTTTATTTCTCTGCCCCGAATTCCATGGAGTCAAGTCAATGCTTTCATCATAGTTCATGCTTGTAAATGAGGAAAGAGGCCTATCCCCATCACCTCAATGAGAATCTCAATAGATTCTCTGCTATTGGATTCAGCGTATTTAATACTCAGATGTTTTTTAACCACTTTACCTCTGAGCAGTACTGTTGAGAGGCGGTTCCAACTGTACAAGTCTGTCCTCCTCAGCCCATTTCCGCCTCATGGCTTGTCTCCCTCCATTCAATACCTTGTGGACGTTTTCAAGGAGGGGAGAGGGGCCGACAGGGGAGGGAGCCAAGCCAGTGCATCTCAGTTTATTTACAACCCAGTAAGTCACTGAGCTCTGAGAGCCTGAAGCAAATGCAGGGCCAAGCGTTTGAAGAACAGCCCACTTTGCTCTGACAGCTTTCCTGCGTCAGCCATCCCCACAACTAGATCACCATCATCAAAACATCTAGGATGCGCGGAGTTTAACACACACTTTCCCATAACGATTCTCCCCGTAACTCTGTCAGGAAGCAGGTCACCTTCTCACAGATGGTTGGAAGCCTGCGGGTGGAGCTCACCCGTCACACCTACTGAATTTGTTCCATGTTAATAATATATCAAGCTTTTTCAGAAAGAGCGTCATTTTTTAAAATTTATTTGATTGAAGTATAGTTGATTTACAACGTGTTCATCTCTGCTGTACAGCAAGGTGATACACACACACACACACATACACACACACACACACACATTCTTTTTCCTATTCTTTTCCATTCTGGTTGATCACAGGATATTGAATATAGTTCCCTGTGCTCTACAGTAGGAACTGTTGTTTATCCAGAGCATCATTTTCTTAAATGTTGTCTCTTTTCTCATCCTGGAACTCCAGAGTTCCCCTGTGGCAACTGTATCCCAAATCTGCCATGCTTCAAAGCCCCAGGGTGTACAAAGAGCACTTCAGAATAAACTTTTCCTGCACAATTTGACTTAGGGGACTTGATATTTGAACTCACCTCCTGGACATCTCTCCTTCGCCTCTCAGGCACTGCTTTAGCTCTGCTCGCTCACCTTGGCCCGATGACAGAGCCTCTGGCCCGTCCTGACTGGTCTTCTCCGTACTGGTAGCCGTAGGTATGAGGCCGGTGTTGGTGATGCGAAGGGCTCTCCTTCTATCTGTGACTTGCCCTGAGGCAGTCACAGTTTTTGGTCATCTTTTCCCCGGTGTCATATAAATCAACTCCACGTGATAAATACCGAGTATAAACACTGCAGTCCCCCCTGAGATTCACCACCTTCCTTTCTGTCCTTATTAAGCACTTGTGTACACACAAGTCAACAAACCACTTGTGTTTATGGTAAGGTGGGTTTCTAGACACTTGGCCAACTTAAAAGAGACAGAGAGAAACTCGACCCACATCCTAAAGGAGGAAGCTTCAGTAAAAAATTGGATGAAGAAAAACTTTGAAGCATCCACTGAGCCTGTCCCGTAACCCCAGTCAGTCCTGGGTTGGGTGTTCTCTGTGCGCTCGTTCATTCAACTCAGGACAACCATGAAGCCTAAGTTATCCCTATTTCAGAGAGAGGTCAATAGTTCAAGGTCAATGTTCAAGGTCACCTAGCAGTAAATGACTTGGTCATGACTCATGCTGGGTTGTGTCTTCTCCATCCCTTCAGGCTGCTTCTCAAAATTAGTGCACTCCAGATGAGACCCAAACCCCCAAACTCTGGGAAACTATGGCAGAACAATACCATTGAGCCCTGGGTTAAGTTCTTATACACGTACATCTCAACAGTGGGACTGGCCATTCCTACCTCTGGATTGATCTGAGGCATGTTGCCTGTCTCTGAAGACAAGAAGTCTCAACCTCCTGTGTCACGCCAAAGGGTAACATGTTAATTCCGGTTACTCAAAGGGCCAGCAATGAACTTCCTTGCCTAGAGAGAAAAGCACAGGTCTGAAAGCTAAGAGATGTCCAAGTTTTGCCCTAACTAGATCCCAGCAAGTCACTTGATCTTTGTGGTCTTGCTTTCCTCTTGGAACAAGTTGGAATTCACTCAATAAATAGTTTCTTAGCATCTACTCTGTGCCAGGTATTATTCTAGATGCTGGGAACATAGCAGTGAACCAGACAAACAAGGTCCCTTCCCTCATGTCCCTTTCATGCTACAGAGGAACAGAAGCAATAAATAAATAAACGTAAGGGTTCCAGAGAATAAGACCTTTTGGACAATAAGCAAAGTAAGGTATTTTAGAGCATGTGTTGGGTTAGGAATAGGGTGAGGGCAGTGATTCTTCAGAGTAGCCAGAGAAGCTTTCTTGGAGAAGAAGGCATTTTAGCTGAGAGCTGTACAGTGAGGAGATAGCCATTTGGAAGAGTACAGTCAGGGGGAGAGCAATCCACAGAGGAAACAGTCAATGCAAAGGCCCTGGGGCAGGAACCTTAGTGATGTGTTCAAGACACAGAAAGGAGGTCAGTATGAATAGAACATAGAAAGCAGAATAGGCAAGGTAAAGAATGGTATAAGATGGCAGGGCTAGATCCTGTGGGGCTTACAGGCCATCATTAGTAATAATGTTTGCCTTCCTAACCCGACAGCATTACTGTAAAGCTCCGGTTGGATAACACTTGAGATGAGAAGGAAAGTCCTTAAAACAGCTACAGCCTAGACAAAGATTGTGTGGTGCAATCCTAGGTCCTGTCAGTGCTTTATATTTTCCCCATTTTTTGCCCACGTCTTTATCAGTGGCATATATGTACAATCTTTATTAAATTACTCTTACCCTGGGGTTGTTCAATCTGGATGAAGCCAGGGATATTTGGCCCCTGCTTTTCCTTCGGATGCTGTTTTCTGAATACAGAGAGCAATACAAGAATGGGGCATTCATGGAAGGGATGTTACCCCTAAAGGCATCACAAGCAAGTACAGGGCAAAAACTGCACGGCTTACTTTAGTGGAGAAACAAACCACATATAGCTATTTCATTGTATGTATACCTTTTTTTTTTTTTTTTTTTTTTACCAGATGTTAGTGGTTGGTAATTTGGGAAAGAAAGAAAAACCTTTTGAGAAGAGATAACTTCTCCATATCCTCTGACTTCTGATGAAGTTAAAATGCACGTGCGGACAAAAAAACAGGCAGGCTGCCCTCTGTACCCATGAAGGACCATAAAACAGAATCCAGGCTGCCGGAGAATGCCAACAGAGCTCTGGAAACACGGAAGTTCATTAAAAATGTAAAATAAATGTGACGATTACATGTGGTTGTCTTCGGGGCATTTCGCCTTAGACCTCGAACGTGTTGGGAAACAGTACTGCAAATGCCATAATTATTTTAAGATATAAAATGATTTAAATTGCCTAATGAATGCAGACCCTGACACCAGCGTGCATAAGTCTGAATTTATTAGCATGTTGGCAGGTGGGGGGTGGTCGGAAACAGCTTGATTTATTAGCAGCAGCATCTGCACTTTGTTCTCCTCCTCGGCCCGTTCAAAGACAGAATGTCCAAGACGTCATGATCATCTAGAGGCAAAATACTCCTTCACATCCATTAGTGCAATTAATTCTCATCACTGGCATGTGTTGCTGCTATCTTGCCTATCTTCCCTGTATTTTATCTACGAGAAAGCTACACTCACGGAGGTTAACTGTCTCGCCTAAGATCACACAGCCCGAAATGGTACAGTTACTTAACCTAGTTCTTCTGTTTAGTAATCCTCCCTCCATGATTTCATGCCGATGGAATATTACCAGTTAGCAGCTTGATCTCAAGTGATGGTCCTGTTAGAAGGGAGATTTTTTTTTCAACTTGGTGTCTGGCAGTTTCCAGGAATACAGAGAATCTGTGTCGAAGAGCAGCTCTGTACATAGAAGCCTTTGCTGATTCATCGATGTGTCAGATCAGTTTTTGCCAAGGACACTCTTGCTCCCTTCCCTTTCCCTTTCCAGCCTTTGACTGGCAAACTGACCTTGCCATGGTTTTGAAACCAACATTAGCCGTCATCTTTCTCCAAGGGCAACAGGTCTGGAAAAGGTAATGGAGTTCCGCAGCAGCTGTCTCCATTTGCAGGTTCCTGAATGAGATGCTATCTTGGCCACCTCTTTGTTCTCCGAGAACCCTTGTATTATTGTTGTTGTGATTATTTTCTAGTAGAGGATGGAGATTGCAGCCATTTGAGACAGTGCCAGAAAAACAATGTTTTCTTTCATTTCGCGATCATTAACCTTACCAATGAACATTTATTGAGTACTTGCTGATGCATGATACCAAACAGACTTTGCTTTCCATTCTATTCCAGGGACTATAGCTCTGACATTGATGCTGGTTAGAAGGCTGTAAAACTGTAAACCGAGGAGGAAGTCAAGATGCCAGCATGAGATGACAACCCCAACTTCTGAGCAAGATGCCCCCAAGAACGTGGCAGCGAACTATGGCAAGGCCGGCTCTCATCCTTCTGATCCTACCCAGTGAAACCTCAGAAGACTTGATCAGCTTTTTCATTTGGGATTGTTTGGGGAAGGCTGGATTAATCCTAGAGAACAGGGAGTGAAGAACATCAGGAAACTGATGCCCAATTTCATACTAAAGGGAGCATCACATCTTCTCTATCCCAGGGAGCAAAAACTCTATCAAGGTTCCTGCAAATTAAGTTCTTGGTGAGAGTTGTCTTCCTGGCTTGTAGATGGACACCTTCCTCCTGTATGCCCACATGGCCTGTCCTTTGTGTATGGGCGAGGAGAAAGAGAGAGAACAAGCTTTCTGGTTATTCTTCTTATAAGGACACTAATCCTATTGGATCAGGGCCCCACCCTTATGACCTCATTTAACCCTAATTACTTCCTTAGAGGCCCCATCTCCACTCTGGTTGAAACCACACTGGGGGTTAAGGCTTCAACATATGAATTTCAGGGTAGGGAGGGAACAAACATTTCAGTCCATAACACCTGAATGAGAAAAACACTCAGAGCTAATGCCAAGGAGAGAAAGGAGAGTCAAAGAAGTCACAAGAAATATTTCTCTCAAGAAACAATCTGTCTCCTAGGCTGGGGAGGTTCATAACAGGTTTTGGAACAGCCCTTCAGCTCCAGAACCAACCAATGTGTTTGACAGCAGTCACTGTGGTGCAGCCTGCATCATGGAACATGGGACTGGGGTGGGGGAACCCCAAATGTTCCCAGGGCCAGGCTTCTCCCACCTCTGTGCACATTTACATCACTGGGAGGATGGGATAAAGTGCCGATTCCCAGGCCCCACCACCAGAGATTCTGAGTAGGTCAGGAGACTTCTGCGTTTATAACAAATCCACAAAAATACTGCTCTAAGGAAATTATTCTAGAAGAAAAACTCAGAGCCCAAGTGGAGAGGAGGAGGGAAGCTGACTATGATGCTTCTGCTGCTATGATGTCTGCTGGGGTGGAAGCAGGTGTGTGTGATCAGGAAATTCAGTGTCAAGAGGCAGAGGGTGGGGTGGGGGGAGGACCAGGCAAGCTGGCTGGACAAGAATAGGGCACACAATGGTGGTAGGGGATCAGAGGGGGGATGATACATGGATGACTGCCTTCAGAGAAAGCCAGCCCTGGAGAGCCGGGGGTTGTAGGGTGATGCTCGGGTACCTGTGGTCAGCTGCAGGAGCCTAGGGGTCCTGAGATCTGTGGGGGTGGGTAGATCAATCACAGAGAGCCCCCAGCTTTGGCTTCCTTCCGGGTGGCTTTGTTTGCTTCTAGACTAACGTTTTTTCCTGTTACCATCAACCCAAGTAACTTAGGGGCACTACTGATTATCATATGAAGTCCAGGGCTTGAGGGTGCTAATGAATATGGTACGGGTCCAGCATTGCTACAGTGGCATCTGGTGTCTAGACTGAAAAGAGGCAACATGACCCGAGAAGACGAAGCCCCTGTTTTCACAAAGACAGTTAGCTTCCCTTGACTACTTTTTAAAATTATTTTTCTGTTCTTGTCCATCTGTTGTTAGATGCACCTCTCCCCGGATGATTGAATGCCATGATCACGGGCAAGACAAATGTTTGATGGTTTGGTGGATTGTCATATGCATGACACAAACCTTGTTTGCCTTTCCTGAAATTTATTTCTGCAATCACTGCGAGTCTAGGTCATATTGAGAGAGAATTCTCAGCCCAGTACTTTACCCTGGTTTCCTAGCCATTAGGGTTTCTAATATTTCACATTTTCACTCTGGCCTGTACTTTTCCACCATGCTTGGAGAGGAAATGCACCTGCATTGAAATAGGAAGGGAGCCTTGTGACTTCTGAACCTCTTCTCACCCTCAGTCCTTATCTGAAATTGGATCCAACTTGAGAATTTTAAAGCTCAACTGAGGAAATCAGGGATAAGCATTACAAATTCTCCATCCAGAGTCCATTTTCACTTAAGGCTGCCAAAATGAAGCTATTATTATTAGTTTATGTTCAGATTAATCAGACGGACAATGCTCTGGATTATATAAATGGGGATAGGAATGTCGAGGGGGACATTTGGTTGGGAGAACTTTTTCCCATCCCCTTTTTCCTGCCTTGACTTATACACACAGCCCTTATTGCCACACCGTGTTACTCTCTCGTTTACAAAGGAGGAAGAGTCGCTAAACCATTGGGTAGGGCCACTGCATTGACACGTGCTAGGTGGCTGCGATCTCTGCTTGCTGCAGCTGAGGAAGGCCCAGCCTTCAAGGGCAGACCTGGGGGGTCTCCTTACCCTCTTCCTGCTCTCCCAACTCTATGCGGGAATTGGGACAGGCAGGCCCTTCCTGTTAAGAAGACGTCTTTGGCCCTTTTTTGGCCTTCAGCCTAAGTCACATGCTCCAGTTCAATTTAGCCAAAGATACCCTGCTCAGGGCAGATGGGGTGGTAATGCTATAAATGAGCTTGCTCAGATACTAGTAAATCTGGTTATTATTCCCACACTACTGATCTTTGTATATCTAATTCCATCTGAAGGAAGCGTTCGTCTTAGGATTCAGGCACCAATCCTCGTAGCAGGTAACTCAGGCTAAGAGAGAGGATTAGGAGAGGTTAAAAGAAGGACTATAACGTCCCCACCCTTTAGTGTTGTTCTTTTAATCATTTAGGTCCTGCAGTCATGCATGATTTTGTGGTCTTCGTGGGCAGCATTCAACACCTCAAGACTGAGGAAGTCAGCCAGCTGACCTCGCACTACATCCACCTCCTTGCCCGTCTCTTTGTCCTGGGCCAAGGTGTGTGTATTCTGGTTCCCGTGTGCCACCTGCTGGTCTCCCAAGTCACTGCTTCCAAAGTGCCTCAGGAGTGCCGTGTTGTGCCTGGAGAAAGGGAAGGAGGAGGCCTTTCACAGAAGACGTTCCTAGGGACCCAAGAATCTAGTCTGGGATGTGAACTAGTTCATTCTTCCCACGTGTCGGTGGTGGGGATGAGGCAGCTGGGGCACAGAGAAGTCCCTCCCCAAGGCCATACTCTGTGTGTCGGACTCCTTAGTCCTTCTCAAAACATTCTTTAACCGTACGATCCTCCAGACACCCATAAAAGGACGCTTCGAAGAAAGAAAGCAGGAAAATTCTCCATACTTATAATAAACACATGCATAAGATGAATAGGTCAGATAAAGTGAGAAAGGGTTATTTGGGTGTTTAGGCAATCTATGCCATTCTCTCTAGAAATAAAATAAAGAGAGGGACGGAGGGAGGAACAGAAGGATGAAAGGAGAGGAAAACATACTTTTATCAAAAATGTTGCTTAGGGGCCTCCCTGGTGGCGCAGTGGTTGAGAGTCCGCCTGCCGATGCAGGGGACACGGGTTCGTGCCCCAGTCCGCGAAGATCCCACATGCCGTGGAGCGGCTGGGCCCGTGAGCCATGGCCACTGAGCCTGCACGACCGGAGCCTGTGCTCCGCAACGGGAGGGGCCACAACAGTGAGAGGCCGGCGTACAGCAAAAAAAAAAAAAAAAAAAAAAAATGTTGCTTAATACACATTCAGTTATTTCCAAACACTCTCTAAGCCAAAAATGTTGAGGATTTTTTTTTACTTCTTTTCTTTCTGGAATTTTATATGAAGATAATAAACCATAAAAATCACTGATTACTAGCTTATTAAACATTAGATGCAATCACCGAGATGTAAGGGGACTACCTATAGGGATACTGGTATCAATCTGGGGACAACAAGTCTACGCTCGTAGCTATGATCCAATGGGCTTCTTCGGCGGTTTCCTGCGCGTGCATTAGGGCCTCAGCGAGTTAGGGTTTCTGAGCTCACGTTCAGCATGAATGATTCTGTACAGAGTATTCTCATGTCTCCTCCCATAGACTCTTCATCTAGATCACTCTTAGGAACATTTCTAAATTTCCAGAGACATGTGCCTTCGCCTTCTGGTTTAAGAAGTATTTATTTCTTGCACACTGTGATAGCTGCCAAACATGACTTTTATGTAAAATCATTTCCCTCCTGAATAGCTTCCCCTGCTCTTTTCTCCTGAGCCACAGGCTCAAAGACGTTGCATATGGAAGCCCTGTCGAAGAGTGGTTCAACAGTACTTCTCATTTCTTCCTCAAAGACTAGAGGAGCTCGTTCCCGAGGATCTCAGACAATTCTTCCTCACTGTCCTCCTGCCTGAGCCCCAGCCGAACTCTGCCTGCTGAAAATAGGCTGAGACAATGTCTAAAACCCTGGGCCCTCAGACAGAAGTCTCTGTGAATACTGTAGCTAAAAATCTGAACAGGAGATTAAAATGTCAGCTTTTCTCTTGGCACTGTACTTGGCCCTCTGGGTTATCAAGGGCAAGCCATTTTCTTCCGTATCTCAGTTTCTCCATTTTTAAAATGGGGACACCAAAGTTGGGATTTTGATGTTGATAATATTATATAGTGCTGGTTAGTATTTATGGAGTGATGACTACTTGTGGTGCACTGTACTAAACAGGCTTATCACATTTCATTCTTATAAAACCATATGCGATAAATACTTATTATCTCCACATTACAGGTGAGGACAGAGGAACTACAATGGATTAAAGCACCTCGTTTATTGTTTCTTTAGCATCCATCCTTCCCATTCGGGACTGGGAACCAGGTCCCCTGGATCTCATAAGCCGGGATCATTTCCTACCTGACATGCCTCTCTCTGCCCCGGCCATGCAGTTTCCAAATGATTCCCCAACAGATGCCAGATTTATGAGCAAAAGTGGATTGACTACAGCACATTCCTACAACAGGAAAAACAACTCCAAGTGCACAGCTTAATGATAGTGCCTCTGCAGTGTCATCTCTGTACCCGAGGATGACATAACACCCACAGTAGACAACAGTTACAGGAACCTACTTGGTGCAAGGCACTGGGCTGGGCACGCTATAGACAAGAGCTCATTTCATCTTCTTATTATCACTATCTTGTACACAGTTAAGTAACTCAATGTCACGGTTAAAACCAAGTCATAAGACTCCAGAATTCAAGTTGAATGACTATTCCTGGCCACTGTTCCTCACTGCCTCTCCATGAAAAAAAACATCAGTGGGCCCTGTTATCTGAAAAATGCCACCATGAGGCAGCCAACCTCCATACCCTGTGGATTTTTCTAGTTCTAATTTCTAGGTCCTGTTTCAGTTACCTGTGTGGACAGTAATAGTCTGATGCACTGGTATGAATAAAACAGGTCTGCCATTCCCTAAGCAACCTTGAGGGTTGTGATGAACTCTAGGTAAATGAGGGTAGCTTGAGCATTTTGAAGTGGAACATATGAAACTGGTTGGGTTTATAATCAGAAGAGAGAAAGCATGGGCTTTAAGAAGGCTCACTTCTCATGGACCCTTCCCATTACAATGCGCCATCATCAACACTTTTTTTTTTAATTGAAGTATAGTTGATTTACAATGTTGTGTTAGTTTCAGGTATACAGCAGAGTGATTCAGATATATATCTAGATAGATAGACAGATATGTGTGCTTTTTCAGATCCTTTTCCCTTATAGGCTATTACAAGATATTGAAGATAGTTCCCTGTGCCATACAGTAGGTCCTTGTTGTTTACCTATTTTATATATAGTAGTTTGTGTCTGTTAATCCCAGGCTCCTAATTTATCCCTCTTCCCTTCTCCCCTGTGGTAGCCATAAGTTTGTTTTCTATGTCTGTGGTCTATTTCTGTTTTGTAAATCAGTTCATTTGTATCAATTTTTTTAGATTCCACATGTAAGTGATATCCTATGATCTTTGTCTGACTTACTTCACTTAGAATTGCCATCATCAACTTTTTTAAATTTATTTTTTATTGAAGTGTAGTTGATTTACAATGTCATGTTAATTACTGCTCTACGGCAAAGTGACTCAGTCATACATATATATACATTCTTTTTCATATTCTTTCCCATTATGGCTTATCACAGGATATTGAATACAGTATAGTTCCCTGTGCTCTACAGTAGGACTTTGTTGTTTTCTATATATACCAGTTTGCATCTGCTAATCCCCAAATCCCACTCCTACCCTCTCCCAACCCTCTCCCCCTTGGCAACCACCAGTCTATTCTCTATAACCTTGATTTTGTTTCTGTTTCATAGATAGGTTCATTTATGTCATATTTTAGATTCCACATATAAGTGATATCATATGGTATTTGTCTTTCTCTTTCTGACTTCACTTAGTATGATCATCTCTAGTTGCATCCATGCCATCATCAATTCTTCATGGAAAGGGTACAGATGCTGGAGTTCAAGGCCTGGCCAGCTGAGTGATGCCATAGCAGTACCGGCCAGGTGGGCGGGAGGATGGGGTAGTTACCCAAGTGAAGAGCCTGGCATGGGGCCTGGCACCCAGTTAAGGATCAACTACATGCTCGTTAAAACATAAAGCAAGAGCATGGTTCCAGGAGTGGCAGGGACTCCCGGCCACCAGGCTGGAAGCATCCGCCCAGGGCCGCCTGCAGCACCCAGGCTGGCACCGGCCGTGTGCCTCTGCCGGGGCAAGTGGCTGTCCCGGCACTTCGGGAGAGAACGTTCGGGGAATGAGGAGATGGAGCCTGGAAGCCTACTGGGAGCTGCCTCTCTCCAGCACCGGCTTTGCCAGGCCCCCTTGCTTCACAGTGAGAGACTCATTCCTCAGCCCTCAGTCAGGTGGTCTGCGGCGGGGCGGCGGGGGGTGGGGAAGGGAGGCTGCGGAGCCCGAAAAGCTCCGGCTCTGGTCTCAGGCTTGACTGCTTCAAACCCCGCAGGGGTTCAACTGCCTTCAGATTTATGGACCCATAACCGCCGAGAACTGCCTTCTGCCTGCGGCCAGCGCCGCCACGGGGCCCAGGGGGCTCCTGGCTGATGCTGTTGTTTGCGAACCTCTTTATCTCTCTAATGCCACGTTCCCTAAACCTGCGGTATGACGAGAAAGGGCGGAGGAGGGTGATTCATGCCCCCATTACACTGACAATGAAATTCATCGAAATCAAATTTCTCCGGAGCGTGCCAACAACATGCCGGCCGGTGCCCGTCTCAGCTCTAGGGCTGGGTTTGTTTGCTTTCTACAATGATTTTTCTTTTTAATGTCATTATCTTTATTATTGTCGCCTAATGTTTTTATAATGTGCTCACTGAGGAGGTTGCTCCGTGCCCGCCAGCTCTCTGGGGACCGGGGATGGGGGCGGGCCGGCCTGTGAACCCCGAAGCTGTTGTTTTGAGCATCCCTCCAACCACCGGAAGGAAGCAGCCCTGTCCTGACAAGCAACCCAACACTAAACGTGGACTCACTGACTTACCGGTTCAGTTGAGGAAAACCCCAGTATTAATTAATGACCTCAACCCCCCCTCCCCTTCAGCCACCCACCTGCCAGTTAAATATCTCTGGATGCTTCCTTCTTTGTATGTCATGGCTTCTAGCCCCATCTTCCATCTTCCCACCCCGGAAAGCCATCCCCTCCCCTATTTGCCAGTGTGCCTCTTAAAATGTGACAGCGAGAAAGACGGCAGAAATAGTAGCACATCCATATCATATACCATTAAGCATTATTTTTAATACTTTAGATCTATCTATACATATTAACCCAGAGAGGTGTTGATGGTGTATCCTTAATTGAAGAAAGTTGGAGAGTAATGGGTTTTGCAAGATCTGCTTTACAAAAAACAATTCCCTTGAAAATCTCATATGCATATGGATTTGTTTTGATGTATTTATATCAGCATGAATAAAAGTGTGGGAAAAAGCACCAGAGGCGATTTACATGAGTTACCTGGTTTAGGGGATGTTGGAAGGAGAAAATATTGGTTTTTCAAATACACCTAATCATGTTTCATTAGCTGCAGTTAACCCTGGTTACTCGGGTAATTTTTGAAGAGGAATTTGGTAAAAGAATTTTCAATCAATAAGTGACATATACTCTGATTCTTATTTTAAATGTGGCAGACACCCAAAGTCCTGCAGATGTGGCTGGACCTGCGCAGGGCTCGTTGGGAAGGACACTGACCGTGCTTCTATTTGGACACCTAACTTTCATCCCCTTTGTGGTTAATTCATATTGGGGCTATAGTCCTTACTTGTTTTCTTTAGAACTGTTACAAAGATAGATCTCTTCCTTCCCTCCTATGTGCTTTTAAAGCAGATTTTTTTTTACTCTAAGTGCAGGACCTTAAATTTCTTTTATTAAATTTTTTGTGTTGGTTTTGGCCTTTTGCTCCACTTGTCAAGATCTTTTAAAAATCTGGTCTTCTTAGCTAGCCTATTAGCCATCCTCCCCAGCTTCATGCCAACTGCAAATGTGATCAGCGGGTCTTTTATGTCTTGATCCAAGTCCCTGATAAAAATGTTCAACAGGACCGAGCCAAGGACACAGTCTTGTAATTGCCCATTTTATTTTTATTTTTAAAATTTATTTTATTGAAATATAGTTGCTTTAAAATGCTGTGTTAGTTTCTGGTGAACAAAAAAGTGAGTCATATATATATATATATATATATATATATATATATATATATATATTCTTTTTCATATTCTTTTCCATTATGGTTTATTACAGGATATTGAATATAGATCCATGTGCTATACAGTAGGACCTTGTTGTTTATCCATTCTATATATAATAGTTTACATCTGCTAACCCCAAACTCCCAATCCAACCCTCCCCCACCCCTCCCCTTGGCACCCACAAGTCTGTTCTCTATGTCTGTGAGTCTGTTTCTGTTTCATAGATAAGTTCATTTGTGTCAAATTTTAGATTCCACATATAAGTGATATCATATGGCATTTGTCTTTCTCTTTCTGACTTACTTATAGTATGATAATCTCTAGGTCCATCCACGTTGCTGCAAATGGCATTATTTCATCCTTCTTTGTGTGTACTTGCCTGTTTTAGATGAATAAGTACAAAGATTTTGTATTCGTCTTTCAGTGAATTCCTTTCATTGTGTGCAAGGTTCCTAATAAACAGAGAGATTTGTATTGGGCAAGTCGATAACCATCACCACCATCTGACTTGGAGATGATAACGGTAAACACTAATCATAAGCCAACGTGAGCCAACCTAGAAGCACAGCAGTGTGAGTCAGAGCTGCGGAGCATATGGCTCTGTCCACATCTGTTCGGAGGCATCCAGATGGAAGGAGGAGGTGGGCTGGGGGGCGGGGGGAGGAGCAGGGGGGAGGGGGAGGGGGAGGGGGAGGGAGCAGGCAGGTGAAGGCAGGCAGGAGAGGGCTGCAGGGACCAGGCTCCCAAATCAACCTCCACAATAGTGTGTTTAATGTATGAGCAGCACGCACAGCTGCCGATGGCTCCCATCCGTGACAGGACAACTGTATGACAAATCCTTCCCGCCGTACTTAGAGAGCCCTGTCTTCTGCTTTTTGGTTAATGGCCCTTTGACACGCCTACTCAAGTCACTTCTTCGCAGGCCTTACGAGTCTTTGTCACCCATGTGTGGTAATGTTTTCCTTCTCTGCGTGGCTGTTTCCTCAATGCTGCAGCTGACTAAGTGGCCCTACTGCCCTGTTCCTCCACACTAACTCTCCTCCACAGCCTTCCAGAAGCTGCCACACTCCTGACCTATACATCTCCTGGTACAAAAGAACAAACTCTCACCTAAGTGACAGAAGGTGCAAATTCAAGCAGCCCTTGTTTGTGGTACAGCTCGAAGCAACATTTAACCCTCTTTGCACCTCACTGTCACACACTAAAATAAGGAATTTCGTGACTGCGGCATTTTTCGAAGATTAAATGAGATGGCATGTGGCAAAGAGGTAGATGCTAAATAAATACGAGCTGAGTTGTAACCCGCAGAAGACACAGGCATGACTCACTCCGCACTTCTGGCTTTGACTATTTGCAGACATGGGTAGGGCCAGCAAGTGGTTCTAGAATCCTCAGTGTTTTGTCACGACTCCTCTTGGTCTCCTGAGAATGTGTGGAGAACTTTGTGCAGGATTCTCACAGCTGCACTGAGTCACTTCATTCATCCAACATTTGCTGACTGTCAACCCTCTGCAAACACTGGACCAGGGCCAAGGCGTACAAAGATGATGCAGGCGAGATCCTGCCACTCAAGTAACTGTCTAGTGCCTATGACTTACAGTGAGAAATACTCCTAGACCCAGAACACACACGCACGCATACACACGGTAGCAGCAACAGCAAAAGTCCACATACCAGACCCTTACTAAATGCAATGTACTTGATATTTTCTGTTCTATCGCATTTTAAACATTGATTTCACCACCTACTAATGGGATATTGACACACAGTTTTAAAGACTCCACTCTAAGGTTGGATAGATGTTCTAGGTTCTGTTCTCAGTGTTTCCTAGACTGCCCTGGGAATGCCACATAAGGAGCTCCTCAGCTTGCCTGGGGGAGTCAGAAGACCTAACCCCTAAGTTTGAAGGAGACTCAGGTATGCACAGGGCACTTGGTGTTCCTGGAAGAGGGAACAGCATGGGCAAAGGCATGGAGGAATGAAAGCATGAACGCTCAGAGAATTCCAAAAAATTTTGAATAGGTAGAACCCAGGAAGCTTTGGGGAAAATGGAAGAAATATAAGGCTTTAGAGATAGATTTTCAAATAAGCAAAGGTTAAGGGACCAATGACTGAACACTCAGAGGAAAAGATCTCTACTGCCAAGCGGTAAACCCAATCCAGCACACACTGTAGGCTCTGGGAGATGAGATTTCAGGGGAAGAAAAAAGAGGGTACTTTTTAAAAGTCAAATAGGTCACAAAATATTCATGCCCTGGGTTTAAAAAGTAAAGTCTCTTGGGTATTGCTGATGGTTTCGCAGCAAAAGGACACGGAGAAAGTGCTGGGCTGTGTGGAGGCGTTGTCAGCTATGTGCATAGGCACCTAGATTGGAGCACCCAGAGGTCCTTTTAGCAGAAGGCATGTCTGCTTCATGGACAGCAGTTGAGTTTGTCATACAGAGCTCTGTAGCCTGCTAAAGAGTTTGGACACTAATCTGGCCAGGGAAGCCACTGGAAGATTTAAAGGAAGAGAACACCTAAAAATTGGCAGAAGCATCAACACTGCTGTAGAGTCGCAGGTGGATAGAAAGGAAGGATTGGCTGGAGGCAAGCCAACCAGACAAACAGCCAACGTTAATAGTTCACAAGACTGTGATGGGAGCCTGAAAGGTAACAGGGCTGAAGAGGATGCAAAGGAGGGGATGGCTTAGGAAATAGAAAGTTGGGGACTCAGCATGACCCAGGGCCTGATTCGATGTAGGGCAGGAGAGAAGGAAAATCCCAGGATGAAGCACTAAGTTACTAACTTGGGTAGCTGGGAGGATCGTGGAACTCCCCAAAGAGCAGATTTGGGGTATTTGGGGACGAAACAGGAGGATCAGAACAATACAAAGATACTTCCAGAGGACCCAGATTGGTGTCCTATGCATTACCACGGTCAAAGAAAGAATGATCTTCTACCCTCAAGGCCCCTGTATCCAGGAATCATAGAGCTAGCCTCCCTGCTGGACCATGCCCCTAAAGTCAGAGTTAGAGCCAGGAGGAAGGGAAGGTGTCTGCCTGGTCTTGTGAACAGAATGACACAGTAGCCCCTTCTCTTATGCACACGAGATGCAGTGAGGATTCTTGGGAGCTTCCAAGCAATTCCTCCCTCTAGTTGGTTGGAGAGTTGGGTGGATAGAACAGCATAGGAGAGAAGCAGAAGGAAGCATTTGTCAGCCCTGCCTCCAGAAAATCTCATTGTCAGTCTGTCTGGAGTCACAGGAGACACCCAGGTGTGCAGTATTTAGAGAATGTTCAGGTCCTCCCCAGACCCAAGGTTTGAAGGATGACGTCTGTCTTGGGTTGACTTGTTGTTTCCCAAAAAGATACCTCCAAGTTCTCACCCCCTGTACCTGCGAAGGAAACCTATTTGGAAATAAGATCTTTGCAAGATGTTATTAAGTTAAGGAGAGGTGAGATCATCCTGGACTTAGGTGGGCCCTAAATCCAATGACTAGAGTCTTTATAAGAGAAAGAAAAGGCAGATTGAGACACACAGACACAGAGAGAAGACAGCCAGGGAGAAGACGGAGACAGAGATTGAGTAATACATCAGAAGCCAAGATGGCTGCTAGCAGCCACCAGATGTCAGCATGGAACCCATTCTCCCTCTGAGCCTGACGACACCTTGATTTGGGGTTCCTTGTCTCCAGAATTTTAAAGTAATAAATGTCTGTTGTTTTAAGCCACACATTGGTGGTAATTTGTTATAGCAGGCTCCAGGAAACCAAGATGACATCCCAATTAGTACTTTCAGGACACTTGGGTAAAGGCCGCCTAGTGACTATCCTCAGAAGTGATTATTACACTCTGGGAGCTGGCCTCTTCTCTCTGGTCCATTTCCCCGGCAGAGACGCACCTCCTCACCCTGGCTCTCTGTTTTCCTCCTTCTCTTTGATCTTTTTCCAGAGCAACAGCTTTTCTTCCCAACTCAGACGCTATTCTGAGCTCAGGGTAACAGCCAATTAAGCAGGTCTTTACTGAAGCCCTGTGGAGTACCGCAGGCAGAGCCCAGGGGTGACACAGAGAGGAAAAGCACGATTTTCTTAGGCATTTGGTGAGAGTTTGGGAAAGCCTTCCCAGCCTGCGTTCCCTCATTCCTATCTTCACCAATGGGCTCCTGAAGAGGCAAAAGGCATATTATCAATTTTAAACCTTTACCTGCTTGCTCTGCACTCCAGCTGCCACCCCAGTTTTCCCTTCTTTGGAAAGTCTCCTGGGAGGAAGACCAAGATGCAAAGCCATTCCTGTCCCGTCTTCAATTTACACCATCAGCATCCCAGTTCCTTCCTGGGCAATAATTCTTAAGTTTCAGGGCTTCCCCGGTGGCGCAGTGGTTGAGAGTCCGCCTGCCGATGCAGGGGACACGGGTTCGTGCCCCGGTCCGGGAAGATCCCACATGCCGCGGAGCGGCTGGGCCCGTGAGCCATGGCCGCTGAGCCTGTGCATCCGGAGCCTGTGCTCCGCAACGGGAGAGGCCGCAGCAGTGAGAGGCCCGCGTACCGCAAAAAAAAAAAAAAAAAGAAGTCACAGCATTCTCATTTCTACTTGAAAACCTAACCCTCCCCAAAGAGCAACTATCTCCCCAGATCGTCCAAGTTCATTGACTGATCCTGATAGTGTCATATTGAAGTTGCACATTTGGATGAACACTGGAATTAAAATGTATCTTTCTTCCTGGAAATTAAAAAAAAAAAAAGAATGAAAGGACTTAACCAAATCCGCAGGTGGCCCCGGGCCAGTCACTTAACCTCTGCTTGGCCCGGTTTGCTTATGGAGGCATTAAATGGGAGTCGTGAAAAGACATCTTATGAATGAATTAATTAATGATTTGAAAGGAGCTGTAAAAGTGCTATGCAAATAAATGTTCAGCGTTATTGTAAGGCCCCTGGGAATCTGAGACAAAGCCGGGAGCCAAACTCCAAATTGAGGATTATAATCAAGGAGCAAATGTAAGCATTTTGGAATGTGAAAGAACCATTAAGATTGGGTACTGTGATGGATTCGTTTTTTTCTAATCCAGATCGAGAGGTGAGAAACTTAAAATGTGGGTTCAGTTTTAAAATCCATGTGAGCCCAGATGCTTTCTGAGTGGTTACACTTCAGCAAATGCCTGCACATTAAAACAAAATAAAAAGATAGAAGGAAGTGAGACAGGAGAAGCAGGTACATAAAACCAATTCTGTCAGCATAGGTATGAGCACAAACAGTGCACTGTGCCCACAGAATCAGATGATTAGCATTTGCAGATGTCTGTATATATAGTTCAAATACTGCCAAAATAAAACCTCTTGAAGCCACCTAATTTTAATATTATACTCATTAGAGAGAGAAACCACTCTCAAACCACTAGCCTGTGGAAGCCCTCCAGGCAAAGCAGCTTGTTTTTTTTGTTTTCTTTTCCTCAATAAATAGACCCCTGGCTTTATGGGGGCCTGGGGCAGCCATTGATCCTTATAATTATAAACAAAACAGGGCATTCATTCATCCTTTTGAAAAAATATATTCAAATTAAGCTATGGAGACGGGGCTGTAATGTCTTCTAAAGGAATATAAAGCCATCTTAGCAGCAATGCCAACAAAAATCAAGAAACAACCCAAACCAGTTTTTCTTATTTAAACAACTTCTGGCTTCAGAAGTTGAACCATTATAGAAGAATGGTTTTTTGCCTGATGGAAAAAGCAGCTTTTAGTGTCCAGGCCTGACTTAATTTCTATTGTCATGCCTGAATGGCACTCTAAGCTACCAGCACTGTGTGTTCCTTGGTTTACCAGCCAAGAGCAGAATTTTCTAGACTGGCAGCTTCTTCTCTCCAAATCTTCATAATCCATGGGTAAGCACAATTACTATGGAGCTGAGGATGACCTACTGAATGAGGAGACCAGACAAGCAAGACACACCAGAAAATCTTCCTGTTTGCCAAAATATTTCCTTTTAAATGAGAAAAAAATCTTTGGTCTTTAATTTCCTGCGCTGTGTTTGTTGTTAATTCTGGTCCAATTCAATCACCAATTATGGCCAAAGAGGCACTCAGGATTATCTGGGCAAATAATGATCCTCGAGTTATAGTAACTGCTTGAGTTCGCATGGTCCTTGAAGAAGCCACAGCTGCTTTTCCCACATCTGTAACGTTAATTATACCATGAAAGTGTTAGGTGCTCAAAAATTTCGTGAAACTCATTTCTAGGCATTGATTTTGAAAGAGTACTGTGATCAAAATGGTAACCAACCCAGGCTCTCTTTGGGACAGTGATTCATCGCATTTGGGCCTCCCTGGACCTTCGTAAGTACCAAACTTGAGTCTGTAGGATTCTGCTTCTTTGGTTAAGTAATAAAGCAAACAAATAAGAATGCTCTCTCTAATAAAAATGCACTTTTCTATTCTTTCCTAATCTGTTCCTAATCTCCTGAAATGGCAGAAGTGGGAATGTCAGAATCTCTTGAAAGGTTAGAATAATTAAGAGAAATTTCACCAGAAAGAAAAGAACATTTTTCAACCTTGCACTAAACATAAATTGTCTTATATTCCAGAATACCCAAGAAGTTCAACTTTTCACGGTGACATCTCAGAAAATCCTAGATCCTAACTTTGCTCCCTTGTCCCCCTGTCTTCAAAGGCAACTTCCTTCTAACCTGCTCTCCTCCCTGACCACCTCTTGAGAAACCCCATTCTCTACACACAGGATTCCCATCTCCTGCAGAAGTACATCCTGGGTCTGAGATGCTCAGTCTGGATTAAGGACCAGGTGCCTTCAGGAGACCAGATCACAATGGCCTTTGTCCCAAGGTGTGTGTCTGTCGGGGCTTTGACATGCTTAAGCCATGCAACAGGACACAGCATAGGTGTAGGTTCCCCTTCAAGAGGTAAGTTGAAGACACGCCTATCCCCGCTGTCAGCAGGTAACTTTGGATCTGTTTGTCTTTGCCTCTCTCTCTTCCTTACACACACACACACTCACATACACACAACATTCATTCTCAGAAATTGCCAATGGTGAAGAAGAGAAATATTTTCCTGAGTCTTAATTCACAGTGCAGCCAGACTCATATTATTATTCAGAGCAATGTTAATTCCTTTCCTTTCCCTTTCCCTCCCTAGCCCTTTCCCTCATTTACAAATTATGTCTCATTGGGCTTTTCCTGGGATCAGAAACTGACCCATTAGGAAGCCAGAGATCTCTTAAATATCCTTAACCACAGAAAGACCCTATGAATGTTTCATTCATTCAACAGATATTTATCCACTTCCTATAGCACCTTGTTAGGCATTTGGAATATAACGGTGAACAAACCTCCACGCAGCCCCTTGCTTTTTTTTTTTTTAACATCTTTATTGGAGTATCATTGCTTTACAATTTTGTGTGAGTTTCTGCTGTATAACAAAGTGAATCAGTTATATGCATACATATATCCCCATATCCCCTCCCTCTTGCGTCTCCCTCCCACCCTCCCTCTCCCACCCCTCTCGGTGGTCACAAATCACCGAGCTGATCTCCCTGTGCTATGCGGCTGCTTCCCACTAGCTATCTATTTTATATTTGGTAGTATATATAAGTCCACTGTCTCACGTCGTCCCAGATTACCCTTCCCTTCCCCGTGCCCTCAAGTCCATTCTCTACATCTGCGTCTTTATTCCTGTCCTGCCCCTAGCTTCATCAAGGGCACGGAGCCTCTTCCTCAATCTCTGGGCAGAAGATAAGTGGAGATCCTTCTTTCAGTTATATGTGTTAGTCGCCACATAGAAAGCACTCCCTAAATGAGTTATCATTTTATCATTGATTTGGACCAGGTTGCCTTTTATCTGGAGTGCTGTTGGTACAGAATTGCTAGCACATGAGGCAGTGAGCTAGCCGAGCCTGGGAGAGCCTCTCAGATTTTTCTCATTCTCTAATCAAATGATCAGAGTGTCAAAGCCAAGCCTAGAGATTATCAAGCCCTCCCTCACCCACCCCCATGTCCCTGATGAAGAGATAGAAGGACAAAGACAGGAAAGGTCTTGTCTAAAGTGAAACAGTTATTAGCAGGAGAGGGAGAGCGAGGTGGGTCCCGTGCCTGCTGGTGCTCAGCTCTCTCCACCGCACCCTTCTGCCTGATGAGGAAAATCTGGCTTCTGGGATCTGACTCCTAGATGTTCTGCTGAAGCTACCAGTCACCGCTGGCCGATCTGAGGGTGACTCAATAATCCCTGTGCTGACCTCTTTGTAACCCTACTCACATTGAGAAGCAGGTGTAATAAATACGGCACCAACAGTCTCTCAGTGCTCCAGAAGAGGGGAGCCAGCACTGCTCTTCCGGAGGAAAATGTGAAAATGTATAAAAGGTAGCTGAATAATAGGCAGCAAGAAACAGTCACTTAGGGCTTCCCTGGTGGCGCAGTGGTTGAGAGTCTGCCTGCCGATGCAGGGGACGCGGGTTCGTGCCCCGGTCCGGGAAGATCCCACGTCCCGCGGAGCGGCTGGGCCCGTGAGCCATGGCCGCTGAGCCTGCGCGTCCGGAGCCTGTGCTCCGCAACGGGAGAGGCCACAACAGTGAGAGGCCTGAGTACCTCAAAAAAAAAAAAAAAAAAAAGAAAAGAAAAAAAAGAAACAGTCACTTATATAATAAAATTGGGGGACATCCTACATGTTTCAATCATTACACTGAAAACCAGATCTCTTTTAAGGTTACCTACGAAGAAACCACAGAGAAGTGGCAAAAAGTATCAGGAGGTTTGCAGAAAAAGTATTTTTTATATTTTTATTCATTAGCAGGTGAGGGCAATGACAGATAAATGGTACCCTGTCCTAAGATCTATGCCATCCAAGGTTATAGAAGCTGACAGTATGATTTTCCTACACGTGCCACATACTTCATTCATTAAAATTAGAAGACACAGCTTTGTTATTGAATGTCTGAACGTTTATATTCCTTTACTGATCTATACGAGTGCCTGCCTACATCTCGAAATACATAAAATGTAAATTAGGTATAAGCAACCTAACAAGCAATCACTGCTCCTTCACTGGGAAAACAATTTTGGAAAATAAAAAAAGCGCAGGGCGAACAATTCAGTGTTATAGCTCTAGTTTCATTTCTTCATCCCGGATCTTCAAATCCTAATCTTGGGGGCGGGGTGGGGGGCGCGGTGGTGTTAAGATTGCACTCCCTCGGAATGTGCGTGTGCACGTTTTTAAGTTTTTATTAGGTTCTCTTTTATTACCATTCTGTTCAAATCCCTGGTGGCCACACTCCATTTTTAATAAGCTGGAAATCCTGTCAAGTGATTGCTCAGTGGTCGCATTTAACTAGCAGGCCAGCGGCAGAGCCCAAAGGTTCACCGCTGGGCTCAGTGAGGATGCTGGAGGGCCAGCAAGCTGGCTCAGCCTCCCCACTTTCAGTGCAGCCCCTTTCATTCTGCTGCTCATTCAGAATCAAAGGGCTTTCAAAGCGCATTCACCTCCATGCAAGCAGGGGGCCAAGGCGGGAGGGTGCATTTTGCTCCTCGTATCAGGAAATGAAGACTTGGCTGAGCACAGTCTTGTGTTATTATGATTGTTGTTGTTGTTATGTTTTCTGCTTATGAATATGGAGTTTTAGTAATAAAAACAAACAGGTCTCTCAGCCAGGAGGCCGACAAAGCTTGGTAATGTGTTTCCTGCTGGAAAGGCCCTCCGGGGTCCGTGCTTTATCCCACCGTCTCTCTCTTTTACATGTAGAACCATCTGGGGTCGGGTAAAGGTACAGAGTTCAGGGGGCCCTCACAGAAATCCTGAACAATCCCAGTCATGAGTGTGTCTGCCACTAGAAAGGGAGAGAGGCGGAGAAGTTTCCAGTATAGGAAATGACTGCCAAGAGACACAAAACCACTAAGCTAGAGAGGTACTGGCCCCACTTCCAAAGATTAAATGGGTAGGGGTGAGATTTGGGACAATGCCGCTTTGGGTATATTTCTACTGCCTGTGCATGTATGTTGAAATGCATCCCCACGTCTGAAAAGGATGCTAACCTTGGGTCTCATTTCTCCAGCACTGTGCTGCTAATGACAGGTCACTGTCAGCTGTTTCCACACTGGCTGGGGGAGACCAGGATGTGGAAGATGTTTCAAATGCTGGCCAAGAGGTTTGGAAGATTCAGGAACATCTTATCAGATGTTGCACAAATTGGCAGGGTCCCCCCAAAGCCAATGTAGGCTTTTATGGTCTGGCAGTTTTGATGGCCTGCTTGAGAATCTCAGCCCACAGATGCTCTGAATAGCTATGGGAAAGAGAGCTCTACCACACGCACATATATATGCATCCTCCAGTGCCACATGGACCATTCCTACTTAAGATGATAGGCCATTCTCAGCTAAAATTACACAACCATCTGGTCAACCCAATTCCTGGACTTATCTCATATTAGGGTTTAAGGTTAGGGCTCCCAAACTAACAGTCACCCATCTTCCACTCCACTGCTGTGGAGATGCCAGAACAGATATCTGAACAAGAATCCAAGCATTAACATCCAATATCGGTGTTATTAATAGACTAAGCAACCACCTAAATAACCCCTTGCTGGAGGTTTAGGCTTCCTGGGAACAGCTGGATTCGAGTATGTAGTTTGGCTTCGTATCTCCTACTCCAAACTGAGGACAGGCAGAGCCGATGGGAAAGAGGAGCTCTGACTAGACTCCTAGTTAGTTGTAGGTAGAAACGCTGGAACAGAAGGTGAAAATGCCCGTCTCCCTCCAACACCGTCATCAGTGCAGGAAGGCCTTGCTTTGAGTGGAGAAAGCAAGTGGGAAGTGGCCTTTCTCACTGCTCAAGGGGCAGGCAATGAAAAGAGAGAAGCTGGAGCCCATTTCCTTTTTGGTTTGTTTTGCTGTTCTTGTTGTTGTTTGAGAGACATGGACATATACCCATTTTCTTTTTTTTTTTTTTAATTACTATTTTATTTATTTTTGGCTGCATGCTGCACAGCATGCAGGATCTTACTTCCCCAACCAGGGATTGAACCCATGCCCCCTGCAGTGGAAGCGTGGAGTCCTAACCACTGGACCGCCAGGGACGTCCCTATGCCCATTTTCTTTTGAGGAACACAAGTCCATCCTCTTATAATTTGCCAAAAGGATTATCAAGCTTTGGCCATTTCTATTAGCCATTCATTCACCCAAGGGGAGGAGCAGATGGGAGAGTGGAGAAAATGTCAGGAAGGGTTGCCTCTGATGCAGACCTGTTGGGGAAGAGAGAAGCTGTATTCTCCATTAAACCATGGCAGAGAGGTCATTAATTAGTACCCTCCCCGAAATCACTGTAAACATAGAGGTAGAGAGTGGCCTTTGAGAAAGGCTATCACACAGCCCCAGGGTAACAGCTCAGTGAAATTGAGGGAGCCCAGCAGAGAATAACAGGGTATTTTTAAGGTCTCAACACAACTCTACATGCTGTGGGAGATACCAAAGAATAAGAGACAGAGTTCCTACCTTTGTAGGGCGGGGCATCAACTTGCATAAGATTTAACAAGACAAAAAATAAGAAAAATACAGAATAATAGAATCATCAAGTTCAAGTTGTGTGATACAGATTATAATCATTGTTAGGTTGAGAGGAATAGAAGAATACTGTGGGATAGAAATAGTCAGGGAAAGATCTTTAGAGGAAGTGGCACCTCACCCAGCCTGAGAAGGAAGTAAAGGGAAATCATCCCAGACAAGGAAGAAGATAACAGTGAAGGCTGAACGTGGTATAAGAGGGAAGAGGGAAAACCTCGTACAGGCAGAGAAGCCAATGTCAAGGGTCGTGAGAGAAAACACAGAGTTAAGATGGAGATCGTTGCTGGGGACCCCAAAAGCCAGGAAAAATCATTAAGATTGGCTGTGATAAGCACTGTAGATTTTGACAGACTCTCCAGCACAGAGACATCTGCTGAAACAAATAATCCTACCAATGGAATGGTCTCTGGGCCATGCAACAACCTGTGGAGAACAGGATTCCAAGTCAGAGTCACGGAGTCTCTGGGATTTAGAGTCCTTGGAGCAAAGCTTCTAGTCCTACAAGGCAGTGTATCTTTCCTTTTCTTAGGACAGACCTCAGGGGCTGGAGACCTTCTGGGGGGAGGGGGAGTATGCCATACCTCCACTGATCGTCTCCTCCCATGTGAACTTCCAGAGATAAAGCGGGGGCACAATTGGGAGGAAACAGGGGGACACAAAACAGCAGTCCTCTCGCACAAGAAGTAGACTACACCTCTTGCTCTGGACCCCTCCTGAGAGGCTCCTTCAGTGTGTGATGCCCGGTCTCGGCTCATGGACCGGCATCAAGGTACCTCTTGTGAACACCTGTTGAGCCCCAAGTTCCCTGAAGCAGAGTGATGACAAATGATCAAGAAGTAACCGGTGAGGCTGCTCCCCAACACTATGTGAGTCTGTCTTCAGCCCCAGCACCATGTGTGCCCTGGTCGGGCCTGTCCAACCCTGCCTTCATCATTCTACCGCTCTCCATCACCTGCTTCCCCTCCAGAAGGCTCTTCCGAGCAAGGGAGTGCACTTTCCAGTCTTCAGTATCTCCTGACATCTTTTTTTCCTTAACAACTAAAATAAAGTATTGTTTGCATGCTGTCAAATTCACCTGTTCTAAATGTAAAATGTATTATTGATTTGTAATAAATTTACCAAGATGGGCAGCCGTCACCAAAATCCATATATAGAACATTTCCAGCATCCCAGTGAGATCCCTTACGTTTGCTTTCAACTAACATCTCAATGATATTGTTTGACAGGTAGCTGAGAGTAAGACCAAGACACAGGGGAAGGGAGCGGGGGAGTGCACTTGAGGGGGTGAAAGAACTCCAGAGAGAGATGCAGACGGGAAACACAGGAGGAAGCCTTCAGATAATCTCAGAAGACAGCATTGGAACGCATGTCAGAGGTGGCCAGTTCTTCATCGCCTCTCCTCAGTGAAAACCATGGGATGACAAAACCATATTCCCAACACATGGTCCAGCAATCAAGCTCCTTGGTATTTACCCAAAGGAATTAAAAACTTAACATCTGCACAAAAACCTGCCCGTGGACGTTTACAGCTTTGTTCATAATTGCCAAAACTTGGAAGCAACCAAGATGCTCATCAGTGGGGGAATGGATTAATAAACTGTAGTATATCCAGACAATGGAATATTATTCATCACTTTAAAAAAAGAGCTATCAAGCCATGAAATGACATGGAGGAAACATAAATGCGTACTACTAAGTAAAAGAAGCCAGTCTGAAAATGTTGCATACTGTATGATTCCAGCTATGTGACATTCTGGAAAAGGCAAAACTGTAGACACAGTAAAAAAAGTTCAGTGGTTAGGGGTTGGAGAGAGGGAGGGGTAAATAGGTATAGCACAGATCTTTAGGACAGTGTGAATACTCTGTATGATGCTATAAACGTAGATACATGTCATTTTTAATTTGTTCAAACCCACAGAATATACAACACCCAGAGTGAAGCCTAATGTAAACTACAGACTTGGAGTGATTATGATTTGACAATGTAAGTGTGTCAGTGGTAACAAATGTACCACTCTGGTGGGGGATGTTGATACTGGGGAGGCTGTGCTTACACAGAGGCGGGGATTATATGGGAGATCTCTGTACCTTCCTTTCAATTTTACTGTGAACCTAAATCTGTTCTGAAAAAAAATAGTCTTTAAAAAAAGCCATCAGGGGCTGCCCTGGTGGCGTGGTGGTTGGGAGTCTGCCTGCCAATGCGGGGGACACGGGTTCGATCCCTGGTCTGGGAAGATCCCACATGCCACGGAGCAACTAGGCCCATGAGCCACAATTACTGAGCCTGCACATCTGGAGCCTGTGCTCCGCAACAAGAGAGGCCGCGATAGTGAGAGGCCCCGCGCACCGCGATGAAGAGTGGCCCCCACTTGCCGCAACTGGAGAAAGCCCTTGCACAGAAATGAAGACCCAACAGAGCCATAAATAAATTAAAAAAAAAAAAAGCTGTCAGAGTACCTGGCCCCATTAAACACAACACAACTGGTAGCAAAGTGTAGAAGACCCCTTTTCCCAGAGTGCCTGATACCGAATACAGCCCCTTGTGCAGGGTTGATACTTAGTAAATGTTTGTTAAATTGAAATGAGGTGGAGAGCAGAGGTATTGGAGGGAGAAAGTGCCTTCTCGTGGATATCTGTCACCTAGCATCCTTTCCCACTTTCTAACGGCCCTCCAGTTTTATTTTTGGTCCTTACCTCATCCCAGCATGTGTTACGTGTCCTCTTAGGGGGACGTTAATTCCAGGGACCCAGGAAGCCATGGGATCAGATTTTCTTTCTTCTCTCCCCAACACATCCAGGGACAAAGGTGTCATTTGGACTCTAAACCAATGATGCAAGGTCAGCAGGAATGGCTGCACGTCCTCCATGGCCACAGCCGTCCTGACCCCAATCAGATTCAACCTGCTGTGAAGCAGGTGTTGTGCTTCCTGATTCCTGGCTTCCAGAGATGCCTTGTTCCTACCTATTCACAAACCCAGTTGCCCATCTCCTGCTGATTCTGTGTGTCCTTCCAGTAATTCCTTTCTATTAGCCAGAATTGGTTTCTGTTGCTTGCAACCAAGGAACCCTAACCACTTCATGCCCTTTAAAAGCCATAGCACTGATACAGGTGAGAGGTTATAAGGGCCAAATTGAGTTATGGGGTGGCTTCCACAATAAGGAAGTTCAGGGTAACTATCTTGTGACTGAAGAGCTATTTCCAGGCAAGAAAGGGAGAGTAGTCAAAATCGACCCTAACATTTTAAACTTCATGTGTTTCTACCACAAAGTGCTTTCGGTCACATGGCCTTTCACCCAGGCGGGCTGAGAAAAGTGGTTGCACGTTTCTTATAAATGGATCAACAGAGCAAACTATTTTAAGACCTAACATATGAGGATGAATAATTTTCACATGCTTTTCTCTTCACGGAGAGAACAACCAACACGGCAGTTGGTCTCACTGTTCAACCTCATGCACGTGCCGCCTGGCAAGTGAGTCAGGCTCCCCCGAGTGCTGCTTCCTGCTGAGTGGAAGAGCCAAGGGTGTGAGTCAGCCCTGCTCATAGCCAAGAGGCTTTGATTCAGGATTCTCTTCTGCCTTACCACACAAGGTTCAAAATGCCCAATCTCCTTTCTTTAGCACAAATGCCCAAATAGTTAGAAGTCAGAGTCCAGAGCGGCTTCACTAAAAATGTTCATTTTCATAGGGTACACATGAACTTATCTACAACACAGAAACAGACTCAGACATAGAAAACAAACTTATGGCTACCAAAGGGGAAAGTGGGGGGGAGGATAAATTAGGAATTTGGGGTTAACAGATACACACGACTGTATATAATATAGATAATCAACAAGGACCTACTGTATAGTGCAGGGAACTATATTCAATATCTTGTAATAAACTAATGGAAAATAATCTGAAAAAATATATATGTATGTGTATATATATATATATATATGAATTACTTTGCTGTACACCTGAAACTAACACAACATTGTAAATCAACTATACTTCAGTAAAAAGAAATGTTCGTTTTCAGAAATCATTGATGCTTTCTGCACTCCTCCAAAATAAAAATATAAATAAATAGAAAAAAGGAAAAAGCAACCAAGAAATAGAAAATGGTGAGGGGTGCAATATAGCATGTTAATGATAAATGCCAGCCTCAATGGTTCAATGCCCAATTTCTTATGATGAAAGCACCAGGCAGGAGACAGGCATCAGATTAAATGACCGAATAAATGCGCTAGCTACCTCATGAAAACTATTTGTGAATTTCCTGGCTGTTTGGCAGCGAATAAAAGCTATAATGATTGGACAGATACACATTTTGTTAGTGCTACTTCAAACTGATACTTTACCAAATTGCTACAATCCTTTCAGGTGTGGGAATCACAGAGCGCCTTTGAAGGAAGTCATGACTTACCGCACTAGAGCTGAAAGGCTGGCAAAAATAACAGAGCAACAGCCCATTACTAAAGGGCTATGGTATGAAAGACATGTAATGCATTTTGGTTGGAAGGGCTCCCCCCGCATCCAGGGCTGAAGTCTGCCAGTTAGAACCCACTCGTTAGATAATTTGCAATGGTGTCATATCACATACAAATGCTCTGGTGATTCTCCTAGTATTTCAAAGACTGGGAATCTGATCCAAGAACAGGAATAGATTAGCAGAGCTTATTCAGTTTACAAGTGAATCTTCTCATTGCCCTCTTTAGAATGGAAATATGTCATCATAGTTCAGTTTCCTGAGGTCACAAAGATGAGACAGTATCTACGTTGATTTCAAACAGAATCCTGTACAGATAAAAGACGCCTCCTCTATAAAATAAAACAGCTTTTCAAATAGCCTCTCTCCACAGTTAGTAATAATTTATGCTTGGTGAACAGGAAAATATGCTGAATTTATTCATTTTACCGTGCAAGCTGATAAAGAAAGAGTGGGGGTGGGTAACTTACTGGTATTTGCAAATCTGATATAAAAGATTTTTGTAATTCCTCCTGATTTCAAGAGGAGAAGAAAATTAACTCTGAAAGTGGCAGAACAAAAAATTCCTATTATTGTCAAAGCCATGGTATCTGGCATTTTACCACATAGATGGTTCTAGAGGCTTTTCCTTTTGTCCTCCAGTATCATTTTTTGCTACACTTTTTTGAGCTCTCATTAAAAAAAGATTGTCACAACAGACAACCTCTGGTTATGAAGCTAGAGTCTGGCCCAGTTTTGCTGGCATTGTCCTGCCCTGTCCCACTTGCATAAACATGTCTAAGAGCTGGATAGCAGTTTACTCTCCTCCTTTGCCAAACCAGCCCCTTGGCTTTAACCGGGGCATATTTATTTTCACTCCTAATTATTTCTGAAGTAAAACTTACTTTTCTTGCATGATTTCAGGGTATGTTTTAGAGTGTTTTGTGTTTTCAAACTCCACTTTGAAATGGAAGATGGTTTCTATATGCCCAGGTGGTCTTCTCATGTTCTCTCAACTAAGGAGGTGTTGAAACTCCTTACCTTTAAATAATTGTTCAGAGGACATCTGTGGCTTCCCGCTTCGTGTGGCAGATGGGGAATTAGGTACAGCTTGAAATTTAGAAAATTAGCCTAAATTAATGCCCAGATAACCGGAAGTCTTAGCTCATACACCACCTCTTTCTTTTTGCCAACATATCAAGCAGTAAAATCTTTATCATAAATTAAAAGTATAGCATGAAGGTTTTTTTGTTTGTTTTTTTTTTTTTTGCAGTATGCGGGCCTCTCACTGTTGTGGCCTCTCCTGTTGCAGAGCACAGGCTCCGGACATGCAGGCCCAGAGGCCACGGCTCACGGGCCTAGCTGCTCTGCGGCATGTGGGATCTTCCCGGACCGGGGCACGAACCCGTGTCCCCTGCATCGGCAGGCGGACTCTCAACCACTGCGCCACCAGGGAAGCCCTTATAGCATGAAGTTTGAGGCATTTTGAAGGGGAAAAAAAGGTGGAAAGAGTTCAGAATTTAGCAAGTTCATTTTATAGACCTGATATATTTGTTTGTTTGTTTTTAAAAGCACATCACAAAATTCTAGCTGAAAACCATTACATACTATAGCTTCACGACACTGTGTCTCATTTGTAAAAATTGTAACTTAATCATGAAAAGACTACATTTTCTAGACAAAGTTTCTTTCTGAACGCACTTCTTTTCCCCTGTAAGTCTGAGAAGGCACAGGCAATGCCACCCACTGAGAATTCTTGGAGGTAGTTGAGCATAAACCTCACATTTCAAAATAACCACACTCTGCCATATCACAACCACATCCTGGATCATCAGAAGCCGAGAAAATCCAGTGATGAAAGTTTTTCTTAATCCCACAGGAATCTATGGGGAGGGCGGAGCAGGACTGCATTGCTCAAGCCCATGGGTTTTGGTGTCTTTGAACTTTCTCCCCCACAGGCTACATCTCCCAATATTGCTGCAGTAGCCTGTGAGGCTGTGTGGAGGGCCAGTCCATCTGTGAGCTCAACACCAAGATATGCTCCAAAAAGCCCTCCTCTTCAGAGGCCCAGACCCTCTCCTCACTGTGGGAGACAGTTATGAAGCAGAATTAGACTAATCATTACATGGCAGTTGTGAAGCCCAGAGGCATCACGGGATGCTGAATGAAATAACATTTTCCAAAGTATCATCCAGTCAAGGGTTTCCATATTCTCCTAGCATTCCTTTCATCACTACCACTCAAAGGGTTAAAGGCTTGGAGTCTTTCCTTTCTGTGTGTTTGATTATGTATCATCAGGAGGTAACTGAGGGCTAGAGCCTGGCCAAATATTTCCATTCCTTGCCCTTGCCTCTTCATAAGTCACGGAAACCCTACTCAAGAACATCCTCTGACTATTACCTTGACTTCATTCTGAAGAATTTAGGTAAAGACTTGGCAAAACCAAGTAAATGGCAGGTACCTAGCTTACCCACAAGAAACAATGTATCACAAATTAACAGATAGAAACTCTTCCGTCTCCAGTGGATTTTCCAGTCACTGAAGAAGCGTCATGGTAAACCAAGAAGTCTGCGCTCTGGGTCAGACATATTTGGATATCAATCGCAGCTCGATCAACTGTGCATCCTTGAGTAAATTATCCTCATCTTTGAGTCTGTTTCCCCAATTTTAAAGGACTGTTATGAAGAAGCAATGGAAAACAAGCACTTGGCACTCTGTGGGGCACATAGTAAGCATGTAAAAAATGCTAGCTATTATTATTGTAATTTCCTTCATAGGGATGCTATGCAGGATTAAATGAGATAATATCTGTGGAAGACCTGGCTCCTTGGTAGGAGCTCAGCAAACATTAATTCCTTTCTCCTTGGAGAAAATTAAGTCCTTTCTGAATCTGCTTGGGATTTTAAAAATTGAGTTATAGTTGATGTACAACCTTATATAAGTTACAGGTGTATAATATAGTGATTCCCAATTTTTAAGGTTATACTCCATTTATCATTATTATAAAATACTGGCCCTATTCCCTGTGCTTTACAGTATATCCTTATAGCGTATTTTATACATAATAGTTTGTGCCTCTTAATTCCTATCCCAATCTTGCCCCCTTCCCCCTTCCCTCTCCCCACTGGTAACCACTAGTTTGTTCTCTGTATCTGCAAGTCTGTTTCTTTTCTCTTATATTCACTAGTTTGTTGTATGTTTTAGATTCCACATATAAGTGATATCATACAGTATTTTCCTTTCTTTGTCTGACTTATTTCACTTAGTATAATACCCTCCGAGTCCATCCATGTTGCTGCAAATAGCAAAATTTCCTTCTTTTTTATGGCTGAGTAGTATTCCATTGTATATACATACATACCACGTCTTCTTTATCCATTCATTTGTTGATGGATGCTTAGGTTGCTTCCATATCTTGGCAATTGTAAATAATGCTGCTATAAACATTGGGGTGCATGTATCTTTTCAAATTAGTGTTTTGGGGTTTTTTGGTTTTTTTTTTTTTTAATATACCTGGGAGGGGAATTGCTGGATCATATGGTAGTTTGATTTTTAGTTTTTTGAGAAACCGCCATACTGTTTTCCACAGTGGCTGAACCCATTTACATTCCCTTTGTACAAGGGAATACAAGTGTACAAGGGTTCCCTTTTCTCCATATCCTCACCAACATTTGTTATTTGTAGACTTTTCGATGATAGCCATTCTGACAGGTGTGAGGTGATATCTCACTGTGGCTTTGCCTTGCATTTCCCTGATGATTAGCGACGGTGAACATCTTTTGAATCTGCTTGGGTTGTTTTTTTTTTTTTGCAGTACGCGGGCCTCTCACTGCTGTGGCCTCTCCCGTTGCGGAGCACAGGCTCCAGACGCGCAGGCTCAGCGGCTATGGCTCACGGGCCCAGCCGCTCCACGGCACGTGGGATCCTCCCGGACGGGGGCACAAACCTGTGTCCCCTGCATCGGCAGGCAGACTCTCAACCACTGCGCCACCAGGGAAGCCCTCTGCTTGGGTTTTAAGTGATCTGAATCCAAGATGCTTCCCTGCAGCCACCTAATCATACATGCCCCTCCCTCCTCCTGCAGAGGAGAACATCTTTAGGCCATGTGCCCCCCTCCCCACCTATATCTCTAGTTTTTAGCAAGTCTCCTGCACCTCACTCTCTGGCCTTCTCTTCTCCCAGCACTAAGATGTTTTTTCAGTTTCTTCCCACCATCTGATTTCAAGGTGGGATCCCAAATCCTGCCCTCAGCCCACCCCACTCTTATGTCCTCCTCTGCTGCTCTGTGCTCTCTCCATCCATCCCTGAGGTGCTCATTACCCATGCACATTTTACAAGGACAAAGCAAACACATTTGCGTTTAGATCAATTTTGTCTTAGTCAAACTGGGGGACGTTTACAATACAGAAACAGGAGAGGACTGGAATGTTTTATCACAAGGAATTAAAGCTATTATTCCATGAATCTGATCACTGTGAGCAGCCAAAACAAATATGTTGAGTAACTTCTTCCCTCGCTAACTAGTTCTTTTACCTGAATTTTCTGGACAATAGCTTACATGGCCAAGTTTCAAACAGTATATTATATTCACCCCCAGCACTTGCCTTCTGTTTTGGATATAATTTTGAGAGAAGACATCTTGGAGAGTAAATTCTTGGGGAAAAGATATAAAGAGAAAAGTACCAGATAGATAGACAGATAGACCCAGATTTCAGAAACATTGCAAAAAATAACAACAACAACAATAATATAATGACTGTAGTTTTTCAAGCATCTTCAGACCACAAATATAATGCTGGGGGAAAATAGATGTATTTGTTCTCCTCCTGCCTTATGGCTGAAAGAGCAAGGCATGCATGATTTTTATGACCTGGCTAGTGATGTGTTCCTTCAGGGACTTATTAACTCCATCCTTATAGATGGTGCCTGATCCGCATCAAAATTAGAAATTGCTTAAAACCAGAAAAAAAGCATTTAATTCCTAAATAGGCCATTAGTGATACTGGATACTTTGTTATGCTGTAATGTAATATTGAAATTCCTTGAGGCAACTGATTTTCAGTAGTGAATTAAAAAGACCAAAACTAAACTGAGTGTTTGAGGAATGAGTGAAAAACATCTTGGACAGCTAAGTATTTTATAGGTTGTGTGTCAGCAACTGACCTTTTGAAAATCAAATCATTAGCCCTCCCAAGAAAACTAAATGCAAATGAGTCCAGCCCAACTGTGCAGAAGGTATGAAAACATTTGGATGGAAAACTAATCGTCTACTTGGATTTCCAGAGCAGGGGGAAGTATTTAAGAAACAAAATGTCAGAATAATGACCATTATCCTCAAAAGAAAGTAAGTGGACTAAAAATAGCAATGGACAGTTTGGCTCCTTAGAAATTACAAGCACTGATGCATAGAGTAATGGTAGCAGACATTGATGGCAGGTTTTCTACCTTGAGTGTGTGCCTGGATTCACTGTCCCCGCCTCACTGCATGGCTAATGCAACCTTTGACAACGTTTTCCCAGGGGTGCAGAATTCCAAGAATAACACACACAAACAAAATAGTATCATTCCTTATCTTACAGTTAGAGAGAAGCTGATTTACCGGCTACATGTGACAATAGATTAAATAAGACAGCATTGTTTTCATGCTTATACATAACTATCTTCAAGCTTAAGGTAAATACCTGTTTGAAAGACCACAACTAAAGCAATCAGGGTATTGGAGTGATTCACCAACAGCTCTAATTACAGAAGCATAAAACTATATGTGCCTATAGGCTTGTAAATGCTAACTAATTCCCATTTCTCACCGTTTGTATCCAAAAGCCCCAGTTAATTGCCTTTTCCTGAATTATGGAAATTTCCTGTATCTGAATTATGGAAGTGTGGGAAAAGTCACTAGTCTAGTAAATGTATCTTTCAACAGATACTTAATTGCCTTCCTGAAGTTACTGTAATTTATTTCAGGAACTGAGCCTTTTTTCCTGGAATCTCTGTTATTCTCATCAAGACAGACATTTCTCCAAGGGCATCCTGATATTTCTCCTGGCTAATCTCTGGGGATGTTATCAAATGTATGGTAGATTAAGTTAATATTTCACCAAAGGTTAAAAAAGGAAGAATATATGGATGTGTGTGTGTGTGTGAGGGGTGTGTGTGTGTTGTGTGTGTGTGTCAAGAATCATACTCAGGTTAAAATATTATTAAATTCATAGAACTGTAAAACTTTTACATCAATATAGATGCTTTCAACAAGCATATAAATCAAAGCCTTGCCCAGTCCCTGGCCTGACTGATGAGATTTTTCCATTAAAATTGCCCATTCCATCCCAGATATGGATAATATATAATTCAAAGTTGAAATCGGGTCCCTTGAGTTTCTTGAGATTGGATAAATGTCTCAAAACATCAGCAAATAGGCCTTAAAGGGAGGCAGCAATCTCTAAACCACCCGATGCCTTGTCAATAGCAGAAGAGGCAGGATGAGACTGTAAGACAAGCAACCTTTGTGTGACCTCAACCCTCCCCCAACCTCTGAAAAGTAATAAGGACTGTTCCTTGTGTCTTTGTTGGAGGAAGCTGAGAATAAGAATGATGAGCTCCTGCGTGCCCACAGAGACTTAAAGTAACCACAGCTCTTTCCGCTCAAAATTGCTGTATTTGGTGACCTGAGGTTCAAGTATATGACATTTTGCCACGTTCAAGCATTCGGAAATAATTCGCACTATCGCTCTCCTGAGTGAGACAACCCACCAGGGCTAGTGTGGCTCAAGGAGATAGTGAGGGTGGGAGAGAGACAGGGTACAGAAGGACATATTTCAAGGTGGTAGGTGGACTGGGGAACAGGAACCGTCTGAATGCTTCTCAGGGACCCTGTGATTTTAGCGGAAATTTTTTTAAGATGAAAAAAAAGCACCAGATTCAGAATTAGTAAACCAGGTTTCTGGTCAGCTCTGCCACTAATTTATTTTGTGACCTTGGTTACGTTTCTTAATCTCTCTGGGCCTCAGTTTCCCCACCTACAGATTGGCTGAAACAATGTTCAAGTTACTGTTACCTCGCCAAAGTGTACAGTTTTGTGACTGTTACCTGTTCATCAGAGATATGAGAAAACCGATGCTAACTGCAATCATATAACTGGAGGAAGAGAGAAGATGTGAACTAAAAATGCCACCTGTCATATCAGTAAACAAAAGATGTTGCAGCCATCAAGCCATCACATTAGAGCTGCCCTGACGGTGAGCCCTGAGGCAACTCAGGATGCAGGCAGGATGCCCTCTGCCACATCTAGCGGACAGCCGCTGTAGCCACACCCAACAGTGTATGCTGAGGACACTCAGGATGCGAAGCACGGGATACTGGCCCCAGATAGCTGAGGTGCATATAAAAGGAATGATTTCAGTGAGCCCAGACTCTTGCATCTTCTAGTACATAGAAAAGCACTAAATTCCTTAACTTGAGATAATCTGGTTTTCCTTAATTCCCAGTAATCGTTTGATGTTCCGACTACCTGGTCTTTGTTGCAAAAACTCCTATACATCCTGGCTCCCCCTCTCTTGCCTCTTCAGAGCAGTCTCTCGGAGTTATCTGAGATGCTGTGTCCCAGGCTTAAGTCCTCAGTTTTGTCTGCTGAATAAAACATAAATCTCAACTTTTAGGTTGTGCACTTTTTTTTTGCAGTTGACAAAAACTAATTGAGTTTTCTCAGTCTAGATAATGACACTCACAGCTCAGCAGTGAGGCAGTCAGAGAGGCAACAGAATAAATCAACATCCTTAGGCTAATTACACGTGGAAGACCTCTGTGCATCACTATGGAAATCAAAGGGAAAGTAACCCCAGTGAAGGTCATCAGAGATATGAGAAAACTGATGCTAACTGCAATCATATAACTGGAGGAAGAGAGAAGATGTGAACTAAAAATGCCACCTGTCATATCAGTAAACAAAGGATGTTGCAGCCATCAAGCCATCACATTAGAGCTGCCCTGACGGGGAAGGTGAACATGGCATTATGATAGGAACAGGTAAAATCTACCACAGCTTGTGACTTCACCAGATTAGTCCCCAATACAATACAATAATTAGTGAGATCCTAATTATTTTCTAAAAGTGTCCTAACATAGGGTCCATGCACCACCTGCTTCAGGATTACCAGGGTACAAAAGCAAATTCCTTGAACTCACCCAGACCCACTGAATCTCTGGAAAAAGGGGATCTGCATTTCTAAGAAGTTCCCCCAGGTATTCCTTTTGCACGATAAAACTTGAGAACTACTGACCTAGCAGATGGAGAGAAAGAAGTTGGGAGAAAATGAATAACGAAGGGCCCAGCATGTATACTCAAGGAGTGAGAGTCTGGGTAACTCTGAGGTACAGGGTCAAAGAGAAACTTATTTTTCACTGTAAACTCTTTAATTCCGTTTGCATTTTTACCATGAGCAAGAATTAAATAAATACATATTTGTAATCTTGAAAAAACTGTTTCAGTGCAAAATAATTTGGTACACTTCTCAGAGTTGGAAAATATGAACACTCTTTATAAAGTTGAAAGATAAATAACAGCAAGAGTTTAAATTTTTCTTTTTCAGTCAGACTTGGAAAGGTTAGGCAAAATACAGCCTTAGTTCTGTACTTTATCAGATTAAGGATGGCAAGGAAGACTGTCAGAAGGATACTTAATAAAGATGCCTCCCATCAGTTCATCTTATATCTGGGTGGTTCCCTAGAATTTGTACCTTGTTACTATGTTGTAGGAAGGGGGACCCCTTCCAGGGCCCAAGAGTGGGTTCTTGTCTATCTCTTGGAAAGGAATTGTCCGAGGAGACACATGTGCTGACAAAGCAAGAGACTTTACTGGGAAGGGGCACCCAGGCGGAGAGCAGCGGGGTAAGGGAACCCAAGAGAACTGCTCTGCCATGTGGCTCGCGGTCTCGGGTTTTATTGTAATGGAGTTAGTTTCCAATCACTCTGACTCAGGGTCCTTCCTGGTGGCGCACTCATCGCTCAGCCAAGATGGGCTCCAGTGAGAAGGATTCTGGGAACTTGGTAGGACATATGGACTGGCGTCTCCTTTTGACCTTTCCCGAATTCTTCAGGTTGGTGGTGCCTTGTTAGTTCCGTGTTCCTTATCAGGACCTCCTGTCGTAAAATAACTCATGCAAATGGTTACTGTGGTGCCTGGCCAGTGTGGGTGGTTTCAGTCAGTGTTTTCCCTAACAACGACACTATTTTTTTGTTTGTTTGTTTCCTGAGTGATTAGCAGTTTTTGCTAACTAACTTATGAGAACCTCATAAGCAGAGACCATAAATTATGTTTCTTCATATATCCCATAGCCTTTTTCATGCCACATAGGACATAGTATTTGCTCAGCAAAATTCTTATGAAATATTTTCTTTTCTGTACCACGTAACACGTTCCCGTTCTCAAGAAGACTCTAAAATTCAATGAAATCAAACCTCCAAGAGAGGCTGAAAGTTGTGAGGTCCAACACTTGTAAAAAGAGGATGCCTAAGGAGGAAAGGGACAGAGAGATCAGGACCAGGGGCCCCAGGATCATTTTCACAAGAAGTCTGCTCAAGAAAACTCCAGGACTAAAGGGTCCACAGTGCTGAGCTCTGATTGGACGAGACAGACAGAGGCCTTCTGCCAAAGCAATTGTTTTAAATGAGGCACCATAAGCTTAGGTGAAATTTATTAGAAAGTGTCTTGCCCCACAGTCCCAGCCATGGGAGAACCAGTGGGATGTACTGGGCTGTGCCCCTTATGAGAAGGGGAGGGATGAGCACTGCCTGGTATAAGGGTGAGAAATGCACCACCAAGCCCCGTTATTAAGTACCTATTAGAGAGGTCAGCTTTCTTCCCACTCTGCTCAAGACAGGTGGAGACGGACCTGGAAGTACGTTTGGGACACTTACCAACTATCTGTTAGAAAGCAGAAGTTAAGCTGCTCCAGTGGTTCAACGGTAATGAGGTGGCAGAGAGCAGCAGGCAACCATCTGATGCAAGATGAGCATCTGGGCCACTGGACAACAAATGGTGTTGCCCTAAAAAAGCAGCAGATCTACCCCAGCAGCTAATTGCACCCTAAACTCAGAATCCCCTTTCTAGGGTACAGAGCTGTGAGTGGTCTCTGGAGAGCAGCTGCCCAATCAAGGACTAGTTTCCCAGTCCTCTTGCATCTGGAGACATATAAAGTGAACAGAAATGACGTGCATCACTTCCAGACCAAGGCTTGTAAGCAGTTACTGTACCTTCACTCCCTTTCCAGTTCCATTGGCTGGATAGAACTGGAAGATGTCAACCCCTATGGGTTGACAGAGCCACAGGATGGAAGAAGCCTGGGTCAGAATCATTTCATAAAGGAGTCATGGATCAACAAGGAACCACTGCTTGGGACTGGTACTACCTTAACAAGAAATCAACTTCTGTTGGTTTGAGATATAATACATTTTGGGTTCTATTTGTAATAGCAACTAGCATTACCCTAACTCACGTAGTTAGCTAGGCCAAAGGCAAACACAGTCTTTCTGAAGCTCAGGGACAGTATCTCTTGATAGATCTGAATAAGGTTCAGTCCAAGGGGCAAGAGCCTGGAGTTGCTTTACTCTGACTAGGTGTTTGCAACGGACAGAGGACTCTTGTGATAAGCTTTACCAGGCTCGAATGGGAAGTACTCCTTTGTGGATTCTCTTCTCTCCAGGACACGCCCAAGGATAACTTCCAAAGGAGATATAACTCCCCTCCATTTCTCTCCCCATCATATGCCCTTTAGAGAGGGGTGTGCTTCCAAGGCCTGGAACACCATCTGGCTGCAAAATGTTTTAAGAGTTGATGAGTTTCCTCTTGCAAAGAGCAGCCCCATTAAAAAAGCAAAAACAAAACAAACAAGGCCAGGAAACCCAGCTACAGCCCAGAAGAGAGCCCACAAATTTCCCTGAGAATGTTGACTGACTTGTGTGTTTTCCTGTGATGAAAGGTCATAGAAAATTATAATAGGGGCTTGTAGTACACACACACACACACACACACACACACACACACACAGACACACCCCTGAAGATATTTGACCCTTGAATCCCAAACACAGGTTATATCTATCAGAGACAAAGCCACACACTGAATACTTCAGGTGGCTAAAAAGAAATTAGACACCGTCCCTGACCTCCAGGTACTGCCAATTAGAATATAACTCTAACCTAAGTGTTACAAAAGAGAAGGATGCAGAATGTGCTATAAGAACAAAAGACAGGGAAGGAATAATTCTACATGGGGCACCCAGGAAGTTTTCTTTGGAGGGATGGAATGAAGGCTGCGTGTGTAGGAGGATCGCCCAGAAGGCGGGCAGAGAAAACAACTCAAGTACAGACCATGAGATAGGAGAGGACAGGAAGTTTACTTACTTTGGGTCCTCTTGCTTACAAGAGCTTTCGGTGCCATTATCTCAAGGCAAGGGAATAATACAATCTTAGTTACTAGGCTTCTTAGACTTTTTCTTTCCAAAAAGATACAAATGCAATTTTTAAGCAATAAACCTGCCACTAAGAACTCTCTGGGATACTGGGTAGATGAAGGGAGGGCTATATTCTGAAGCAGCAGAGAACTAGGATATAGGGGAGCCCAATCCACAATTTGCCAAAATCATGTAATGCTCAGGTTTCCGATGGAAGCTAAGACACTGAGTAAGGAGAAGGAAGTAAAAGCTGGAAAATCCATATTGCTTTGGGGTAAACGACCTATGAAATGGGATGGGGCCATACTTCAGCAGTGCCAAACACCCAGTAGGCGTTCATTAAATGCCTGTTGGATGAATAGCCCGTACATCTCAGATATGCTTTGCCATGATAACCTGTGCCAGGAGTACTGTTAAAAATTCATTGGTTCTGTTGCCCTAATTTAGTGACTCATCCTCTGTCCTTACCACCCACATGCAATCAGAGCACAGAAACTTCTCAGGGCTAAGCTAGAAAAAATAATATGTGTATATATATATATATATATAAATGTATTAAATATATATAGGATTTATGTAAGAAACACAATGTCTGACTCCTATCAGAAAACAGAATATATATATTCATATAGGAGTCATACAGTGTAATTCCTGCATAAAACATATATATGTAAAGGACTTTCCAAGCTGGGAGTCCCATAAATATCAAGCACTGCCCTCCATTCAAGCTCTAGATCTGTCTCTCTCTCTCTCTCTCAGTCACAGAAAGAACAGGAAAGGCACATCCATCTAGATAGCTATAGACCTTTCAGTAAGGACAGTTTTAAAGTGTCTAACATGGTGAGAGCTATGAAATCATTCTTCACGTGTACATTTTTAAAGGTCTATATGCATAAATTAGTTTCCCATAGTGCTGCAGAGCTCTAATTATTTTTTAATTTATACAAATACATGCAATTAAAATGCAATTACAATGTAATTAAAATGCCAGTATAATTAAAATGCAGAAAGAAGAAAATTTATAAATCTGTTCATGAAGCCCCTTGATTTCTTCTTGTGTTCAATTAATGCCACTTACGATTTAAAGATTGTGAAAAATCTTATTTCGGTTAGTAAGACCATCCCATCAATCCATGTACCTTAGAATGTGAAGTCTTGTCTAGATCCACAGGGTATATCTTTATGACGAATGTTGGACCAGAACTGGCCAAATGAGAGTTGTTTGACAAAGATATAGCCAAAAGAAGGGGGGAACATTAAGGGTGTCTGCCCTACAGAAGAGTAAAGAATGCATGCAAGATCCAGGTCTTCCAGTATTTCTCAAATGTTGGCCAGATATATTTACATAGTTCCCTAACAAGAGCCACCACCCTCTTTACCCTAATTGCTCTGTAAATGAAGACATTCAGTTAATAGGGACTGATCTGAGGTACAGCAGTACACGACAGACTTTAAAAAAGAAACAACTGAAGATGCCTTCTGCTAAATGACTCTTTTTTTACAGATAAAAACTTGGAAAAGGGAAAAAAAGACAGGCAGCAAGCACTCCAATGACAAGCTAGAAACTCAAACCCAAAAGGCTAGATTTGATTAAATTATATTCATACAACAAACATTTATTGTGCACTTCTAGGCTCTGGATATATAAAATAACATGTGGTCCCAGTCCTCTGGGAAACCATGGTCTGCAGGAGAGAATAGATATGTAAACAGCTCATTGTTATACAAAAGGATCAGTGTTATAGTGGTCACATGCACTTCAAGGGCACAGAGAAATTAATAATAAAAGAGCTCTCCAGGAAGGAGAAAATGCTTGAGCTGGGTCTAGGGGGCTTATTATCTCAGTGACTGGGGCACAACTGGCATTTAGTGGGTAGAGGTCAGGGAAGCGAACCATCATTACCCTGGATCAATTCCCCACACAAAGAATTGTACTGCTTCTCACATGACTCAAATGTCAAGTATTGTGCCAGGCATTTAGGAGCTAAAAAACTTGTTTATAATTATTTGAGCCTTGATGCTAACTCAGTTTTACATATAAACCACAAAGAATATGTTTTCTTTTCTTTTTCTTTTTTTTTTTTTTTTTTGGTATCATTCAAATATCCAGGAATATTTTTTAATTTTCCAGGAATGCAACTACCTTGTAAAACAAAGGAACATTGCATTTTGTTTTGTTCAGAACTTTTACATTCTTATATAAACACATCAAGGTATATTTATTCTTCATTCTTTTGCTATAGGGCAAGAAACATTTTTCTTCAGTATATGCCTTTTGATAAGGGTCATAGATTTTATTTCTTACATAAATATCAAAATATGTCTACAGTTTCCAGTTTCAACTTCTTAAAACCAGAGTGGAAGCAGAAGAAAAATTTCTAATGAGTTTGAGCTTCAAGTCCCTAGTTTTCCCTCCAGTTTTTTAGAATGGTATCTATGCACATTTGTGAGATCTGTTCTGACGTGAAGGGCTGTGCATTGCCCAGCTCCAAGGTTTCTGCTGTGCCGTGGCCCTCGTGCATACCTAGAGGTAGAATTGCTGAGTCACAGAGTTTATGCAATTCCAATTTTTCTTGATATTTCCAAAGAGTTCTTCAAAGTATCTGTCCTATTTACTGTTCCACCAGCAATGGTCCCTCATCCTCACAAATACTTGGGAGTTATCAGACTTTTTCATTTTTGTTAATCTCACTAATAACATAAATGTATATCACTGTTGTTTTAAAGTTCTCGGATAATTAGAAGTTGGACATTTCTTATATGTTTATTGGCCTGTCAGGTTTCACCCTCTATGAATTACATGTTGTATCTTTTCTCCATATTTCTCATAGTTATTTTCTGTCTTTTTCTTATTGAGTTATGAGTTCTTAATATACTTTAGATCCTAATCTCTATGTGCATTGCAAATATCTTCTCCTAGATGGTGGGTTGTCTTCTCAATTTTGTTTTAGTTTTTAATGTAGTCAATTGTAACCATCTTTTCTTTTTTTGGCTTGTATTTTTTTGTATCTTATTCAAGAACTCTTTCCTATACCAAAGTGATGAAGCTCTTCTACATGTTTTTCTTAAAGTGTTTAATATTTGCTTATCTAATTTTGGTCTTTAATCCATCTGTGTGTGCATGTGAGTATGTGTGTGTGTGTGTGTGTGTGTGTGTGTGTTATGAGATAGAGATGTAATTGTTTTCATGTAGATATCTAGTTGTCCTAGCACCACTTTTTTTTAAGAATTAACATTTTCTCACTTATTTGTAATGTTGTTAATGTCAATGACCAAACTCATACATACTTAAGTCTATTTTGAGGTCTAATGGTCTAATTTTTTTACCCATATATCAATACCACTCTTTTCATTCCTAGAGCTTTACAGTAAATCTTGATAACAGATAATATCCCTCCCTCTAGTTATTCCTCTTCTTCAAAATTGTCTTGACTGTCCTTTTTCATTTACTCTTCTATGTGAGTTTCTGAATCAGATAGCCAAGCTCCCTGAAAAATCCTGCTCATTTTGTAATCATGTTGAATATAGGTATTAATCAGAGGAGACTTTATCATACCAAATCTATTCATTCAGAAACATGATATGGTTCTTCATTCATCTAGGTTCCCTTGTTGTCTTTCAATAAAATTTATTATTTTCTTTATAGACGTCTTAAATGACCTTTCTTATATTTATTCTTTGGTTCTTTAGAGTATTTCTTGCAATTACAAATAACATACTTCTAAAATTATATTTTCTAATTATTACTTGATGAGATAAAGGCATTACTTCTGATGTTTTGATATTGTTGATAAATCAAACAGTATATTTGCCTTGCTGATTAATTCTAATGGTTTGTAAAATCTTGCATTTTCTATATAGACCCTGAAAACAATGGCAAATGCCAATCAATCTTCTTTTTTCTCTTATTGTGCCAATTAGGACTTCTAATACAATGCTAAATATGAGCAAGAATAGCGGATATCTTTGTCCTGTTCTCACCCAGAATACTTCTAAGAATGATATTCATTATATATTTTTGTTAGATACCTTTATCCTATTAAAGAAGTTTTGTTCTATTCTAGTTTGCTAAGAGATTTTACCATAAATGAGTGTTGATATTTTTCCAGAATTTCCTGCAAATATTTGAGGTACTGAATGGTTGTTATCCCTTAATATTACAGTAAAATTTTTATATATTGAATATTCCTGAGATAAACATATTTGATTATTTATTATATATTTTATACTCATCTCTGTTCATAAGTGAACATAACCTATAATTTCCTATTTACAGGCTGTCCTTTTCTAATTTTGCTATCAAAAATATACTAGCCTCAGGCTTCCCTGCTGGTGCAGTGGTTGAGAGTCCGCCTGCCGATGCAGGGGACACGGGTTCGTGCCCCAGTCCGGGAAGATCCCACATGCCATGGAGCAGCTGGGCCCGTGAGCCATGGCCGCTGAGCCTGCGTGTCCAGAGCCTGTGCTCTGCAACGGGAGAGGCCACAACAGTGAGAGGCCCATGTACAGCAAAAAAATATATATATATACTAGCCTCAAAAAATGAGTTGGGGACCTTTCCCCCATTTATATGATATTGGGTACATACAAGGCTTGAATTGACCTATTTTCCAAGTGAAATGTTCTTTCTTATCATCATGTAAAATGTTCTTAATTCTTAATAACTAGAGAGTAATGCTCTTAATTCTTAAACAGTATTTGTTATTAACATATCTATATTAACTTTATTTTATTTAGTATGACCTAGAATACATTTTTTTACCCTTTAATTTTAGCCCTCTGTGTCAAGTTTTAGGTGAGTCTCTCTTAAATATTACAGAGCTGCATTAAAAAAAACCCAAAAAACCGGGGCTTCCCTGGTGGCGCAGTGGTTGAGAGTCCGCCTGCTGATGCCGGAGACACGGGTTCGTGCCCCGGTCCGGGAGGATCCCACATGCCACGGAGCGGCTGGACCCGTGAGCCATGGCCGCTGAGCCTGCGCGTCCGGAGCCTGTGCTCCGCAACGGGAGAGGCCACAACAGTGAGAGGCCCGCGTACCGCAAAAAAAAAAAAAAAAAAAAAAAACCAAAAAACCTAATCCAAGATTCTCTGCTTTTAGTTACTAAGCTAGTTCATCTATATTTGGTGTAATATTGAAATATTTCCATTTATTTCTACTCTATTATTTCAAATTTCTATCAAACAAGTTTTGATGAACTTCCTATTTTTCCCTTCTTAACTACTGTTGAATTGGTTTTTATTCTTTATATTAGTTTGGAAGCTATACAATCTATTGTTATTTTAATGATTATTCATATTTTAATATATATTGGAATATTAACTATAAAATTAATCTATATGTCTTCACTCATCCCAAACAAGGAACTTAGAATATTTTAACTCTGAGATCACTTTCAATCTTACTTGTTATTTTTGCCCTGTATTTAAATTCAACCTTGCTTTTAAACTCTGCTGCCCCACTGCCTCACCACCATTTATATTCAACATTATTATTATAGCTTTATACAGTCAGTACTTGTTTAGTTTTATTGAAATTTTATCAATTTCTTGGGTCACCATTGCTTTTTGTTTCCCACTCCTTCGTTTGGGTTAAATTTTCTTCTTAGTAAAATATACCCTTAATAAGTTCTTGTAGTGAGGCTCTATGGGTGCTAGATTCACTCCATCTTGTTTTTCCGAAAATGTCTTAATTGTGTCCTCACTCTTGAGTGACAGTTTAGTGTGGTCATTCTAGATAACAATTATTTTCTTTCAGCATTTTAATATATCATTCTACTGGCTTCAGACTTCAGTTGTTATTAAAAATTCAGCTGTATGTTTAATGGTCATTCCTCTTGTAAGCTGACTTTTTCTCTAGTTGTCTATAAAATCTCTGTGTTTTCTTTGTATAGTTAAGTTTCATCATAATGTGTATGGTTGTGGATTTATTTGTATTTATTCTGTCTTACATTAATTGTGCTTCTGACATTATTCATATTCTTATATCAATTTTGGAAAATTCTCAGCCATTATATTTTTATATATTGCCTCTTTACTATTCTCCCTCTTTTCTCTTTCTGGAACTCTTAGGCCTATATTGGACCTTCTCATTTTACCCTCAATATTTTTAAATTTCTCTTTTATATTTTCCATTTGAAACTTCTTGCCTAGCTACTGTAGTTAACTCTACATTACTTACATTCAACTTTTCAGCCACTGTCATTTGAGAATGACAAGTAAAGACTTGATGCTTCATTCAGTGCTATAGTGTTATGGTAAACTTTTTGAAAAAAATTCCGTGTATGCTCTGAGGAAAAGCCAACTGCTTAAACATTGCATTGCACAAAAATCCCTCAAGTGCCTGTAGGAAACAGCTGCCATACTTCCTCAAAAACTCCAAACAACCATACTCCAATGGGATGAGACAGCACCTGGAGCTTCAATGTCTTCTCTAAGTTACAGAGCTAGGTTGGACACAGTATAGGTCAAACTTTTCATTCACTGTAGGCAAACCAATAGTCTTGGGTCTCACTATGTCTTTATCAATTAAAATCTTAGCACCACAGTGATCCTAGTCATGGTACAACCTATATGAGCATGAATCTCTAGGTTTTTCAGCACTGGACTCCATGAGTGGGAAGGTAATTCTCCTTCTCAGCTAGCATACATTTTCTGATGTCTGGGTCCCAAACGCTAAGGAACCAAGCTTAAAAACCTAAATAACGCATTCTATTTAGAATAATCTTTATACCCCTGTGTACATAAAAAGGGCAGAAGAAAGCAGAAGATGCCACTTGGGGGTTCACTAACAGGCCTATACTGGCACACGATCCACATATACAGTAATACTGTACTAAGCATTCCCTTCACAACTCAGCCACTGGGTTTTTCATTTCAATGACCATAGTAGTCATTACTAGGAGGTCTATTTGATTTATTTACAAACATGTCTGGTCTTTTCATTGTATCTTACTTTTCATGATTTTAATGCATTCTTCTACATTTTAAATTATTTTAAATGTACTTATTTTATCATTCCCATTGCAGGTTTGGGAGATTCATTCTCCTATTTATTGTGCCAGGTGGCTCTTATTCATGGTTTGTTTTCTCATCTGTTCTGTAATCTTGGATTGTGACCTCGTTTTCAGCAAGTTCTGTTGAAATCCTCTTCCACGGAGTGAAAGTATGTTTCTCCAAAGTGGTTTTGTGTTTGCTTCTCTAAAGTATCCCAGGGACATCATTAGCTCACAGCGATTTTCTTAAAATTTTCACAGAGTTTCTTGGCTTGAGGGGGTGCCCAGAACATGTGGATATTATCATTTCAAACCCTGAAACCACGTTCTCAGAGATTTTCCTTTCTTTCCTTCATTCAAGACAGATAAGCTTTCTCATCATCTCTTTATGTTGGTGTGTGGATTTTTAGTCCACTTTTACACAGAAGGTGCAGGATTTCAAAATCCAGGCTTTATACAAGGGCTTTATTTTGAACTCTCTGGTTATCCAGGACTGGCTTCATTTCCTCTCCCTTGTAGGAATTAAAGCCATGCTCCCCAGCCTCCAAAAAAGACTAAACATCAGCTCAGACTCATCTTATTTAATTAACAGTTCCTTCTTTATCCCTGGGAACTGGGGTTACATTTTCTCATAAATGCAATTGTACATATCTAATAATTTTTATTGTATTTTATCCAACATGTATAGAAGCTGTTAGAAGGAGAATTTTCTGATTGTTTTGCCTGCCAGCTTGCTGGAACCAGAAATTCTCAATTGTATTTCTTACACACAACTCTTTTTTTGTACTAATATTATAAAGCTTTTTGTACTAACATTTTTGTACTAATATTTTAACTCTCTTTTTGTACTAATATTATAATGCTTTACACTCACTTTCTTTTTTTTTTTTTTTTCTCTTGCGGTACGCGGGCCTCTCACTGTTGTGGCTTCTCCCGTTGCAGAGCGCAGGCTCTGGACGCGCAGGCTCAGCGGCCATGGATCACGGGCCCAGCCGCTCCGCAGCACGTGGGATCCTCCCAGACCGGGGCACGAACCCGTGTCCCCTGCATCGGCAGGCGGACTCTCAACCACTGCACCACCAGGGAAGCCCCCGATTCACTTTAATTGAATTACATAATTATAATAAAAAGTTTAACTTAAATCAACAGATTTGGGAGCACATGTACACATTCATCTGATTCTTTGTGAGTATACAACTCCAACTGGTAGAAGCAGGAGTTTAGCTCATACTAGAGAGTTTCCTGCTAGCCAGGTATGTTCTGCAGGCTATAAACATTAGTTAGTATGATTTACAGAAAGAATGGGGACTATTACAAATCCAATGAGGGGGTTAAACAGAGATTAAGAAAGCATCCCTTATAACTTTTAGGAATGGAGCGTAGGAATTGATGACAAATGAGTCTAGAGAAATATGTTAAATTCATGCTCTGAAGGCATATCAGTCATTCTAAGAAATTTGGCCCTAATCCTTATCAAAGTATATAGACCTGTGGGTTTTAAATGAGAAAACATACATGAAACAATCTGCATAAAGTCTTCCACAAATGTAAGACATTTTTCCTATTATTCCAATATCGATAAAAGCTCCCCAAACCCCTAGAAGTTAGTGAAGCAGTTTAAATGTTCTAATATTTATATGAATGCAAGTTCTCAAGCCACTTTGAAGTTTTTGCAGATATTCTTGAGTGGAACTGTCACTCCACTCACTTGGCCTGTGACACCTCAGTGAACTTCTCCACCATCCAATGGACCTCAGTTACACCCTCTTCAAAGAAGTCTGACCCTCAACCTTAGTGATGGGGGAATGTGTTCCATCCCTGTGTACTCTGCCTCAACCCTAGAGCTACTGACTGCCCCTGTATTTGTCATTCCTGTCTTCTTTAGAGTTCTTTTTACCCCTTAGTAGTTATGTTCCATTACTAGTTAATAATTCTTTATATTAAACTTCCTCTGTTTGAATTAATGTGTTGTTTCTCTCTCCAGATCGGACAATGATTAATATACACATTGAAATTTGAGAATCAATACCCTAGATCACAAAATTATCCCAGAGTTTCCTGTTATTTTCACCAAAAGTAAGTGAATGATTCCAATGACCATATAAATACTTGTTCCTAAAAGACTGAGGGTCATAAATACCATAAACTTACAAGTTCAAATATTTATTCAGGGAAATTCTGACATAAGCCACATACTGTGTACTTTTATGGCTATACATGTAATCTGTACATGTGTGCTGATGCTTTTCTGATTACAAAGCCTATAAAACACTAGTTTAATTTTTTTAAATCTCAGATCACTATGAGTCAAGGCAAAATTAATCATCTGGGGAGCTAAGAGATAATATTAGTAAATATAGTTCAAAGTTGTTTGAAATACATTATAATTATTCATTTATAGAACACTATTTCAGTCATGAAATGAGTACAAAGGTCAAGAAAAGGAAATATATATTTAATGGGGCTTTACAAAAGGAACATCCTTTTTTTTTTTTTTTTTTTGCGGTACGCGGGCCTCTTACTATTGTGGCCTCTCCCGTTGCGGAGCACAGGCTCCGGACGCACAGGCTCAGCAGCCATGGCTCACGGGCCTAGCCGCTCTGCGGCACATGAGATCTTCCCGGACCGGGGCACGAATCCGTGTCCCCTGCATCGGCAGGCGGACTCTCAACCACTGCGCCACCAGGGAAGCCCCTCCTTTTTTTTAAAAGAAGCACAAGTTCTCACACAACGTATTACACCCATTATTATAGTGAGTAAACATTGACCACAGCAAGAAACCCACCTTAATTTACTTATTGAATTAACATAAAAACACCTACTCAATCAAAGTGACCTCTCAGTGCTGTAGTTTCTACTGCTTCCATGAATACATTTCTTATAAAAGATTAGGCTGTCAAAACCAAAGGTCCAGGGCTTCCCTGGTGGCGCAGTGGTTGAGAGTCCGCCTGCCGATGCAGGGGACACGGGTTCGTGCCCCGGTCCGGGAGGATCCCACATGCCACGGAGCGGCTAGGCCCGTGAGCCATGGCCGCTGAGCCTGCGCGTCCGGAGCCTGTGCTCCGCAACGGGAGAGGCCACAACAGTGAGAGGCCCGCGTACCACAAAAAAAAAAAAAAAAAAAAAAAAAAAAAACCAAAGGTCCAGATAAGAAAGTGAGAATTGCACATCAAAGCTATAGGCCACAAAAGTTTCAGAACTTCAACTTTTATCTCCAAGCTAACTTTAACTTACAAATCTAAATTTTCACAAGACCTCATATCAGCCCTTCTTCCCCAAAAGTGAGTTCATTGTAAAAATCATTCTTGATCCACATCTCGGGGCTTTGTGTCCACCTATAGAGGTGGGATAGGGAGGGTGGGAGGGAGATCCAAGAGGGAGGAGATATGGGGATATACGTATACATATAGCTGACTCACTTTTTTATACAGCAGAAACTTACACAACATTGTAAAGCAATTATACTCCAGTAAAGATGTTAAGAAAAAAAATTTTTTTAAACAATCATTCTTGATCCAGAATTGAAAGATTTTATATTTCTCAAGGCACTTTTTTTTTTTTTTTTTTTTGTGGTACGTGGGCCTCTCACTGTTGTGGCCTCTCCCGTTGCGGAGCACAGGCTCCAGACACGCAGGCTCAGCGGCCATGGCTCACGGGCCCAGCCGCTCCGCGGCATGTGGGATCTTCCCGGACCGGGGCACGAACCCGTGTCCCCTGCATCGGCAGGCAGACCCTCAACCACTGTGCCACCAGGGAAGCCCTCAAGGCACATTCTTAACAACAGATTCATCAAAACACAAAAATCACAAAGGTATTCCCAGCTCTTAAGATATTTTCTTGACAACACTGACATTGATGTGAATGTCCTTAGGCTCAATAGTATTCTGTATGAGACAAGTGACTTTAAAAAGTGAGGGTTTTCTCCTGGCAGAACCACAGAAACTTGTTCAGAAGACTGAGAGGGCCCCTACAAGTCTCGGTGTGAGATTAAAAGTTCAAATTCTTATAGTCTTCTTGGAACGTAAATTTTGATTAATGTTGTGAAAAGAGTTACTTTATGATTTTAATTTCTGTTTCCAGATTCCCTTCAATCTTAGTGTCCTTGATTCTTTGTCTTCTATGTAGATATATCATAGCAGAATCTCAGCCTTTGTTTTTTCCAGTGGGGTCCACATGAAACCCACTTTTCTTGTCAATTCACTCAGTGTTTGATGGTTATCATCTAACAGAATTCATCCTCCTGCCTCCTTCATTTTGTAACGGCACTCAGCCTGATACCCACTTATTTTCCTTGCTTTTTTCACTCATATTTTGATTGGTTGACCTTGGCTTCTCTGTTGATGACCCACATCTCAAATCCTAGAAGTGTATCTGGAGCCAAAAAATCATTCTTAATTGTTTTCAGTCATCACATTGATTTTAGTTGCTTAACAATAAAACATGATTTTTTCTTTTGAGAGACAATCTGCCCTTGGTTTTTAAGAAACACTGGGTAACTCTGATAGAATTTTAGACATGTGTATTTGAATAGGAAACAACGAATCTGGATATCGATGTTCACAGCCTCAAAATGCAAACCTCATTTCTAGTTACTTGCTTGTGTAGAGTGTTTCATAAAGTTCTGACTGTGATTATCTTGTCTTGAAAGGTGAGGAAAGGAGAATGTACACTGATGTTTTTATGGATAGAAGATCTAGTGATGAAACAAACTTAATGAGCTCATGGACTCCTGATTGCTAGAGTGTATTAATTTCTCATATCTCTGAACTTGGATTCTCTAAACGAGTGCTTGTCAAATGTTAATGTGCATACTAATCCCCTGAGATCATTCTAAGGCAGATTCTAATTCAACAAGTCTGAGTCAGAGCCTGAGATTCTGCATTTTTAACAACTTCCCAGGTGAGGTTGATGCTGAGGCCTGAGGCCCCACTTGAGTAGCTCAGCCCTTCCACCCTAGAAAGCAATTGAATGACAAGAAGGTACATGTGCACTTCTAACAAGTAGACCTTATCAGTAAATAAAGTTGTAAGAAGAAAGCCCTCTTTTCTGATCAGTCAACTTCCAGGCCCCATTTCTGAATATAGGAGTCAGGAAAAAGATTACTAGAAGGATTGGATCCACCAGAGGGCAGAGAGCAGAAGCCAGAAAAACGACAATCCTGCAGCCTGTGGAACGAAAACCATATTCACAGAAAGAGAGACAAAATGAAAAGGCAGAGGACTATGTACCAAATGAAGGAACAAGATAAAACCCCAGAAAAGCGACTAAATGAAGTGGAGATAGGCAACCTTCCAGAAAAAGAATTCAGAATAATGATAGGGAAGATGATCCAGGACCTCAGAAAAAGAATGGAGGCAAAGATTGAGAAGATGCAAGAAATGTTTAACAAACACCTAGAAGAATTAAAGAACAGAGATGAACAATACAATAACTGAAATGAAAAATACACTAGAAGGAGCAGAATGCACTAGAATAATACTAGAATACACTAGCAAAATACACTAGAAGAGCAGAATAACTGAGGCAGAAGAACGGATAAGTGACCGGGAAGACAGAATGGTGGAATTCACTGCTGTGAAACAGAATAAAGCAAAAGGAATGAAAAGAAATGAAGACAGCCTAAGAGACCTCTGGGACAACATTAAATGCACCAGCATTTGCAGTATAGAGGTCAAAGAAGGAGAAGAGAGAAAGAAAGGACCGGAGAAACTATTTGAAGACAATATAGTTGAAAACTTCCCTAACATGGGAAAGGAAATAGCCACCCAGGTCCAGGAAGCACAGAGAGTCCCAGGCAGGAGAAACACACCAAGACAAATAGTAATCAAATTGACAAATACTAAAGACAAAGAAAAATTAAAAACAACAAGGGAAAAACGACAAATAACATACAAGGGAACTCCCATAAGGTTAACAGCTGATTTCTCAGGAGAAACTCTACAGGCCAGAAGGGAGTGGCACGATATATTTAAAGTGATGAAAGGGAAGAACCTACAGCCAAGATTACCCTACCCAGCAAGGATCTCATTCAGATTCAATGAAGAAATCAAAAGCTTTACAGACAAGCAAGAGCTAAGAGAATTCAGCACCACCAAACCAGCTCTACAACAAATGCTAAAGGAACTTCTCTAAGTGGGAAACACAAGAGAAGAAAAGGACCTACAAAAACGTAACCAAAACAATTAAGACAATGGTAATAGGAACAAACATATCAACAATCACCTTAAATGTGAATGGATTAAATGCTCCAACCAAAATACACAGGCTCACTAAATGAATACAAAAACAAGACCCATCTATAAGCTTTCTGCAAGAGACCCGCTTCAGACCTGGGGGCGCATACAGACTGAAAGTGAGGGAATGGAAAAAGATATTCCACGCAAATGGAAATCAAAAGAAAGCTGGAGTAGCAATACTCATATCAGATAAAATAGACTTTAAAATAAAGAACGTTACAGGAGACAGGGAAGGACACTACATAATGCTCAAGGGATCAACTCAAGAAGAAGACATAACAATTATAAATACATATGCATCCAACATAGGAGCACCACAATACATAAGGCAAATGTTAACAGCTATAAAAGAGGAAATCACCAGTAACACAATAATAGTGGGGGACTTTAACACCTCACTTACACCAACAGACAGATCATCCAGACAGAAAATTAGTAAGGAAACACAAGCTTTAAATTACACAACAGACCAGATAGATTTAATTGATATTTATAGGACGTTCCATCCAAAAATGGCAGATTACACCTTCTTCTCAAGTGCACATGGAACATTCTCCAGGATAGATCACATCTTGGGTCACATATCAAGCCTCAGTAAATTTAAGAAAATTGAAATCATATCAAGCATCTTTTCTGACCACAACGCTATGAGATTAGAAATCAATTACAGGGAAAAAAACCTAAAAAACACAAATACATGGAAGCTAAGCAATATGTTACTAAATAACATAGAGATGACTGAAGAAATAAGAGGAAATCAAAAAATACGTAGAGACAAACAACAATGAAAACATGACAATCCAAAACCTATGGGATGCAGCAAAAGGAGTTCTAAGAGGGAAATTTATAGCAATACAATCCTACCTCAAGAAACAAGAAAAATCTCAAATAAACAATCTAACCTTACACCTAAAGGAACTAGAGAAAGAAGAACAAACAAAACCCAAATTTAGTAGAAGGAAAGAAATCATAAACATCAGAGCAGAAATAAATGAAATAGAAACAAAGAAAACAATACCAAAGATCAAAAAAATTAAAGCTGGTTCTTTGAGAAGATAAACAAAATTGATAAAACTTTAGCCAGACCCATCAAGAAAGAGGGAGAGGACTCAAATCAATAAAATTAGAAACGAAAAAGGAGAAGTTACAACAGACATCACAGAGATACAAAGCATCCTAAAAGACTACAACAAGCAAGTCTATGTCAATAAAATGGACAACCTGGAAGAAATGGACAAATTCTTAGAAAGGTATAACCTTCCAAGACTGAACCAGGAAGAAATAGAAAATATGAACAGACCAATCATAAGTTATGAAATTGAAACTGTGATTTAAAATCTTCCAACAAACAAAATCCAGGACCAGAGGGTTTCACATTTAAGGAAGATCTAACACCCATCCCTCTCAAACTCTTCCAGAAACTGCAAAGGAAGGAACACTCCCAAACTCATTCTACAAGGCCACCATCACCCTGATACCAAAACCAGACAAGGATACTACAAAAAAAGAAAATTACAGACCAATATCACTGATGAACATAGACGCAAAAACTCTCAACAAAATACTAGCAAACAGAATCCAACAACACATTAAAAGGATCATACACCATGATCAAGTGGGATTTATCCCAGGGATGCAAGGATTCTTCAATATACACAAATCAATCAATGTGATACACAACATTAACAAATTGAAGAAGAAAAACCATATGATCATCTCAATAGATGCAGAGAAAGTTTTGACAAAATTCAATACCCATTTATGATAAAAACCCTCCAGAAAGTAGGCATAGAAGGAACTTACCTCAACATAATAAGGCCATATATGACAAAACCACAGCCAACATCATCCTCAATGGTGAAAAACTGAAACATTTCCACTAAGATCAGGAACAAGACAGGTTGCCCACTCTCACCACTCTTATTCAACATAGTTTTGGAAGTTTTAGCCACAGCAATCGGAGAAGAAAAGGAAATAAAAGGAATCCAAATCGGAAAAGAAGTAAAACTGTCACTGTTTGCAGATGACATGATAGTATACATAGAGAATCCTAAAGATGCTACCAGAAAACTACTAGAGCTAATCAATGAATTTGGTAAAGTAGCAGGATACAAAATTATTGCACAGAAATCTCTGGCATTCCTATACACTAATGATGAAAAATCTGAAAGTGAAATCAAGAAAACACTCCTATTTACCACTGCAACAAAAAGAATAAAATATCTAGGAATAAACCTACCTATGGAGACAAAAGACCTCTATGCAGAAAATTGTAGGACACTGATGAAAGAAATTAAAGATGATACAAATAGATGGAGAGATATACCATGTTCTTGGATTGGAAGGATCAACATTGTGAAAATGACTCTGCTGCCCAAGGCAATCTGTGGATTCGGTGCAATCCCTATCAAACTACCACTGGTATTTTTCACAGAACTGGAACAAAAAATTTCACAATTTGTATGGAAACACAAGGGACCCTGAATAGCCAAAGCAATCTTGAGAACGAAAAATGGAGCTGGAGGAATCAGGCTCCCTGACTTCACACTATACTGCAGAGCTGCAGTGGTCAGGACAGTATGGTACTGGCACAAAAACAGAAATATAGATCAATGGAACAAGATACAAAGCCCAGAGATAAACCCACGCACCTATGGTCAACTAATCTATGACAAATGAGGCAAGGATATACAATAGAGAAAAGACAGTCTCTTCAATAAGTGGTGCTGGGAAAACTGGACAGCTACATGTAAAAGAATGAAATTAGAACACTCCCTAACACCATACACAAAAATAAACTCAAAATGGATTAAAGACCTAAATGTAAGGTCAGACACTATAAATCTCTTAGAGGAAAACATAGGGAGAACACTCTATGACATAAATCACAGCAAGATCTTTTTGACTCACCTCCCAGAGTAATGGAAATAAAAACAAAAATAAACAAATGGGACCTAATGAAACTTCAAAGCTTTTGCACAGCAAAGGAAACTCTAAACAAGATGAAAAGACAACCGTCAGAATGGGAGAAAATATTTGCAAACGAATCAATGGACAAAAGATTAATCTCCAAAATATATAAACAGCTCATGCAGCTCAATATTAAAAAAACAAACAACCCAATAAAAATATGGGCAGAAGGCCTACATAGACATTTCTCCAAAGAAGGCATACAGATGGCCAAGAGGCACATGAAAAGCTGCTCAACATCACTAATTATTAGAGAAATGCACATCAAAACTACAATGAGGTATCACCTCACACTGGTTAGAATGGGCATCATCAGAAAATCTACAAAGAACAAATGCTGGAGAGGGTGTGGAGAAAAGGGAACACTCTTGCACTGTTGGTGGGAATGTAAATTGATACAGCCACTATGGAGAACAGTATGGAGGTTCCTTAAAAAAACTAAAAATAGAATTACCATATGATCCAGCAATCCCACTAGTGGGCATATACCCTGAGAAAACCATAATTCAAAAAGACACATGCACCCCAATGTTCACTGCAGCACTGTTTACATAGCCAGGTCATAGAAGCAACCTAAATGCCCATCGACAGACGAATGGATAAAGATGTGGTGCATGTATACAATGGAATATTACTCAGCCATAAAAAGGAATGAAATTGGGTCATTTGTTGAGACGTGGATGGACCTAGAGATTGTCATACAGAGTGAAGTAAGTCAGAAAAAGGAAAACAAATATTGTACATATTATCACATATATGTGGAATCTAGAAAAATGGTACAGATGAACCGGTTTGCAGGGCAGAAATAGAGACACAGATGTAGAGAACAAATATATGGACACCAAGGGGGGAAAGTGGGGGGTGGGGGTGGGATGAATTGGGAGATTGGGATTGACATGTATACACCGATGTGGATAAAATGGATGACTAATAAGTACCTGCTGTATAAAAAAAATTAATTTATTAAATTTTTTAAAAAAAGAAAGTTTGAATCCCAAGTGAGAGTTGCCACAATGTGCATCTAAATCTGCCTATTCAGATGATGACAGCTGGAGACTAACTTGCCTCTTTTTCTATCCCCTTGAACAGTCAGTGGGAGAATTTACTGTCATGTATATTACCAGCTACATCCAGCTGATCAAAGATATGCAGAGAGTTGGCTATTACACCTTCATATCAAAGGTGAGAGATTGGAAGAGAGGCAAAAATTGGTGCCACGTTTGTTTTTTTATTTTTTGGTCCACTGCATCCTTAATAAATTGGCCCTTTTAAAGGAATGTAGTATTGTGTGCTTACCTCTATTGGTGCAACATAGGTGGGTTAAGGAAATAGGAACAGACTTCAGGCAGGGCTAAAGCTTGGGCCTTTTAGGGGATTACACACCAGGAAAACTGACGTGGAAAACCTAATTTCAGTTTTTTCATTCTCCAGAAAAGTGCTGGGGTTGTTAATTGTTGCTTTCCCTGGGACCACAGGCTTGTAGAGGATCTTCTGGATGGCTGGGGATTAGGAGGGCAAGACAGTACACATCACTTCATGAGAATCACATAGGGAGTCTTGGAGGACTCCACGTCCAAAGGGATCCTCAGCCAATTAGGTAGAACCATCTTCAGTGGGGTATTTTGTGAGACGTAAGGGCCAGGGAGACTTGTCCCTCTGACAGGGAGAAGGCTGTTGTGTCTCCCACTGCATGCAGTAGCAGCTGACTCTATGTTCTCACTAGAGGTGTCTGTTGTTTGCTGGTGTCTTTCAATCAACTGTGCAATCCTTTTCTTCCTGGAACTCACCTAGGTGGCACCCAGAGCCTCGTTCAGTTATTTAGAAGATATTTATGGATTGCCTTCCATGGATGGGCACTGCATGGCCTTATCTGGACAGTATCACAGACATGCATGCAGTAGTGGCTATAGACGGAGGGGTTGAGAACATAGGCAGACTTGGGTTGGCATCCCAATTCTGTTACCTACTAGCTATTTGACTACTGTGAGTTTTTGCACCTATAGAAAGAAGATAATCCTTCACTGGATTGTCAAAGGAACTAAATGAAATAATGAACACAAGGGACTGAGCAGCAGTGTCTGGCATATCATAAGAGTTCAATAAAGTGTAGATATTATTTTATTGTTATTGTTATAATTATTTCTAAACACCCCCTCTGAGCTCTTGTCCAATATTTTCAACCACCTAGAGTTCTCTCCCTAGATATCCTCTGTAAGTACCTCAAACTCACTATTTCCAAAATGGAACCCATTAGCATTCTCAGGAAATTCATTCCTTTTTTTCTTATCTTAGTATCTCTATCCGCTATTATCTTTATGGACAAATAAATTACCTGGAGGCCACCTTTGACTCCTGTTTCTTCTTTACTCCCAAATTAAATATCATCTATTCTGTCCTTTTAAACTCATAAATGCCTCCCTCTCTCTCCATTCCAACTTGCACTGCCCTGCTTTACACTTTCATTCTCTCTTTCCTGCATTGCCCCTAGGTACAGCTTCTGTAAGTATTTCTAAATAATGCCAATTTTAACTACTTTGTCCCGTTGTGTCCACAACCACATTAGTACTTGTTGAACCGTGTTCTAATTTTTTAATTCAAGAAATGCAGCCTCCTTACTGGTCTCCAGCCACCAATCTCTACCTTTTCTAAATCATGTGTTTCTCTGCCTCCAGAATGATCATTTAAAAAAACAAATTTGATGATACTGCTCCAAATCATAAATACCTTCAGGAGCTTCCTATTATTTCAAATTCCACTCAAAGTGTAGAAAACCATCCACTACCGATCCCCACATTCTCCTACCAAACCTATATCTATGCGTCCTATATACACTCTAGCCACACAGAGCCAGAATTTTCAAGGCAGGGAGCCTTCCCCATGTCGCCTCGACCTCGGATCCCTTCCCCATCCTGTGCCCCCTCCTGTCTTTCCTCCAATTGCCATCAATTCTTTCCTCATTCTACAAAAGTCACTTCCTCTGTGAAGACTTCAAAACTTTTCTTCCAAGGATATTTAGCCACTTTTGCCTCTGGCCTCATATGATAAAATACTCTACCACAGGGTCATTACAGAACAAGTCCTTCTGTGTCTGACTCTCCCATGAGACTTTGAGTGTCTCTCCTACTAGACTGGGAGCTCTGCAGGGGCAGGTCTTTGCTCACTTCTTCATATTGACAACATGTAGTTGATCTTTGGTAAATATTTGATGTATGAAAGGATGGATGAACGAAAAGTTAAATCAAGCTGGAGGCAAGGTGCCCTGGGCTCATTTGGGAGGGAAATGAAGGACACTCATTGGTGTTCTGTAGTTGGGAGGAAAGTAGCATCTCAAACAGTAACAGATTTTACAAATCAAAGCATAGCCTTCTTCTTTCTCCTACGAGAAGCACAATGAGAATTAAATCATCACTAAATGAAGCACAATCATCATTAAATCTTCAAGGAGCCAAAGGCGTGTGGAGTCCAAGCATAACAGAAAGTCCTTAGGGAACACTATGTGCAGGTCTTAGGAAGACATACAAGAGGAAGTGAGGGCCAGTGCTCTGGGTCATTTGCATAAGGCTTTGGGCAACTACTTGGTCACTTGAGGACAACTGATTGCCTAGGTAGAAAGGTATGAGTGGACATTCTTCCATTAATGGTAAGAATTAAGGGATATATCATTCTGAGCCAAGAGAAGTGCTTTCTCTCCAAGCTAGTTCTATTACATAAGGGGTATATTATTTTGCTAAGGCGGCCATTAACAAAGTATCAGCAGACATTTATCGCTTCGTAGTTCTAAAGGCTAGGCATCTGAAATCAGTTCATTCTGAGGCTGTAAGGGAGAATCTGGTCCATGCCTCTCTGCTAGCTTCTCGAGTTTGCAGGCCATCTTTGTTGTTCATGGGCTTCTGCTGCCTTACCCTGATTTCTGCCTTCATCTTCACATGGCACTCTCCCTGTGTATATGTCCAAATTTCCCCGTTTCATAAGGGAACGATCATATTGGATTAGGGACCCATCCTACTGTAGTATGACCTCTTCCTAACTTAACTAATTACAATTGCACTGACCTTATTTCCAAATAGGGTCACATTCTAAAGTACTGGGGAGTACGGATTCAACATATAAAATTTTGAAGGAACACAATTCAACCTATAACAAGGGATTAGATGGTGCTCATCCCAGGAAAGGCTGTTCTCCCAGCATCTTGGGATGGCATACGAGAAACCCACAGGGAAGAGAGCTGTGGTTCTGATGTCTCAGGAAGAGAAGGGCTAGGAGATCCCTAGCAAACACTATCAACTAACCACCCAATCCTTGTGACCTGGGAAAGGGACGGACTATAAAAGGAGGGGAGAAAAGGTCTTCGGAACCAGACCCCTTCCTAAGAACTCTTCTGGCAGGTCATGGGAGACCAACACCAAGAAGCTCTCAGGGATAAACACACCACTGGACTTGAGGAAGCCCAGGATTGGGAAGGCATTGTGCCAGCTGGCACAATGAAGCCCCAAGGTGTTTGAGTGAGGTGACAAGGCACTGAGATTAAAGTCCTAATTCCTTACATCCAAATACTGCTTATGCATAAAACACAGAATATTTAGAAAGATAATTTGACCAAAAAAGTCTCTCTGCCTTAATTTATGGAAGAAGAAACCAAGACTCAGAGGGGAAATTTGTGCTATAATGCAGAAGAAAGAACACCAGACAAAGAAGCAGAACTCTGTGAAGTCCTTATTCTGACAGTAACTAATCAACCTTAGGCAAACTACGTCAACTCACTGAGCCTCTCTGTCCTTATCTTAAACTATGATACATCCTTCAGAGAATGGCTCGGTTGATTAAAGGAGATAATGGATGTGAAAGTACCGCTCGACTCTAAGAGATGGTTCAATAAATCCCAAAGTACACTGATCAAATCCTATTCCTATTTGAATCTATACGATCCAGCACACAGTAGACCTTCAGCAATGTCTGTTGATAAATGAATTAATTCAATCCAGCCCTTAAGAGGGAAAAACCCCAGAACACAACATCCAGATCTTAACCTGAATTCTAACTTCCTGAGGCCTTGAAAATAAGACTTCCCAGAGGTCCTTATCCAACAAGGCAACCCCAGAATCATAGGGACAATAGATTTCCTAAAGGCAGCATCTCAGTTATCCAGAAGAAACTCTCCTTCTAGGGTTACTGCTTGTGTTCTGAGCAGGCTATGGGAAAGACCACATCCCCTGGCAATACACAGCGGGGTTCTCTGGACTCAGAGAAATCTCCCCTGGGTAAGAACTACACATCTGATACACTCCTCAAGGGGTGAGCGAGTGAACCCAGAAAGCAAATCCATAACAGCCAGCATAAACCTCCAGCAGTTATGATTCTGGAGTCTGGTGGTCATAGGAGAGACCTTTGGGCACATTATTGTAGCTGAGTGTTATTACTGTATATTGCAAGTTCTGACCTGGGGCAGAACTTTGTCTGGTGACTCACTCTTTTTCTTAGTACCAACTACACTGTTTCTTGTAGACTGATCAAAATGCTCACATAAAATCTCTTACTTTAGTACTTAGCCAATGATTAGAGGCTAGGAAAAGGAAAGTTAATTTTGATGCAAACAACAGAAACTGACCAAGTTGTAAGACTTACTGAAAAATCCAAATCGTGTATTGCAAGGGGACATTTTTCAGGGCAATTATCCTTTAAAATATAGATGGTGCTCACCACTGTGAATCTGTGGCTTCAGTCTTTAGGGTGATTAGACGACAATGCTTTACCCTAACGAGTGATGTTTAGGAGATCATTAGATCCTGGAGGGATGTACTTTACAGCATTTAAATAAACATAAGTTACTGAGCCCTAAAGAGCATAATTGATCATCATTTTATATTTGATCAAAATGGTTTGCAATTATTCCCGCTGGGAGATTTATCCATTTGCATCTTGCAGTCAGTTTTGGAATTTTATCCCTTTGATCTTGCCATAATATCATGATTAATTGATTGATTCAAGGGTTCAGGAGTCAATAAACCCAGTATTTGTTATTATTTATTATTTAACTGCCTCCAGTGTGCTGGCTGGAATTCAGACACTAAAGAAAATACAGTCCAGCTCTCACAGCTTCTTAAAGAATTGATTACGCAGAAGAAAAAAAAAAAAAGAAAAGAAAACCCCTTTTTTGTTCAATCGTGTGAATATTAATGGGAGAGAGATAACAAAGAAAATGCATGCTATACTTATATTGGCCACGATTTAAACATGTTCTGAATATCTGCATTGTTGCTTACTTTTAAATTAATTTTTTGAGACATATGTATACATATATATATCCATATTTGTATCTGTACCTGAAAATAAAGCTCCCAGTTTAGTTATTCCTCACATTGTAGAAATGATTCTACTTGGGCATTATTCAAGAAAGACACGGACTTAGAAAAAATAAGCAATAAAACTGTCTTCAGTTCAGAAAAGTAAAAAACGTGTAAGTTTAGAGATATTAATTGTATCCTGATAACCTGTGTGCTTTTCTTAGATTAGGACTAAGCCTTCCTCACCTGAATAAACACTCCTTCACAGGATGGATTTAGCAGTGGCAAAGAATGAGTCACTGATCCCAAGAAACTCTACTTCAGATGCCTAGATTTGCTGTCAAAGCCCTGGGCAAACAAGAATATAACCAAATTGGCCAAATGGGAGGTAGCACAGTGATTAAATATGTTACCAAATTTGTGCTGTAATTCTCAAATCATGATTTTTTTTTTTTTTTTTTGCGGTACACGGGCCTCTCACTGTTGTGGCCTCTCCCGTCGCAGAGCACAGGCTCTGGACGCGCAGGCTCAGCGGCCATGGCTCACAGGCCCAGCTGCTCTGCGGCATGTGGGATCCTCCTGGACCAGGGCACGAACCCGTGTCCCCTGCATCGGCAGGCGGACTCCCAACCACTGCGCCACCAGGGAAGCCCTCAAATCATGATTTTTAAGATAAGCATTCAAACATGCACCCTAAAAGAAGAGGGGATTTGTTTTGTACATAATGACATGCATGGGTATTATAGCCTCATCCAATGATTAGCACAATGTCAGGATGATTTGGTGACTATTTTACATTTTACAAGGGATTAAATAAAGATATACAGAGCTCAGTGAATTTTTCCCAAGGATGCTAAAATAAAGTTAGTATTAACACTAAGATATTGCAATCCTAATTCATAATTTCCAGGGAATTGACTCTTCCTAGGCCACATTTCTACCCATAAACTGTCAAATTATATAGAGATCTCGTTACACAAATATGCTACTCTCACTTGAAGCTCCAGGAGAGAGGTTTGCAGCATCGAAAAATGGAATTCATCACCAAAAGCCCAATAAAAACTCAAAGGTGTAAGGATGCTACTGAGCTAAGATTAACGGTATGTCCTAAATGCACCAGCTTGTGTAAAATATGAAACCATTGGCCATGCTGACGTCCCGAAGGAACTCGATGAGAAGCACATGCAATGCCACATGTCCTGTAAGACAGGCAAGACAACAATGGTTGACCAGATGTTCTTTTCCTTCTCATTTGCATGCTTAAGACATATGGTAACTGGGAAGAATGAAGTCATCTCTTAAGCAGTGATATGAATGGCTTGAAATAAAATTGTTTTAAATCACAGGCCACACACCTGCCATGGATTAATGTTGCTGAACCTCCAAAAATAAACATGTTAACGATAACCTAAACACCTTATGTCATATGGCATTTTTTATGCCTTACTGCACATTTACAATCCTTTAAATAAAGCATAGCTCTTCGGAGGGTTTGAGATTGCATAGTTTTATCTGGAGAAAGGTTTGGTTTCCTTACACATGTTAAACTTGGGAGTATTTCAACACTTGCAATAGCAATATTTGGATGTCAGAAGATCTAGATTTCAGCACCCAGAGATAATTTGGTATATAAAACATCTGGTGTGTTTGTGAGAGAGTATCAGATTTAAATCAGTGGTTTCCATATTCCTTTTAGTTTAAATATGCCTTTTGGTAGCAAGTGCAGTTTCTGGTTTACATTCTTGTCTTTTCAATGGCTAAAGTAAAACTAACACATATTTTTAAAGGTTGCCTTAAGTGAAATAATAACAAAGAAGAAAGTCAATTTGCTTGCCATCTTGGGGACATGGGCAGCCAGACAACACAGCTCCAACTTATTACAGCTGATTCTCATACTCAGGATATTAAAATCTTGGTATTGACTTATGCAGCACAAGTGAAACCAAAGTCCTGAAATTCAGTCATGCTGAGAATTCCCAAGGAGTATGTAGAGTTGGGACTCTGTCTTCTTAAATTTGGAGGTGACAGGAAAAAGCCATCTACTCTTTCCTCTTGCAACATAACTGATTTCCAGACAAGGAAAACTTGCCCCACCTATGGTTTCTATGCTTATATTTTGGCAGATATCCTAAAATTCTGGTAATGTCAACACTCCCTGTTTACCTTGATGCTATCCTACAAACATGATATGTTAAAAGAGTCTACTTGCTATAAAATATATTATTATTGATTTTTATGAAGCATTCTTTGGTGTAAGTCATCACACAGCAGTATTTTGAAGCCAGTATATGAATCACACCGAAGAAGGAGAATAAGGTTTGAAGTTTTAGTCTCAAGTGAAAATGGAGCTCTTGAGTTGAAAACATCCCTCTGGACCAATGAGGATAAGATTTTAGAAGCGTGGACAAGAGGTATGTTCAGCAAAATCTAGGGAAAACATTCAACAGCTACTGTAACACACACCATGAAGGGGGAAGGCTTAACTGTACCAGACGTATCACAGTTGAACACTGTTAGGCCAATATCTGTGGTATCAGTGTCAAATATTGAGTATGTAATCTCTATTATTTTCAAGTTGGTGCTTATGAATACTGACAACACAGGCAGAATCCTTTGGCCAAATCAATCCTGAATAGGGACAGCTAAACAGACCTAGAAGAATGACTAGCCCTTCCACTTCACGTGTTTATTGGCATTATTTCTGCAGGTCTAGGCATGGCTATGTCTATGGACCAGAGGGCAACACCAATACCACAACCTTGCCAGGTGGCTCCTGGCAAACTGTGACTCTGGTATGACTTTGACCCAATGCTCACCATCACTGTCCCAATGCTTTGCTCTCCACTTTCAGCGTCTCCCCAAAACAATGCTGAGTGCTTTCCCTACCCCCATCCCTGCCACCACAGCACCGACACGCTATTCTCCCGGTGGAATAGCTAGCACGGCCAAGCCATGAACCACACCGTGTCATGCTGGAGATTTCTTGTAGCCATGCTTTATCAAGTTGAGGAAGTTCCCCTCTACTCAATTCGCCGAGAGAGTCTTTTATCACGGTGGGTATCAGATTTTGTCAAACACTTTTTCCTATCGGTGAATATGATTTTTCTTCTTTGGCTTGTTGATGTGGTGGATGACTTTGATTTGGGGATGTTGGATCAGCTTTTATTTGCTTTTTAAAACACAAATAGGGAAACAAAATTCTATTCAATGAGTACAACAAGTAATAAAAGCCACCTCAACATCTTCTGACATAAGAGATAAAGATGAGAAACACTGATTAATATTGTTATTTTTCAATATGGAGAGGGCATGAAACCATTTGGACTTACAAAAACATAAAGTAATATTACTAGGCATTGTTATAAAGAATACTTTAATTCTCACCTAAAGTTTGGAAGCTCTGGGATTCCTTAAATTCTCTCTCTTCATGGAGAAACCCCCTACTTTCCAAGGCTAGAATATCAAGAGAATAAAATTTTTATTTTGGAAAAACCACAGAAAATGTTTTTTTAATTTTCAGCAGGAAAAGGCCTACTTGATGGAACTATATCACCAACTTGTAATTGACAACATTACTTCTAGGACTTTTAAATTTTGTTGCATTTCGCACCTAGAAGTATAAACAGTGTCCTCTTGTGGTGCTTTTGATCTATGGGACAGATAAAGCAGAGCTCATATCTGGGTTTGTTCACAGGATTCAAGGCCTCTCTGCTGAACTAACTTCCTTATACCTAAAAGTTAACCTCCAAGACAGGTTTTCAGGAACTGGACAGAAAACCTACAGATCAGGTCAGTAGGGCTGCAGAGTATTTGGTGTCCCTTTTCAATCACACCCTGTAGCTGACTGCCTAGTTCAACTACATACAAGGCTTTTCAGAGTCTTCAGGTAGCTATTTAAAAATTTTTATCCTGGGCTTCCCTGGTGGCGCAGTGGTTGAGAGTCCGCCTGCCGATGCAGGGGACGCGGGTTCATGCCCCGGTCCGGGAGGATCCCGCGTGCCGCGGAGTGGCTGGGCCCGTGAGCCATGGCCGCTGAGCCTGCACGTCTGGAGCTTGTGCTCCGCGGCAGGCGAGGCCACAGCAGTGAGAGGCCCGCATACGGAAAAAAAAAATAATAATAATAAATTTATCCTGAGGTTTTACCTGCAATCAGAGGGAGGGTTAAGCTGTAGGGGGCTTAAATCACCATAGTAGAACCAGGACTCTAAACAACTCATCTCACAGACAAGCAAACTAAGGCCCAGAGAAATGGACAATGATGATAGCAATTTCTTACATTTGTTATAGACCTTGATGGTTGACAAAGCACTTCCTCCTATTATGCATTTCAACCTCACAGTAATCCACTGTGAAGGTCCAGCCTTCTAATGCCATAGACTCTAGCAAGTTGCAATTTATGTTATAAAATTATGGCTGTGTTTAACTTTTTATTTCTCTCTGTTTTCCTTGATCTATACAAGTAATATAACCCAACAGACAATGTAGGAGGACATGGATTTACAGTGCTGGGACATAAATTTGCAATTAAATAGAAAAAATTTTAAGAGAGGGCTCAAACTGGGACCAAGGAACACTAGAGACATCTTATACCTTCCTCGAGGTATTCAAGGATGATGGAGGGGATGAAACAAAAAGCCATGCTAGGGTGAGCTTTGCCGGAGTGAGAGAAGGAATTGGATCAAAACAAGTAGAATGTTATTAGATGAACACCCCTATGCGTATGCTGGTGCACATCAACACCGGGAAGGCCAGGATATCTGAGAAAAAGGGACCCTTTGCCATTCGTAAAAAGAGGTTCTCTCTGTTTCTTGGTTTTACTCCCAATGGTTTTAATTTTCATCCCACTTTTGTTTTTTCCAGGGCATTCCCATGTACCCAATCTCATTTCAGTCACACAGCAACACGGACTTGACAAAACGGGCACTCGCTTTGCTGTTTACAGGTTTTTATAGCTGCCTATACAGGTGAGAAACTGAAGCCCAGAGGGTCCGAGAGTTTTACTCAATGTCACACAGTTAGGCTCGAAGTGAGCAGGAACTAGGACTCTAACAGAACATGAGTCAGAGGAGGTCTCCAAAATGCAGTAGAGCAGACTAAACACGGCAGATTGATACTACCTATGACTGTATCCTAAGTTCCAGCAAACGACAGTAAAGGCATTTAAAAGATTTTAGCCCAAAAGAACAGATGACCAGTCGAAGAGATGCCAACAGATGAGAAATTTCAACGCATGTTTGAAAAACGGTCAAAGGATGGACGTGTGGTTTTGGTACAGCAGAGAGGAGGAAAGCACAGCTTAGCTTCCACAGAGGGGAATACCGAAAAGAGGTGAGATTACCCGATACCCAGAACTACAGACGTGTGTGACATACGGCCCAGGTTATAGGAGGCAGAGGGCATGTCAGGGATGAAAACAAGACATTGGGACAAATCTATACACAACCTGATTGGAATCCTGTATCATCCCCGCCCGCCATACTGCAAGTCATAATACCCTAAGCCCTGACGATTGATTTAAGCAAAATTCGTGATACTGCCACGGGGGGCAGGTGGAATAGGAACTGGGGATGTGTACATAACAGTAAGCTCTCATTTACTATGACAAGAAATTAAGGGATGATGTCCAAAACTATGAAATCAAAACTGTGTGACATAAATAGCCAAAACATGGAAACCACCTAATGTCCATTGACAGAGGAATAGATAAAGAACATGTGGTACATATATACAATGGAATATTATTCAGCCATAAGAAAGAATGAAAGAATGCCATTTGCAGCAACACGGATGCAACGAGAGATGATCATACTAAGTGAAGTAAGCTAGAAAGAGCTGGCTTTTTGGGGGGGTTGGCAGATGCAAACTATTACATTTAGAATGGATAAACAACAAGGCCGTAATGTATAGCACAGGGAACTATAATCAATATCCTGATGGTGATAAATATGGTGATAAACTATAATGGAAAAGAATATAAAAAAAGAATGTCTATATGTGTATAATTGAGTCACTTTCCTGTACAGCAGAGATTGACACAACATTGTAAATCAACTATATTTCAATAATAAAAAAAAAACTGGGTGATATAAACATATTACTTAGAAACATGATGATAAATACCAGAAGAAACAGCTGGATTTGACAATGGTCACCTCTGGGGTTAGGATCTGGAATTGAATGGGATAGAGCAGGTGACTGTAATTTTTCATTTTAAGGCTTCACACACATATTACTTTACTTGAAATATTAATTTTTAAATAATTTTCAAAAATAGAAGTAGCCTTAGTCCTCTCTCTCTCAGGAAAAAAAAAGTGAGTTCCCAGCTATGTCCTCCTCAGAGGGGCTGTCTAGTGAACTAGTTGGTTGAGGGGCTGAGGAGTCTCCTGGGTAGGACATCTGAACCAAGAGGGAGGGACCCAGGCACAGCCAGCTGGACCCAGTGGCAGAGCCTTGGTCCTCAGAAGGCAAGGAGAGCACACCAGATGCGCAGCACACGGGATGCCCCTCAGAACTGTTCTCACTCCAAATCCCTGTTGGCCTCTGTCTGAGGCCCATGTCAAAGGGAAGTATTAATACAAGCGAAAACCACAAGAGCTAATTCACTGAGAACTCCGCAGGGGCACTCAGCCCAAGGACAGTCCTACCTTGGAATCCCTCTAACAGCATGTGCCCCAAAAGTGGGGAGATCCCTGGGCAGACCCCTCCACAGCTGGGCACCTTGGGAGCTCCAGCACATGGGGTCGTGTCCAGAGGAAGACAAGTGCTAGAAGAGGATGTGACTGCCCTGGTTGGATCAGGGCAGGAGTCTGCGATGTAGAAACAGTGACTGCTGACTGACCTTGCTCATGAGCACGGGACAGGCACCTCCTGAGGACTCCCAAGATCCCTGTGGGGCATTTGGCAGTCACCCAGTAAGCCGTGTGAGCAGATGCAGTGAGACGGGCAAGTTAGGTATAATGTGCTCATGTGGTCCCGTTACCCTCAGAGGCTGGTGACCTGGCAAAACAAATCTTCCTGGATAGGGTCCAGATGTGCCGGCTTGGGCATCCAGCTTGGGCAGAGAGGTTAACCTGATCACTTTGGAGTGCCCTTGCCATGGGCGGTCTTCCCAGATGCCAATCAGAGAACATAATGCTGCCCAACCCGCCCCCAAAAGCTCCCAGGTCACCACTCATGAGCAGCCACCCCTCAGACAGCTCCACTAAGTCTGAGAAAGGGGCTGTGACCAGCGGACGAGGCCATGGCTGCCAGCTCCATGGTCTGGGTTTCACACCAGGAAGAGCAAGGGATCCCAGTGAAATGAGCTCTCAGCTTTGGTGTCTGTTTTCCCCCATGGCCAGATCCTCCATCTTGGGCACCTGGGCACATCCTCAGCTTCTGCAGCCAAAGCCACAGTGTGCTTTGGGTGCCTGGGTACCAAGGAGGAGGCTCCCATCACCTCCTGGGCAGCAGGGCAGCATTTCCGCGCCTCTTTCCTTCCTCTGGTGGTTCTGTTGTTAAAATGAACAAGGGGGATTTTCCCCATGAGGGTCATTTCCATTTCTAGAACAGCAGGGGGCCTCTCAGAGACCTCATCTGAGCCCCTACCCTGCCCTCTCTAGCCCAGATACTCCAAATCGCATCCCACCATTGAACGATAGTTCCCCTTCTAAGGAAGGTCTCCTAGTGTTTTTCACAGCTTGGTCTTTTTCCTCTAGCTAGACATTCCAAAATCGCAAGGGTCAACCTTAGACATCTATTTTGTAGTCCCCAAAGCACCAGCCCTGGTCCAATAAATATGACGGCACTCAATAAATATGACGGCACTCAATAAATATGACTTCACTAGCTCTTTCAACCCAAAAGGCTAGTCATAAGCAACCCAAAAATTGGTTTGTTAGGGGGAAAGAAAAACAAAGAAAAATCTACAGGTCCTTCAAAGTGCTTTTGATATTCTCTCCTTCCTTTTCAGCCCCTTCCCCACACCCATGCATACTAAAAATACATAAATAAGATTCTATCAGAAGCCAGACATTTAGAAGAACATATTTTCGAGGGACTTTTTTCAACAAAGCTTGGATGCCTCTGAAGGTTATAAATTTACAGCTGAAGATCCTCTGCCAGAAGTTCTTTGGGGTGGTTACAGCTGTGAAATACAATCTTTAGGTGACTATGCATCCTCTTTGTGGCCCCAGCCTGATTCCAACAGCTGGTATTCCTGGCAACATAACTCATCACAACAATAATGAAATAACAAGAATATTTAGATTTACATACCACCCTTCACCTAAGGGTCTCTGAGCAACTTCAAACACAGCTGAAATGGCTCCAAACCATGTACCTCTCCAACTTTGATTTAGAAGCTAAAAAATGAGTCAGTCTGCTGTGTGTGATCCCTTGGCAAAAATCATACACTTCACCATAAATGGAAACAGTGAGTCCTGGCTCCTCTTCAATAATCTTCCTTCCTTTCCTTATGCCTTTCTTCTTTGTTGGTATATAACCATTGGTATAACCCAGACCCCACCTGTACATTTTATTTTGTGCTTCCAAGATTTTTTTGCAGAGGGTAAGTATACTATAAAAATGAAGTGTCGGGCTTCCCCGGTGGCGCAGTGGTTGAGAGTCCGCCTGCCAATGCAGGGGACATGGGTTCGTGCCCCGGTCCGGGAAGATCTCATGTGCCGCAGAGCGGCTGGGTCCGTAAGCCATGGCCGCTGAGCCTGCGCATCCGGAGCCTGTGCTCCACAACGGGAGAGGCCACAACAGTGAGAGGCCCGCATACCGTAAAAAAAAAAAAAAAAAATGAAGTGTCTTTCTACTTTGCAAGGTTCCATAAAATAACTTTTCAGTGGGATACCTAAGAAATGGGAAATTCTGTGTAATCTGTGATTTGAGTTCAGTAGAAACCCTCTTTCCTCCAATACTTTATTTTTTCAACACTTGCACATTTATTTTTCCAAAGTTATAGCTATTTCTTGACTTACCTTATTCTACTCTACTAGACTGGAAGATCTTAAAAAATAAGACCTGGGTGTTTATAGTCCTTCTCTTTACAGCAATTTCTGTCATGCCTTGTGCAGGGAATATGTAGACCTGTGACACATTTCTTTATTTCTGAATTGAACCCATGATCTAAATTTTCTCTCAAATATATAATGACCCCAATGTCTACATTAGGATACAAATGAGAGGGTAAAAACAGTAAATGCTCAAACTCCACTGGACCTAAACAAACAGCTCCCAATGGGTACCTTGGGACCATTATCACTGGAAACAAGGAAAAGAGATTACTAGACTCATCAGCATAGGAGCCAGATCTCTTGCTTTAGTCCAGCACAGCAACAGAGGGAAATTCCTCTGAGGTCTTGAATTATTTCAGCCCCACGGCCGGGCAGATAAAATGCTGACCCTCTTGGAAAACCTTGGCTCTTAGTCGTTCATTAAATCTGAATAAAGAATCTACTGTGTGTCAGACACTGTGCTCAGGGCTGAGGATATAAGAATGTGCATTGCTCTGTCCCTGAGGAACTTGTAGTCCAGGGAGGGAGACCACTGGAGAAACAGAGAAGCGCAGGAAAACACTTAAGTGACATGACGTAATTATGCACACGGCGGACGTGGCTCCACCTGAACCCAAGCTGACTGACGCTTCCTCGCAACCACAGGTGGGGCTGTAGGCATACTTTATTTTTATTTATTTATTTATTATTTATTTATTTGTTTGTTTTTTTTTTTTTTTTGCGGTACGCGGGCCTCTCACCGTCGTGGCCTCTCCCATTGCGGAGCACAGGCTCCGGACGCGCAGGCTCAGCGGCCATGGCTCACGGGCCCAGCCACTCCGCGGCATGTGGGATCTTCCCGGACTGGGGCACGAACCCGTGTCCCCTGCATCGGCAGGCGGACTCTCAACCGCTGCGCCACCAGGGAAGCCCTGCAGGCATACTTTAAAGCCCTGGGCTCTAAACCCGCCTGCCCTCCTCTGACCTGTCCCATTATATCACAGCCGGGGCCATGCCTTGTGTGCTGGCATCCCGAGAGCGGTGCTTTTGCTGTACCCTCTGGGAGCCTTCTGGCTTCTTCCCTGGATGCCATCTTTCTGTTCTCTCGTGGCTCTACACTCTGGAACCCACAGCCTGCTTGTTTTCTTTTCTCACTTGAACACTGTGGCTAGATAGTATTTTCAGATATTAATCTTTTTTCTCTCTGTATCTGTATTTGTATGTTTCCATCCTGCAGTTTAGGCTGGTAGCAGTCTTGATATGCCACAAGTTCCAGAAGGCATGCATTGGGGTCAAAAGCAGAAATAGCGCAAGTCCTTCTGACTTCCCCCCAACACACAAAAACATGTTTAAGCCTTTAAGAGAACTTGGTGGTTTGGGGAGAAGATGGGAGAGTGTGTGAGAAGCGAGAAGAAGGGGGCTTCATCCTTCCTTCCTTCTCTGCCCTAGAAAGAGATGTCCCTGGGCTAGAGGAAGGACAGGAAGGAAGAAAGATACCAAAGGGTCCCAGAGCAGACATGCTTCGCTCATGCTCCCACAATCTTGACAGCAAAAGTCCAAGTGGAAGGGCTGGGTGGAGTTTAAGCTATCAGACAAAACCACAGGCAGCATCACATGGCATAGCCATGGCAGAGAAAAAGGGATCTAGCAGGAAGGATGACAGCCTCAGCAGTAACCTCCCTGATAGATGACAAAGGACCAGATCACTGCTCTGTGCCCTGATGCCTCAGCACAGCATAAGAGGAAGGGAAACTCAAATAAATGAAATTAAGTTTCCCCCCGGACTAAAAGGAGGGGTGCTCTGTATGAAATGAAGTTGACTTACAAATTGTAAAAACACATGACATTTCTAACTTTTGTGAGTTGTGTGGGCTAATTCATTCTGGAGCCACCCTCTTCCTGGATGCTTTTGTCCGTGTCCTAGGTCTTTAACACTGTCGAACTCTAGATCTAAATATCAGGTTTTGTTTTCTTTCTCTGTAATTTGAAGTGATGTTTCAAACTGCTCTCTTTTTTTAAATTTTTTAAAATTGAAGTATAGTTGGTTTACAGTGTTGTGTTAGCTGCTTTCTAAACGTTTCTAAATGTTTCACTTCAAATTTACCATATCTTAAAGTGACTTCTATCTTTTTGACTCTCCCACACTCCCACTGTACCAACCCAGTTCTCTCCCCCATGTTCTTTTCTCTGATAATAGCATTAGAGGTCACCAATACTAGAAATCTCATTTATATCCTTAGTTTCTGTATCTCCCTTACCTCCCAGACTGGTCAATTCCACCTCAGGAATCCCCTCCATTGTCTCAGCCAAATCCATTTCCCAGATCCTCATTATCTGTCCACCGTATTCATGTTAACAGCCTCCTCCCTGGGGTCTGTGTTATCAAACCCTCTTCTACCCTGCCCAAGGCACCCAAAATCCTAGGTTCCTCTGGCTTCCTATTAGAGAAAATCCACATTCCTCAGCAGGGAATACAGAACTCTGTCTAAATATGGTCTCTGAGTACTTCATCCCCCACCAGTTCCTAAATGTTTGCACACTCACACACATACCCTAGAATCTTACCACCTCTCATGATCCAAGAGGTGACTATTGCTAAGCAATGGATTAGGAACCAGTAAGCTTGTGGCTGAGTCTAGATGATAAGCTGGTTGAACATAACTAAGCATGAAGGAAGTAAGAGCAAATGAGAGAAAATCTTGTCGTGATTTCCTTCTAGAATTTTCTTACAGAGCAAGAAATCAAACCCAGGAGAGCCTGTCGCTTAGGATACTGGTTATGGTGAATCCAAATAAAGTTTCTGGACGCTGTAAGGCTGCTCTGGCCAGCTTTCCAAGAGTCCTTGGCCACTTGTGGTGCCTGTAATACCGCCATCCTCACAGGGTTTTTGTTAAGTACAAAAGTGATAGTGGCGGGGGGAGTTCTCTGTAAACTGTATAAGTGAGGACTTACAATGTTTCTTTTATATAAATATTCATTCACTTCTGTCTCTTACAATTCAAAATTTCTTAGAAAAACTCAACTCACAGAGGGTTTGTCTTATGCAAAAAGGAAATGCCATATACCCATGACAATCCAAGTAATATTTTAATGAAAGGTTGTTGGGAAATGGCTGGGTTATCTTTTACTGAGAACAGGATGGGGAATCTATATGAATTGAGAAACATTACACCATAGTTGTTATCAACAGGGCAGCCCTGGTGTGTCTTGGCTGAATTTTTAATACTCTTATCTTTTTAATCTTGCATGACCCTCCCTGGCAAAGTCACTCCAAAAAGAACAGACGCTTCATAAACATTAGAAGCTGGGGACTAGCTGTTTGTGAAACTCACTAGCCATTACGTACCTGTATGTTAGGCTAAATAAAATGTTTTATGGAGACTAATATATCCACGGTGAGGCCTCATTAAGTACATTACTGTTTTTATGGCCCCTTCAGCACAGCAAACAAATAAACTATCTTTTTCCCCAGAGACTATTCTGATCCCCACATCTGCTTTGCACTCGCCTTGCATGTAGATAAGATATCAAGATGAAAGAGTGGAACCAGTTCTTTGCTGCTTATAAAGCCCTGATAATACATGATGAGGAATAAAGTTTTATTTCAGTATTCTCCAAACTGTGTTCTACGGAAAATTAGTTCTGTAAGCGGTTAATGCGTATTCCGAAAAAATAAAAAGGAAGGAGGTAGCCATGATAAGTGGCTCCATGAACAAATAGGTTTGGGAAATAATCAGCCAAACAAATGTAGTTTTCTTTCCTGCAGGATATGAGCTTTCAACAGGTCAAAGTGCTTTGCAAATCTCCTAGAAGGAAATATAGTATATAGAGTGCCTCGCCTCCAAAATTATTTGACCATAGGACTTATTTTCTAGAGAACACAGTACAAAAGACACTAACGTTCCACAGAACATAGTTTAGAAGAGGCTGTTTTATTTAATAAAGCCAAGTAACCAACGACAACCAGTTCAATCGTCTCCAGAACAGCCTATTTCTCATTGAAAGTCCTAACAAAGGAACATCCTCCACAAGCAATACTGTTACAAGAAGCATGAGACAGAATCATCTGCAAATGAAGTTTCGAGTAAAACACATTAAGATTTCACGACAGCCTGAGGATTCACAATTCAATATCTGAAGTCATCGTTTCTTTTATTGGGAATAGGAGAAAAAATTGACAAAGGAGGTTGCCATATTTTCTCCACTTTGCTGCAGGATGACAATATTTACTAAAGCACCAGAGGGAAAATATTAGAAAAACAAAAAGCCAACTATATCTGCTGTCCACGTTTTCCCTTGTAATTATAAAAAACATCGTAAGAGTAGCAAGCATATAAGGTATGACAGCAAGAGTGGCCAAGGTGACCAAGAATGGGAACCATAGTGTGAAAGGCCCCTCATGTGACTCCAGGTTGTCATAATGTAATGGATGCTGTTGGTACCCCTCCTGGATCCCTTTTACCTGGCTGGTGCATTCATTCCCTAGTTGCCATGAGTGTTGGTTACTAATGGCTCCAGAGGCTCCCTCCCTGGAGAACTGCCCTCTGCAGAATAGGAATCACTTTATCCAAGAGATTATATCACCCATTCCAGGGTAGCTCACAACCAGTGACTGGCTGACAAGGGGTACAAAAAGCTAGCCTTCTTTCCCCAAGGTGGGATCAGCCATGTGGCACAATTCATGCCCAGAGCTCCCTGTGGGATCAAGTTAAAGCTGGCCTCCAGCTGAGACCACATCCTTGCTTAGTGCTCTGCCTTGCCCTGTGCTGCTTCCCTTATTCTCTTTTTCCTGAGACCACTCCAATGAATCACATACACCCAAACACTGGTCTCAGGCTCTCCTCCTGGGGAATCCAGCCTAAGACATACAGTTTAGAAAGTTAGAACTAAAGAGACATTTGTTCTCTTAATCACAATATTAATGTCATTCACAATGGCCAGTCTTCTCGCCTGCTTCAGGACCCTGACATCGTGTTCTATAAGAGGCTCTAGATCAGTATTCAACATTATGTGGTCTTGGACCATGCACATTAGAGTTATTGGGGTGCTTGCTAAAAAGTGTAGATTGCCAAGGCTCACCCCAGACCTAAGAAATCAGAATCTCTGTGGGTGGGACTCACAAATTAAATTTTCTATATCAGGTACTTCTCATGAATACTAGAGTTTCAGATCCACTATCAGGAGGCCATGGTTTAACCAGTTCTCCCCACCCTCCTGCAGTAACTGAGAGATACTCTCAAAGCAAGCTAATTTGTCTTCTTACCTTCTGCCTACTGATAAACTCCTCTGAGAGGAAACAGTGTGTGAATTTCCAAGTGGAAATATAGGCGGTCTATAGAGAGAGAGAGAAAAAATAAAATGTAACCCAAGCAGACTGTTGCTTTGGCTAATGACAAATTACTTCCAAATGTAAATTTTGTTTTATTTCTTTGAAATCGAAAAATGTGATTTGAGATGACAACTCTCTCAACAAATAAGCTGGAGAAGCTATGCTTAATCATCTAAAGTCAATTATTTCCAAGCATTTAATGGGCTATGGGAAGGAGGAAAATCTGAAAACATTTTTTCAAAGCACAATGCAGAAAAGATTTACAGTAGCTCATAAAAATCTAAGTTGCCATATTTATTCATCTCACAAAAGTTGTCTGTTGCTTGACAATTATTTACCTAAAGAGTCTCTGATCTCTGAATCCACAGTGAAAACCACCACTCAATGCCGTGTTTTTCCATTCCTCTGACAAGCATGTGACTACCACAGCTGAGCACACATACTCCAATCAGCAGGACAGTCAAACTTAACCACGTGTAAGTCAGTAACAAGAGCTAAAACAGAGCTCTAATAGCAAACCTGCTGTCCATCATGGAACCAAGATGGGTCAAGAGAATCAGAGTATGGTGGAGATGCCTTCTAGGGCATGGAGTTTACTGAGAAGCAGTTGATTCAAGCCTAGACTGCTTGGCAAGCATTCTCTTCTCTTCATTGTTGTTGTTTTTTTTGGGGGGTGTACATGCCACATGTGTGGTCTTAGCTTCTTGGTCCAAGAGAAATAAAGTGGTCTTGATTCCATGCCGAACAGAGCAGTTCTCACTGGCTGCAATTTCTTAATGACCATCTCAGCAGGGGTCCCAAAATCAATCAGCCACCCCTAGAAAACTCACTCACCCCTAGAAGATGTGTATAATAATTATCTGGTACTTGGTTAACAGAAAATACAAGAACACACTTCTAATCGAAGTGAAGTACATTTTCAAATCTCAGACATCCGAAAAACTACCTGGTAGGAAGCAAGTGGGTCATTCAATTTGTTGTTCTCTCCTGGAAGTTAAAAACATGAATTCTGTGATAGCAAATCTAAACACAAAAACTCAAAGAGAAGTCTAAACTTGCAAGTTATGCAAATATATTAAGACCAATATTTTTACAAAGAGTTATTCCAAATATAAAGCACTGCAAACAACACATTTTTTAAGGAAAGACAACTTTACTCATTTGAACATGTAGTTTACAAAGTCCAAAGTGGTTCCAATGTGTCATTTTCAAATGAACTCAAATTCCCCTGGAAAATGTGTTATGACAGTAGCTCCTTTTGGGAAGAAAGTTATACATCACTCCATGGGATTACCATGCAGACACCTGAGACCACGCCTGACAAGAGTCAGCATCTTTGCCTTGAATTTCATAATCAACTCTGTTGGTACACCGCAACTAACTGACTGCACCACGAGGATACTAGTCATCTGAGAAACTTGAGATTTTCAAACAGACATAACAAAAAGGAGAAAGAACTATTTTAGAGGAAGAACCCGGGCAATGGCAACACTAAAAGCAGTTAATGCTACTGGCTTCTACCAATAAACAGTCTTACTGCTCTGACAGTTCCAGAGAAGGTAGGAAGAAACATGACAATTATAAACTCACCTCCCCAACAATAATTCCTATGGAGGCATGCGGAAAAATTATCTAACTATCTATTTGAAGGGCACCTAGAGAAGCACCAGGTTCAAATAACCTTACATGCCTCCATTAAGAGCCAGGATAGGAGGGCCCATATAGCCCTTCAGCCACAGAATTGATCTACATGGTATGTGGATAAAGGAAACAGAATTAGAGCTAATTTTCTCAAGTAATTCAATGCTGGTCTACATGATATTCTTAGCAATTACTGATCAAGATATGGTTTAGCACCTAAATGGTCAAAAGCCAGACCCAAAACCAAGCACCACAGAGTATCATCAAAATGAAGGCTGGGGTTAAAATTATATGCTTTTGTCCCAGATGACACAAAGTGGAGTTGGGCTGCTTAAAAGTCATGGAATCCTAATTAAAAGCAACTGTAATAAAAAAAAGAAAAGATGCTCAACTTCATTAGCCATCAGGGAACCACAAATTACAACCACATATGATACCATTATACACCACCAGAATGGCTAAAATGAAAAAGACTGACAATACAAAAGCTTGGTGAAGGGCTTCCCTGGTGGCGCAGTGGTTGAGTCCTCCTGCTGATGCAGGGGACACGGGTTCGAGCCCCGGTCCGGGAAGATCCCACATGCCGTGGAGAGTATGGGCCCGTGAGCCATGGCCGCTGAGCCTGCGCGTCCGGAGCCTGTGCTCCGCAACGGGAGAGGCCACAACAGTGAGAGGCCCGTGTACCGCAAAAAAAAAAAAAAAGAAAGAAAAAAAAGCTTGGTGAAGATAAGGAAGAATACGAACTCTCAAACTGATGCGGATGTAAATTGGTTCAACCAATTTGGGGAATTGTTTGGCAGTAAAGCTGACCATACATATACCTGACGTCTCAGTGATCCCACAGCCAGGTCTATAGCTAACAGAAACAGGTACACACGTTCACCCAGTTACTTCTAGTTTTAGGCTATTGTGAAAAGTGCTGCTATGAATATTCTTCATGGAATACTTAAAAGCTCAAAAACAGGCAAAACTAATCAATGGTATTCGAGGTCAGGATAGTGCTACCTTTAAGGCAGGACAAGTACTGGTAGTATTCTGTTTCTTGATCTATACCCTGGCTACACAGGTCTGGCCACCTTGTGAAAATATTTTGAGTTGTATATTTACAATTCATATACTTACAATAGTATTTTATGTTATACGCTATGGGCTGAATTGTGTCCCCTCCCCCCAAATTCATATGTTGAAGTCCTAACCCCAAATGTGATGGAACTTAGAGATGGAGTTTTTCGGCAGTGATTAGATTTAGATGAGATCATGTGGGTGGGGCCCCCATGATGGGATTAGTGCTCTTATAAGAAAACATAACAGAGAGCTTGGTCTCTCTTTCTCTCTCTGCCATGTAAGGACATAGTGAGAAGGTGGCTGTCTGCAAGCTAAGAAGAGGGTTCTCAGCAGGAAGTGAATGGGTCAACACTTTGATCTTGGACTTCCTAGCCTTCAGAATTATGAGAAATAATTGTCTGTTGTTTAAGCCACCAGTCTATGATATTTTATTATAGCAGCCTGATCATATTAATATATTATATTCAGTAAAGTTTACTCAGACTAAAACAATAACAAAAAAGCAATGGTAAACATTAGAGAAATAGTCCATTAAAAACAGAATATACTTGAAAACTGTGATTTCAGTACAGTGTCTTGTGATATTAGTGAGGGATGATTGTTGAGACCTTCTCAAATTCCCAAATTTGCAAATACCCTTTTAGATAAAACAAATCCCCACTGGGATATGGTTCTAGGACAGGACAGACACTTCCTACATAACAGGTTCTGGACACTAGCCTTGCAGTCTTTGAAACTCAAATATTTGCTTCAGTAAAATGACAGGTGACTTCCTGTTTGGGTCACTTACACACACACACACACACACACACACACACACACACACACACACACACAAATCCCACTACCATAATCTCCACAAATGCCAAGTCTGCCATATAAGGTTTGGGGATATAAAGCGAAGCCAGAGGTATCAAGAATAGATTGGGCAAATCCATAATTCGAAAAGATACATGCACCCCAATGTTCACTGCAGCATTATTTACAAAAGCCAGGACATGGAAGCAGCCTAAATGTCCATCGACAGAGGAATGGTTAAAGAAGATGTGGTACATATATACAATGGAATATTACTCAGCCATAAAAAGTAACGAAATAATGCCATTTGCAGCAACATGGATGGACCTAGAGATTGTCATACTGAGTGAAGTAAGTCAGACAGATGAAGACAAATATCATATGATATCGCTTATATGTGGAAGCTAAAAAAGCATACATATGAACTTATCTACAAAACAGAAATAGAGTTACAGATGTAGAAAACAAAGTTACGGTTACCAGGGGGTAAGGGAGGGAGGGATAAATTGGGAGATTGGGACTGACATATACACACACACTACTATATATAAAATAGATAACTAATAAAGACCTACTGTATAGCACAGGGAACGCTACTCAATACTCTGTAGTGGCCTATATGGGAAAAAAATCTTAAAAAGAGTGGCTATATGGATATGTATAACTGATTCACTTTGCTGTACAGCAGAAACTAACACAACATTGAAATCAACTATACTACAATTAAAAACTTAACAAATAGCTTTCTAATCTTAAAAAAAAATAGATTGGGCAGAAAGGGTCATCATGGATCACAAACTCATGGTGGAGTATGAAATACCTTTCCTGAAAAGTTAAAAATTAGATATGTCATCTGTTTCTGGTCAATAGAACTTGGGCTTCTATAAGAAAATTTCAACCAGTGACATTGGGCTCTACTAATGGGAGTTGACATACAAGGGCTGGGAACTAATTCTTTGTATATCCTAGACTAGATACTCACTATAGGATGATATTTATTTTGGGTGAAAAACACTTTAAAAATGTTGGAAATCATGCAACATAATAAAAGTAACACTTGTGGGCAAAAACTAAAGGTATCAGAGTAGATATCTACTGGAAGGGCAGCTTGCAAAGTGTTCTGGAGCCCTACTGACTGCCTGGATTGAACCTGGCTCCACCCACTTAGCTCCACCTACTTGGCCTTGGGCAAGTTACTTAACTTTTTCATGCCTCAATCTCCTCACCCATACATAGGGTGATAATAATTATCCTCCGTGGTATCACTGTGAGTCAGTGTGCCTGCCATCTAGTAAACAGTATACATACACCTGGACTGTTACTACAGAACAAGAAATAGCTTTGAGATTCTTAGAGCTAGTAGATAGGACTCAACAAATAGTTTTCCCTTCGTGGCTTAAAGTAGAGGAAAAGAAAGGGAAAAGCAAGGCCATTTGTGGGTTGGGATTTCAGGAGCCCCCAGAGCACTTCCCTCACTTGCTCAGAGACACCAGAATTGCCTAAACATATTCCACAAACAGAAGGTCTCCAAATAGCAACAGCCCCTTAAAGCAGCTCTTTGAATTTCACCTTATTTACACTACGATGTAAATGATTACTGGCAGGACCCTTGCCAGGCATTCATTTGAAAACTGGAATACAGAGCTCCCCGGGGCACTGGATACTTGAAAAGAGAGTCTCAAGAACCTCGAAAAAGAAGAAGAGGCTAGGGAGGTTGAAGGCCAACTTCAGCATTTTTTTTTTCTATAATCAGACTGGACACAGGAAACTATTTCTTTATTTTAAAAAAGAAGATTTAAAGAAATCTTCTGGGTACTACAAGTTCCCCCAAATTATTTCTCCTCAGTTACTTGTGTTTGTCAAGTGATGTGCTTATAAGTTTAAATTACCAGTGATTACATGTGCTTTGCCTGTGTAAATATGAGCTTTGTATTAAACAGTAACAAAGAAAGCGATAGAAAAATGCGTAGGTGCAATTTTAACTCTCACAAAGATGCAAATCTTTGGAAACATAATATGTGGTTTTATGTACTTTAAGGGTACATTAAAAAGTAGAATGTGATTAAAACCACCACCGTGCTGGATAGCATACATCTCTAGAAATGGATCTGTGACGAGCTTTTAAGGGTGATTTAGTAACTGGTTATAAATGTTGACAGCAAAAGTTAGCAGGCCATCTCTAACAGAACTTCTTAAATTTATGAACAATAAAGGCTTATGGAGCCCTTCCTGGAATGGTTTGTTCAGGCCAAGAATCTAACTTCACACCGTTCTTGTGGTCTCTGCCTGCCTGAGGCAACAAGCCATTCCAACACATCCTCCGGAGACCCTTTCAAGGTCTGTGGTTCTGCAATAAAGAGATAACTTACAAGAAGGGGAATCAGCATGCAGAGAAAATACCTCCATTGAAACACTCCTTAGAGTCCGGATTACTCCAAATTACCTTCTCCTAAGAACTCAGGACCATTGTTCCTTCTTAATTCAGGAAAAACTGTATTTGGGTGAAAATCTTCCACCCTTCCTGATTTCCACAAAGAAAAAAAAAAACCAAACAAGTTCTCTCTATTGAATTAAGCGTGGTTAAAATAGTGGATGGGTAGAAGTTATTATGACTATACAGAGCCACTAAAATAACCAGCAATATAAGAAGAGGGAGAAAGAAAAGGGGCAAAAAAGAGTAAACTAAAGAGATTCCAGGTAAGTAATTCTCATTTTTTAGGATCTTGGCCTGAGGCTTTTCTGTGAATTTTAGATAAAGATATTCAGCCTCTGCAGAAATCTCTAATAAAACAACCAACCCAACAATAATGCATTTTCCTGCTGCGGCAGAAGACTGTGGTTCAATTTTCCAGCATTCATGATCTGTATTTCCGTGCATGAAAGAGGGCCAAGCAAAAAGGATTTTTCCATAAGGCAATTAAGGTATAACATGGATTAGGAGGAAAATAAAATGACTCTTTATCTTCTTTTATGTAAATATTTTTCCTAATATACCACCTGCTGGAAGCCTCTGGCAGAATATGATTGCAAGAACATAACTTCTGTGAAGCAATTTTCTTAATTCTTGAGAAATTCAGTCAAAAGTGGGACAGCTCTTGAGTTATCTAAGATATTATCTCAACTCAAACCACTGCTTTGCCCTACCTTTACCAACCTGCCCCAGAAATCTCCATTTATCAGTTTTCCGTTTGGTGTGATGAACTCTTTTTGCTTCCTCCTTGAGTCTGAAATCTAATCAGTTAACGAATAACCTTTCCACTTCCAGTCTGGGAGTCATCTTGGACTTCCTCACCCTCTCACCTTCATACCGGCCAGCCCCAGTGATCCTACACACACACACACACACACACACACACACACACACACACACACACACGTTCACAGTGACTATAATATGCAGTTGAGTGTGACTCTCCCTGTGGACAGTGCCTTTTTCCCTCCTCTACACCCACTCAAATTCCAGACCTTTAAGGCCGAACTCAAATTCATCTTCTCCAGGCAACTTTGCTGGATGAGACCTACTCAAGGCACTTAACACTGAAGTACCAAGGTCAAACCCTGTGCAAACAAATTCCAGGTCTTGGTTGTGATGCACTTTGGTTCTTTTAACATTGCTTAAAATAGCATGGTTCTTTAGTATTTGGTTCTTGGTTCTCCCAGCCCCAAGCCCTACTTCCACCCGCATCTGGTCTACCCGCACCCTACCCAGGACCCCCCTACACACGCACACACACATGCACACAACAGACTATCAAGAGCAGGAATCTGGAGCTTCCCTGGTGGCACAGTGGTTGAGAGTCCGCCTGCGGATGCAGGGGACACGGGTTCGTGCCCCGGTCCGGAAGGATCCCACATGCCGCGGAGCGGCTGGGCCCGTGAGCCATGGCCGCTGAGCCTGTGCGTCCGGAGTCTGTGCTCCGTAGCGGGAGAGACCACAACAGTGAGACACCCGCGTACCGCAAAAAAAAAAAAAAAAAAGAGCAGGAATCTGTTTATTTTGTACCCTTTGTCCCTTGCCTTTCCCCCCATCCTTCCTGGATCATCAAAAAATACAGTCTTAGGCTTCCCTGGTGGCGCAGTGGTTGAGAGTCCACCTGCCAATGCAGGGGACGGGGGTTCGTGCCCCGGTCCGGGAAGATCCCACATGCCACGAAGCGGCTGGGCCTGTGAGCCATGGCCACTGAGCCTGTGCGTCTGGAGCCTGTGCTCCGCAACGGGAGAGGCCACAACAGTGAGAGGCCCACGTACCGCAAAAAAAAAAAAAAAAAGAAAGAAAGAAATTGGTAACAATTGTTGCCTCTGGGGAGAAGAAATGAGTGCTGTGGATGGAGGATGATGTTTCACTGTATTTTTCTCTGGTCCCTTTTTTTTTTTTTTTACCATATGCATGTAACTTTCTCAATGGAAAAAAAAGAGGAAAGTTCTATTCTTTTTTAATGTCATGCCCAGAGACTGTGAGGCAAAGGGTCATGACCGCTGCTGCTATGCTACGCGTTACGCGTCCTCCCACACATCTGGACCCCCTAGCAGCCCATATGTGGTGTCCTGGTCTAGTTCAGCCTGTGTGGCTGCCATTTATCTCTGTGCAGTGCAGATTTTTAAAGTACATTTTTGGCTTTATACATTCCTCAGCTATGACAACTCTTCAAACCATTTGCACTAAGTGCGTCTGATTTTAGCCCAATACCCAGCCTGATCCAAGCCAACCATAAACTCTTTTGTCACTTCTGCCAACCGAGGTGGGAAAATAACACACCTATAGCAATGTGTGCAGCAGCCTGAAAATTCCTGCAACAGTAGGTTTCGGGGTAGAGTTTATAGGCTGTATTTGGCATCTTCTTTCCACACATAGGATAAACTACTCGGAAGGATGCTGAGAAAAGCCATGATCCCAAGAGCTCTGGTTAGGAACTAGATCTGGATCATCTACTAGCAGTGTGATCCTGGACCAGTTCCATACACACTCTTAGCCTCAGTTTTCTCATCTGAACATTGGGAATAATCATACTTCCTGTAGAGGATTAGTGTGATAGTTAAATAAGATAATGTATGTGCCTCACATAGTTACCACCCAATAAATAAACGTTTGTTGTTGTGACCACTGTCTTGTAGTAAAGTGGTTGTTGTCTGGTTAGAAGATGAGACTGAAGTTATTACAATGATAGGTAACAATAAACCCATTATCATCTGAACAATTAATCTGCACTTATCAAATGTGATCTTATCCAGTACATTACCTTCAATAAGTACAATAATGTTTGCTGTTTGAGCCTGGAAGTAAGGCACATTGAAATACTAAGCCATGTCCTTTATGTTGTTGCTTAGATTTCATTTTTGTTTAATGATATACACTACCATTATTAGAGATTGGCAGAATGGAAAAAAAAAGACAAAAAGAAAGCACTCATCATTTATAATCCTGCTCCAGAGAACCACTGTTAACATTTTAGCATATTTCCTTCCAGTCTTTTTTCCATGCATTGTAAAAGCTGAGATCATGTGAAATATATTATTCTCTATCCTTTTTCCTATTTAGGCTTTTATCAAAACATTTCCTAATATTATTGAAAACCCTCCATAAATATCTTCATTTAAATGGGTGGCTAATATTCCATTACAGTTATCATTTCTTTAACAAATACCATTGAGAGCCTATTGTGTGTTAGGCACTGTTGAGACCACTGGAGCTACAGTAGTGAACAAAACAGATGGGTCCCTGTTCGCATGAAGTTGCTGTGCTCTGCTAAGGATTGTGGTGCAAATTAGAGTGACTTGAGGAGAAAACCGGAGGGTAGAAAAGTGCAGGCAGTGCCTATAGACAACTCTTTCAACTAGTTTAGCTGTAAAGTGGCAGTAGCTGGAGGAAGAGGTGGGACGGATGCTGTACCTTATTTTATTTCATTATTGCACTAGCGTGGAAATACACATATGCATCTTATATGAGCTCTTGGACATTTGTTAATACTTTAAAAAGACTACTTAATAAAAGTTGCTAATGTAGTTCCTAAACTGCTTTTGGTGAGTCTATTTTGGTTCTCATGGGTATCTGCAATAATTTCATGGTCTTTCAAATGGCATCAACAGAGAGTTGGGTTTAAGGGCCACAGCACTAATACTAAGTCCTAAGGCAGAATTCTACTTTGGCTGTCATGTTATCACCTCACAAGAACCATCCATCTCACTTTAAGAATGGATTTGATAGAAATCGTCTCTGCCCTGGATCCATACAAATCTTTTTTTGTTGTTTTTAAGGCAGGGGAGGAGGAGGAAAGAGTATTGATCTTATAGGTTTTGTACTAGAAATGTTTTATGGTTCCTTCCCATACCCTCTTCTATGGGAAATCATCTGCCCACAGCCCTTTTGAGGAATGGTGGCCATGCTTTGTAACACACGGTCCTACCACTGCTTTCCCACCTGCATATCACACATACACACACACGCGTGCGCACGTGCACGCACATATACACACACACACTGACCACACCTGACAGAAATCAGGGTGGACTCTGACCCAACAGCAGTGACCAACGACCTATGAACCTGAATGGCTCAACTTGAAATTTAGATTTCTTTGTTAATTTTCTTTTGGGAATTGGAGTGACAGGGCAAATAGCAGTGAGGCCACAAACGGAAGTCATACCAGAACTGAAAAGGCATTAGTTATCCAAACCACAATAAGCTGGAATTCTGGAAGACTAAAAAGAAGTTGACCTAATAGAGAAAGGAACACAGAGAGATATTCATAGAGAAGTAGAGACACTGTGAGCTTAATTCCTGATCTTCCAAAAAACTCCCTGATGGAGACAACTGAAAGAGCAGCTAATTTTTTTTTAATTTCTTTAAATGAGCTGGCATAAAATAAAGTTTTCTGTGGATCCCAAAAATGCAGTCAGAGCAGGGACCCTGTATGGTAAGTGAATACCAAAGTTGGCTTTCACCCTGAAAGTTTCTGCTAAACCCTGGAGCATTTGAGCTTCTGCAGTGAGCTAGGGACCCACCTAAGGTGGGCAATCTGATTGAAGACCCCTCACATAATGTTGGAACCCCAGAGGGCCACACCTTCACAGTGCACATATAGATGAGTGAGAAATAAACCCCATTCTACAGAAAGTGGTAGCAAGGATCACGTCTCTCTGGATCTTGGTGCTGAGTGGATAGTTAAGTGTTCATAGCCCTAAGCCAGTCCTCACGTGGCTTGCAGTCCAGATTCCTGCTAGCTGTGTAGTCTGAAAAGCTTCAAACAGAGGCTGCAATTCCTAGGGTGCCTGGGCTGGTAGTCCCAACTTCAACCTTCATCTCAAAGGATTCTCACAGTTTCAGAAAAATCTGCCGCTCTCAGGCAAAAGTCACAAAACACACAAAGAGGCACCACAAGACACAAAGGCCATGCAGCTCTTGAAAGGGAACTGCCTTCACTCTGCACTTTCTGTCCTTGGATAACCAAGAGATTCTCTTAAATGCTGCAATAAAGTTTTCTTTTATTTGATCGAATTTTACACTTTGTTCTTTAAAAAAAAAAAAATCACACTCCCTTGTTACCAGTTTTTATCCCTAAACAGAGGGCTGACCTCATGGATTTTAAGGACAGCAGTCGGGAGGGCTCTGCTGCCTCTCCTGCCATTATGTTCACTGTTCCTGCATTGGTCTCTAAACTGCATCCTGCAGCCTCACTCCTTTGTCATCGCCAAGCGCCAAGGATCGCATGCATCTCTCTTTGGTATCTATTTGAATGACATACTGGATGAACAAGAGAGGCTTACTGTGTCCAAGGGGGGCTGGATTGCAGAAGAAATGTGTTAGAAAAACTCTTGTGGGAAATCTAGCTTATGCTAATCAAACACAATTTGGACGATAGTAAATGCCTGGGAATTAAGCAAAGTGAAACCAAAGAAGCAAAGGGATAGCCACCTAATTCCCCACAAGGGTTGAACACAAGAAATAACTAGTCTTATCATTTTAGACGCAATAGGAAATAATCCACAGCAGAGCCTGCTCTACGCAGACAAATCTTTCACAGAAAGGTGAATAAAACAACTGTTAGCCAGCTTTTAAAAACGTAGTGGGGGGCTTCCCTGGTGGCGCAGTGGTTAACAGTCCATCTGCCAATGCAGGGGACACGGGTTCAACCCCTGGTCCAGAAGATCCCACGTGCCGCGGAGCAACAAAGCCCGTGCGCCACAACTACTGAGCCTGCGCTCTAGAGTCCACGAGCCACAACTACTGAGCCTGCGTGCCACAACTACCGAAGCCCGTGCACCTAGAGCCCGTGCTCCACAACAAGAGAAGCCACTGCAATGAGAAGCCCGTGCACCACAACGAAGAGTAGCCCCCACTCGCTGCAACTAGAGAAAGCCGGGCGCAGCAACGAAGACCCAAGGCAGCCAAAAATAAAATTAATTAATTAATTAAATTTTTTAAAAAACATAATAGGGCACTATTACACAAGACGGCATTTTGTAAACCTGTGCTCTTCTTCCGGGAATGATGACACTGTTTCAAATCCCCAGGCCTAGAGATGGGGATAAAAATGTCCTGGGTTCTCCAGAGAACTCTACATTGGCTGGCTGCCAGCTGCTGCTAAGACTGCTTTTTTTGAAATTCCCAGCAGCGCTTCTGTTTGTAGTCCCACTAAACAAGCAAACCACCTGGTTGTTGACAAAACTCTGATGGCAAGACAGAAGGGAGTGGCAGGGAGACAGAAAGCAACGCAACTCCTGACCTTCCTCTTGGTCTGAATTAACTGTCTTTGGTTAATACAATTAATCACGGGGAAAGAAGATACGCTCGCGAGCTAAAGCCTTTGCCTTCTGCTTCTTCTCTTTACTCTGTGAGCCGCTATTTTGAGACTAATTGGACTTTTATCTGGGACACCCAGTTGTGTGACCCTTCTTTGCTCTGCAGCGAGCAAACCCAGGCACCATGATTTCCTGCTGAAGGTCACGTACACAGTGATATCTGAAAACAGTTCATCACCAGGCATTAAGGAAGGCAGAAGAGCCTTCTGTTTCCTCCTTCCTGGTTTGGAAAGCCACTTCTGATTTCAGATTAAGTGGCAATTTAGGGTCCAGGAGTAGTGGTTCTGTCAAAACAGCAGATTAGGTATTCATCAGTTGCAGATGAGCTTGGGCAAAATTGATGTGATCTGTACTACACGGAAGCATTTGGGATACTGGGGCATTTAGGCTACAAAGGAGTTATGTATTTCAGTTGATATCCCAACAAAAAGACTTTTTCTTCTCCCTTCTCAACTTGCTTCATTTGAGAAGACCTAGCTTTCTCTAGATTTGAGAAACCAGCCCTCCTTAAGGGATCTTATTTGCAGTACCATGATTCCTGATCTTGTTTCTAGAACTCTAAAAGAAGAGGAAATATATCTGTCTGTAAACTCATAAATGTATTTACACACACACACACAAATATACACAAAGAAAAGATAAGAAAAGGTGTACTTTTAAAGGAATGTTGCTTGGCGTTTAGCCTTGGTAACCTCTGATTCCGCCAGCTAGCCCACTAATTTAAATCACCAAGTATTTATTAAACATGTGTATGTTCAAGGCATTATACTATACCAATTGAGACAAATGTCAACCAAAGGGAGGGATCTAAAACTAGTTGAATTTCATGAGTTTCATCACTGAGGATCTCAAACCAAAACATCGTCCTTTTCTTAAATTCGTGAATTCTTACTTAGTCGAATAGAAGGCTTCCTATGTAATCCTTATCAGAGAATATGCTTAATGCCCCTGTCCATCATTAATAAGCTATTCCTGCTGGAAAACAGAATGTCATTTTTCTCACCGTTATCATCAACAACAACAAACCCCTACAGATGCAAGGCATCATAGTGGCAAAATCCAAATATACAAGAGGGGCTGGGGGAGGGTCTGAATAAGGAAGGGCAGCACAAGGGCTTCCCTGCGGTGTTGGCCTTGCTCTGTATCCTGCCTGTCACAGGGGGTACAAGAATCTATGCATCCCCCAACATGACCAAGTTTTGTGTCAACAGTGAGACAGATGAGGGAAAGATCTGTCTCATCTTAGAAAGTTACAGAAGTATTATCAAAGTAGTCCATTAAAAATATTGATATGACAGTGACTTATCAACATGCAACCACCCTCATGAACAAAGTCTTCCATTTCGTTTACCATAGAAAACTTTCATTTTGTATTCTCATTTTAAAATGTATACTAGACATTAAATGCAAAATAGAACATGATTCAGAGAGATTTATTGTACATCCTGGTTACATGTGAGAAATTCAATATTTATTTATTCACTAATTCTTACTGTGAATAAAGAATTTCATGAATAAAAAAAGAATATGTATATGTACAAACTCACAGAACTGTAACCAATAAAAAGTGAAATGTACAGTATGTAATATTTTTGAATGTTTATTTTTAATGCATAAGAGGAATGCAGAGGCAGATTTACCATGCAGCTGATGAAGCTTAAGCTTCAGGGCCCCTGTCTAGTACAGCCCCTCCCAAGGCTTCGTACCTATTTTGTACTCATTTTCATTAAGAGGGGTTCACCATTTGGAGGTAATCTAAAGTAATTAGATTTATTTCCATAAGTCAAATATCAGGAAATGTAAATAGCAGTATGGGGCAGCAATGCTGAATGCTAGGAATTCAGAAGAATAGTGATGACTGTGGACTGCGGAGCGAGGAGGGATGTGGGTTGGGTCTTTGTAATAGAGTCTGACTCCATCTTTGATGTAAGACAGCTGAGAGCTTACAAGCCCCATCACTCCCAGATCCCTTCTGCCCCACATCTGGGCAAGCTGATAAGAAAGTTGGATGCTCCCTCCTTTGGTGCTGGCAGTAAGCTGAAACCACACAAGCCCTGGCCCACGCGGGATCCCTTATCCTATCCCAACCCCACTCCCTAATCACAGTAAAAGCAGAGCCAGTCTTGCTCTCCATAGAAAGTTCCAGTGTATGAGTAATAAACCTTTACATACCTCTCAGTGCATGCATGACATCATCAGTCTTGACATCCAAACCGTATTTCGGGTGGAACCAAATATTGGATGATGGGTCCATCCTGTTCTGCTTCTACAAGATGACCAAAAACAGTCTTGAAAATCTATGTAATTTACATGCACAAAGAAGAAAAGAAAGGCATTTCAGGGACATAAAATTGCTTACATGGAGGTGGAAACGTGAAAACTGCGATTGCAGGACAGTAATTGAAACCAAAAGTTTTCATAGATGAGTCAGAAAGGTGGTGATAAGACCGGAGTGGCAGGGAGGGGTCACTGAACAGGTTAAGAAATGTGGATTTTACTTTTGTACATCAAGTAACTACCAAAGGCTGGGAGGAGCTTCAAGATGGCGGAAGAGTAAGACGCAGAGATCACCTTCCTCCCCACAAATACATCAGAAATACATCTACATGTGGAACAACTCCTACAGAACACCTACTGAACGCTGGTAGAAGGCCTCAGACCTCCCAAAAGGCAAGAAACTCCCCACGTACCTGGGTAGGGCAAAAGAAAAAAGAAAAACAGAGACAAAAGAATAGGGACGGGACCCGCACCAGTGGGAGGGAGCCGTGAAGGAGGAAAGGCTTCCACACACTAGAAGCCCCTTCACTGGCGGAGACTGTGGGTGGCGGAGGGGGGAAGCTTCGGAGCCACGGAGGAGAGCGCAGCCACAGGGGTGCGGAGAGCAAAGCGGAGAGATTCCCGCACAGAGGGTCGGTGCCGACCAGCACTCACCGGCCCGAGAGGCTTGTCTGCTCACCCGCTGGGACGGGCGGGGCTGGGAGCTGAGGCTCGGGCTTCGGAGGTCGGATCCCAAGGAGAGGACTGGGGTAGGCGGCGTGAACACAGCCTGCAGGGGGTTAGTGCGCCACAGCTAGCCGGCAGGGAGTGCGGGGAAAAAGTCTGGAGCTGCCGAAGAGGCAAGAGACTTTTTCTTGCCTCTTTGTTTCCTGGTGCACAAGGAGAGGGGATTAAGAGCGCTGCTTAAAGGAGTTCCAGAGACGGGCGCGAACCGCGGCTATCAGGGCAGACCCCAGAGACGGGCCTGAGACGCTAACCTAAGCTGCTGCTGCCGCCACCTTCGAAGCCTGTGTGCGAGCACAGGTCACTGTCCACGCCCACTTTCCGGGGAGCCTGTGCAACCCGCCACTGCCAGGGTCCCGGGATCCAGGAACAACTTCCCCGGGAGAACACACAGCGCGCCTCAGGCTGGTGCAACGTCACGCCAGCCTCTTCCGGCGCAGGCCCGCCCCGCCTCCGTACCCCTCCCTCCCCCGCGCCTGAGTGAGTCAGAGCTCCCGAGTCAGCTGCTCCTTTAACCCCGTCCTGTCTGAGCGAAGAACAGACGCCCTCAGGCGACCTACACGCAGAGGCGGGGCCAAATCCAAAGGTGAGCCGCGGGAGCTGTGCTAACAAAGAAGAGAAACGGAAATCTCTCCCAGCAGCCTCAGGAGCAGCGAATTAAATCTCCACAATCAACTTAATGTACCCTGCATCTGTGGAATACCTGAATAGACAACAAATCATCCCAAACTGAGGAGGTGGACTTTGGGAGCAACGATATATATATATATTTTTCCCCCCTTTTTCTCTTTTTGTGTGTGTGTGTGTGTGTGTATGCTTCTGTGTGTGATTTTGTCTGTATAGCTTTGCTTTTACCATTTGTCCTAGGGTTCTGTCTGTCCGTTTTTGTTGTTGTTGTTTTTACTTAAAAAAATTTTTTTGTAATATTTTTTATTTTAATAATGTTATTTTATTTTATTTTATTTTATTTTATTTATTTATTTTCTCCCTTTTATTCTGAGCCATGTGGATGACAAGCTCTTGGTGCTGCAGCCAGGCATCAGGGCTGTGCCACTGAAATGGGAGAGCCAAGTTCAGAACACTGGTTCACAAGAGACCTCCCAGCTCCACGTAATATCAAACGGCGAAAATCTCCCAGAGATCTCCATCTCAACACCAAGACCCAGCTCCACTCAACGACCAGCAAGCTACAGTGCAGGACACCCTATGACAAACAACTAGCAAGACAGGAATACAACCCCATCCATTAGCAGAGAGTCTGCCTAAAATCATAATAAGGCCACAGACATGGCAAAACACACCACCAGACATGGACCTGCCCACCAGAAAGACAAGATCCAGCCTCATCCACCAGAACACAAGCACTAGTCCCCTCCATGAGGAGGCCTACACAACCCACTGAACCAACCTTAGCCACTGCGGACAGACACCAAAAACAACAGGAACTACGAACATGCAGTCTGCAAAAAGGAGACCCCAAACACAGAAAGTTAAGCAAAATGAGAAGACAGAGAAACACACAGCAGATGAAGGAGTAAGGCCAAAACCCACCAGACCTAACAAATGAAGAGGAAATAGGCAGTCTACCTGAAAAAGAATTCAGAATAATGATAGTAAAGATGATCCAAAATCTTGGAAATAGAATAGAGAAAATACAAGAAACGCTTAACAAGGACCTAGAAGAACTATAGAGCAAACAAACAGACATGAACAACACAATAAATGAAATTAAAAATTATCTAGAAGGGATCAATAGCAGAATAACTGAGGCAGAAGAATGGATAAGTGACCTGGAAGATAAAATAGTGGAAATAACTACTGCAGAGCAGAATAAAGGAAAAAGAATGAAAAGAACTGAGGACAGTCTCAGTGACCTCTGGGACAACATTAAGTGCACCAACATTTGAATTATAGGGGTCCCAGAAGAAGAGAAAAAAGAAAGGGACTGAGAAAATATTTGAAGAGTTTATAGTTGAAAACTTCCCTAATATGGGAAAGGAAATAGTTAATCAAGTCCAGGAAGCACAGAGAGTCCCATACAGGATAAATCCAAGGAGAAACACGCCAAGACACATATTAATCTAACTATCAAAAATTAAGTACAAAGAAAAAATATTAAAAGCAGCAAGGGAAAAACAACAAATAACATACAAGGGAATCCCCATAAGGTTAACAGCTGGTCTTTCAGCAGAAACTCTGCAAGCAAGAATGGAGTGTCAGGACATATTTAAAGTGATGAAAGAGAAAAACCTACAACCAAGATTACTCTACCCAGCAAGGATCTACGAGGCCACCATCACTCTGATACCAAACCCAGACAAAGATGTCACAAAGAAAGAAAACTACAGGCCAATATCACTGATGAACATAGATGCAAAAATCCTCAACAAAATACTAGCAAACAGAATCCAACAGCACATTAAAAGGATCATACATTATGATCAAGTGGGGTTTATCCCAGGAATGCAAGGATTCTTCAATATATGCAAATCAATCAATGTGATACACTATATTAACAACTTGAAGGAGAAAAACCATATGATCATCTCAATAGATGCAGAGAAGGCTTTCGACAAAATTCAACACCCATTTATGATAAAAACCCTCCAGAAAGTAGGCATAGAGGGAACTTTCCTCAACATAATAACGGCCATATATGACAAACCCACAGCCAACATCATCCTCAATGGTGAAAAACTGAAAGCATTTCCACTAAGATCAGGAACAAGACAAGGTTGTGCACTCTCAACACTGTTATTCAACATAGTTTTGGAAGTTTTAGCCACAGCAATCAGAGAAGAAAAAGAAATAAAAGGAATCCAAATTGGAAAAGAAGAAGTAAAGCTGTCACTGTTTGCAGATGACATGATACTATACATAGAGAATCCTAAAGGTGCTACCAGAAAACTACTAGAGCTAATCAATGAATTTGGTAAAGTAGAAGGATACAAAGTTTATGCACAGAAATCTCTGGCATTCCTATACACTAATGATGAAAAATCTGAAAGTGAAATTAAGAAAACACTCCCATTTACCATTGCAACAAAAAGAATAAAATATCTAGGAATAAACCTACCTAAGGAGGCAAAAGACCTGTATGCAGAAAATTATAAGACACTGATGAAAGAAATTAAAGATGATACAAATAGATGGAAAGATATACCATGTTCTTGGATTGGAAGAATCAACATTGTGAAAGTGACTCTACTACCCAAAGCAATCTACAGATTCAATGCAATCCCTATCAAAGTACCACTGGCATTTTTCACAGAACTAGAACAAAAAATTTCACAATTTGTATGGAAACACAAAAGACCCTGAATAACCAAAGCAATCTTGAGAAAGAAAAACGGAGCTGGAGAAATCAGGCTCCCTGACTTCAGACTATACTACACAAGACAGTATGGTACTGGCACAGAAACAAAAATATAGATCAATGAAACAGGATAGAAAGCCCAGAGATAAACCCACGCACCTACGGTCACCTTATCTTTGATAAAGGAGGCAAGAATATACAGTGGAGAAAAGACAGCCTCTTCAATAAGTGGTGCTGGGAAAACTGCACAGCTACATGTAAAAGAATGAAATTAGAACACTACCTAACACCATACAAAAAAATAAACTCAAAATGGATTAAAGATCTAAATGTAAGTCCAGACACCATCAAACTCTTAGAGGAAAACATAGGCAGAACACCCTATGACATAAATCACAGCAAGATCCTTTTTGACCCACGTCCTAGAGAAACGGAAATATAAACAAATGGGACCTAATGAAACTTAAAAGATTCTGCACAGCAAAGGAAACCATAAACAAGACGAAAAGACAACCCTCAGAATGGGAGAAAATATTTGCAAATGAAGCAACTGGCAAAGGATTAATCTCCAAAACATACAAGTAACTCATGCAGCTGAATATAAAAAAAGCAAACAACCCAATCCAAAAATGGGCAGAAGACTTAAATAGACATTTCTCCAAAGAAGATATACCGATTTCCAACAAACACATGAAAGAATGCTCAACATCATTAATCATTAGAGAAATGCAAATCAAAACTACAATGAGATATCATCTCACACCGGTCAGAATGGCCATCATAAAAAAATTTACAAACAGTAAATTCTGGAGAGGGTGTGGAGAAAAGGGAACACTCTTGCACTGCTGGTGGGAATGTAAATTGATACAGCCACTATGGAGAACAGTATGGAGGTTCCTTGAAAAGCTAAAAATAGGACTACCATATGACCCAACAATCCCGCTACTGGGCATATACCCTGAGAAAACCATAATTCAAAAAGAGTCATGTACCAAAATGTTCGTTGCAGTTCTATTTACAATAGCCAGGACATGGAAGCAACCCAAGTGTCCATCAACAGATGAATGGATAAAGAAGATGTGGCACATACATACAATGGAATATTGCTCAGCCATAAAAAGGAACGAAACAGGGGGGATGGAATGGGGCGGGGGGGGAGCAGATTATTCCACAGATCATAACATAAAATGGCATGAGATTTCTAACAGCAACACTGAATGTAGAAGGCAATGGAGCAGTGCCTCAAAAAATTTTTAATCTCAAATTCTCTATCCAAATCAAATAATTCATCAAATGTGAGAATAAAGACTTTTTTTTAATTAATAGACTTTATTTTTTAGAGCAGTTTTAGGTTTATAGAAAAAATGAACAGAAATTACAAAGTTCCCACATATTCTTTTTCCCCACCAACCCCAACCACGCAAAGTTTCCCCTGTTAGTAACATCTTATATTAGTGCAGTACATCTGTTATAATTGATGAATGAATATTGATACATTATTATTAACTAAAGCCCATAGTTTACATTAGGGTTTACTCTTTGCGTTGCACACTTCTATTTTTGACAAATGTATACTGTTATCTATTCACCATTACAGTATCACGTAGAGTAGTTTCTCTTCCCTAAAAATCTCCTATGCTCCCACCTACCATCCCTTCCTCTCTCCCATCTGAACCTGTCAACCACTGATCTTTTTACTGCCTCCACAGTTTTGCCTTTTCCAGAATGTTGTATAGTTGGAATCGTACAGTATGTAGCCTTTCGAGACTAGTTTTTTCACTTAGCAGTAAGCATTTAAGTTACCTCCATGTCTTTTCATGATTTGATAGGCATTTTTATTGCTAAATATATTTCATGGTATGGATATTCCCCAGTTTGTTTGTCCATTTGCCTACTGAAGTCTATCTTTGTTGTTTCCAAGTTTGGGCAATTATGAATACAGCTTCTATAAGTGTTCCTATGCAGATTTTTGTGTGGACATAAATCTTCAACTCATTTGGGTAAATACCAACAAGAGTGATTGCTGGATTATATACTAAAACTATGCTTAATTTTGTGAGAAACCACCAAACTGTCTTCTAAAGTAGCTATACCATTTTGTATTCCCACCAGCACTGAATGAGAATTCCTGCTGCTCCACATCCTTGACAGTATTTGGTCTTGTCATGTTTTGGATTTTGGCCAAATCGGTGTGTAGTGGCTTCTCATTATTGTTTTAATTTGCAATTCCCTAATGACATATGATGTTGAGTAGCTTTTCATGTTTATTTGACATCTGTATATCTTCTGTGGTGTCTGTTTGGATCTTCTGCCCATTTTTAATTGGATTACTTGCTGTCCTAAAATTGAGTTTTGAGAGTTTCTTTGTATATTTTGGGCACAAGACCTTTAGCAGATAGGTGTTTTGCAAATATTTTTTCCTAGTCTGTAGCTTGTATCTTCACTCTTTTATATAAAGACATTTTTAGACAAGCAAAAACTCAGGAAATTAACCTCCCTTGCACCTTTTCTTAGGAAGCTACTAGAAGATGTGCTTCATCCAAACATCAGAGAGAACTCAGAAAGACGAAGTATGGAATCCAAGAAACAAGGTCCAACACAAGAAATAGCCAAAAGGAATTCCTAGATTGATGGAAAAGAAAGCCCCAGGACAATTATTGTGAGTAAGCCTAGAGCAGACGTCTCACCCTTCACTGAGCAAAAGACAAACTTTGGGGCACAAGAAGGAAATAATATCTTCTTTTTATTTATTTTAATGTTTGTCTTTTAAAATTTCTTCTTTATGTTTCATAATGTACACACTATTACAGAAAAACATATCTTATAAACAAATAAATAATAAAAATATTGGAGGTATATGCTTTTTTTAAAATTGATAACAGTCCATCATTTAAAAAATCTAGAGGCTGCTGGCTTAGGGAGAAGCAGTCCAGAATGCAGCAGGAGGTCAGAGGGCTTCAGAAGGAATTTTACAGGATAAAACAGAACTGATAAATTATATGACAAGTTTGATCATGTGGAAAATTGTATAGAAAGCCATTTCACAGGGCTCTTGGAAGGTAGGAAGGCTTACACATGTCAAAGAAATTTAAGCAAATGAAAATGACAATTATTAACTACAAGAAAAAACAAAAAGTACACAAGAAAAAATAATCATAACACTTTACTTACATCAGTAGTGAACAATATTCACATACTAATCATGAAAACACTGAATCTGTATTTAGCTAAAAATTAAAATGTTTACATCAGGAAGAAAGAGAGGGCAAAAGTCCTCACTATAGTATTAAATTTGGTAAATAAAGACATAATAGGATATTAATATTGGTTGTAAATATGGAGGTAAATATCAAAAGAAGCTGCTATCTAAGTATTGAAAGTGGTTCCTCTTGAGACAAAGCAGGTGTGGATAAATGGCCAAAGGTGACTGGAGAAGGGATTGTTCCTTCTTTATGCCATTTAGCCGTGTTACCTTTTGTAGAATATTTACATGTAGTATTTGCATATTATGCTTTAATAAAAATTAAAATGACTTTAAAAATTTATAGCCACCTATATAAGGAAATATGTATTAAATAATATTTTCAATAGTAGTTAATGTGGGAAAATATTCAAAACATAATGTTAAGTGAAAAAGCGAGGATAAATATTGGTAAAATTTTTATAGCAATATATAAGTATTTAAATAAATTTACCAAATTTAGCAAATTCCAAATATGGATGTCTTTCACCAGGATAAAATCTGGCTGGAAAAACATCAAAATACATTTACATCAAAAGTAGTTATCACTGCATTGATGACATGATACTATACATAGAGAATCCTGAAAATGCTACCAGAAAACCACTAGAGCTAATCAATGAATTTGGTAAAGTATATAGGATATAAAATTTATGCACATAAATCTCTTGCATTCCTATACACTAATGATGAAAAATATGAAAGAGAAATTAAGGAAACGCTCCCATTTACAATTGCAACAAAAAGAATAAAATACCTAGGAATAAACCTACCTAAGGAGACAAAAGACCTGTATGCAGAAAACTATAACACACTGATGAAAGAAATTAAAGATGATACAAACAGATGGAGAGATATACCATGTTCTTGGATAGCAAGAATCAACATTATGAAAATGACACTACTACCCAAAGCAATCTACAGATTCAATGCAATCCCTATCAAACTACCAATTGCATTTTTCACAGAACTAGAATAAAAAATTTCATAATTTGTATGGAAACACAAAAGACCCCGAATAGCCAAAGCAACCTTGAGAAAGAAAAACGGAGCTGGAGAAATCAGGCTCCCAGACTTCAAACTATACTACAAAGCTACAGTAATCAAGACAGTATGGTACTGGCACAAAAACAGATATATAGATCAATGGAACAGAATAGAAAACTCAGAAATAAATGCACGCACATATGGTCAACTTATTTTTGATAAAGTAGGCAAGAATATACAATAGAGAAAAGACAGCCTCTTCAATAAGTGGTGCTGGGGAAACTGGACAGCTACATGTGAAAGAATGAAATTAGAACACTCCCTAACACCATACACAATAATAAATTCAAAATGGATTAAAGACCTAAATGTAAGGCTAGACACTATACAACTCTTAAAGGAAAACATAGGATGAACACTCTATGACATGTCACAGCAGGATCCTTTTTGACCCACCTCTTAGAGAAATGGAAATAAAAACAAAAATAAACAAATGGGACCTAATGAAACTTAAAAGTTTTTGCACAGCAAAGGAAACCATAAACGAGATGAAAAGACAACCCTCAGAATGAGAGGAAATATTTGCAGATGAAGCAACTGACAAAGGATTAATCTCCAAAATTTACAAGCAGCTCATGCAGCTCAATATCAAAAAAACAAACAACCCAATCCAAAAATGGGCAGAAGGCCTAAATAAACGTTTCTCCAAAGAAGATATACAGATTGCCAACAAACACATGAAAGGATGCTCGACATCACTAATCATTAGAGAAATGCAAATCAAGACTACAATGAGGTATCACCTCAGACCAGTCAGAATGGTCATCATCAAAAAATCTAGAAACAGGGCTTCCCTGGTGGCACAGTGGTTGAGAGTCCGCCTGCCGATGCAGGGGATGCGGGTTCGTGCCCCGGTCTGGGAAGATCCCACATGCCGCGGAGCGGCTAGGCCCGTGAGCCATGGCCGCTGAGCCTGCACGTCCGGAGCCTGTGCTCCGCAATGGGAGAGGCCACAACAGTGAGAGGCCCGCATACCGCAAAAAAAAAAAAAAAAAAAATCTAGAAACAATAAATGCTGGAGAGGGTGTGGAGAAAAGGGAACCCCCATGCACTGTTAGTGGGAATGTAAATTGATACAGCCATTATGGAGAACAGTATGGAGGTTCCTTAAAAAACTAAAAATAGAACTACCATACGACCCAGCAATCCCACTACTGGGCATATACCCTGAGAAAACCATAATTCAAAAAGAGTCATGGACCACAATGTTCATTGCAGCTCTATTTACAATAGCCAGAACATGGAAGCAACCTAAGTGTCCACTGACAGATGAATGGATAAAGAAGATGTGGCACATATATACAATGGAATATTACTCAGCCATAAAAAGAAACAAAATTGAGTTATCTGTAGTGAGGTGGATGGACCTAGAGTCTGTCATACAGAGTTAAGTAAGTCAGAAAGAGAAAAACAAATACCATATGCTAACACATATATATGGAATCTAAAAAGAAAAAAAAAGGTTCTGAAGATCCTAGGGGAAGGACAGGAATAAAGGTGCAGATGTAGAGAATGGACTTGAGGACATGGGGAGGGGGAAAGGTAAGCTGGGACAAAGTGAGAGAGTGGCATGGACTTATATACACTACCAAATGTAAAATAGATAGCTAGTGGGAAGCAGCCGCATAGCACAGGGAGATCAGCTTGGTGCTTTGTGACCACCTAGAGGGGTGGGATAGGAAGGGTGGGGAGGGAGATGGAAGAGGGAGGAGATATGGGAATATATGTATATGTATAGCTGATTCACTTTGTTATAAAGCAGAAACTAACACACCATTGTAAAGCAATTACACTCCAATAAAGATATTTTAAAGAAAAGTATAAGAAGAAAAAAAAAAGAGGGAGGAGATATGGGGATATATGTATATGTATAGCTGATTCACTTTGTTATAAATCAGAAACTAACACACCATTGTAAAACAATTATACTACAGTAAAGACGTTAAAAAAGTAAAAATTAAAAAAATGGAAGAAAAAAAAGTAGTTATCACTGCATGATAAGCTAAGAGAAATTTTAATCTCACTTTGTAGCTTTCTATATTTTTGTAACTATCCACAATAAGATATATTATTTTCTTAGGCACAAGCAGAACTTTTAAAAAACTTTTCTATATGCGGATATATGTGTACGTAGAGCTGATTCACTTTGTTATAAGGCAGAAACTAACACACCATTGTAGAGCAATTATACTCCAATAAAGATGTTAAAAAAAAAAAATCTTTTCTGACCTTCAGTTACAATGGACATTGCTAAACTGCAAGCAGGGATTCACATGTAACTGATGTGTCCCAGAGCACAGCGGCCTGAAAGATACAAACTGGGCAACATTGGGTCATAACCTTCCTTCAGCTGACTTTCACCCTGCCCTTTCACCCTGCTATTTCTGGACACTTCTTTCAAGGAGCTCCCACCTCCCCGCTACCTTGCGCCACCAAATTTCTAGGCCTTCCCAGGGGCTGTCTTGAACATGTCCAACAACAATCCCATGTGGTATCAGACAAGGCTGCTGCTTCCACTGGGTAAGGATCTGCCAGGCATCTCTGCCACCCAGCAGAAGCCCTGGGGCCTCAGAGGTGACAGTGCTGGCCTGTGGCCTCTGGAACTGTCAATCCACGAAAGCTGCCCTCTACCCTACCCCCATCCTGAGTTACCAACTGCTTAAGGGCTATGAAAAATTCCACCAAGGCCCTGGGGTTTTAGAGAGATTTAGGTAAAAACAGCTCTTTGGGGATTTCATTTATTTGCTTTTAAACCTAAAGTTTACAGACACACACACACACACACACACCAGCAAGAATCAGTGCACAGAACTGCACCAAAGGAAAACATTTCATGAGACAGATGTCCTGGCCTGACTCCCCTCCCTCTTTAGGGCTTTAGTGAGCCAACCTGCCAGTCTGGCTCCCTCTTCCTCGAGTCTAGCTCGCTGGAGTTCTTTCCTTGGGGCTCCCTTGTTGTGTCAGTGAAAAGTTTTATTAAGTTGCCCACAGACCTGTGGAAATGCCCAGTGGTTTCTGCATTCCAGAGGAGACCAGAAATGGGTGCTATTATTTACCCACATTTTACAGGTGAGGACACTGAGGCACAGAGAAGTTGATTAAATTGCTCAAGGTCACACAGCCACTAAAGGCAGTCTGGCTCCCAGGTAAATGTTCTCACCCACTACAATGCACCGGCTCCGGAGCGTGAAACAGAGCCTCCATACTGTGCCAGGTTCCGTGTGGTTCCAGAGAGACCCCTGCCCTCAGAGACTTTACCACCTGGTAATAATAACAATGACAGGCACAAATATCTGAGAGAAATTCTAAGAACGATCTTAAGGCATCCTTCAAGTTCCAGTTAAAACTGCCTCTTTCAGGTAAGCATCAGCCCCCAAACAGGAGTGCCACCTCCTCCATGAAATTTTCCTGGAGTCCCCCAGTCAGGACCAAATCTCAGCCCCTTTCCTATTCCCACAGTACTTCAACTCCAGAGAACATAGCACGGTCTCATTCTCCTTAGAGTGAGCGATCGGTGCCTGCATCTCACACTAGAACATAAGCTCTGCAAAGACAGGACTGGTCTGCTTGCTCTTAATGTCTGACGGCACTCATGGCAGTGCCTGGCAAGGGAAGTGTTCCCTGCTTGTCTTTGTTGAGCTACACTGGGACTTCACTGAGCACGTGGTGGCTGTGCAATGATCCCTGATTGAGTGGTGAGCAGTGGGGTGGAGGCCTCTCCACAGAAGGCCTTGTAGTATACAGTAGTAGGTCAAACCCTGTGAAATTGCTGTTTTATAGGCCAAATTGTTCAAATATTGACAATTTCACATGAGTCAGTTCAATCTAAAAATATATTTATATCCTAACTGGAATAGCCTATAAACCCCAGTGTTTCCTTGGAAGGTTTTGAAATCTCCCTTCTTGGATATCTTTTATAATCTAACTATAGTTACTAAATATTATTTTGTAAAAATACCCCAAAAGTCCAAATTCTAGACTGTAAATCCTCAAAAGCCCAGACAACAGGGATGAAATTTGATTCCAGCGACTTAGTTCAGCCCTGAGTTCCTAGGGTCATGTGGACAAGGTCAACTGTTTACAGAAAACGGAAGAGAAAGCAGTTGTACTCACTTTATTTCTCAGTCGTGGCCAAAAAGCCGGCTGAGAAATACCTTCTGGGGCCTGGTAAATTGGGGTTTCTATGTGCAGTAAATTCCCCACTGTTCCTTGATTCCTTTTTCTGTTCCCTGGCACCTTTTAGTGGATTGATCCTCCTGCATATTTATCTTTGGGGACCACACTGACCTTCGGAAGTAATGTCAATAGTAGGAATTAGTCCAATAGATGAGAAGTTTCCTCAACTGGCAGCTTTCTTTTGCCTGGCTCAAGCCTCTGGAACTAAAGGCTGTAAAGGTAACTGACAGGGCTTCCCTGATGGCGCAGTGGTTGGGAGTCCGCCTGCCGATGCAGGGAACACGGGTTCGTGCCCCGGTCCAGGAAGATCCCACATGCCGCGGAGCGGCTGGGCCCGTGAGCCATGGCCGCTGAGCCTGTGCGTCCGGAGCCTGTGCTCCACAACGGGAGAGGCCACAGCAGTGAGAGGTCCGTGTACCGCAAAAAAAAAAAAAAAAGGTAACTGACAATGTAATTTATCCACATTTCACCTGGAAACAATACCATTCTTTGAGCTCCCTAGAGACCCCCGCCTGGAAAAAAGGCCCAGGATGCCTGTCAGACCAAACAATGCCTATCATATTTTATTACATGGATGAAACTTAAGACTTTCTGCTCCATTAGCAGAAGGTTTCATTTTCACTCCATGAAAGTAGTTCAACATTACAACACCTTATCTTGTGTTTTCTTATGTTTTTAATACAAAGGTCTTAAAATTCCCCACTTCCATCCTCCATGCCCACCGCCCCAGGCATCCAAAAGCTATATTATCAGATTTTACAGTCTGAGATAATATGTTATAGTAAGAGTGCCAAAATATATGTGGTGTGTACTTTTTTAAATAAAACTACAGCTTGATAGAAAGAAGAAGTTTGCTCTCTAGTGGCTGACTTATAAAAGGCTCTGAAAAACACACAGTAAGATAGCTTAGAAAAAGAAGAAACTTAACAGTGATATTTGTGTAACAAGGTCTGAGTACTTACTTTGTTTTTATTGATCTTTTTAATTTTCCTTACAGTGAAAAACTACATCCGAGCGAGTGTTCTGTGGATATTTTTCCCTATTAAAATTTTTCCTATCATTAAGCTAATTTTAATTCTAAATTCTTAGAGTAGCAATTAGGTTTCTGGTGTTTTATTAGCCTATTGTACCTTTAGAAAGCTCTGTGGATTGGCTTAACACCATATAATTAGTGTCTATTATAGATACGTTGCCTGATAATATAATATTATTAGAGCTTTTTAAACCATTTTTAGCTCTTTGCAGAAAGATTATATAAATTCAGGGAGACATAGTATAATTATTAATATGATGCTAATTAATATCATTTTATTACTCCTTTATCTACTGCAACTCAATTTATACAATTCTACTATAATATGAATTATAAAGGATAAATTTTATTCAGCATGCACCTCTTTCTAACCCCTGTACCATCTTTTACTTTCCCATTTTATTCTCCATCTGTGTCTCCCCAAGTTCACTATTTTTCTCAACTCTGTCCAGTATCCTTGGTCAGATAATAGGAGCAAACCACACCACTAGTCTTAAAGTTCCAACCTTCCATGTTTCAAAAAAAAGAGAGAGTTACCTAGGAAGCTTTCTACCTGTACATTAATAAATACTTTAAAGGATTTTCAAATCTGTAAATATTCTTGTCCTCATTTTACTTATGAAAAAGGAACCAGAGAGCATAAAGAGGCTTAACCATTTCAGCAGGTCAGGACTACAGTGGAAGTAAAGTACTAGACAAGGCAAAGAAGAAGAGGGTGTTTTATGGGTGGAGCAGGCATACGGGACAGCACGAGGGGGTGGTTAAGAAGGGGAATGATGCAACCTGATTTACATTTTTTATTTTATTTATCTATTTATTTATTTTTCTGGCTGCACCGGGTCTTAGTTGCAGCATGCGGGCTCTTAGTTGCATGCAGGACCTAGTTCCCTGACCAGGGATCGAGCCTTGTCCCCCTGCATGGGGAGCTCAGAGTCTTAACCACTGAACCACCAGGGAAGTCCCCTGATGAACATTTTTGAAAATTATTCAGGCTGCTGTATGGAGAAAATACCACAATGAGGGCAGGAATAGAAACAGGGAGACCTCTTTGGAAATGATCACAGCCATGCACACAATAAAAGAGAGTGGCGTGGACAAGGGTGGTGAAGCTGTGAAAAGTGAATGGATTTCCGACGTATTCTGGAGGTAGAGCTAATTGGTGATGGGTGAGAGGTCGGGGTGGGGTGTGACTTCAGACTGAGCAACTGGGTCGATGGCGATGCCACTTACTGGAAAGGATGACAGAGAAGCAGTGTGGGGAGGTGAGAGGCAGTGAGAATAGAGTTCTGTTTGGGTTGGTCATGGTTCAATTTGAGATGCCTAACCAAGAGGAGATGTCAGGTAAGCTCTTGGGAATATCAAGAAGAAATGTTCAGAGATGTCTGCACAACCAGATGTCTTCTTGTTAGAAGTCTGGAGCTCTGGAGAGAGGTTGGGACTGGTGATTTACACTTAGAAGTCTTCAGGATACAAATGACATTTAAAGATGAGATCCCCAAGGAGAGAGTTTCGATAGAGAAGAGAGAAGGCCTGGGCCTGACACTGGGACACAGACCTTTGAAGTAAAGAAGAGAGGGTCAGCCAGGAAGATTGAGCTGAGGTGGCCAGGAGGGTGGAGGACAGAAGGAGAAGGTGAGTGAGGCAACACGGGTGGGAGGTCAGGTAAGATGAGGGCACAGAAGTAACCACTGGGGCTTCCCTGGTGGCGCAGTGGTTGAGAGTCCGCCTGCTGATGCAGGGGACACGGGTTCGTGCCCCAGTCCGGGAAGATCCCACATGCCGCGGAGTGGCTGGGCCCGTGAGCCATGGCCGCTGAGCCTGTGCGTCCGGAGCCTGTGCTCCGCAACGGGAGAGGCCACAGCAGTGAGAGGCCCGTGTACCACAAAAAAAAAAAAAAAAAGAAGTAACCACTGAACTTGGCAACACAAGGGTCACAGGAGACCTTGACAGGAGCCCTTTCAGGGGAGTGATGGGGACAGAAGCCCCTCTTGTTCTTTCACCTGCCAACCATGGGCCTAAAAAATTCTTGCCCAGTGCAAATATGCAAGATAGAAAGGAATTAACAATTGGTGCAGTGTTTGGGGGAAATTTCTCCGTTGTCTGTGTTGATAGATGGTTCATTTATACTCTGTCTTTGCTCTGGACTTTTGGATTCAAAGTGGGCAGGGAAAGGAATTCTTGGTGTCAGAAATTGACCTGTGTATCATTTCACAACATAACTCATCTTCCCCACAGATTAGATGAGTGAAGTAGAGGGAAGGTGGATAAAGGAGAAAATAACCCGGGAAGAGTCCATTTGACCTAGAGACTATAAGAAGACACAAGGAAGAGGGAAGAAGAACTGGGGAAAATGTACATTGGGGGCCAAAGAAGATATAAATAGGAATAGAAGGAACTAGGGATGGACTTTTTTCCTTAAGGCATAGCCCGAAATGAAATTTCTATTTCTATTTGAAATTTTCAAATAGAAGGAACTAGGGATGGACTTTTTTCCTTAAGGCATAGCCCAAAATGAAATTCCAATCTCAGAGGAAACAGAACCAGACAGAATAAATATGGAAAGCATTTCCGTGTCAGACTATATGCCAAGGGTTGGGGAACAAGGAAAGAGAGTAACACATTAAACAGGAGGAAGGAATTGTAAAGTGAACAGGTGGATGGCAGAAGCTGCTTATTTTCTAAAAGGCACATAAAAATTCTCATAGCTATTTAAAACATATACCACAAGCCTCTTGACTGGTTAGTTTCTGCACAACCGTATCTCTTGCTATGTTGTGGGGATGCCCAGGAGAACTCAGATGGGAGACAGAATCAAAGAAGAATTGTGGCCAATATAGTCCCTTTAAAAAAAAAAAACTTGATTTGTTGATATTTTTATGAGCTTGGATAAGAACATTTTGAAAATGCAGAAACAAGTCATAACTGAAGGATCAAAAGCCAGTTGATTCATCTCTTTCACACTCTTGGGACCGTTCTTTTTTCAACTCACATTACAGTACATGTCATGTAATGCCTCACTAATGCTATGATGTGAAAATTACTGGGCTTCTCTGGAAATGCTTGTTTGTGCTAATCCATAGATCTTACAGGCTCTCAGAGACACCCATAAACCATGGTCAAGTGGGGGTGACCTTCAGGTGAAAAGGGTTGGCCAGAACGCTCAAGCCAGTCTAGATACCACACTTATTTCCAACCCTGGCCTCCCATCACCAGGCGACACCGTCCTCCACCACCCCAGCCTCCTAGGACCAGGGACCCCCGCTGTGGTTATGCCCAAAGTCCATGGCTGAAAGCATCTCTTCACATGGTTTCTGCCTGGGATTGGGCTAATGGTCCACCAGATCCATTTCTCTGCCACATCAGAATCTCAGAAACGTCACTGTTCAAGTTTCAACTTGTTTCTCTTTTTCTACCTTGTAGCCATCCGTTGTTTCACAGCTATTTAAGAAACAGAACATTCTGATTGGAAATGGGGAACAGCTCAGTTCCCGGGACCAAAGAAACACTCAGGTAGTCAGTTGAGGTCAAGTGTGTTTCCCTTCTCCTGCACAGGAGCCTGAGATGGATGGCAGCAGGAAGCTTCCTCCTCTAAAAGCAAGGAGGTCATGGGGTGGTTCATTAGCAGTGACATCTGAAGAGAAAATAATGGCTGATTAAATGATGCTAAAATTATCACATAACTTCTGTCTCTTGTGCAGATCAGAAGGGAGAAATCAAGAAAATGATCAATACTAATTGGTGGACCAACTGCCTAGAATAGACCAGAAATAGCCCCTTCTCTGATTACCGTGCACCCATCCCTGAAGCAAATAGACAGGAGGGACGATCCTCAAATCTTCATCTCCAGAATCAAACTTCAACCAGGATGTTCTTGCGAACTCTTCTGGTTTCTTACTAAATTAATTTTAAGAAGGTTCCAAGCTTAGCCAATGCCAAGTCGTACCAGGGAGTTATGTTTATGGGTGTTTACTGAGACTTAGTAGACTAATTCTGGCAAGTTGAAGTAAGTCTCCACTCCATCACAGAAAAGTAAAAAACTAAAATAGAAGCAATTTCAAGAGGCTGCCAATGATTGAATCATACTGCAGAGGCTTTATCTGAAAAAAGATAAAAAAGGATAACCCAGCCTAGGGCCTAAATATTACTGTATAAAATGAGAATAAGACATATCCTCTCCTTGTCCCGATGACTTTAAGTAAACATCTGATTTCCCCCAATGTTTACACATGATGGTTTCTATGATTATGGGTGTTTGTATTTCGAAATGGCATTGAGAAAAATGCATAAAGAGCATGGAAATCCAGGAAAAGTAAAGGAAAACAACTTTCACAGGTCATTTAGATTTCTGAATAGGTATACACATGTGCTTTAAATATAGCACCCCAAATAGCAGTGAATCCCTCCTTGTCCTATGTGCATGTGTAGAATCTTGGTTTACCCCCAAATTATAATAGATTCTCATAGCACTGCATGATTCTATGTTTTATCTTACAATAAAAAAAAGAAGATTAAGTATAGCCTAGGGACTAGATTTGGGGGTAATGAAAGTAGGGGAAAACCCACATCCTTTGATATATTTTTCTTACTGCAGTCGTTGCTAAGGAAACCATTTCCTATCCGTACACTGCAAATGTTTCCCCTGTTTGTTATTCTCAAAAGCACACAATACCACATATAAAAACATAAGGACAAGAGCTCGGTGACATATATTCAGGGACACTCAAAGCTCTAAAATAATTGGGAAGAGATTCATGAGGTTGTCCCAAGAGATAAGGACCAAGGTGCATTTAGCAAAGAGAGAAGTTACTCCCTATGTGGTTAGTACTCATTGTCCAATCCAAGCTAGAATGAATGCCCTGGAGTTTCAGAAAAGAGGCTCCTTCTGTTCCCATGACCCTCCCTCCATCAGGCAAGGGTGGTGGAACTCATAGCTCACAGAATCACACAGAACGTGACAGCTGGAAGAGTCCTAACCTAAGCGAAGTTCCTCTTTTTATATCAAGGAAGCAGAGGGGCTTGCCAAGGTACCATGGCCATAAGACCAGAAGTCACTTTCTGACCCCCAACATGGGAAGAGGAGTTCAGTGAGTGTTGCTGGATGGCTGGATGGCTGGAATTGAAAGACTCATAAAATCTGAGTGAAAAAAATCTGAAAAAGAATGGATATATATATATATATATACACGCATATATATGTATAACTGATTCACTTTGCTGTACACCTGAAAGTAACACAACATTGTAAGTCAACTATACTCCAGTAAAAAATTTTTTAAATAAAAATAAGATAAAGACCATCTAAAGCAAAAAAAAAAAAAAAAAATCTTAGGGTGATATGGCTCCTTGAGGTCTTTCAAGTTCAATTTGCCCTGCGTTGCAGAAATCCCCAGAAAGTTTCATTTTTATTCACACTACGGGCTTGGGCAATGATGACTCCTTGCTTAATCTATCAATAAACATCTATGCAGAGCTCACTGTGTCTGAGGAGACAATAGAGGTTAAGGGCTGATCTCAGTGGATATGGTCACAATGCTTGTTCAACTCTTAAGAGTGTGCCAAGGCTGCTCCCAAAGCTTTTCTCAAGGCTCTAGAAACTCCCTGGCTCACTGTTTTTCTCTTCCTCTTCTCTTTCCAGCTCCCTCTCACTGTGCCTTTGCTGGCTACGTTAACATCCAAAGAGATGTCCTCTAAAGGAAAGAAACCAGGAGGAAGGGACTGGGAGCAACCAAGAAACAACCAAGAGAAGAACCTGGCCTTTGATGGGATAACATGATTGACAACGATGACGGTAAAGGAGAATTTTATACCAATTTGGCTTTCCACCAAGTTTGCTTTCCACTGCTGCAAATAAAAGTTATGCTAAACATCTAGGTCAGACTGCAGTTATCTAAATGCACCAAGAAATCCCCTTGATTGCCTGAAGTTAATTAGAAGCTCCCAGACATTAAATAGAAATTTCTTTTGTTTGATGGAATTATTGCATTTCCTTTTCCACAAATGCCTTGGTTGAAAATGTTTCAGCACAATGATATTTACCAATCTGTCAGATGTCCATCAGCCCTAGGAATAAAGTCCTGTTGGTGTGTTGTCTAAAATCCACTAATTCTATCCTTTCCCACACTCTGTCACCTTCCCACTCCATCAATAAACAAACACACACACACACACACACACACACATCACAAAATACTATTCTGCCTCAACCTTCTGAAAATTTTTTAATCTAATAATTCTGCTTTATGGCACATAGGAAATAAATATGCACTTGAAAACAAATGTAATTGAAATTTCTCTGGCTTGGATTTTTTCCCTTTATGGTTGCAAACTTGAAGATGGGTCAAAGAAACTGCTTCCCTTAATCTCTACACTTGATCTTTGGTTAACACAAGGGGGACATAGTGGGTGACAAAAAGAAAGCAAGAGGAGTCTCAGCAAACCAAGCTTCAATTGTTGTAGTTTTCCTCTCCTGTGCTTTTGAGACAGTAACGTCACCCATGGTATCATCAACTGTTTGTTTCCACTGTATTTCTTGTACAATTTCTAATTCGATGATCAGAAACACGTTGGTCCTTAGAAACCAACTAAGAAATTAGATATGTCGTTTTCAAACATGGTCTGAATGTTGTTTCACATTATAAAATCATTGAAAGATGTGTGATATAAAATATTGTGAAATCTATAAGATTTCCTCAAGAGCGGTTTTCCATAGTATCTTTTATTTGTATACAGATATGTACTTTTGAAAATACTTTCTCGTAATAATAATAGCTAACGTTTATTAAACATTTAATATCTGTTGGACGTTGTTTTAAGTGTTTTACATACTAACACATTTCATTGTCTTGTCCACATTTTAAAGAAGAGATAAAACCCAAGATATTTTTTCTTATGTAAACTTTAGGTCTTAAGCTATAAATCAGGTATTATCTCACTTGAGCCTTCATCAGTTTGTGAGAAAAATTAGACCTACAGCTTCCTGTCTCTGCTACTGTACTTCATCTGTGAGTATGAGAAACGAAAACTCACTTATTTTCTCTCAGAGAAGTTATCATATATTCAACTTAATTATTTGACTGTGAAAATACAAAGTGCCAAGTTTTCATATATGAAGACCAAATGCCAATTAATATTGGTAACAAGAAATGAACAACTTGCAAGTTAAAGACTGATTTTTCTATTAGTCCTGTATGACTTCAGTGTTACTGTAAATAAAATCTCTGTCTTGAACAGAAAACAAAGAGGATTTGTTGAACATAGATCTTGTGTAAAATACAAAACTCTCAGGTTCTTGGATTATAAGCAGAGCAATGGCCTTCCCTTAAAGAATGAGCCTTTAAAATAGTAAGCTAAAAAACAAAATGCATGTATTTTACCTACTTTTTCTTTTCTCACTGCAAACTTTTTGTATGTGACCTTTAGCAGTAGCTCAAGTGCATCTGTGTTTATGTCTGTGTGTACAGAGGGATAGAGAAACAGATGGACAATAAGAATATCAAGCCCTTGGAGAGAGATCCAGCCATTTGTAACTGGAAGTCAGATCTTTTTTTTAAATTCAAAGAAATATTTAGGATAATTACAAATCCATAATATTTTTTCATTTTAACTTGAGATATGCCTCCCAAAAATAACCTCCCTGTTACTAGAGAAATTAGTGCTGCTAATTTAGTTCATCAAAGTAAAGTTGCTTAAATATCTTTAGTCAGGTTGTCAGGTTGCAGAAGTGCAAGGATACATCCTATTTATCTTTGTCTCTTCTGTAACTCACAGCATAACACCATGACTTGATGGGAGAATCATAAAACTGGAAAACGAGATCCCTGAGTTCTAGTTCTTGGGTCTCCACTGGCTAAGTGGTCTCTGAGCCCCTACTCTAACCCAGACTATGACATCCTCAAAGCTGAGGACTTTATCTTGACACATAGTGAGGACAGAGGAACTATTCATCAGTGAAGAGAACAAGCTATGATTCTAGTTGGTCATCACAAATATTTCTCCAAATTGGAGTGAGAGGTGATATATCGTTTATACTCTAATACTCATTAATGATAATATGAAATTTGCAATAATCATTCAGAACATGTTCAGGCATTTTAGAAAGTACTCAACTGGCCACTTGCAGATAAATATGCCTATTTATACATGAGGACTAAAACTAATATTTCTCAGTAAACTCCACCTCTTCCTTACCAGCAAGCCTGCAAGGAGATTTATGACCTCCATTTTACTAAATAAGAAACTAAACATCAGAGGAGTTAGTTCATTTGCTCAAGTTCACAGAGCTAGCAAGTGGAGGAGCCAGAATTTAACCCAAGACTGACGGATTTCTTGGAGACCAACTTCTTTCCACTATATTTTGCCACCTCAGCACTCTATTAACACACGTACTAAGGTAATACAGCTCCTCAAGGGCGGAAAATGAGTTCTGTCCATTGCCGTATTGCTAGAGCCACCAGATACGTCTACTGAATGAAGGAATTCATGGTCCACAGCACGCAGTTTCCCAGCCCTCATTAGAAACGTGCCATGGACAATGTTTGCTCCTCAGGCCAGTTGGACCGGGCTCCATCCATAAGCAGCCTTGTCTGTCACCCCCACACACACCCTTTGTCTACCAACGTTATCGTTGTCTCTGTGTGCCATGCCGTGGGAAAAGTTGGGAGCGGTACGTAACTTGTCAGTGTCAGCAAGAGGAAATTACGTGCTCGTCGCAGTCAGAGTGATGTCCAGGCTGGAAAGAAGGGAAATCTTCAAGTTTGAAAGTCACAGCTTGACCACAGTTGGAGTAGAAACCACGAGAACCAATGGACACCATGATAATGGACTTCCTGAATCAGGAATGGAGGGAGAGTTCCTTGGCAAGGGAAAGAGAAGAAAGCCCATACCAAAAGCAAAGAAGGAGGAAATAACACATTGGATCATTCATCAGAGCTGTGGATGGGGCTAAGGGAGAGCTGGGGGGTAGGGGCGAGGGAGGCGGAGAGGTGGGTGACGTGAGCTCCCTAGGACCAGGACTCAAATTGCTTTTGCCTAAGGAGTGTAGAAAACTACAATGTATCTTAAAAGAAACTCCCAGCCCCTATATCATTCTTCATAATGACAGTAGTTGCCATTTATTATGTATGTATTATATGCCAGCCATTTTACATACATGTATAATCTCATTTTTTTAAATCTCACACAACTCTGTAAAGTGTATGTTATTGTTCCTACTTACACATCAGAAATCTGAGTCTCAGGGCTTCCCTGGTGGCGCAGTAGTTGAGAGTCTGCCTGCCGATGCAGGGGACACGGGTTCGTGCCCTGGTCTGGGAAGATCCCACATGCCGCAGAGCGTCTGGGCCCGTGAGCCATGGCCGCTGAGCCTGCGCGTCCGGAGCCTGTGCTCCGCAACGGGAGAGGCCACAACAGTGAGATGCCCGCGTACCGCAAAAACAAAAAAAGAAAAGAAAGAAAAATAAAAGAAATCTGAGTCTCAAAGGGGGTAAGTAACTTGCCCAATGTCCTACACGTGGTCAGGAAGGAGTAGCCAGGACTCAGCCCCAGGCTGTCCGACCCTAAAGCTCACCCTCTTCCCATCATGCCTGGCTGCCTCCGCCCACCCCAGCTCCATCTGAGAGGCAAGGTCCCCTTCCACTTTCCTAGCAAATATCTTCCAATGAGAAAAATGAGGCAAAGACTTATCTAACTCCCAAAGCCCTGCTGTAACTTAAATCAAAGGTGGCAGAGTGCTTTGAAAATGCCAGTGCAGCTCCATGAATGCCTGGGGCTTTGCTGGGGCTCAGAGGCCTTGAGATGAGAAGCTCTATAGAGCTTGTATGTCCTACAACTGCCGTCAGGATTCCAGGTGCAGCATGGAGCCCCTCTCTTGGGAGGAGCCTTCAGAGCCCTGGGCTGATGGGGCGGTAGGAAGACACCTCACAACAGAGCTGTCTCCAATTAAAGCTCCTGCTTAGCAAAAGGAAACAAATTTAAGCTTCCAGAAGTACCTCAACAAATTTTTAAAAAACATGCTGAGCAGAAAAATGGGATAAGAGAAAACTTGTTTATTTAGAAGAGCCATGAATTGCCTCAGGATTTGCGTGGCGTTGACTGAGTTTCTGAAGGAACACTAAGAAAAAAACCCCTCAAATTTTCCAAATAAACATTGATGAACAATTAAAAGCTCCTACCACTGTCTAGATCACTGAGCCACCAACTTTTTACAGAGCTATAACTTGACCACAGACCTCAGGAAGCCATCCAGAGAAAAGCCTGCTTAAGACAACAGAGACAGCAGCATTTTCGTTTTTGTTTTGTTTTGGTTTTTTTGTAGCTCAAAGACAAACCCCACCCAGAGCTCACATGAAGAGTCAGATTGATTGAGCAGCATACAGCTCATTATGTGTATGGGAGAAAGGCAGGGTACTGATACTAGAAAATGGAGGACGGAAAAGCTTAGAAAACAGACAGCTATGGGTGCTCAGTTCTCCTCTTGTCAATTTTAATCTTGCTTCATGTTTATATCAGAGCACAATTCATTATGACATGATTTCCCAACCTCCATCTCTCATCTTCTTTGCTCTTCCCCTACTCCACTACCTTCCCAAGACCACAGGGGTGTCTCAGTTAGCTTTCACTGTGTTACAAACCACTCCAAATCTTAGTGGCTTCACACAATAGTCAATCATGTAGTTCACTGTTCTGTAGATTAATCAGCAATTTGGGCTGGGCTCAGCTGGGTTGTCTTTCTGTTCTTGTGTGAGCTCATTCATGCTGCTTCTTAGCTAGGTGACTTGGTTTCTGGGACTGACTGGCTGTCGGCCAAGGCTAGGGGACAACTAGGCTGTCATCATCCGGCAGGCTAGCCTCAGCTTGTTCTTAGAGAGCTCAGCAAGGTTCCAGAGTTAGAGCAGGATGTGCAAGAACTCTTGAGGCCTAAGCTTAAAATGAACAGAATCCACTTCCCTCAAATTCTGATGGCCAAACAAGTCACAAGTTCAGCTAAATTCAAGGGGCCGGAAAACAGTCACCATCTCTTCATGGGAGGAACTGCAAAGTTATGTTGCAAAGGGTCATAGATTCAGGGAGGGAAATAATTATGGCCCTTTTTGCAAACATGTAACATATCTGGGTTTAGGGGAAAGGACCACCATTCCTTTTCTTCTCCTTCCACTTTACTCTGCTTTCCTTTCCCCCTTTCTACTCTATGACTCACCCAGGCTCTATAAGTTTTTTCTTCTTGTCTCTTCTGAGATGATCTGATCCACAAGATTTTACACAGCTACCTCTCTGTGCTCAGCCTTTTTTTAAATGTCAAATATCTTGCTGAGACAAGGCAAATAACATTAGGAAAATAACAGGTTTCCAGAGCCTGAGGAATCCAGTCTATATTTTTTCTCTAAATTAACAATACAGTTTTCATAGAGTCCAAAACCCAAACCACTCTCATATTCTTGGCACACTATTTGTTCTCAATAGCTCCAAGCTTACTTTTAAATCCTTTGTAATACTGCTGGAAATCATTAAACAGTGAGTCATGGAAGCTCTCTGATGGCCTCCAATAATGATTTTACCATCTACAACAGAAACTTTTTTTAAGTTCCATTTAATGAATTTAGTCCATTGCTGAGATTTCTTCTTGGGAAGATCCCAATTTTTCCTTTTTTCCAGGAGGATCCTCGGGGTCACTGAGTCCCTGGCACTCAAAGCTCTGGAAGGGCCAGCTGGTATGGTCTGATAAACCAAAGGTGCCTCCTGAAGAAAGCACTCATTGCTGCCGCTTCTGCCCTTTCTTACATCCTGGAATTTTTTCTGAGATCTCCTGAGCCTCTCCTTTGATATATGTCCTGCTTGCAGAGTTTCAAGAAAGGAGATCATCCTCAGGTCAAACCTGGAGTTTGTGCTGGGGAACTGAGCTGCTTAAACCTCGGTCTCCATGTGTATCTGAGTGCCTAACAGACACTGAAAGTGCACCAGCATCGAGCTCCATACTTCAAATATCGGTAGAAATTTGAAAAGACTTGTCAGACTTCTTTGCAAGTTCTCAGTATCTTCATCTCCTTTACCAATTGTTATCATCTTCCTTTCTGTCCCAGGGAAAGAGGCAGCCCTACCCCTTTCCATGGGCAGATCCGTCTCACCAAGTCTCTCCATCACCCCATCTACCACACAAATATCACACAATTAATATTCTCTCTCTTCTCTTCATTTCAATCCCTCCTCCCTTGAATCCACGCCCTCAGCCTGCAGATGTGATCAAGAGTTCCTATCCCCAAAATAAACTTTCTCTCACCCTACCTGCTGACCTTTTCTGGCTGCCTCTCTACTCCTCACGCCTCCACTTCCTCACCTCCTACCCACAGCTCAACCCACTATAATTTGTCTTCAGCCCCCATCTCTCCACTGAGTCAACAAGGGACAAATCAAATGACTTTTGCTCCACCCTTTTTCTACTTGTCTTCTCAGCAGCATTTGTCATTCTTGATAACTGCCTCCTTCCTTAAACCCTTTCCTTGACTTGTGAGACAGGTACCTTTTCCTGTCTGCTCTTTTCTATTTTATTTCAGAGACTCCCCTTTCTCCACCTCATCCTTAAATTTTGGCCCTCTTTTCTCTCTCTAAAGTCTCCCTGGGTAAGTTTGCTTCCCCTATCCATCTTAATGGACATCTCATAATAGATGTGCCACAGGCTTTTAGACTGATACTTCCCAATCCAAACTTATTTTCTGCTTGCCCACAGCTCCCTTACCAACTTGCTCCTCTTTCTGCATTCTTTGACTTAGTTAACAGAAATACCATTGACTGTCTTCCCCATATTCATTCTACCTTTTGTGGTAATAGAACTTTTATTTGGGCACATGGCAATCCAGCTAAAGACTACATTTCCCATCCTCCCTTGCAGCTAGGTGAGGTCATATAACTAGGACATGGCAAAAAGATTGTGAGCGTAAGTTGTGCATCCTTCTGAGTCATGCCTTATTAGCCAGTGTGGACTTTGCTGTCTACAGATTAAAAACACTGAGTAATTGGTGCCAAAAATAAAGTTTGTGATTTTGCTTTTCAGTCATCCAGCTCATCTCAACGTCCTCATTCCAATTCTACGGGTCCCACTCTTCCCTGTCCGTGCCCTAATTTTTACTTGAGAGAGATGGCAGACTGTAAATTCAAGCTATGCTGTAATTCAGCAATTCACAGGATTAGACTCTGAATATGGTTTTCAGCTACATAAATCCTTTGCTACAAGATAAAAAAAAAAATTCTTCAGGACAACCTTAGAAACCTTTTGGTCTTCTGATCAGTCACTGAGCTGAGAATTTAAAACTTGAAGCTGTTATTTTCTTTCTTTAAGTTCTCCAGGGTACTTTGGAGTGGTAAGACAAACCCACAGGTCTTAGATTCTTCATGTGGTCTCTACAGTGATTTTGTGCAATAGCCGCTCACTCCCAAAGACTTGCGTAGGTGATCATTTACGTAATTCTTCCCCCCAACAGGTAACAAGAACTACCAGTGTTCCATCTTTAATGGTAACTGGATTCTTATTGCCTTCAAAATCCAACCCAAACATGTATCCAATCTTAGCTTCCCGTTTCCTTGAGGATCTATTTAGAATGAATGTTTAATATTTAAGAATGATGCACATGGATGTTTGGATATTAAAGCAATAGACTAAGGCAAAGAGTTCTAGTTCCCTATCCCTACATCCACGTCTTTCCTTCCCCCTTAGTAACAGAGCCCCGATTTTATTTAGGATGGCAAGACAGCCAGCCTAAAAGTCACATTTCCCAGGACCTCTAGCAGCTAGGTATGGTCACATGTCCAAGTTCTGGCCAGTGAGACAAAGCGGAAGAACTGTTGGAGACTTCTGGGTATCCTGCTTCAAGGGAACTGTCTCAGCAGGACAGTTAGGCCTTCTGTCTTTCCTCTTATTTCTGGCCTGCATCACGGGTATGATGCCTTGCCTCCCAACAATGATCCTAGATTATGAGGTGATCTTGAGAATGAAAATGTTGGACTATAAGAGTGGGACAGAAAGATACAAGGTCTCTCTATGTTTCTGATGTTTGTGGAGCCTAGCCGCCTACTTCCAGATTTCACGTACATGAGAGAAAAGTAAAATCCTCACTTATTGAATCTTCTGTTTTTGGGGTTTTACTGTTATATGCAGCCTAACCTAATTCCAGCTGATATAGTCAATGTTTCAAGGACAAACATTTAAAGGAGACAGTGTCTTGGTAATGAAAGAGTGCAGGACAAACAGCAGAGTGATTTCAACCCAAGAATGACCGTCACCTAAAGAGTGACTTTTATTGCAAACTTTTTCAATAACCCTGGGAGGTGACTCAATTATATTATCCTCCTCTTTCAGTTGAGATAATCCAGGCAATTAAAGTTTAAAGGACCACTTCTAGGATTAGGACACTATACAGCAGAAAGGTGACCAAAATTCAGAGTACATTTGCCTATATATGTGGTTCCTATAATCACCCAATAAAAACACCAAAAATATGAGAAGGCCATAACAGGACTAGTCAACCCTTCCCTCCTACAGGATTAGGATGAATTTAGATGATTTACCACCTTTTGGATAAGCTATTTTCTATGAGGGCTTGGCAGGCAAGTCCCTTTATGGATCATAAAAAGAGAAAAGTGGATGGCCCTGGAGTCATTTTAGTCTTCTTACCTTCTTCCTGAGAAGCTCTGGCAACACTTCTGTTCAACACGTAATCTGGATCTCAATGTGAGAGTCTGAGAGAAAGGGTGTGGATCAACTCTACTGTAGGTTTTAAACCTTTCCTTTCTTTTTTAAAATTTATTTTATTGAAGTATAGTTGATTTACTATGTTGTGTTAGTTTCTGGTGTACAGCAAAGTGATTCAGTTTTACATATATATATTCTTTTTCATATTCTTTTCCATTATGGTTTATTAAAGAATATTGAATATAGTTTCCTGTGCTATACAGGACCTTGTTGTTTATCCATTGTATATATAATAGCTCGCATCGGCTAATCCCAAACTCCCAATCCACCCCTCCCCCACCCCTCCCCTTGACACCCACAAGTCTGTTCTCTATGCCTGTGAGTCTCTTTCTGTTTCATAGATAAGTTTGTTTGTGTCACATTTTAGATTCCATATATAAGTGATATTGTATTTGTCTTTCTCTTTCTGACTTACTTCACTTAGTATGATAATCTCTAGGTCCGTCCACGTTGCTGTAAATGGCATTATTTCATTCTTTTTTGTGGCTGAGTAATATTCCATTGCATATATATACCACATCTTCTTTATCTATTAGTCTGTCAATGGATATTTAGGTTGTTTCCATGTCTTGGCTATTGTAAATAGTGCTGCTATGAACACTGGGGTACATATATCTTTTCAAACTATAGTTTTGTCCAGATATATGCCCAGGAGTGGGATTGCTGAATCAGATTTTAACCCTTTTCTAACAGAGCTTTTTATTCATTTCCCCTGTATCTGGCTAAGCTAAGGATCATATATGAAAAGACTTTGCTTTAAAAATTAAGGGTGAGGGCTTCCCTGGTGGCTCAGTGGTTGAGAGTCCGCCTGCCGATGCAGGGGACACGGGTTTGTGCCCCGGTCCGGGAAGATCCCACATGCCGCGGAGCAGCTAGGCCCGTGAGCCAGGGCTGTGGAGCCTGTCCTCCGCAACAGGAGAGGCCACAACAGTGAGAGGCCCGCGTACCACAAAAAAAAAAAATAATAAAAATTAAGGGTGAGTATAACTAGGTCAACTGAGGGTTCTTAAAATTGAAATCAGAAAACCAAAATTAGGTTGATGCTTCCATGGCTATGACAAAGATAGAATGCATTTTTCAGATGCAGGCAAAGGCAGCTTTTACAGTCTGGCTCATCCACTGGCTGGATACAAGGATTCAGCATCCCCTGCTGATTTAGAAGGTTTGAAATGTTCAATTTTGCATATTTTAGAATACATTTGGACATTGCAAATCCTAAAGGAATAGTGAATAGTAGAAAACATCAAACCAACAAATGCTGCTTTTGGACATCAACAAGTCATTTGATCATAAACTTCCTGTTAGAAACCAGCTTGCTGCCACTTCACAGAGGGTTCAGGCTTCTTTCCAGCAACTCCAAAGAGAAACCTTCCACAAGCAGATCAGAGAAGCCCAGGAAAGGATCTAACATTCTAGGAACAATGGATTGTTGATGATTCTAGTGTCAGGTTTTCTGATCCTACTGGGGAATCTTATTCAGACTGTTGGCACATTCTTCAGAGGGGTCAGAAAACACCTGACCCATAACTCTGAGTTGAGGGCAGCGATGTCTCCATGAAAAAGCTTTTTGGAGAACAAAATCTTTGGGGCCATTAAACTGATTTAAAAGCACAGTCTTCAACAGTCAACTCATTAGTAATAAGAGATTCTGCATCAGTCTTATTCAAGCTCTGAGCTTCCCACCCATCAGTCTACTCTTGGTTACCTAATTGCACTTTGCATGCTTCAGACCCCATGCATTTACCCACACTGGTCCCTTTGCCTGTGACATCTTGCACTCACCCTTTCTTTACCTGACTACTGCCCACTCAGCAGGTAACTCCCTGCTTCGGGAGTCACTTCCTTCAGAAGTTTTCTTCAGCCACCTCAGGACCAGGGCAATGAACCTCCTCTGAGCTCCCTACACCCCAGGCATACCTGCATCATAGCATTTATCACACTGTATTATAATTTTCAGATCATTTGAAGGCAGGTTCTATTGTCGTTGGGGCTTTTTTCTGTGTTGTCAGAGTGCCTAGCACAGTGCCAGGCCTATAATAGGCCTTCAAAAACTGTCAAGTAGGGCTTCCCTGGTGGTGCAGTGGTTGAGAGTCCGCCTGCCGATGCAGGGGACACGGGTTCGTGCCCCGGTTCGGGAAGATCGCACATGCCATGGAGTGGCTGGGCCTGTGGGCCATGGCCGCTGAGACTGCGCGTCCGGAGCCTGTGCTCCGCAACAGGAGAGGCCACAAGAGTGAGAGGCCCGTGTACTGCAAAAAAAAAAAAAAAAAACCTGTCAAGTAAATGAACTAACTGATGCCCAGTGGTAAGAGCACAGTACAGCATAGTATGACCAACATATGGGGAGTAGCATCAGAACACCTGCTTCCAAAGCATGGCCCCAACACTTATTCAGCAGATTAAAGTCTCTTGGACTCGGTTGCACCATCTGTAAAAGGAGAATTATAATCGCTATTCCATTCAATGGTTGAAGGATTAAATAAGATAATACAGATAAAAACACTTTGCTAGATTTCTAGTAGCCACTTACAAGATGTTATTTAAATGCTATTTGAGCATTTGTATTAACATTAATATACAATTTGTCCCTTCTGCTTTGAAAAAGGAATGATAGCATCATAGATAAGAGGAGATGCATACTTCTTATACTAAACTTGGCTCAGTCTAAAAGAAATGATTCTTCAGCTACTGCACTTTGTTATTGGCTGGGATCCCTACCCCATCCTACTGGCTGCCCATGTGAATGTTTTTTACCCATAACTACAATCCCCAAAGGATGGGCAGTCTCAGATTCCACATTTGTAAAATAGGGAGTCAAACTAGACTGTCACTCATCTGTGTTTGATTTATGAACTGTGCACTTCAAGGTTCCTCCGGGCTAATTTCTTATGTGTCCTCTGCTTTATCCCCAGAACCTAGAACAGTGTCTGGAATATAGCAGGCCCTCAAGAAATATTGCTTGAGTTCATACCTGCATGAATAGATGAATTAATGATGCTTAGAATAAGCGAATGAACATATTTTTCATGAATGTCTTCCATGAATATTTTATGCCACTCTGGACTAAATAATTTGCTGAGTAGACTTGATTTTTTTAAATTACACAAGATATTCAACGCTTTATTATAAAATAGGCTTTGTGTTAGAGGATTTTGCCCAACTGTAGGCTAATGGAAGTGCTCTGAGCATGTTTAAGGTGGGCTGGGCTAAGCTGTGATGTGCGGTAGGTTAGAGGTATTAAATGCATTTGTGATTTAGGATATTTTCAATTTATGATGGGATTATCAGAACATAACCCCATCATAAGTCAAGGAAGATCTATACTACAATCCACATTACATTTAGAGGCTATCACCTTATAAAAATTCCTTTTAGAGGAGCCAGATTACCACCCTTTAATCCTAAAAAAGACCTCTTGAAAGGCAGAATGTAACTGTCAATAGAAAAATAGAGATAATGGTTCATAATTTGCTGAGTATAATTTAAATAAGAATCTTCATAGTAATAGCTCTTTAAAAGCAGCAGCAGCTGTTCCAATTGTTCTGCTAAGCTGAGGACAAAATGGTGGTCAGGCTAATAAACCCAAAGGAATGTTGAGGGTCTTCTCAGCCGTGGACACCACTGCTGTTGCCAAATTGCAGAAGTGAGCGAATACCAGTCCCCTTGGCCTCATCTAACCACTTCCACAGAAGACCCAACTGCCTACAACCTGTGCATGGTATAGAGTTTATGACAGTGAAGCAGTCGTGGACCACCAGACACTAATTGCTTCTAAAAGACAATTCAATGGGTTTCTTCTGTGCTCATGTGTTGCCTGATCCCTAAAACATCCCAGATTTGAGAAAAAAAGAAGCAGCCCAAGCCTCCCACAGAAGGCAGGAGATACAGGAGGCCGGACTTCCAGTGCCTTCCCTTCCCCTGGGGTAGGAGGAAATTTTGACCTCCAGGGAGAAAGTGGTCTCTGCTTCTAATTCCCAGGGCGTTCTGCCATCTCAGCCTTGCCATTTAACAGTCTTTTCTCGTTCGTGTTTGTCACTTCCCAAGAAGTGAGTTTGAATATAACTGAATAATGCTGCACAATGTAAGTTTCCTCAGTCTTATATAGAAGAGGTAGGAGCTCTGTATCCAAGAGGCAAATGAGTGCAGCACTGGGCCTCCGCTGTGTACCCAACCTCATAGCAGACTCTGCATCCACTTCCTCCTCACCCAGAAGGGGCAGGAGCTGTATTTGTGTGCTGAGTGATTGTGTTGGAGGAACAAAGTATTTTCAGGCACAATGCTTGGATGAAAGAATATAGAAACCCAAGTCCAAAGTCGTTACCTCTGTTGGCTCCTCTTCCTCTGTTAAAACCTTGTAAATGGCATTCATGCAGTCTGAGTCATGAACTTACTGCTGTGTACCAATTCATTTCACTGAATGAGTCCTAGTCACTTACATTTTGAAGGGTGTAGTCAAGGCGTTAGAGCTGACTAATGAAGCTTTCCAACATGCACACCATTTACTGTAAGACATGCTAGACCCACACAGTTAAATTACATGTCATTTAATCTCCCAAAGAAGCAGAGAGCTTGAATAGGTGGGATTCAGCTCTGAATCAGTCACTTAAAGGTTTACCCTGTAATCTTGGTATTTAGTTAACATTCAGGAAAGAGCATAACCATGCAAGTCATTCAGGGCTGCCCAGTAGGTTGGAAACTATAGGTGTGAACACAGAGTATATTATTTTCACAACCTTAACTGAAATTGTTTACATTTTGGCAATATGGTGACCACTGTGAATACATAAAATGTCTCATCTAATGGCTTCTCAGCTACCAAGAATGTAAGCAAAACTCGACCTTCATTTCTAAAATGCCTCAAAGTCATGCTCTACGAATGAAATTCAACCTCACCTAAGTGCAAAGCCATGGAATCGCCACTGTGGGGCACCCAAGGTTGGGTCCATCATGGTCCCTTCCCTCTAGGAGTCCGCATCCAAGTGGGAGATGAACATCCTACGAGGCATAATGGAGTAAGTGCCTATTGAAGAAACGAGCTCCTTCCGTGGAAGGCGGGAGGAAGGAGACCATAATTCTGACCCGCAGATCAGGGAAGGTGACAGAAGGAAAGTGGATCTACAGGATGAAGGGGATTTCAGTTGGAGGAGAATGAGAAGGATGGCATTCCAGAAAGGGGGAATAACAGGACCGATGCCATGGAGGCAGGAAACCTTTACAAACGCTGAAGCTATACAGTTATGTCTACTCCTAAATCCCACTACGTGTCCTGCCTACACTATGCTCAAAGCATAGAGGTCTCGAAAAAAAAAGAAGCCTAATATTGCCTCTCCTTCTGTACTCTAAAGATACCTGAAGACTCCCAAGCACCCTTTTCACAGTCATGGTCAGAAGGAACTAAACAGTATCTTTATTATTCCATACCCAGACCATGACAATAGCTCTTTATTGATCTCCTGGCCATGGGTTCTGTTTCTGATCCATTTTGCGCACTGAAGCCTTATGAATCTTCCTAAAAGATGCATTTCTTCAGGTAAGAAGAACTCATGGAGTAGAAGAACTTACAGTCCTCTTCCAGGGCATCCTAATGTTCAAAAGGTAAAGCCCAGGGCTCCCTGGTGGCACAGTGGTTGAGAGTCCGCCTGCCGATGCAGGGGACACAGGTTCGTGCCCTGGTCCGGGAAGATCCCACATGCTGCGGAGCGGCTGGGCCCGTGAGCCATGGCCGCTGAGCCTGTGCTCCGCAACGGGAGAGGCCACAATAGTGAGAGGCCTGTGTACCACACACACACAAAAAAAATAAAAATAAAGTCTTAATAAGATTTTAACTCAGGAATTCCCTGGCAGTACATTGGTTAGGACTCTGCCCTTTCACTGCTGAGGGCCCATGTTCAGTCCCTGGTTGGGGAAATAAGATTCCACAAGCCACGTGGTATGGCCAAAAAAAAAAAAAACACCTCACATAATATTTGGTCTAGTGAACCTCCTCATGACTATTTAAAATGATCGTTTATTTATTTGCTCAACAAACATTGACTGTGCCCACACTGTGCCAGGCACTGTTCCAAGTCCATGGGGATACACTGGTAAACATGACAGAAGTGGCCCTACAGAGTTTAGTAAGAACTAAAATGGTAATATTAAAATGAAGTGGGAGGCTTCCCTGGTGGCGCAGTGGTTAAGAATCCACCTGCCAATGCAGGGGACACGGGTTCGAGCCCTGGTGCACACAGCAATGAAGACCCAACACAGCCAAAAATAAATAAATAAATAAATTTTTTAAAGAAATGAAGTGATATGTAATAGGGAAGAACCTTTGTATTCTATTACAAGTTAATCACTAAAGGGATGTTTTCTGTAAGTTTAAATTATACATAATGGCCCATCTCTGGGAACCCTGCCTCCCAGGTAATGAGCGTTAAGCTAAAATACCTTTGTTCAGCTCACAGGAAACATCCCGACCAGAACCCACCACGGAATGGCTGCAAGAAGGAAAAAATGAACACATCCCCTCCAGAGTCTGGCTGGAACCAGGACTTTACCCCCTCCCCTTTAGTGTAAAAGAAGCCTGAATTCTAACTTGGGGAAGGTGATTCTTCGGGACATTAGTCCATCATCTTCTTGGTCTTCGGGCTTCTGGGATAAAGTTGCTATTCCTTGCCCCAACACTTCATCTCTTGATTGATTGGCCTGTCGTGCAGTGAGCAGTACGGGCTAGGACTCGGTAACAGGCCAGAAGATGTATCTGATGTGCACTCACACACCCACACTCCAATTCAGCACAGCAGGGACTAGGTAACTAGATTAGCCAGCAAAAGACAGATGCTCCTTGATTTCACTGGCAGATTACCTGTCCCACATTTTACTTGCCCTTCTGAAGAGGGTGACACCTATAAACATTGCTAAAGTTTTAAATAGGGACAACTTGATATAGTTCCTAATTAATGTTCCTATTCTTTCTCTTACAACAAATTATTTTCAATTTTTTTCTGAGATGCTTTCCATTGCACCTTTAAACAAGAGTAATGCCTTCACAAGAATTTCAGCTTTACAGAAATTGAGTGCCTAAGATCTGCTTGGTTAACAATAACAGCAATCAACTTGAGCTAGCTTAATTGAAAGGGAAATTTTATTCTAATGTTACAGGGGTAGTTCCTTAAACCCAGGGGCACGAAGGCAGCCATGCTTCAGAACGGTCTAGAGCAAAGACCCAGGAAGCCATTGGGGACTTCTCCACTTCTCCTTATTTATCTTAGTACACCTGTCTCTTCTCTCTCTTCAGATGGTCTTTCTCTGGGTGATTTGCCTCTGCTTGAGTTTTCACCAACTCAGTTCAGGCCATAAAGAAAAATTTACTGCTGTCTCTGAATCCCAACACCAAATTTCTGGGAGTGAGACTCTAATTGGCTAAGCTTAGGTTTACCTTGTTCTAATCAACTGCAGCAGGGCTTGGTATCCATAGCACAAATATGGCTGCCAGGGTCCCGTCACTAGGAGAAGCATGGTGAGCTGGGAAGATCATCAGAAAGGTATCTGCAATACCAGGAAAATGCGACTCCACAGCCACATAGCACTGAGAAATTTCTTTCAAGATTCAGCACCTTACAAGTTACTCTGCTAGAAAGGAATAGAAAGAAAAGGAAGAATATGTTTAACAGTTAAACCCAACATCCCTTTCCATTTAAATTTTACATTACATGAGAGCAGTGGTTCTCAAACCTTGTGATCTCAAGGCCCCTTTACAATCTCAAAAGTTATAGATGACCCCAATAAGCTTTCCTTTATGTGGGTTATACCTATTGGTATTTACCATATAAACATTAAAACTGAAAAAATTTTAAATATTTATTTTAAAATAAAAATAAGCCCATTAAATGTTAACATAAATATGTATATGCAAGATAATTGCATTTTCCAAAACAAAACATTTTTCAGTGAGAAGAGTGGTATTGTTTTTATCTTTTTATAAATCTCCTTTAATGTCTAGCTTTATAGACTGCAAATATATTCTCACATCTCCTGCTTTCAATCTATTGTGATATCACACATCACATGCCCTCTGGAAAAATCCACTGTACACTCCTGAGAGAATGAAAAAAAAAAAAAAAAAAGAAACAAACAAAGTCTTAGTCTTATTATAAAAAGAAGTTTGATCACACATATCCCTGAAAATGTCTCAAGGACCTCCAGGGATCTCCAGACCATACCTTGAACTACTGCATTACAGATTACCTACCATTTGCATGTAAGTGAACATCTAAATTAAACAAAGCAATTTGGCTCATAGGAGTAATTTTTTCTACCTCCATATAAACTGACTCATCCAATAGGACTCCCTACAGTAATCATATTATCCTGACTAAGTTGATGAATCCACAAGTCAGTTGAATTTGACAAATTTCATTGATAAATAAATAGTAGGAAATGACAGTTACTGTAAAGAGCTTTGCAGAAGAGCAGCCCCAGAATTAAAACCTGAGTACTCTACATATTAGCTGTCTGATATCTGGCAAATTCTTCAAACCTCAGTGTCCCCATTTTTAAATAGGCATCATAACGATAGTTATTCTTGAGGTATGAAGACTGAATGAGATCGTAAAGTGCTTGACCTAATACACAACGAATTGTGAGTATTCAGTATATTAGCTGTTTTTTTATTATTTTTTGTTACTTGGCATATCTGTGCCCACAGCCATTAAAGATGAATCTTTCTTTATACTTGGAGAATTAGTCCTAAAAGTGAGGACTTACATCTTGTTTCCTAGATGTCTCTACACCACAGGAAAAAATGCTAAATAGCTACATCACGAAGATGGCTATTGGGCACACAGTCATTCTGGAGGAAATGAGGTTACCTTCCATCCACACAGCTGGCTTAGAAAGTGATGGGTCTCACTGAGATATTCTGGGAAATGCTTTCACATGGGCTGGGAAAAATAAAATATATTTGAAACTGGTTAGCATACTACTGGCTGTACTCCCAAACTTTTATTTTATACCTTGATTCAAATGATTTGTCTCTTGGAGCCTTACAGAAGTTTCTCTTTTGGTTAACAGAAAAAGGTGCGGGTTAGTGCTTTCTGGTTGGTTACTTGCAAATCCAATTCCATTCTATCTAAACGTCACCTTCTACAAATGAACCTATTTACAAAACAGAAATAGAGTCACAGATGTAGAAAACAAATTTATGGTTACCAAGGGGGAAGCAGGGGAGGGATAAATTGGGAGATTGGCATTGACATATACACACTACTATATATGAAATAGATGGCTAATAAGGACCTACTGTATAGCACAGGGAACGCTACCCAATACTCTGTAATGTCCTATATGGGAATAGAATCTAAAAAAGAGTGTATATGTGTATATGTATAACTGATTCACTTTGCTGTACAGCAGAAACTAACACAACGTTGTAAACCAACTATACCCCAATAAAAATTAATTTTAAGAAATAAATCAATAAAAGTCATCTTCATCTGTTCCAAATCGACAGAAAGTGAGGAAGAGGGGGGTTAACCATTTGCTTATGGGGTCATCACCACCCATATAAAATAAGTAGTTAAGGAAATGGGAGCCAGATCACTGCTCTCTGGCTTCCCCTAAGCTTTCTTCACCCTCATTTAATAACTTTTGTTGAAGACACAAACTTCCTAAGTTATTTAATTTTCTTTATCCAATGCCAGCATATTTTTATAAAATGAAACAGGAAAATATCTCCTTGGAGCACCTGCTGAGTGGCTAAAGACAACAGACGTTTTTTATGAGACAGTACATTTGCACAGGAAAGAAACGAAGAGAATAAGACATCATCCCACGTAGCCATGAATAAGTTTCCTCCAGGTCTTACTCCTACTCTCCTGCCAAACTACTGACCCAGAGTCTGGGACCCAATATGCCATAACATAGAGCCAGGAAATAACTCGGTTACTTGGCAAGTATAATTACTTGATTCGGAGAATATCCTTTTCTCCAGTTATCTTTTACACTAAAGCACTTTCCCATGAGATTCATAAGGAAACCTTTAGATTCCTCTTTACTCTAAAATCACCAAAAACAAACAACTAAAATCCAGCACCTTCGGTTTAATTTTAATGAGGGAAGGCAACAAAACATTAATCCAGGATGACATAAAGCAGAACAACATTTTTATAAAAAATTTTATCAGCAGCATAACAAAGCACACACTGATAAGTTATGAAGATTTCATGTTTGGATCAAATAATAAAATGTTTATTTATATGATTTTTTTAGCTTTTCTAAAGCTAAAAGCCTCACATTTTTGTTAGATGCTTTTCATAATTGAGAGTACACTTCTTCCAGCTTCTCCTGGGTTGGTGGTTTGGCAGGACATAGTGACAGTAGCACCTGTATAAAATTTTTTAGTGGTCACATAATACCATGTCTATCCCCTTGCTTCCTTACTTATGTAAGTGTATTGCCTCTTATAAAAGATATTTGTTATCTCAGGCCACCTAGCACATGCTTCAAGACAATACTTTGCTGTTTCATTGTATAAGAAAATACTGGTGGGAGTTCCCTTGCGGTCCAGTGGTTAGGACTCGGCATTTTCACTGCTGTGGCCCAGGTTCAATCCCTGGTCGGGGAACTAAGATCCCACAAGCCATGTGGTATGGCCAAAAAAAGAAAATAAAAAGGAAAATTAAATAACATGTATTTGATTTCTCAAAAATATTATTTACATATATTTTATTTCTTAATAAACATTATCATATATAGTAATATGATTTTAAAAATGGTAATCATTCCAAAAACTGGGGGGAGTTAATATTCAAGCTTGTATACAAGCTTGAATAAAAATAAAAATAAATGTCTCATATTAATAGAGAATAAAAATAAATGTCTCATATTAATAGAGAATGTGTTGGAGGAGAGGCTAATCAGGAAGTGTGATCCCTAAAAGCAAGGGGTACAATTGCCCACAAATCCTTGTCTCCTGGGCAAGTTTAACCATGGAAAATACCAGGGCTCTACTCATTTCATATCTCGTAAAATACAGGAGAAGACTGGGAGCCTTAGCACTTAAGGATTCATTGCTGAGCAGAGCCATTAAGGATTTCAGCATTTTCTTTAGCTGTGTCACAGCAATAGTATTAACTCTAATGTTCCATGTGGACCTGAGTACTCACCAGTCAAATGAAATTATAGATCAAAGCATTAGAAATTTTGCAGAATGATATTAAATAGTATGCAGAAAGCTAGAATGGGACTTTTTTTAATGCACATTTATTTTTGCCCCCAAAATAAAGACAAGGAGAATCTTTCCAAGATCATGCCCTAAAGTAATCTAAAGTAATTCTGAAGAATAAGTAATTCTGAGAATTCTGAAGGATAAAGTTTAGGAGTGAGCAAAATAAAGAGTTTTTCATTTTTCCATGGAAATAGAAAAAAATCACTCAAAAAAGATTCTTGAAATCTTTCCATTATTCTAAAGCTCCTTGTTTGTGGAAACTATCCAATTTTCCAAAGAAAACATTATCCTTAGATCTTTGTACTAGAGCATATTTATTGTTATGATTTAAAAGTTACTGTACTTTTATTATTACTATTAACTATCTTTTTTAACACTGGAATCATTTCTGATGCCAAAGAAAATATGTTTTATCAGCAGGTTTACCATATTAATTTAATAAAACAAATAAGAAATCAAGCCATAAGATCATTAGGCAAGAACAGACAACAAGTTTCCATTTCTAGTAATGGCTGAGTAGCTCATATTAGACCAATCCTCTCAAAGTGACAATTATAAACTCTGGACAAAACACACAAAAAAACAATCTCTGAAGCCATTTGAGAGCAGCCAAAAGCAGGCAAAAAACTGGTGGCCAACATTTAGAGGAAATGCTTGGCACTTGGATAATTGCCCATTTTTCATGTCCTTTTGCCTGAGGGCAGTCCACAATTCATGTCACTAGAAAGTGACTAAAACTTGAATAGAAACCTCACTGGCTCAGTAATCAGAAGACAACATTCAGGGCAATAGCAGCTGGAAAGTGAAGGGGAAAATACTGGAAAGAAGAGAGCCACAGAGGGGAAGCCCCAAATTCTACATATAAACTCTGGCCAAATCTTTGGCCAACCCTAAACTAAGCATATGTTGTGCCAATACCAAGAAGCCCAGCTAAGGCTAAAAGAACTAAACAGAAATTTCAATTGCTACATAACACAAGGGAATTTAGAATTTGAGATAGGCCATGTTAATTGCCTGCTAAAACAAAGCAATACTCTTCAGAGTAACATAAGAGAATCCAGGGTCTCTACAATATACTATTCACAATATGCATGATATAATCTAAAATTACTAGACATAAGGAGAGACAAGAAAATATGACTCATATACAAGAGAAATGACAGTCAAGGGAGACCAACTCTAAGATGATTTAAATATTAGAAATAACAAATAGGGTTTTAAAAGAGCCATTACAATTATGCTCAAATATATGAAGTTTCAAATATACTCATAATGAATGAACAGACTGAAAATCACCAGAGAGAAATGGAAATTATAAAAGAATCAAATGGAAATACTGGAATTAAAAATATATAATACCTGAAATAAAAAATTCATTGGATGGGCATAGCAGTGGATTGGAAATAACGAAAGAGTCAGTCAATGTGAAGTTATATCAAGAGAATTATCCGATTGAAGAACAGAGAGAAAAAATTTGAAAAAAATAAAGCTTCAGAGACTTGTGAGAAAATAGGAAATAGTAGTACATAATAATATAACATGTAATTATAGTCACAGATGAGAAAAAATAGAGAGAAGGGCCAAAAAAAAAACTTTTGAAAAAAAGGATGCAAAAAATTTCCTAATTTGGTAAAGAATATACATTTACAGATTCAAGAATCTCAGTGAACCCCAAGCAGAATAAATAAAAACTATACCTATGTACATCTTAGTCAAAATGCTAGAACCCAAAGATCAAAAGAAAATCTTGAAAGCATCAGAGAAAAACAACACAAAATTATATACAGGGAAATAATGTTACAGACCATAGCTGATTTCTCATTGGGGGAAAAAGAAAAAAAAAAAGGAACAATATCTTTAAACTGAAGAGGGAAAGAAAGAAAGGGGGGAGGGAGGGAAGGAAGGAGGGAAGGCAGGCAGGCAGGAAGGAAGGAAGGAAGGAAGGGTGGAGGGAGGGAGGGAGGAAGGGAGGACTAGGATTCTTTATCCAGTGAAAATCCTGTTTCAAACTGAAGGAAAAGTAAAGGCATTTTTATATAAATGAAAACTAAGAATGTTTGTTGTCAGCACTTACAAGAAATACTTAAGTTCTTCAGGCTGAAGAGAAATGATAACAGGTAGAAACCTGGATCTCCCAAAAGAATCTTCAAAAATGATAAACAGGGCTTCCCTGGTGGCGCAGTGGTTGGGAGTCCGCCTGCCGATGCAGGGGACACGGGCTCGTGCCCCGGTCCGGGAAGATCCCACATGCCGCGGAGCGGCTGGGCCCGTGAGCCATGGCCTCTGAGCCTGCGCATCCGGAGCCTGTGCTCCGCAACGGGAGAGGCCACAACAGTGAGAGGCCCGCGTACCACAAAAAAAAAAAAAAAAGATAAATATGTGGGTAAATATAAAAAACAATCTTTCTGCTCTTTTCCTTAAAATACATCTTACTGTTTAAGGTAAAAATTATAGCATTGTATTGTGGGGTTTATTTCACATGGTTATGTGATATGTATGACACCTGGAAGCATAAAGGAAGTAAGTGCAGATAATCAGGCCAAGTGGAAATTTCCTGACAGCCTTTTCTTTTTTTCAAAGTACAACTTACATTCAGTAAAGTGCACAAATCTAAGTGTAGAGTTGGATGATTTTTTTTATTTTATTGAAGTATAGTTGATTTACAATGTTGTGTGCATTTCTACTGTAGCAGATGGATGAATTTTTACATATGCATTCACCCAGGTAACCACCACCAAGATCAAGATTTGTTTTTTTTTTTTTTTTTTTTTTTTTTTTGCTTTATCACAAATTTAATCAGTTATATGTATACATATGTTCCCATATCCCCTCCCTTTTGCGTCTCCCTCCCACCCTCCCTATCCCACCCCTCCAGGCGGTCACAAAGCACCGAGCTGCAAGATCAAGATTTGAAACATTCCGGCTCCCCCAGAAGTTCCCCTCACGGCCCCTCCCATTTGATGCCACTCTTCTCGCCTCTATCACCCCAGAAGAGCTGAACCTGTCCTGACAACCATTTCTCGCCCATGTTTACTTTTCTTGCCTCTTAGTCCTCTATCCTCCACTTGTGATCTTTAAGGCTGTATTGATTGGCACCCCTGTCAAAGGCTCATTCGAGGGAGATGTGTATCTATTCCTCAACGCTAGAAGAATAGACAAATTCATTTCTGAAACAGGAGGCATGAGGCTGAAAAAGACAAAAGGGCATGGAAAGAGGAGAGGAAGGAGGATATTTACTTGAACATGCCGACCTAGCAACTCCGTGGAATGAAAACAAACACTTCTTTTCCATGAAAACTCCACTTTCCCTCACAAGCCTGTAAACAGCCGCAGAGACTGCCTAGGATGATCTCGAAGGAGTTCCCGTTCCAATTTTCTCTGATTTTACAGCCTCTGCAAGTAGGCTTCAGAGTTCTTCCCCAGAGCAGTTCCAGCAGGGCTGAGTGCCCAAGGCAGCCAAAAGCACCCTGGCTTCAAGTCCCAAAACTTGTTAATGATGATGCTGTTGGCCTTGAGTGCAGGCTTGCTGATTAGGAGGCGGTAGGTAGGGAATGCAGCAAACTCTGAAGATAAGTGAATTCATTACAGCAGGGTGTGCGGTGATGCTCACATCAAAAGCCAGCATCACATTTGGTAGCACAGGGAGATCAGCTCCGTGCTCTGTGACCACCTAGAGGGGTGGGATAGCGAGGGCTGGAGGGAGACGCAAGAGGGAGGGGATAAGGGGATATATGTATACGTATAGCTGATTCACTTTGTTATAAAGCAGAAACTAACACAACACTGTAAAGCAGTTATACTCCAATAAAGATGGTTAAAAAAAAAAAAAAAGACATGCATAGCATATACACTACCAAATGTAAAATAGATAGCTAGTGGGAAGCAGCCACATAGCACAGGGAGATCAGGTGAGTGCTTTGTGACTACCTAGAGGGGTGGGATAGGGAGGGTGGGAGGAAGACACAGGAGGGAGGGGATATGGGGAAATATGTATACATACAGCCGATGCACTTTGTTATACAGCAGAAACTAACACAAAAGTGTAAAGCAATTATACTCCAATAAAGATGTAAAAAAAAAAAAAGCCAACAGCATGAACGGGTCTTTGATCTCTAGCTCAGTACCCTTTCAAGTTGTTCCGTTTCTCCTGCCCAGAAAGTTCTTACTTCTTTTCCCCTTGGTTTCTGGGGAGAATTCTAATAAGAGTGACCTCCAGCCCCATGTACCCACACAGTGCTGAGCACATAAGGGGTTGGAACACCAGCCTGAATTCACAGCCAGCTCCCTGCATGGCAGCATGGCCAAAGCCTCCAGTCCCCAGCCACACAAAATAAGAGCACAGCTTTCCTTTTACGAGCAGCTCATGCACCAGGAGACCTGTACAAGATTGCTCTCAGCAGCATTGCTGATATGAGCCTAAACTAGAAAGAGCTCAAATAGCCAGCAACAACAAAATGATTACATTGTTATGTGTCCTAACAACGGAATACTATACAGCCAGGAAAACGGCCAAACCACAGCTCCGGGGAATCACATGGACACCTCTCACAGACATAATATTGGGTGAAAGAAACCAGCAGGACAATAATAATACTGTATAATCCCATTTATATAAATTGTAAAGCATGCAAGACTAGATTATAGTGTTTCTAAATGAATAGTTAGGTGGCAAAAGCATAAAGAGAAGCAAGGAAACAATTGGCATTGAAACCAGGGAGGCTGAGAAACCCATAATTCAAAAAGAGTCATGTACCAAAATGTTCATTGCAGCCGTATTTACAATAGCCAGGACATGGAAGCAACCTAAGTGTCCATCAACAGATGAATGGATAAAGAAGATGTGGCACATATATACAATGGAATATTACTCAGCCATAAAAAGAAACGAAATTGAGCTATTTGTAATGAGGTGGATGGACCTAGAGTCTGTCATACAGAGTGAAGTAAGTCAGAAAAAGAAAGACAAATACCGTATGCTAACACATATATATGGAATTTAAGGGAAAAAATGTCATGAAGAACCTAGGGGTAAGACAGGAATAAAGACGCAGACCTACTAGAGAATGGACTTGAGGATATGGGGAGGGGGAAGGGTAAGCTGTGACAAAGCGAGAGAGTGGCATGGACATATATACACTACCAAACGTAAGGTAGATAGATAGTGGGAAGCAGCCACATAGCACAGGGAGATCAGCTTGGTGCTTTGTGACCACCTACAGGGGTGGGATAGGGAGGGTGGGAGGGAGGAAGACGCAAGAGGGAAGAGATATGGGGATATATGTATACGTATAGCTGATTCACTTTGTTATAAAGCAGAAACTAACACACCATTGTAAAGCAATTATACTCCAATAAAGATGTAAAAAAAAAAAAAAAACAGGGAGGGATGGGGATTCCCTGGTGGCCCAGTGGTTAGGACTCTGAACCTTCACTGCCGAGGGCCCAGGTTCCATCTCTGGTCGGAAAACTAAGATCCCACAAGCCGGGTGGAAAAAAAAAAAAAAAATCCCAGCTCCTGCTGGCTGTTAAAAAAGAGAAAACAGGGAAGAGGGAGGAGTGTGGCTGAGCAGGGGGGCTGTGTTTCTGGGAGCTGGGAAAGGTCTACTTCTTGATTCAGGTGATGGTTACCTAGGCGTTCCCTTCTTTATGTTGTACTTTTTTTTTTCTCTCTGATCTTTTCAGTAACTGTATCACACAGTTTTAACAAAAGGGTTTCATATAGAAAAGCAAAGCCTGAGAAATGTAAGACTAGCTACAGGAACTGGAGTTTCAAAAAAAAGAAAAGAAATTCTGCTCAGCTTCTGCGATGCCTAATAAAGCTGCAAATCTAGCCCAAACCCGCAGGCTGTCAGATGCACCAAGTGTGAGCACAATGCAGGCGGTGGAGATGGATCCTTGGGTGAAAGTTTCACAGAAAAGAAATCTGTCCTTGGCCGCCCACCCTTCACCGGTGCAGCACCAGCCCCGGGTGCTCAGTGGCTCAGAGGGGCTGGGAGAGGTCCGCCCTTCACAGAGAAGCTGCCTGGCCCTGCTGCCTTTCACCTCTGCTGATGCCAGAAATCCTGGCGGAACAACAGTCTCCTTGGTGCCCCAAGAGGAGGCTGCAGTATTGCCTAGAGATAAATCCCTTCAGCGTCTGTGCTTCCCGTGGGGAAAGTGTTGCTTTCAGAGCCTCCGGGCCCTGCAGGGCAGAACACGCCCCTCCCCTGCCCCATGCCCAGCGTGTGACAGCGGGGGTTCTTCCCAATTATCCTCAGGCTCCAGCTACGGTGTATACTTTCCATCGGATGGGATCATCCGGCTGAGCTTTGTGGCATCACAGACAAAATGAATCAGGTGTGTTTGCTGGCAATCTGTATATCTTCTCTGGAGAAATGTCTATTTAATGTCTTCTGCTCATTATTGGATTGGATTGGGTTGTTTGTTTTTTGATATTGAGCTGCAAGAGCTGCTTGTATATTTTGGAGGTTAATCCTTTGTCAGTTGCTTCGTTGGCAAATATTTTCTCCCATTCTGAGGGTTGTCTTTTCGTCTTGTTTATGGTTTCCTTTGCTGTGCAAAAGCTTTTAAGTTTCATTAGGTCCCCACACATGAAAGGATGCTCAACATCACTAATCATTAGAGAAATGCAAATCAAAACTACAATGAGGTATCACCTCACACCGGTCAGAATGGCCATCATCAAAAAATCTACAAACAATAAATACTTGGAGAGGGTGTGGAGAAAGGGGAACCCTCTTGCACTGTTGGTGGTGGGAACAGATACAGCCACTATGGAGAACAGTATGGAGGTTCCTTAAAAAACTAAAAATAGAACTACCATATGACCCAGCAATCCCACTACTGGGCATATAACCTGAGAAAACCATAATTCAAAAGGAGTCATGGACCACAATGTTCATTGCAGCACTATTTACAATAGCCCGGAGATGGAAGCAACCTAAGTGTCCATCGACAGATGAATGGATAAAGAAGATGTGGCACATATATACAACGGAATATTACTCAGCCATAAAAAGAAACAAAATTGAGTTATTTGTAGTGAGATGGATGGACCTAGAGTCTGTCATACAGAGTGAAGTAAGTCAGAAAGAGAAAAACAAATACCATATGCTAATGCATATATATGGAATTAAAAAAAAAAACTGGTTCTGAAGATCCTAGGGGCAGGACAGGAATAAAGACACAGACATAGAGAATGGACTTGAGGACACGGGGAGGGGGAAGGGTAAGCTGGGACAAAGTGAGAGAGTGGCATGGACATATACACACTACCAAATATAAAACTGATAGCTAGTGGGAAGCAGCTGCATAGCACAGGGAGATCAGCTCGGTGCTTTGTGACCACCTAGAGGGGTGGGATAGGGAGGGTGGGAGGGAGACGCAAGAGGGAAGAGATATGGGGATATATGTATATGTATAGCTGATTCACTTTGTTATAAAGCAGAAGCTAACACACCATTGTAAAGCAGTTATACTCCAATAAAGATGTTTAAAAAAAAAAAAAAAAAACGAACCAGATGAAGGGCGCTGATCCCAAGAGCTGGGTTCTATGGCCCCTGCACCCGACTGGCCCCAAGCGGCTTTGACTTTCTGGCAAAGATGGAAGAGTCAGGTGTGTCCTCACCACTAGGTCAGGGATGTCGTCAGGTTGTGTGGGTAGACTACCCCGCCCTCAGAGAAGCAAAAAAGTCCTTTCTGTTCTTTTTCATCCAGATTAGAGCCTCTGATCATGTTGTAACAGGAGAAGCAGAACGGGCTGTGATCCAGAGGGGGGCACGGTGTGCCATGGGTAAAGCCGGTCTGCGCATAGACACAAGTGGCAAAGGCACAGCTATCCCATTGCACTGTTAGCTCTGCGTCTCTCGTGGCACCTTCACCCCCTCCCCCTCTATCTCATGTTGTAATTATTTGTGGACTAACCACTTACCTTACCTACTCCATTACTGGGCTGCAGGCTCCAGAGGACACACCCCCATGTCTGGCACAGTGCCCTGTAGTCTCTAGTCCCTCTAAATGTTTACAGAATAGAAGAAAGAAAGTCAGCACACATTAATCTCGAAACTATGCCAGTTATTATAGGAGATGCTTAATGTATGCTTCTCACAAGCAGTCTCTGAGGTCAGTGTTATTATCACCAGGTTACAGACTGAGGCTCAGAACTGTTAGAGGACTTGCCCAAGGTTCCTCAGCCAGCCAGAATCAGAGCTAGAGATGAGTCTAAAGCTGTTGTTATGCCAGCTCCCTGCTCTTCTCTCGCCATGAATGAGTGAATGAATGGGGTGGATGTCTACAAGACACTTGAGTCCCCCAAGTGCTACTAATGCCGCTTCCCAGCAATACTCGCCTGAGGTTCCAGGGGCTTTTTTAATCCGTTGGCAGTTCCTATTGGGAGTGGAATTAACCCAAAGACAGCAGGAAAGTAGCCTTCACACTATTTTGTGAGCTGCTCTCTCTGCCTGCATCACTACCAGGGCTAAGGTGAATGTCACTGCATTACTTGTGTCTGCTCTGTCCTTAAGCATGACCATGCCCATGAGGGTTAAGCAGACTCCTGAACTCATCCAGGCCTGCTCCTTGGGATGTGTGCCCCATCACCTACCTGCCAACGCCTGCTCATCCTTCAAGACCCATGTCCTGCAGGAGAAGACAAGAAAATAGACCATGGGAATACAGTATAACAGGACGTTATGTTCATCTCGATGTGGTATAATTGAAGATCTGCAACGATGACGTAATATTGTCCGAAAAATAGAACCCAACTGTGATGAAGTCTCCAGATCTAACTGCCAGTTGACAGGAAGGCAAGTTTCAGAAGGACATGGTAAAACACTACAAGCGTGGAATCAGCCAAAACTAGATTATGGAAACAAAACAATTGAGCTGATTTCTTCAACAAATACATAAGGATGGGGGACAGTGATGGAAACTTAAAAGAAACTTAGGAAACATATCAATGAAATGCAACTACAGACCTAACTTTAAAAATGAAAACTTTCGGGCTTCCCTGGTGGCGCAGTGGTTGAGAGTCCGCCTGCCGATGCAGGGGATACGGGTTCGTGCCCCGGTCTGGGAAGATCCCACATGCCGCGGAGCGGCTGGGCCCGTGAGCCATGGCCGCTGAGCCTGCGCGTCCGGAGCCTGTGCTCTGCAACGGGAGTGGCCACAACAGTGAGAGGCCCGCGTACCGCAAAAAAAAAAAAAAAAAAAAAAAAAAAAAAAAAAATGAAAACTTTCAAAAGACATTTTTGAGATAACTGGAGAAAAAAATAAACATGAACCAGATATTAGATGACATTAGAGAATTATTGTTAATTTTGTTAAGTATGATAATAGTTTTGCACTGATTTTTTTCCAGAAGTCCTTATCTTTTAGAGATAGATCCTGAAGTATTAGTGAATGAAATGATACAAAGTCTAAGATTGCCTTAAATTTCTCTGCCAGGAAAAATAACTGTGGGGAGAGATGAAACCAAAATGGAAAATGCTGATAACTGCTGAAGCAGGGAGGGATCGTTGTTACACTCTTCTCTCTACTTGTATGTATGTTTGAAATTTTTCATGGTAAAGTGTTAGATTTTTTAACACACAGATGGCATGCTAAGTACACTGGTGGATAAAGGCTGAGGGCACCTGGGGAGCAGAGAGGAAGGGTTCTAAACCAGCCTGAGGAAGTTGGGGACAGCTGGACAAAGGAGACAGGCCCTCCATTCTTGAGCTCTTCTGGCACTTATCATGCTGCCTTCTCATGAGATACAACCAATTCACCTCTGGACAAAGAGATGCAACCAATTCATCTTTGAGACCCCTGGACACAGCAGAGTAAGGCAAACAGCAGGTGTTAAATAAAAGCTTTTGAATGATTTACTTATAACCCTCCAAAACCCTTTTGATGTTCCCATGAAAGCAGCAGTGGCAGCAAACACAATTACGTTGTGCTGGACCTGTAGGATACACAGAAGAGAAAACAGTCTCCACTCTCAAGGGAAGACAAGCCATTCACATAAAGAAATGACCTGCAGAAAGGAGCTCAATGTGCTAAGTGCTAAATGAATGGTATGAAATGCTGAACATGGCACCTCTGAGGATTTGTGTACAGAATGGCTCACTAAGTTAGGGAAAGGATCCAGACATGCGAGGATGAGGGCCATCAGTAGTGGCAGTGGTGGGAATATGAAGGAAGGAAGGGGTGGTTCTGGAAGAACTGATCCCACTGTGAGGAATTGCGTAGACCAGAAGAGTGGTGGCCCCCAGGACACTTCCCCAGACCATCAAAGCTCACGTGGATCCTTTCATCATCATCACTGCCAGGGGCATAGTGAAGGAGGCGCTGAAGGGATCACGTATTCACAGACAAAAGAGAGCCCTGTAAAGACTTTAGTTTTTGCCAATGCAAGGTGTGCAGAGAGCGGGGAGCAAGGGTGAAAATGCATCATTATATGTTCCCTGGGTAATTGTACCCTCTCCCTCCTCCTCTACAGTGGGATCAGAATCCCCCAAATTCCCTTCCCCTCTGAATATCTCAAGAAAACCAAATGGAAAGATTCCATCTGAATATGCCTTAGGTTTTCTCTGCATGATCAGGACACGCCTCGCCAAGACTGAGAAGTGGCCCCTAGCCTGCCCTTCCTCATGGCTGGGAGAAGCCACTCCAGGCTGATCGCCAGTGCCTTTCTGCTCTATCTTTAGAAGCTTCAAGGGAGCAGCTTTCCCAAAGCTGAGCTCCCTAATGCTTTGACACAACCTGGAAATGAGCAGGGAAACCTCAGGAATTACTCACCAACCCAGCAGGAATGTAGGCCCAAAGATAAAATTAAGTCGATTCATAGAAAATTTTAAAAGGTCCTATCTCTCGCACATCTGAGTCTGTGGGCCGAGATTTATGATCCCCACCTAAGGAATAGACCCTTTTCAAGTCAACTTAAACAGAAAGGGGGGTTTACTGGAAGAACACACGGAAATCTAGAGCTATAAATTGGGCAGGGCCAGGCTTCAAAAGAGATTAAAACCAGGTCCAGAAGCCATCAGGAACCAAAACATCATCTCCGTGTCTCTCTCTCCCCACCTCTCTTTCACTGTACTTCCATCTCTTCTCTCTCACTCTTTTTTTAAAATTTTATTGGACTAGAGTTGATTTACAATGCTGTGTTAGTTTCAGGTGTACAGCAAAGTGATTCAGTTATACGTATATACATATATTCAGTCTTTTTCAGATCCTTTTCTCATATAGGTTATCACAGAATATTGAGTAGAGTTCCCTGTGCTATACAGTAGGTCCTCATTGGTTATCTATTTTATATACAGTACTGGGTGTATGTCAATCCCAACTCTCGTCTCTTGTTCTCTAAATACTAACTTCCCCTATTGACTTGCACATACATGGGCCAAACATGGCTGCCCAAGTCTGACTTGTTGCTGTTGTTGTTTTTCCAAAAGCAAACAAACAAACAATTTTATAGTGACTACGATAATATTGTTTCACATTTTGCAAATCCCTTTAATGGTTTGCTTAATAGAAGATAGCTGAATTACTACTTCTGCATTCAATCTGTTGTGTTAGTTTGTTTTGTTTGAAGTATATGAAGAAAATTCAGCCTCACAGAGACATATAGCTAAAAAAGAGTGGAGTATTTTAACGGACTTCTCAAATGATTGTGGATAACCTTTGATAACTATACCAAAACTCAACAAGTAGTAGTTTCTTAAAGTTTAGATGCAGTGTGGAATCTGAATTTATATCAATGAAATTTTCTTCTGCTAAATTATAATCCATTCGTCTATCCACTTTGAATGAATCTCTTACTCATGTCTTTGTTATTTGAAAAATATGGGTTTCCTGAGGTCTGCCTATCTTCCAAATGTTGACACATTTCATGAAAAAATATATTTAAAAATCACAATTGTTAATATCCCCACAGATCCCACCAGAATACTCTTAAGTATTGAAAAGCTATCAAGCTCATGGTGTGGCAGTTACAAAAATTTTTTTTAATTTTAGTTTTCATTTGGAAGCTCAAATTTTACCATTGGCAAAAAATGCTGGTGGTTATTTTCCTTGAAGTGACAGGAAAACTTCATTTATTTTTCAAGACAATGTCTGCCAAATACCCAAGGCTGAGAAACCACAGTTTGTTCTTTCAAGTAAGAATAGTGCTCCTTTAAAAAAATTTTTTTTTAAATGTGTTTAGTTCACAGCTCAAACAATCACATAAGTGGTTTTCCTCTAAACAGCTGCCTACTTCGGCATGCAGTAGAAGTGCTATATGCAAACTTCCCATTTCATCACACAGAATATTGAAAAGATGTGTACACCAGAGTCAAGAGTTAATGAAATTAATAATTTTTACTGCTTCATCAAGAACACTCTTAAGTGAAACTGGCTTTTGCTTTTCTTCTTCTTTTACCGTGAGTGCATGATGGTAAAAAATACAATGACTACAGCTGAGTGCCACTGCATTGCCCTGGTTCATGCTAAGATGCTAGCTTTTTTGCTTGTATACCATCAGCAAAAAAAATAATAATAAAAATAAAATAAATAAAAGCACAGTAAAAAAGAAAAATAACCTCATAGCATCATTATGAAAATGGTTTTCACTTGGTAGACCCCATGAAAGGGTCTCAGGGACCACGCCCCAACAGGGATCCATGGACCATGCTTTGAGAACTGGTATCTAAACCATCCAAATTCAAGCAATTAACAAACTCCCTGGGTCCCAATATCCTATTCCAGGGAGAGGAAATTTGGGTTAGGTGTCTGCTCCTAGCCCTCAGTGTGCCCAGGCACTTGCTCATGTGGCAAGTTGTCTACTTAGCAACATTTGTGGGACCAGAGAGTCTGAAAAGAGATAGGTCTGGCAGAGCTGAGGTTCAGGAGAGGGTGAGGTTAAGAGCCCCATGAACTTAAAAAAAGAGTTGGAACAGTGAGGGAATTCAGCAGGAGTATGTCCTGGAACCTGAACAGATAACTTTTAACAACTGAAGTGCATTCAGTGTTTTACAGATTCCAAAGTGGTTTCACATGCCTTACCTCATTTAATCCTTCCAACAGCTTTGTGAGGTAAACGTTATTACTGCCGCTTTACAAATGAAGAAAGAGTAGCTTAGAGAGGTCGAGGGACTTGCACAATCCTATAACAAAGAAGTGACAGAACCTAGGTCTTCAGACTTGAAGTAATGGGTTCATTCACCCTCGGCCAGCTTCCTGCCATGTAGTTATACCCTAGGTGACCCGCAAGATATGCTCAAGAGTGTGGCTAAGGATTTGGGACAAGGATCCTGCACCTGGTGAGAGGGCAGGTGAAAGAAGAAAGACTTTGAGCTCCCTGCCTAGAACTTAAATTCAAGAAAAGGGAATGGAGGACTTCGCTGGTGGCGCAGTGGTTAAGAATCCGCCTGCCAATGCAGGGGACCCGGGTTTGAGGCCTGGTCCAGGAGGATCCCACATGCCACAGAGCAACTAAGCCCGTGCGCCACAACTACTGAGCCCGTGTGCCTAGAGCCCGTGCTCTGCAACAAGAGAAACCACCGCAATGAGAAGCCCGCTCACTGCAACAAAGAGTAGCCCCCGCTGGCCGCAACTAGAGAAAGCCCGAACGCAGAAACGAAGACCCAACGCAGCCAAATATAAAAAAGAAAAGAGAATGGAGCCGGAGTCAAGGATTCCTAACTTTCTTGAACCCTGGACAGTTGTGTGATGGACAGTTGTGTGCTGTGAGGACCCTGTGGACTAAGTCCCCCATCCATATGGGCTAAATCCCCCAATATGGGCTAAGTCTCCTATATGGGGTGCTGTTGGCTACTCCATAAACTCTCACGGGAATGAGCCTGCTTTTTCCATTGTGGTCACTGGCAGTGAAGTGCTTCTCCATGTGGGAAAAGAACACTGTTTTTGAAAAATAAAGTGTGAAAGGATGTATTACTTATTAACTATCTGATGTGAATTCCTGTGTTCAGACTAGGAATTAAAGTATAGACTTTGTTACATTCTAAACATTTTTTTTCCCTACAGTCGACCAGCTGGAGGACCTTCCCCATGAGAAAGAAGCATCAGGTCTAAACAGAGAGCCATCCACTTAGAGAGTCTGGCTTTGATCATTTCCCTGACACAATCCAGTTTCCTCTAACCTCTCTCACCCTGTGTTAATCTTTAGGATGTTATTCCAAGGGGGCTGAGCCAAGAGAAAATGAAGATTAAAGCTATAAAGGAAACCAAAATGGGAAGATCCGGGCTCAGTTTTAAAGCAAAGCCAGTGAGACATCACCATGGAGAGAAATTGATAACAGCCTCGAGACAGGGTATCCCAATATGCTAGTCACTAGCAACTTATGGATGTTGAGACTTGAGATGTGGCCAGTCTTAAATGAGATTATGTTGTACATGGAAGATACACATCAAATTTCAAAGATTTAGGACAAAAACAAAGCAAAAGAAAATCTCATGAGTAGTTTTTATGTTGATTATATTTTGAAATGTTAAATTTTGGATATATTGAGTTAAATAAAATATAGTATTCTAGCCAATTGCACTTGTTGTTTTTTATTGTTTAATGTGGCTGCTAGGTAATTTTAAATGATGTATGTAGCTCGCATTATATTTCTGTTGACAATACTTGCCTGGAGAAGTCAACCCAACAGCTCTGCTAACCCCACTGCTTCTGGCTCCCCCTTGTTTTTATTTGAACCATATCAGTTTGTTCTCTCTTTAATTTTTTCATTCCTTCTCAAATTCTAAAGCTAAGAAATAATTTTGAAAGGCAACTCATTCCAATTTAGTTTGGGCAAGTTTTGATGATAAAAATTTAGAAGAAGGAGGAGGAAAGAATCTAAAAACCCAAAGTCTCCTGGTTTATTAAGAAGGTAAAAAAAAAAAATTCTGCCCATTTATTTCCTTTTCTCGTTAAAGAGAAGATGCCCTCTCCGTAACAAATTGATGTCCCTTTTAAGGAAGAAAGAATAAATAATATAATAATGACAGATTAGTTCCTATTCGACATTCACTTAACATGAGTCCCCTGAATTTGAGGTCTCCCACCACATATTAGCAGATGGCTCCAAAGCTGGAACAAATTACCATGTAAATTACCATAACAAATTAAATGCTATTACTTTGTGAAAATAAAGCTAATTTCTGACCCAGAAGGTTAAAGTGTCAGGCATAGGAGGGGAGGTAGAGAGTGTCTGTGAGTGTGACCACGCCATCACACTTCAATATTTCGGAAAAGCTACAGGGTACTGGGGACGTCTGGAGGAATTCTGTGTCTTGCCTCTAGGCTTTTGACAAACCTTTACTTCAGCAGAACACAAAGCAGCCGTGAAGTTCAGGATAAAAGTTAACAAAAGGACGAGGTCTTCTTTGGGCAACTTCAGCTGGAATACGAAGAAATGCACAGAAAAACAAAGGTTTGGGGGTGGGGAATGCAATACTTGCTGTCATTCGGTAGAGGATCTGATATTGCATTTCCTGGCTTCCCCACCGCCACAGAGATGACCTTCACCACAGCTCCCAGGAGTGACTCATTGCACCCCACTGAACATCTCTCCACTAATCAGAGGCTTGTTAAACAAGCCCGCAGGTAGCCCATCAAACCCAGCAGTGAGGTGTGACTTCTCCCGCCTCCACTTCCCCTCCCATTGATTCACTCCCCGAGTGATCCTGGTGGCCTGGCTCTGCTACTGAAGTACTTTATTGAACAAAGTGGTATACAGGAAAACAAGAATCCAGGCAGGAGCACCAATCTTTAAAAACCAATCTTCATAGACTTGTTTCTATCCATCTTTCATCCATCTTACATCTCTCCTCCCTTTGCGCCTGCTGGATTTGCTCAAGGTGTGTGAATTGCTGTGAAGTTTCCCCACCTTTTCTATCTTTGGCATCCTCCAGTTAGCATTTCCCAATGCCCTAATGCTTCTCCTCCTGCCCGAGCCTGTGTTACCCTCCCAGCTGCCTGGGAACGACCCTATTCTGCAAGCTACCACATGTGAACGGGCTGGTGTTTTGCTAGGATGTTTTGAAATGATGAAACTGATCTGTCCCCCAAGGAGACTGACTCAGCAAAGATCATTACAAACACTCCACATCTTACGATCGTGGGAAAGGGAAATTAGAGCCGGGATTAGTCTGGAAGATCCCACTTTTCAGTATTACACAGTGGTGCTAAGATATTTTGGAGACGCCATTAGAAAAATAGAAAATCTTCCTTAAATTTAGATGTGCATGCTGTATAAAAATACTTAAGTCTCAACAGACATGAAAGCTTAGCAACTTCAAAGTATGATACAAACTCTGTATAATTAATCTGAACCCACACCCAGATAGAGAAGTCAGTATTACCAATCCCCATACATTTTCAAATGGAGCAACTTAGCCACAGTAAGGTTTTAAAAATTGTCCAAAGAGAACCAGCATGAATTAGCAGGCGTGGCTTAACGAGAACCAGCAAGAGACAAAAGATAATGGAGAGAAACAAAAAGAGTCAAGGAGATACATGCAGAAAAAAGTCATTTTGAAATCTTAACTGTCCTCTGGAAGGGAATATAAGACCAGTTTTTAAATGACTATAAGACCAGTTTTTTTCATAGGATATTCTACCTTGAAATTATTGCAGATAATATACTCATACAAACAGACCAAATTGTGCCAGTGTTTTCTAGAAGACAAAGTTTCTTGCTTGAAAATTCTATCAGTCTTTGAAGTAAAAGTATGTGTTTATTATTGCAAGAGGAATATGCTAGAATAATTAATGATGATTATGAAAGAAGTTAATTTTATATGAAAATTATTAAGAACTTTTCAATAATTAATAGGGAAATAGATGGACAGTTAATACAACTATTAAGAGTGCATTTGCTAGACAGTTGTAGGAAGACAATAGATTTTTATTGAGTCAATAAATGTAAATCCTTATGAAAATAATAATACAAGTCAGAATAATAGAGATTAGATTATATCATAATTTTAGTACTTGTGCAATTATTTGTATACTGGTACAAAACATTAAATAAAATGATCTTTAAGAACTCTAAAAGAAGTATTTCTTTCTTGAGAACACCCTATAGTAGCCCATATTGCCTTTCATGAGACTTTCCTTCTTCTTCCAAAACACTGTCTTGTTCTCCTTGTTCTCCTTACAGCTCTGTACCTGAGAACTTATAAGCCCATGGCTAAGAGCAAAACTAAGAATCAGATAAAAGTGAGTTCAAAAACTGGTTCCACTGCTTACTAGCCATGTTGAAGGTGGTAAAATTCTTAACTTTCTAAAACTGCTTCTTCATCCGTAAAATGGGAAGATAAAGGTAGCTACCTCTTAGGATTGCAGCAACATAAACTCATAAAGTGTTTAATATGCTACCTGGCATGTTCTCAATAAATGGTAATAATCACCATGATTCTCCTTGAAAGCAAGAAATTCCAGCTTCTCCAGAAAATCAATGCCAGCAGCCAAAACATAAACCGAGAGATCAGAAGGGTCAGTCTGTAAGAGTTTGTTTCTCTCTCCCACGTTTAGAACTAACTGTGTTATAGATATAGAGATCAGACAGATGGAGATCAGAACATCAGTCGCCTGACTGACAGAAATGGGAAGAGTTGGACATGGCTTTGATCTGTGGCCACAGAAGGTTTGTGTGGCTTTACCGGCGACACAGCACAGCTGGACCACCACAGGCCTTACCTCAAGGGTAAACTCCTTAAGACAAGGCAGAGAGCAGCATAGGCAGGAAGTTCTTTAAAAGAGAAAGGAAGGAGCTGTACAGAATGCGCTCAGTTTTTCCTCTGGGGGTGGGGAGAGGCCAGGAGTATAACTCTAGCTGAAGTTGCTCCACAAGGAAAAATAAACAATTGGAAGAATGTTCTCACTGTACCCTATTCTCAACAAGAAAGTCTTTCCTTATTGAGGTTTCTCTCCAAAAACCCTTCAAGTCCCCTCGTCCTCCAAGCCAGCCTTCCTCAGTACCATTCTCCATTTTTTGCCTCTTCTCCCCGGAGTGTGATTCTCTGAGTTTGCTCCCAGGTTCAGACCTGCACTCCAAACTCTGCCCCCTGCATTCTGTACCGACCCAGTAATCACACACAAAGATGATCATGTTCAAAGCCCTTCATTTTCCTAGTTCTTTGTTTAGTACACAATCCTTTCTCACCACAACAAAACCCAATTTAGAAGAATATAATGACAGTAAGAATATATCAAAAGGGAATTGAGAAAAATATAGTATTCAATCTTTATTGAACACCCAATATATACATATGGGAATATGGTGGTGAATAAGACAAGGTCCCGGCTCCCTTCCGTGGAGCTTCCACTTGGTGTGGGAGAAACAGGGCAAACTGCCCAAAGAGGGCCATCTCTTCATACATGGAGGAAAACACTCAAGATCTGAGTTCTTGCCCAGGCCCTGCCATTAACTGACTATGTGACAAAGTTTTCCATCAAATGAGGGGATAGTATTAGAAAGACAGGGCATTGACTGAAGTTCTCAAAGATTTCCCTCACCCTTGGGTCTTCCCAAGGAGATTCTCTCCTGGATGACAGTGAAATCAAATGCAGACCTAGCTCACTTGGCAGCTGTCCTAGGCAGACACTGTTGGGAAACTTAAAAGAATCTACAAGTCAAATAATGCTTCCTTTCATTTTTTTTTTATTGAAGTACAGTTGATTTACAATGTTATATTAGTTTCAGGTAGACAGCATAGTGATTTGGTATTTTTGCAAACTATACTCCATTATAGGTTAGTACAAGATAATGGCTATAATTCCCTGTGCTGTACAGTATATCCTCGTTGCTTATCTATTTTATACATAGTAGTTTGTATTTGTTAATCTCATACCCCTAATTTGCCCCTCCTCCTTTTGCTCTCCCCTTTGGTAACCACAAGTTTGTTTTCTATGTGGTTTTGTTTCTGTTTTGCATAGACACTCATTTTTTGTGTTAGTTTTTAGATTCCACATATACGTGATAGCATATAGTATTTGTCTTTCTCTGTCTGACTTATTTCATTAAGCATAATATTCTTAGATCCATCCACATTGCTGCAAATGGCTCTTACTTTATTTTTAGACAAGAACCTTTTAAGCTCAGTGATCCTTTTCCTGAAGCCAATGCAGATATGAAGAAGCAAATTGGAAGAGATCATAGATGCGGTCACAGGGACAAGAAGTGACAGACCAAAGTGGATCTACCTCATTTTAATATTCCTGAAAACCTACCATAATAGATGGAAAACAAAAGGTATTTATGCCCGTGCCTCATATTCCAGAGATATGTTTAAATTACATTCAGTAGGGTCTGAGATATTTTGATATATTAGGAAGCTTTCTATTCAAAAGAATTAAGATTGGAAATGTTTGGTGCTTGAAGAAATAAATTTCTCTCTTTTCAAAAAGTAACCCCTATTCCTTTATGTGCGATTTTCCCAGTGATGATGGATAAATGCCTTTTGTAATCTATTTCTTTCCAAGCAGTTGCAAGCTCAGATGCTTTAGGGATCAAAAAATGTGTAAAGTAGCCATATGAACTCAACCTCAAAACACAGTCAAGATTCAAACTCAAACTGTTCGAAGATTGTGACTCATCTTAATCAATGTTTAGGGACAGAGAAAGGTACCTCTTGAACTTAAAAGTAAGGTCACCCTCTGAAAGCGACCCGAGTAAGAATCAATACATACTGGATGAGAAGAGACATCAATAGAAAACTGGTCTGTGTTAAGTATACAACTGAGAAAAATCACTACCTCCAGCGTTAGTCAAGTTTTCTACAGCAAGTCTCAAAGAGATAGCGCTGATGGAAATGAAAAAGGAAATATAATTGCTGGATTGCCTTTCCAACAGCCATTCCTTTCCCTTCTTCACCACTGTCAGAACCTACCTCCCATTATAGGCTGTGAAAATGCCTTTCCTGGCCTCTCTTGTAGCTAAAGAAGGTGGTACTGTTCTAGCCAAGAAGACATGAGGGGAAAACTGCTGAGAGTCTTCTGGGAAAAATTTTCTCTGTGATAATCATCACCATCATCATCATCATCATCATCAACACCAGAAGAAAGCTTATCTCTTCCCTGGGCCCATAGACTAAGGAGAAAGCTGGAAACTCTTCAAAGTGAGTGTGCAAAAGTCAGTGTAACTTGTACTTCAGAAGGGTTGATATTACAAATCCATGTTTATCTTGGAGAATGCTTTGCAGATCAAAGGGTTGTACCTGTCTCTTCAGACACTCTCCAAATCTAACTCTGTATTAAATAAGAAAAAATTAAAATTCTGACAGAAAACTGTCACATTCAGAAAAGAGCTGACAGTGAGTAGTTTGCTCTAGGACATCAAACTTCCCCCAGATAGGCCTAGAACAATTTTTATGGAGATGCTCCAGCACGATTAGATATCCTGTTTACAGCAAATATGGTAGATTTTGCAAATGCAGTTGGTGATCTCTGTCAAAGAAAGTATTTGTATATAGTAAATACACTAATTAAAATAAGTATAGCTTTCTCCACATAAAATGGGACATCAAGGGACTTCCTTGGCAGTCCAGTGGTTAAGACTCCGTGCTTCCACTGCAGGGGGCGTGGGTTTGATCCCTAGTTGGGGAACTAAGATCCCACGTGCTGCACAGAGAGGCCAAAAAATAAAAAAGTAAAAATTTTTTAAAAGTTTTTTAAAAAAGGGACACCAAGAGACCACTCCTATCATATTAGTCACCTCCCACGTGCCCCTTCAGATCCTCTCAGCCTTGCCTTTCTCTGTGCCCTTTGACCTCTTGTTCTAGCTCAGTCAACATCATGGCAGCCAACTTTGTGTAAATTCAACCAACTCCACTTGGGCAAACCCATAGCACCCCACTTCACTCATATCTCTCAGGCATTCCTGTCGATGCTGAGGTGTGATACCCGAGAGAACACATTCAGTGCCTACACATATATACACAATCAGGAAGTACAGGGGAATTAAGAACCCGTGGAGAAAACCTGAGGCCAAAGGGAGCCAGGAAGCAATAAATAATTCTTCTCCCTTTCTTGCCTGGAATCAGTCACTTTTTTTAAAATTTATTAAACTATAGTTGATTTACAATATTGTGTTAGTTTCAGGTGTACAGCTTCAGATGCTTTTCCATTATAGGTTGTTACAGGATATTGAATATAGTCCCATGTCCTATACAGTAACTCCTTGTTGCTGTTTATTTTCTATACAGTGGTTGTATCTGCTAATCCCAGGCTCCTAACTTATCCCTCCCCCACCCCTTTCCCCTTTGGTAACCGTAAGTCTGTTCTCTCTGTCTGTGAGTCTGTTTCTGCTTTGTAAATAAGTTGATTCGTATTATTTGTTTAGATTCCACATATAAATGATATCATGTGATATTTGTCTTTCTCTGCCTGACTGTTTCACTTAGGATGATAATCTCTAGGTCCATCCATGTTGTTGTAAATTACAATATTTTGTTGTTTCTATGGCTGAGTAATATTCCATTGTATATATAGACCACATCTTCTCTATCCATTCATCTGTTAATGGACACAGGTTGCTCTGGAATCAATCCCTCTTAATAAACACTCTCGGGCTTCCCTGGTGGTGCAGTGGTTGAGAGTCCGCCTGCCGTTGCAAGGGACACGGGTTCGTGCCCCGGTCCGGGAAGATCCCACATGCCACGGGGTGGCTGGGCCCGTGAGCCATGGCCTCTGAGCCTGCACGTCCGGAGCCTGTGCTCCGCAACGAGAGAGGCCACGGCAGCAAGAGGCCCGCGTACCACACAAAAAAATTTTTTTTAAAAAGGGGGAAAAAAAAAAACACTCTTAAGTTGTACTTCCCTCCTTCCCTGCCTCACCTCCCTTTCCCTCATTGCTGTTCTCTGGGAATTGTGCTCCAAAATAAAGTAGTAGCACATAATCCTTGGCCTCAGGCTCTGCTTTCTAAGCAACACAGGCTTAGACTCTATTCACTTTCCATTTCCGTGTAACAAATTACCACAAATGTAGTGGCTTAGAAACAATACCTATTTATCAGGTTACAGTTCTGTAGGTCAGAAGTTTACCATGGTGTGGCTGGGTTTATTACTCAGATTCTCAAAAGACTGAAATCAAGGTATAGCCCAAGTTACATTCTCATCAGGAGCTTGGAGTTCGCTTCCAGTCCTACCTGGTTGCAGAAGAATCTGGTTCCTCACAGTTGTAAGACTGAGGTTCCCCTTTCTTTTCTGGCTGTAGGTGAGGGGCTGTTCTCAGCACCTAGAGGGCACCCGCATTCCTTGCCACTCAGTTCCCTCCATCTTCAAAGCCAACAGCAACAAGTCAGATCATTCTTGTGCTTCAGATCTCTCTGACCTCTGTTTCTGATCTTTAAACCCAGGTTTAAATGGCTCAGTTTTACCTAGACAATCCTCCTATTTTAAGGTCAACTGATTTGGGACCTACATCTGCAAAACCCCTTTGGCCATATGATGTACCATAGTCACAGATTCCACCCTCCCCCAAAGGGATGTGGATTATACAAAGACAAGGGTCATTGGGGATCATCTCAGAATTCTGCCCATCACAGAGACAGTTGGCACCAAAAATGGCCCTAGAAGGCAGACACTCAGGATGACATTTTGGTGCTAGATTACTCACTAATCTGAAAGAAATAGGGCTCAAATTACTGAACCCTATTATTCAAATAGAGTGGTGAATGGAGTGGAAATTCTGGCATGCAATGGCATCACAAGTACTAAGGCTTTCCCCGGAATTTAATTGATATTAGGTGGAGATGGAAGGTGAGGCAATGGATACGCAGTTGCCATGGTGCTTGAAAAGCATGGGAGCAACTCTGACTATAAAATGTGTGGATTGGCCTTACTGCTATTAGCAGAATTGGAAGCCTTGAAAAAAGAAAATAATAAACTCAGATCGACCAACTGCCAATTCAAAGCCTGCTTTGAAATCTAGAGGGCCTCTGGGGTAACTTTTAAGAATATTCTCATCTCCTGTCACTGAAAGGCAGAGCTGCTAGAGAGACAAGTCCGATGCCTCATTCCTAATGGTAGGAGGGGTGAGGTAAGACCTCTTGTTTTTTATTTTAGAGGGATGTCCTAGAAAGCTCTAGACCACTGGATCCCTAAAAACTTCGCCAATATGGCAAGTCCCTGAATCTTCAGGGGATTTCTCTCTCTCTCTGCTATGCATGATTCTACTAGGGCATATACAGTACCTTCTACTTCCTGCTCACCAGATCCATTCAGCAAGATGCTATGTGGTGATCTGATGATTGTCCACAAGATTGCAATCCCTGTGGTAGAAAGCAGGAGCATTTACTTAGTCCTGGGGCAGGAGCATGAATGTTTACTGCTGTGTGAAGGTGAACTACTTTTGATCCCCCCTTTTAGTGGAGATTGAGAAGTACAGGTTCACCAGCTCAACAGCCCTCCATGGTCCAATTCCCTCAAGATTTACCCCCTCACATATGTCCCTAGTTCCTGCTCAGATGTATTAATCAGCTCCAGCAATTTCTCCAGTACATAAGCTACTTTCTCCTGGAGCAAAGACTGAACTTCCCTGTTTGAGCTATTCTGATACCTGACCCTCATTACTGGTCTGCCGGGGTAGTTTTTGGTGAGAATAGAGGCACCTGCCTTGGGGAAGCTAAATGCATAGTCTCCATCCAAGCGAAGGCTCCTCCCTTTACCAAGGAGAAGAAGGATTTTTTTTGCCAACCCAGAAGTTGAAGAGGGTTTGGAAGATTCAAGATGCTCAGGCTTGTTCACTCTAATATCCCTATTCTAGATCTCAGAGTTACACTTTTTTCCTATCAGGATCCTGACCTTGACATAGGAGAATTGCCAAAGCCACACATTCAGTCTCCTTTGAAAGTCTGCCTCCCTTACAATTAAATCCTGGTCCTAATTTTCAGCACAGTATTCCCCATAACCACAGGAGACAAAGATCTCCTTAAATTGTGCCAAGGAGGCCTTACACCTTGAGCTAACAGTTGGCTGAACCAGGCTTCTTTTATCCTTTTCTCAAGGCCTCCAAAGCAATCCATAAAATCTCCACAGTTTTTATAATTCACATTGCGCCTGTACCATTCAAGTGCATAACAACTATATAACTTAGTGCTTTCTCTTCCACTGGTACCTCATCCTAGGTCACCGTGGAGCCTTAGTAATTATGATGCTATTACACGCCAGGGTTAATCACCATCCATCTACTACCAACCATAGGGTTCTCCTTGCCAGCTAACTGGCAAGTGACCCAGCTCTAAAATCCCACGAGGGTCTGCTTTCTGGTGCCATTTCTGACACCAGCTATCTTATCCCAGGTTCCCCTGAGAGTTGAACCCCGAACAAGGTCTGTGTGCAGGGAGTTATTTGTTAGCATTTTTGTGCCCCCAAAGAAGCGGTTCTGACATCTGATTAAATACAGCTAATTGAACCTGTGTATTTTACTCGTCTCCCTGCCAAAATCTCACCAAATGAAAGTAAAAGAATAGAAAAGGCCCCTAGGAACAAAGAAAATGAGTGAGAAAATGAAAGCAGACAGAGATGAACACGAACATTGGAAGCTAGAATACAAATGGATAAGTAGTAATTGATGTAGCAGAGTGAAAAAAACTGAAATCCAAACTTTCAAGAGGGCAGCGAGGGAGTCCATGATAAGCTTCCCTGATGGCCTTAGAAATTGAAGACACCAGGAAACGTTGAAGGCAAGCAGAGAGGTAGGGCAGAGAACATGATCACCGTATAAGTCTGTATAAGAAAGATTTAGAACACCTGATACCCTCTCGGCCCTCTTTTCCCTCCTCCCTGTGCAGCCAAAAATCACTTTTTCCCTGCTCAGATAAAAGACTGTTGTTTACTTTCTGGAGAGGTTGAACCAGACAGATTCCGAGGGTAGAAACTGATTGAATACCCAATGTGCTTAAACATCGAGGAGAAACTTTTATTGCTGTGAGCAAGTTTCTGGATGAATCACTGATAGGTCATGTCAAGAGAAGACTGAAACATTTAGAAAAAGAAAGAAAACTTTACCTGCAAAGATTACAGGGAAGTCAGACCCATAAGGACTGCCTCACAAAGTTTAAGACACAAGTTTTTGTGTCAATATTTTTTTTTAATTTTTATTGGAGTATAGTTGATTTACAATGTTGTGTTAGTTTCAGGTATACAGTAAAGTGGCTCAGTTATACATATACATATATCAATTCTTTTTCAGATTTTTTTCCCATCTAGGTTATTACAGAATACTGAGTAGATTTCCCTGTGCTATACAGTAGGTCCTATTGTCTATTTTTTAAATTTTTATTTTATATTGGAGCATAGTTGATTAACAATGTTGTGTTGGTTTCAGGTATACAGCAAAATGATTCAGTTATACATATACATGTATCTGTTCTTTTTCAAATTCTTTTCCCATTTAGGTTATTACAGAATATTAAGCAGCGTTCCCTGTGCTATACAGTAGGTCCTTGTTGGTTATCTATTTTATTTTTTTTAACATCTTTATTGGAGTATAATTGCTTTACAATGGTGTGTTAGTTTCTGCTGTATAACAAAGTGAATCAGCTATACATATATATATATATACATATATCTCCATATCCCCTCCCTCTTGCGTCTCCCTTGCACCCTCCCTATTCCACCCCTCTAGGTGGACACAAAGCACCGAGCTGATCTCCCTGTGCTAGGTGGCTGCTTCCCACTAGCCATCTATTTTACATTTGGTAGAGAACACAAGTTTTTAAAGGGAAAAAAACCCACAAAATTATCAAGCTATGAAGTTTACATTAATCTGTTCATGATGGAAAAAATAATTTTCTCACATCATTATCGCATTCACAAAGGTCATGGCTTATCTTTAGACATCCATATAGTAAAAATCAGGGACAAAATTGTTTTTGTTAGGGAGTCCAGGTTTACAGGAAATATTCAAGGTTATATTATTTGGGGGACCAGAACCAGACAGACCCTGTTGTTTTTGGAATGTCTCTGGATGAAAAGTTCTTAGTCTTATTGCAATCAAGGCAAAAATATCATTTTTTGTTTCAATAGTACAATAGAAAACTTTGCAAACAAACAACAACAAAAGGTGAGGCAATCACTAACTTCAGGGAAAACAAAAAATCATACGTGTTAGATTTTTTTCTGCTCTCTCTCTGTCTTGGATTCAGGTAGCTGGCCTCTGTAGACTGCAGGACCCAGGCTTGGGTCCTTGATGGTTAAGTGCCCTTTTTCCTCACACAGTCAGGTACCACCATCTGACCTCTACCGTTCTGGAATGCCATCATCCTCATTGATATTATTTGTCCTCTGGCTTCTGGTTGGATTCAACCAGTGAGATGTCTCCTACTGTTATCAGTGTTTACACAAGAAATAAGAGGGCAGGAGAGGTTGAAATATTGATTCCACCCTTACCCCAACCCTCACCTCCAGGCTGTGGCCTTTGGGCAGCAGCTCTGTTCCTTGCCTAAGGAACATAGGAGACCAAGGTCTCATGACATCTCCACACCTTTGGCTCTCTATAGGTCCCATGAGCATATTGGGGTGGAATGGGTGGTAAGAAACCATCAATAAGTCTTCATTTTCATAGTAGGAAGTCTATAGATAAGATCTAAAGCTGGAAAAAGTAATAACAGTATTATTCAGAAATACATAAATAAATACCAGAAAATGGGTAGCTTCTTTACCTATTTTTGAAGGTGTTTGAAAGTTTTTACTTCTTAGAAAAGGGAATTAGGAGATGAGGAGAGATGGAATTCAGTGATATTACTGTACTTTTAAAACTATGTACATGTACTTACTTTTTTAAAAAATAAAAATTCAGTTTTAAATAAAGACTTCCTAAATACCTCCGCACAAAAGGTCAATGCTGAGTTCCCCTTTTTGACTTTTTGACCAATAGAAGAGGGGAAAATGCCCAGGTATACTCTAGAGTCTATTCAGACTTAGAAACAGGGCCCCACTTGCAATGGCCCCCATTTCAGGATCATTGCCCAAGGCCTTGGCAACTGTGCTTAGCCAGCTGAATGCTTTAACTCAGCATGAAATTCCAGTTGCCTCCAAATGTTTGTTCATCTTTGAGAGACCCCAGTATATATGAAACTAAATCCACAAGGCAATCTTTTTCCTCAAACATTAGTACTTTGTTACAAGAAGATATTAATATACCACATTTGAACTTAATTTAGGGTGATCATCCCAACATTCTGAGAAAGGTAAATATTAATTTAACTTGATCTGGGAAGTTATTAAAGAAAAATTAACCTACAAACATAAAGCCACTGTAAGCTCTTTAAAGGGAGTGTGTCTTGAGCTGTTCTCTGAATATTCAGCCAAAAACTTGAATCTACAATGAAGTCTTACCTTACCTTGTGGATAGGTTCAAATGTTAACACATACAGAGAAAAGCACATGTAGGCAGATTCCCCGTGACAATCCCTTAGGAAGGCTCCATGTTGAACACCATTACACTCTCTCAGTAAATTCCACAGAGACAGTGTTTACTCCATTGCTACAACAGATGGTTGTCTTTTGAGTTGAGCACCAGAAGAAATTATGAACTAGCATTTAGGATTTCAAAAGTTAAGTATCTTCAGCAATAGAATCACGTTCAATTTGGTGAGGTTTTCACTCTATGCACAGACCTTGGGTATTGATCAGAGCTCAGCTCACATTCAGTCAGGGACAGACGCTCACTGAGTGGAATGGTGGGTGGACCCTCACGCACTGATCAAAAAATATTTCTCTTTCTTTGCAGAGTCTGTAATTTACACAATTAAATGCATATATAACACAAAATGCATGTAATTTGGAATTAAATGAGGAGTAATCTAAATAGGTACGGTGAGAATACATTTTCACAGTACAAGAGTCCAGATGTGCAGGGATACAATTTTCTTTGTCTACGGCTGACATTAAATTTAGCTCTCATGATCCCATCTCCTTGGACGGCAGAACACTTAGTTGGGCCCATTCTAGAGACTTGAGTCATTTCCATCTTAAAATGTAGTCTCTTAAGATTCTCTTCCTTTCCTTTTCCTTTCTCCTCTTCTTCCCAGAATAGTCTAAGTTCTGGGGGGGATTACATATCATTTTAGCATCAGAGGAAGGACATTGGTCCATGTGTCATGTCTGTCCTCACTGGCCTTCCTGAAGTGTGGCTTGTTTCATCAAGTCTTGGGCCATAGCATCTGTTTCCACTGTGACCATGGCCAAAGTCAGGCTGGTGTAATCTTTGGCACTTTGATGCTCCAGGACAGCCTGGGGACATGGAGGTCTCTCTCACACCAGCTGTCAATGACACTGCAGATCCTCTGCCACTTAGCCACATCTTTCATCCCATCCCTTTGCTGGACTGTTCTCCCATGACCTCTACTCTGGGTCCCCTTGTTCCACACCATTGTGACTCTCTGACAGACACACCCACCCTCAGTTATGAACCTCATTCAGGATCCCACTAAGACATGAAAAATTATCAACAGATCTGTTCCAGCCCCATGGGCTGAAGGATATAGACAGGCAAAGGATAAGCAAACCAACCTTTTCACATCCTCTCCTCCTAAACATACTGCACTTCCTTTTCTTTCCTATTGTGACCCAAAGATTGGTCTAGGGCACACTTCCCAGAGCTCTAGATGGACTGAGGAATCCCTAGGCTTGTCTGAGATTTCCATCCACATTCAACCAGAATTTTTACCTTCAGAGAGACGGTGTAAAGTCAAAGCCCCACACTAACAACTCAGCTCTAATATTCCTCTTCAAATATTCTGAGCTCCTCCACCTCGACCAGAAAGGGGTCTTATCTTCTCTCTGTCCGGCATCTGATATCATTATGCATGCTTCCTTATATCCTGTGTAAATGGTATGCCCTAAATAAAAATAGACTTTTCTTCCCCAAAATCCTGGACCTTGCAAACCAAAAGCTCTTTAGTTCTCAGACTATCATCTCTGCTATAGATTTGTCATTAAATTTGGGGAGTTTTCAGAGATTTCATCAAGTATTCTTTCTGCTCCTTTCTCTCTCCTCTCTTTCTGGGATTTCCATTATAAATATGTATACTTGATGATGTCCCACAGGGTTCTGAGGCTCTGATCATTTTTCTTCATTCTTTTTTTTTCTTTCTGTTCCTCAAACTGGATAATTCAATTGATATATCTCCAAGTTTGAGGATTCTTTTCTTCTAGCTGCTCAAATCTGTTGTTGAGTCCCTCTACCGAATTTTTCATTTCAGTTATTATACTTTTAAAATCCAGAACTTCTATTTAATTCTTTATAATTTCTATCTCCGTATTGATATTTTCTGCTTGGTGAAATGTCATTCTCCTACTTTCCTTTAGTTCTTTAGATTTGATTCTCAGTAGTTCTCTGAACATATTTAAAATAGCTGACTTAAAGTTTTTCTCAAGTAAGTCCAATGTCTGAGCTTTTTCAGAGATAGTTTCTATTGATTTTTTGCACAATATGTGGATAATATGGGTTTTTTTCTTTGAAAGTCTAGAATTTTTGCTGAAAACTAGACATGTAAAATAATATAATGTGGCAAATCTAGAAACCAAATGCTGCCCCCTGCTCAGGGTCTCTGTTGTTTATTTAGTGACTTCTATGAACGAATGTCGAAAGTCTATATTATTTTCATATGTAGTTACTGAAGTCTGTGCTCATTTACCTTAGTGGTCAGCTAGTGATTAGACATCTGAAAACTTAAATACCTAGAACCAATAAGTTTCCCAGGCTTTGGTGAAGGGTTCTGCGTGTGTTGGGGCATGCCTTCCATATTTAGCCCGGAAGTTGACAATTTTGCCTTAGCCTTTACTTTCTGTAGAGCCTCAAGGTCAGTCAGTGGTGAGAGTTTAAGACTTTCTCAGGTCTTTCCTGAACATACACACAGGTCTTGGCATGCACAGAGCCCTACACATGCACATGGTCTTCTAAATTCTCAGGAGTATGTCAGAGTTTTTCAAAGCCCCTGTAGCCATCTCACTCCTCAGTTTTTCCTTTAAAGCTTTTCAGTTATCCACTGCCTCAGGCAGGCACAAAGTTAAATAATTGCCTCTAAATTTTTTCAACAAACACCTCATTCCAACTTATGGTTACCAGGGGGATGGATGGGGGGAAGGGATAGTTAGGGAGTTTGGGATTGACAGGTACACACTGCTATATGTTCTTTTTAATTTTTATTTATTTATTTATTTATTTTAACATCTTTATTGGAGTATAATTGCTTTACAATGGTGTATTAGCTTCTGCTGTATAACAAAGTGAATCAGCTATACATATACATATATCCCCATATCTCCTCCCTGTTGCATCTCCCTCCCACCCTCCCTATCCCACCCCTCTAGGTGGTCACAAAGCACTGAGCTGATCTCCCTGTGCTATGTGGCTGCTTCCCACTAGCTATTGGTTTTATATTTGGTAGTATATATATGTCCATGCCACTCTCTCACTTTGTCCCAGCTTACCCTTCCGCTTCCCCGTGTCCTGAAGTCCATTCTCTACGTCTGCATCTTTATTCCTGTCCTCCCCCTAGGATCTTCAGAACCATTTTTTTGGGGGGGGATTCCATATATATGTGTTAGCATATGGTATTTGTTTTTCTCTTTCTGACTTACTTCACTCTGTACAACAGACTCTAGGTCCATCCACCTCACTACAAATAATTCAATTTCGTTTCTTTTTTGGCTGAGTAATATTCCATTGTATATATGTGCCACATCTTCTTTATCCATTCATCTGTCAATGAACACTTAGGTTGCTTCCATGTCCTGGCTATTGTAAACACACTGCTATATTTGAAATGGATAACCAACAATGACCTACTGTATAGCACAGGGAACTCTGCTCAATGTTATGTGGCAGCCTGAATGGGAGGGGAGTTTGGGGGAGAATGGATACCTATATATGTATGGCTGAGTCACTTTGCTGTGCACCTGAAACTATCACAACCTTGTTAATCAGTTATACTCCAATATAAAATAAAAAGGTTTTTTTTAAAATGGAAAAAAAAAAACCCACCTCGCTCCAGGGGAAAGGACATTTTGCAGAGGCAGTGAACAAGTTCCAAGTTCAAGTTAAATAAAGATAGCCTTGAAATGAGTCTTACAGAGAGCCATCATACAGGTCAAATAATGACAGTTCTCTGGGAATGAGCCTTTAAAGGAACTGCAACCCCATTCTGCCTTCTTCAGTGGCTACCACACTGCTGGTTTTCCTCTTGATTGCAGGCCCTTGGTTTTCAGGCTACCATGGAGCTGGACAGTGGGACATGCTAAAATGCCACAAAGCTCACTATTTTTATTGAGAGTCAGCTGTTTTCTTTAATAAATGCTCCCTGGAGGGCTGCAAGCCTTTGATTAATTTCTAGAGTTCCAAAAAAAAGTTAATTCTGTCTTTTGCTAGTTTTCTTGTTGCTTTCATGTAATTTTTGGAGGTCCGGGCTCTGCCATTTTTGCTTATGTCACTCTATTACATATTTTTAAAGTATTTTAAAATGCAAAGTTAAGCAATGACTATTTTGTTTTCAGCTGTGATGCTGATGATAATATAATATTTATTGAGAACCATGTGCCAAGCATCAGTCTAATAATTCACATGTATTATCTCAGTTAATCTTCAAAATAATCCTTTTACACAGGTACTATTACTATCCCAGTTTACAGACAAAGAAAATGTAGTATACAGAGTTTAATTAATTTGCCTAAGATCAATAAGAACTAAGTGGTGGAAACTGGATTTGAACTCATGCTATTTGGCTCTAGAATCAAGGGCTGTGAGGCATCATGGAACAACTAGGAATTACCAGAATGAACAACATGTCAGTTAGTGTTTTAAAAATATTAACCCATGACATAGGCTTTTCTTTTATTGAACTCCAGATTACTTTAGGTGTAAGAAGCATTCATACCAGATATTTCTTGATCATCAAAATGTCAAGTAATTTTAATCTTTTTGATAAAGGCAAATTATTAAATATATAACTGAAGTCTTTAATATTCAGGTCTATGAGAATTTTCATATAAACAATTTAACAAATCAAAAACAAAATTCTTTATCTGACATAATTTTTTTGTCTTTTGTTTGAGAAAATATTATCACTATATTTTGAGATCCACCCCTCCACCCCAGTGCTGAAATCTTTTTGAGGCATTGGTTTAGCTTGTTCAATTTCAATTCAACAAAAATTTCAGAGTGTTTACTTTGTGCCAGTTACTGGGGATGTAATGGTAAACAAAGCAGATTCTGCCATCCTGAGGCTCACAGTACAGTTAGAAAAGTCATGAAGTAATGACAGGTGTGATTAGTATTATGAGAGGAAGCACAGATATTATGGGATCATATGATGAGAGACTAGAAAAGGCATCCTTGGGGATATGACATATAAAGCGAGACCTAAAGGACAGGATGGGGTCATGGGAAGTCTTGGCAAAGGAAAAAGACACTTGAAGGCTAGAGACTGAGAAAGAATATGGTTTATTCAAGAACTAAGAACAACTTATTACGGGCAGAAAATAGAAACTAGGGGGAGAGGCAGTCATGGAAATAAAAGGACTTGGCTGAAGGATCTTGTTTGTTCAAAAGCATTTGTTCAGATGAGCTAAAAGTCCCCCAAAGAGCAATACAGTATATTTATACATAAATATTCTTTTAGCCCATCATTAAGAGGTTGCTCAGTGGTAGCATATGTGGTAGGGTTCTACTTTCTGGTTGATAGTTTTAAATGAAGAATTGCCCGAAATAGAGCTAAAACCTACCTGAAGGTGATACTAGGAGAGAGGGGTAAAAGGTTCATGAGCAAACTGGTAAAAGTAAGCCAAAATATAAAACTTGAAAGAGAGAGAGAGAAACAAATCATGCCTGGAGACAACAATACCACTGAAGTTATTCCAAGTTTCTCTCTAATCAGACTGACTTCTCTGCTCAGGTATTTTACAATACATCATCCACAATCTCCATGACAACGTTTTGAAGTATTACATTTCCCTCTTTCATATGAGGAAATCAAGGTTCAGAAACATAAATGACTTCATTCACTTAGCAAGTACTTACTGAGTGCCTACTACAGGCTGCTTTATCAGTGGACCCAAGCTAATGGAACTTATATTCTAGCAGGAACTTATTCAAGTTCACACAGCTGATAAACCTCAACTAAGACTTCTTTAGCTAGAAAGACTACACACCTCTATTGCACCACACTGAACAAGAAAGGGTTATTTTTTTCTTAAAAATGATCCAGAAGACACCTAAGTGGTTCACTATCAATAAATTGTACTGTGATGTCATTTCAGCTAAGCTCTCCATTATTTGGTAATTACAACAGGTACCTTGATTTCGAGCTGTAGAAAAAGATACCTAGAGAGCAACACACAGCACTATCTGCCACCAGTCCCTCCAATCAGGAAGCTTGCACAAGCCTCTTACATAACTTCATCCACCAGAGGGCAAACAGCAGAAGCAAGAAGAACGACAATCCTGCAACCTGTGGAATGAAAACCACATTCACAGAAAGATAGACAAAATGAAAAGGCAGAAGACTATGTATCAGATGAAGGAACAAGATAAAACCCCAGAAAAGCAGCTAAATGAAGTGGAGATAGGCAACCTTCCAGAAAAAGAATTCAGAATAATGATAACGAAGATGATCCAGGACCTTGGAAAAAAAATGGAGGCAAAGATCAAGAAGATGCAAGAAATGTTTAACAAACACCTAAAAGAATTAAAGAACAAACACCTAGAAGAATTAAAGAACAAACAAACAGAGATGAACAATACAATAACTGAAATGAAAATACGCTAGAAGGAATCAATAGCAGAATAACTGAGGTAGAAGAACAGATAAGTGACCTGGAAAACAAAATGGTGGAATTCACTGCCACAGAACAGAATAAAGAAAAAAGAATGAAAAGAAATGAAGACAGCCTAAGAGACCTCTGGGACAACATTGAACACACCAACATTTGCATTATAGGGGTCCCAGAAGGAGAAGAGAGAGAGAAAGGACACGAGAAAATATTTGAAGAGATTATAGTCAAAAATTCCCTAACATGGGAAAGGAAATAGCCACCCAGTTCCAGGAAGCGCAGAGTCCCAGGCAGGATAAACCCAAGGAGAAACACACCAAGACAAGTAGTAATCAAATTGACAAAAATCAAAGACAAAGAAAAATTATTAAAAGCAACAAGGGAAAAATGACAAATAACATACAAGGGAACTCCCATAAGGTTATCAGCTGATTTCTCAGCAGAAACTCTATAAGCCAGAAGGAGTGGCACAGTATATTTAAAGTGATGAAAGGGAAGAACCTACAGCCAAGATTACTCTACCCGGCAAGGATCTCATTCAGATTCGATGGAGAAATCAAAAGCTTTACTGACAAGCAAAAGCTGAGAGAATTCAGCACCACCAAACCAGCTCTCCAACAAATGCTAAAGGAACTTCTCTAAGTGGGAAACACAAGAGAAGAAAAAGACCTACAAAAACAAACCCCAAACAATTAAGAAAATGGTAATAGGAAGATACATACTGATAATCACCTTAAATGTGAATGGATTAAATGCTCCAACCAAAAGACACAGGCTCCCTGAATGGATATAAAAACAAGACCCATTTACATGCTGTCTACAAGATACCCATTTCAGACCTAGGGATACATACAGACTGAAAGTGAGGAGATGGAAAAAGATATTCCATGCAAATGGAAATCAAAAGAAAGCTGGATTAGCAATACTCATATCAGATAAAATAGACTTTAAAATAAATAATGTTACAAGAGACAAGGAAGGACACTACATAATGATCAAGGGATCAATCCAAGAAGCAGATATAACAATTATAAATATGTATGCACCCAACATAGGAGCACCTCAATACATAAGGCAAATGCTAACTGCTGTAAAAGAGGGAATCGATGGTAACACAATATTAGTGGGGGACTTTAACACCTCACTTACCCCAATGGGCAGAACATGCAGACAGAAAATTAGTAAGGAAACACAAGCTTTAAATAACTCAATACACCAGATAGATTTAATTGATATTTATAGTACTTTGCATCCAAATACAGCAGATTACACTTTCTTCTCAAGTGCACATGGAACATTCCCTAGGATAGATCACATCTTGGGTCACAAATCTAGCCTTGGTAAATATAAGAAAATTGAAATCATAACAAGCATCTTTTCCGACCACAACGCTATGAGATTAGAAATCAATTACAGGGAAAAAAGCGTAAACAAACACATGGAGGCTAAACAATACGTTACTAAATAACCAAGAGATCACTGAAGAAATCAAAGAGGAAATCAAAAAGTACCTAAAGACAAATGACAATGAAAACACGACAATCCAAAACCTATGGGATGCAGCAAAAGCAGTTCTAAGAGGGAAGTTTATAGCAATACAAGCCTACCTCAAGAAACAAGAAAAATCTCAAATAAGCAATCTAACCTTACACCTAAAGGAACTAGAGAAAGAAGGACAAACAAAATCCAAAGTTAGTAGAAGGAAAAAAATCATAACAGTCAGAGCAGAAATAAATGAAATAGAAACAAAGAAACAATAGCAAAGATCAATAAAACTAAAAGCTGGTTCTTTGTGAAGATAAACAAAATTGATAAACCTTTAGCAAGACGCATCAAGAAAAAGAGGGAGAGGACTCAAATCAATAAAATTAGAAATGAAAAAGGAGAAATTACAATGGACAGAAATACAAAGCATCATATTTATGTATTTTCAGAAATACAAAGCATCATAAGAGACTACTACAAGCAACTCTATGCCAGTAAAATGGACAACCTGGAAGAAATGGACAAATTCTTAGAAAGGTATAACCTTCCAAGACTGAACCAGGAAGAAATAGAAAATATGAACAGACTGATCATAAGTAATGAAATAGAAACTGTGATTAAAAGTCTTCCAACAAACAAAAGTCCAGGTCCAGATGGCTTCACAGGTGAATTCTATCAAACATTTAGAGAAGAGCTAATACCAATCCTTCTCAAACTCTACTAAAACAATTCAGAGGAAGGAACACTCCCAAACTCATTCTACGAGGCCACCATCACACTGATACCAAAACCAGACAAAGATACTACAAAAAAATAAAATTAAAGACCAATATCACTGATGAATATAGATGCAAAAATCCTCAACAAAATACTAGCAAACAGAATCCAACAATATATCGAAAGGATCATACACCATGATCAAGTGGGATTTATCCCAGGGATGCAAGGATTTTTCAATATACAAAAATCAATCAATGTGATACACCATATTAACAAACTGAAGAATAAAAACCATATGATCATCTCAATAGATGCAGAAAAAGCTTTTGACAAAATTCAACACCCATTTATGATAAAAAAAAAACTCTTCAGAAAGTGGGCATAGAGGGAACCTAAGTCAACATAATAGAGGCCATATACGACAAACCCACAGCAAACATCATTCTCAATGCTGAAAACTGAAAGCATGTCCTCTAAGATCAGGAACAAGACAAAGATGTCCACTCTCACCGCTATTATTCAACATAGTTTTGGAAGTCCTAGCCATGGCAATCAGAGAAGAAAAAGAAATAAAAGGAATACAAATTGGAAAAGAAGAAGTAAAACTGTCACTGTTGCAGATGACAGGACACTATACATAGATAATCCTAAAGATGCCACCAGAAAACTACTAGAGCTAATCAATGAATTTGGTAAAGTTGCAGGATACAAAATTAATGCACAGAAATCTCTTGCATTCCTATACACTATCAACGAAAAATCAGAAAGAGAAATTAAGGAAACAATCCCATTCACCATTGCAACAAAAAGAATAAAATACCTAGGAATAAACCTACCTAAGGAGGTCAAAGACCTGTACTCAGAAAACTATAAGACACTGATGAAAGAAATCAAAAATGACACAAACAGATGGAGAGATATACCATGTTCTTGGATTGGAAGAATCAATATTGTGAAAACGACTGTACTACCCAAAGCAATCTACAGATTCAATGCAATCCCTCTCACATTACCAACAGCATTTTTTACAGAACTAGAGCAAAATCTCTTAAAATTTGTATGGAGACACAAAAGACCCCAATAGCCAAAGCAGTCTTGAGGGAAAAAAAGGAGCTGGAGGAATCAGACTCCCTGACTTCACACTATACTACAAAGTTACAGTAATCAAGACAATATGGTACTGGCACAAAAACAAAAATATAGATCAATGGAACAGGAAAGAAAGCCCAGAGGTAAACCTACGCACCTATGGTCAACTAATCTATGACAGAGGAGGCAAGGATATACAATGGAGAAAAGACAGTCTTTTCAATAAGTGGTGATGGGAAAACTGGACAGCCACAAGTAAAAGAATGAAATGAGAACACTCCCTAACACCATACACAAAAATAAACTCAAAATGGATTAAAGACCTAAATGTGAGACTGAACACTAATAAAACTCTTAGAGGAAACATAGGAGGAACACTCTTTGACATAAATCACAGCAAGATCTTTTTTGATCCACCTCCTAGAGTAATAGAAATAAAAACAAAAATAAACGAATGGGACCTAATGAAACTCAAAAGCTTTTGCACAGCAAAGGAAACTATAAACAAGACGAAAAGACAACACTCAGAATGGGAGAAAATATTTGCAAACGAATCAATGGACAAAGGATTGATCTCCAAAATATATAAACAGCCCATGTAGCTCAATATCAAAAAAACAAACAACCCAGTCCAAAAATGGGCAGAAGACCTAAATAGACATTTCTCCAATGAAGACAACAGATGGCCAACAAGCACATGAAAAGCTGCTCAACGTCACTAATTATTACAGAAATGCAAATCAAAACTACAATGAGGTATCACCTCACACTGGTGAGAATGGGCATCATTAGAAAATCTACAAACAACAAATGCTGGAGAGGATTGAAGAAAAGGGAACCTTCTTGCACTGTTGGTAGAAATGTAAATTGATACAGCCACTATGGAGAACAGTATCACGATTCCTTTAAAAACTAAAAACTGAATTACTATATGACCCACCAATCCCACTACTGGCCATATACCCAGAGAAAACCATAATTCAAAAAGACACATGCACCCCAGTGTTCATTACAGCACTATTTACAATAGCCAGGTCATGGAAGCAACCTAAATGCCCATCGACAGATAAATGGATAAAGAAGATATGGTGCATATATACAATGGAATATTACTCAGCCATAAAAAGGAACGAAATTGGGTCATTTGTAGAGACGTGGATGGACCTAGAGACTGTCATACAGAGTGAAAAGTAAGAATGAAAGTAAGTCACAAAGAGAAAAATAAATATCATATATTATCACATATATGTGGAATCTAGAAAATTGGATGAACCAGTTTGCAATGCAGAAAGAGAGACACAGATGTAGAGAACAAATGTATGGACACCAAGGGGAGAAAGAGGGGTGGTGGGTGGTGGGATGAATTAAGAGATTGGGATTGACATGTATACACTAATATGTATAAAATAGATAACTAATAAGAACCTGCTGAATAAAAAAATAAAATAAAATTCAAAAAAAACAAAGAAAGTGACCTAATGGGAGGCTGATTGAGCCCCTTTATCAGGTAGTTAGAACCAATCGACGCATGAGGACTGAGAAACATAGACATATCCCCACTCAGAAGTTGCTTGCTTCTCCTTGGCTACACCTCCCTTTCTCCTTCTTCAATCTCTCCTAGCTCCTTATCTATTTGGAGCGCTCTGGAAAGAGACCACAAAACCCAGGCCCTGTCTGTCCTGTAGGGATATTTAAGATCCTCTGGAACCCTGTTCCTCATTCTGATGTGTTCACTTTGGTGTCCTGGTTCCAGATCCTTGACTCCAGTCTTAAAAGGACAAGGCAAATATATTTCTCTTTCCTAGTGTTTAAGAATTCCTCTCACTTGCCCTCTGCTGTCATCCCAACACTCTGAATGAAGAACAATGTTATCACATGTCACATGTACAGAGAGACTCCCACAGAACTGTTCCCCTAGCACTGCCTTTCTTTTGAAGACATTGATACTTTGAGCAAGTAAAAGAGGAAGACATCGGAAGGAGAAAGAGAGGGTAGGATTGCCCTTGGCTCTTCCCATTGAAATACTTTCCAGGATTGTAGGCAGGTAGGGAAGACATGACTTGAAAGGGGAAAAAAGGTATTTTTGTTGTTGTTGCTTTGTACTTTTCCTACGTTCTCAAAAATACAGCCTCAACACAACACATTTATACCAACAACTTCACCCATGAGACTTTTCTGTGGAGATTCAACAAGTTGAAATTCGTTATAGATCTCTCTTTTATATCCTCACTTTTAGACCCTCTGAAATCTAACACCACCTCTCTATTTGTATTATTAAGTTATTATTAGTTAAATTTTCAAATAGTTGCCAACAAGCTACTTGCCCAGATAGGACGAGTTTTTTTCTAAGGAGATGCTCTTCTGAAATCACAAGCAGATTCATGCAACATCAGGCAATCCTGGAGAAGTACAGCCCCTGTCTGGCCCGTGTTGTGTGTCTTGTCTTAATATCAGATCACATAACATCCCCACCATCCTTCTGTGACCCTCTCACCAAGGAGACATATATCTAGTGAAATTCATCCAGCTTGCAGTCTTATACAAACAAATATAACTGGAGCAGACAAGAGATTAATGACCAAAACTAAAAGAACATTAGTAGAGCACACAACTCTCCAGATTTAACTACTCATAACCTAATGGGCCAACTTGCTGGGGTCATCAAGAGAAGATACATCATTTGCTTTCCTTCTTGGTAAACTTTGGAAAGAATGCATCTTGAGCATCTTCATTGAAACTTTGGCATCAAAGCAAAATTTACAGCTATAGAGCCTCCACGTTCCATGTAATTTGGGAGAGTTGTTTCACTTTCAGAGAGTATAGTATATCATGAAGTTCTGCAGATTCTTCCTTGAAAATAGTGTATACCCCACATCTACTGTCATCTCTTCATTCTCCCTGCTCCTCCTCTTTCTGGATGTGGTCGTATCTTGCTTGGACTTCTGCAAGAGCCTCTGAATTGATCTTCCCACTTTCACCTCTCCAATCCATTCTCCACACAGCTCTCCACACAGCCACAGAGCTAGAACATCCATTGATGATGTCGTTCCCCTATTTAACTCTCTCTAATGGCTTCCCTTTGAATCGAAGATCAAATCTGAGATCCCCAACCTAGGCTCTGAAGCCCCTGCCTACTTCTGCAGCCCCTACTTTGCTCTCTGAATTTGAACAACATTTTGACCTTGATTTCTCTTGAAACTCCAAGTTCTTTCCTACCTCAAAGCTTTTGCACACATTATTCTGTTAGCCTGAAATGCTCTTTCCTCCTGCTTTGCTTGATTAACTCCCCCTCATGCATCAGAGCTCTGCTTAAATATCAGCTCCTTGAGAGGCCTCTCCCCTCATCCCGACTATCAGACCCTTTTATTACTTCTCTCATAGCACTCACTTTCCAAATGTATTGGTCCCATGTCTATCTCCTCCACTATAATAAATCTCCATGGAGACAGGGACATTGATGCCTTGGGTCCCACTGTTCCCAGTGCCCAGAGTGGTACCTCGTACAATGTGATGTGCTCAACAGATAAGTAGTCAATGAAGGCACAGATGAATATTTGTGGAAGGAAGGGAATCATAAATCCCCCAAACATCCGTCAACTTCCATGCAGAAGCCCTCCCACAGACAACACGAGACTTCCAGATGACCCAGTGTACCTTGTCCTAGATGCATTTCATGCCATAGTAACAGATTTGTGGGGGATAGGACATCCTACCCTGCTTCTGCGGCTCCCAGCCAACGAACCCTACAGACGCCCTGACTGCTTCTGCCTCCATCACTACTGCTCCTTACCTCCACCCCCACCCCTGACAACTTACTCTGAGGTCAGAGGGTGGAGAGATCTTTTTAAAGACTCTGCCTCTTAATACAGTCATCTAAGACCCTCAGTGTCTTCTCTTTCCAGACCCTGTTCCTGTAAGCCACACAGGCCTACTCTTGCTTCTTCTTCTTTTTTTTTTTAACTTTTCTTATTTTTCATTTTTCTTTTTTTTAATTTAATTTTTATTTTATGCTGGAGTATAGTTGATTTACAATCTTGCTTCTTGCAGTTGTTGCAAACAAGCCCCAGCCCACCAGCCCTATTCATCAGATGGGCTTGGACCCAGGCTCTGGCCCCTCACTTTTCCTTGACCCTCCACTCCATCCTAGTGTCCACCTCATTTCTGAAACTCAGCTTGGTCTCCCAATCCTGGCTCCACTCTCAGTGCTTGGGCTCAGGGACTGAAGGAGCAGCCCAATTTGGCTTTCTTCCCTCCTAAGGGCAAAGCTTACATGCGGCCTTAAAAATCTCTCTCTTTGCTGTTTGGAGATACTTTCAACCTGACGCTAGGCCTCTGGCCTGTGCTCAGGCCAAGCTTAGGCAAGTCTCCCCACAAGACAGGAGATCATGGGATTTCCCTGGCGGTCCAGTGGTTAAGACTCCACGCTTCCACTGCAGGGGGCATGGGTTTGATCTCTGGTCGGGGAACTAAGGTCCTGCACGCCACCCAGCATGGCCAAAAAAAAAAAAAGAACAAAAGACAGGAGATCAGCGAGCGGTGGCTCTTGCCCAACTCTGAGGTCCAGTTTCCCTCTGGTCTTCCACAAACATTCCCTTTGGCCTCTCCTTCACTCGTGTCCTCAGCCCTGCACACTCTGCCCACTCTACCCCCGCCCAGCCATCCACTAAATCTGTAACCAATTCCAATTCCTCAGTCAAGTTCGTCTCCAGATCTTCTAAGAAAGCCTTCCCATCCCTCCCACCTGCTCACCGTGACTTGCTCACATTCAGCACACAAGATTCTCTACAGAAAGATGAAAAAAGACAGACTGAAATTTAAATTCCATCCTTGTCACTTACTAGCTTGGGGCCGTGAGGGAATAACTTAATATCTTAAAGTCTCATTGTTTAAAAAGAATTCTGTGAAACTGGAATAATATCCACTTAGAACATTTGGCTGCTAGCACGGATGTGCCACATTATAAGCATTCAATAAATGTGCGAGGAGGGATGCTATGGCAATTGCAAAGAAATGGAAGCCTTGTTTTTGCCTGTATAATTCTCCTAGATGCTGAGAAAAATCAGGAGAGCAGCAGAGTAAAGGAGAGATGTATGGAAAGGAAAGCTTCCGCTTTGGGTCTTAAACAATAAGCAAAATACGGGTAAGAAGGTAAGAAAGAGAAGCTTTCCGAGAGGGCCGACATGATGAAAGCCTGAGTGCATCATGGCCATGGGACCACGGGAAGCAGAGCTCAAGAGAGTGAAGCGAAAAGTAGAAAGTAAGCCTGAATAGAAGGAGAAGGGCCAGCTCAGGAAAGACAAGACCCAAATGCGACCCAGGTTTCCCTTGACTCCATGGCTCTGGGTTTTCTCTTCTCTGTAGGTGGACCCTTCAGGCTGCATCATCTCAAAGAATTCGTTTATTTGTAACTCAATTAACCCAGCTTAGGGAGTGACATAGTACACATCTCACCCAAGAAACTAATTAATGTTTGTAAAATTCAAATGCCACCTAAATTAATTGCTATGAAGATGTTGCTGGAGATCCTTCAAATGCCTCGGCCTAACCCTGGATGCGGTGACAAAAGCAGGGACCTCCCACTCTGTTCCTTGACCTTGCATCACTCTGTTTGTTCCTTAAATGTTTGCTGACATCATGGGGAGGCAGTTGTGGAAGAGTTCCAGTGACTCCACATTTGCAAAAGTTCTTGACATCTTGGCTTGTCTATAAAATGGCTGGGTTTAAAATAAAATAAAAAAAAAAGTAGACTCAAGGTAACCTGATATTTGATCTTATTTCTCTATTTCTTTGGACCTCGGTATCTCTGGTTAGGTTATAATAGTAGTACCAATACTAGCTCCAGATAAGTAAGACCACACTAAGACCCCGAATAGCCAAAGCAATCTTGACGGAAGAAAAAGGAGCTGGAGGAATCAGACTCCCTGACTTCATACTATACTACAAAGCTACAGTAATCAAGACAATATGGTGCTGGCACAAAAACAGAAATAGAGATCAATGGAACAGGATAGAAAACCCAGAGATAAACCCACGCACCTATGGTCAACTAATCTATGACAAAGGAGGCAAGGATATACAATGGAGAAAAGACAGTCTCTTCAGTAAGTGGTGCTGGGAAAACTGGACAGCTACATGTAAAAGAATGAAATTAGAACACTCCCTAACACCATACACGAAAATAAACTCAAAATGGATTAAAGACCTAAATGTAAGGCCAGACACCATAAAACTCTTAGAGGAAAACACTCTTTGACATAAATCACAGCAAGATCTTTTTTGACCCACCTCCTAGAGTAATAGAAATAAAAACAAAAATAAATGAATGGGACCTAATGAAACTTAAAAACTTTTGCACAGCAAAGGAAACTATAAACAAGACGAAAAGACAACACTCAGAATGGGAGAAAATATTTGCAAACGAATCAATGGACAAAAGATTAATCTCCAAAATATATAAACAGCTCATGTAGCTCAATATCATAAAAACAAACAACCCAATCCAAAAATGGGCAGAAGACCTAAATAGACGTTTCTCCAAAGAAGACATACAGATGGCCAAGAAGCACATGAAAAGCTGCTCAACATCACTAATTATTAGAGAAATGCAAATCAAAACTACAATGAGGTATCACCTTACACCAGTTAGAATGGGCATCATCAGAAAATCTACAAACAACAAATGCTGGAGAGGGTGTGGAGAAAAGGGAACCCTCTTGCACTGTTGGTGGGAATGTAAATTGATACAGCCACTATGGAGAACAGTATGGAGGTTCCTTAAAAAACTAAAAAAAGAATTACCATAAGACCCAGCAATCCTGCTACTGGGCATATACCCAGAGAAAACCAGAATTCAAAAAGACACATGCACCCCAGTGTTCATTACAGCACTATTTACAATAGTCAAGTCATGGAAGCAACCTAAAGGCCCATCAACAGATGAATGGATAAAGAAGATGTGGTACATATATACAATGGAATATTACTCAGCCATAAAAAGGAACGAAATTGGGTCATTTGTAGAGATGTGGATGGACCTAGAGACTGTCATACAGAGTGAAGTAAATCAGAAAGAGAAAAACAAATACCGTATCTTAACACATATATGTGGAATCTAGAAAAATGGTACAGATGAACTGGTTTGCAAGGCAGAAACAGAGACACAGATGTAGAGAACAAATGTATGGACACCAAGGGGGGGAAAGTGGGGGGGATGAATTGGGTGATTGGGATTGACATATATACACTAATATATATAAAATAGATAACTAATAAGAACCTGCTGTATAGTACAGGAAACTCCACTTCGCTATACAGTAGAAACTAACACAATATTGTAAAACAACTACACCTCAATAAAAAAATAAAAAATGCCTGCTGATTGGGCAGGCATTTTACCTGTATCGTGACACGTATTCCTCACAACGGTCCTAAGAAGTGAGTACTATATTTATCCCCATTTTATAGGTGAGGAAACTGAGGCACAGAGGTGTGTCAAGTAACTTGTCCAAAGTCACACACTTAGAAGTGATGGAGTTAGAACTCAGACAGGGCATCTGCCTCCAGAGCCCGTGGTCTCAACCCTCCTGCCTTTCTGCCGGTACCACAAAGGTCAGCATCCTGGCTTTACAGGGAGAGAAACTGAGTTGTGAAGCAATGAAGAGTGGGCTCAGCTCACTGAACAAGGGGATCAGTGGCAAAGTCGGACCACTACCACCCTGGCTCTTTCTTGGCTCAATTTTTCTACCAACCAATCTGTATAAAGATGTTCCCTGGGGCTTCCCTGGTGGCGCAGTGGTTGAGAATCTGCCTGCTAATGCAGGGGACACGGGTTCGAGCCCTGGTCTGGGAGGATTCCACATGCCGCGGAGCAACTAGGCCTGTGAGCCACAACTACTGAGCCTGTGCGTCTGGAGCCTGTGCTCCGCAGCAAGAGAGGTCGTGATAGTGAGAGGCCCGCTCACCGCGATGAAGAGTGGCCCCCGCTTGCCACAACTAGAGAAAGCCCTCGCACAGAAACGAAGACCCAACACAGAAAAAATAAATTAATTACTTAATAAAACTCCTACCCCCGGGCTTCCCTGGTGGCGCAGTGGTTGAGAATCTGCCTGCTAATGCAGGGGACACGGGTTCGAGCCCTGGTCTGGGAGGATCCCACATGCCGCGGAGCAACTAGGCCTGTGAGCCACAACTACTGAGCCTGCGCGTCTGGAGCCTGTGCTCCGCAACAAGAGAGGCCGCAATAGTGAGAGGCCTGCGCACCGTGATGAAGAGTGGCCCCCACTTGCCACAACTAGAGAAAGCCCTCGCACAGAAACGAAGACCCAACACAGCAAAAATAAATAAATTAATTAATAAACTCCTACCAACAACATCTTAAAAAAAAAAAAAAAAAAAAAAAAAAAAACTCCTACCCCCAACATCTTAAAAAAAAAAAAAAAAAAAGATGTTCCCTGTCTCGTCATCATTCTTCCATTTTTAATGGTTCCCAAGGCAATGGGACTTGAGCTCGAAGAAACAAAACTCCATTACAAAAGCAAAGCTGCCCCCCCTGGCTAAAATTCCATTTTCCTAAAGCTCAGGATTCCTAATCAAAATAGAAAGCGGTCAATCCCAGCCTTTTGACACCACAGAATGGTCTTCAAATGGTCCAAAGTCCAGAGAAATGGATATGTCTTTCCTCTTGTGTAGGAGGCCAGGGAATGTCAACATCAACAGGTCAGACCACAGGCCTCTGGGCTTTTTTTCAGAGCTGAGGTTACACATGTAAAGATAGGAGAGTTATTACTTTAAAACACTTGAAGTTTCATGGATTCTTTTTAAATCACATGGAGGTTCTTTAAACTGCTTCATCCTTCCTCCTTAAACAAGAAGGAGAAAATAGGATTTGGGGAGCAAAACCAAGCTCTCCATGTGGGAGTTGCTTAGGGAACTGATAACAATAGCCCTGGTTCTCAAATACATATTAGAAATACACGTGCATCTTAAACGTTGCAATCCTGGAGAATTTTATCTGGCTTCCGATTTAAGGGCTTGTTGGTACCTTAGATTTTGACACGGTTAGTTAGGACAGTTTTAGAGAAGAAAAATCAGGCTGGGCTTCATTCTCCTCCAGAAACATCAGCAGCTACAGTGTCGAGAAGACCTTAACTGGGGGTGGTCTCACCCCTAAGAGGTAATGATGCTCAGCCAGGCTCTGGGGGAGGTCTCCGTGTGTGGGAGCTAAGCCCAGTAATCAGAGGCTGCAGGGCGAGGGACAGACGGCAGCCGGTGCTGTGCGCTACAGCCAGCCAAGATTGAAGTAATAATAGACATTTCATGTGGCCTGTTCGCTCTGTCAAAAATAGTCCAAAAGTTTTCCAACAGTGGCCAGCCAGAAGCCCTACTCAGAGCCAAAGACAGCAACTGGAAACAAAGTTGCCAAACCCTTCTATTCCACTCTGTGTTGTATTATTTTGTGTGTTTTTTTTTTATTTTTCCCTTGGCATTTGGAACTTAGATGTCAGCTCTGGTGGATAGAAAAGCACAAGGCTTTCCTGCTGCTGCCTGTTCAAAGGTCATGTCATTGAAGGCAGCGGCCATCTGCAAGCGGAGGCGGGAGGGAAGCGGTTTCTTCCACATGTGCATGGTGAGGATTTTTCAGGAGGATGAGATAATCATTTTTCGCTTAGTTTTCAGTTCATGTCCAGTCTGGCTTAACTTCCCTATGTTGAGGATATACTGATGGTATTCAATTTTACTACCTGCTTGGCACTGCAAAGGTGCAGGCCTAATTTGGGTTAATGCCCTTTTTAGCAGGGAACAGCTATGTGGAAATTAAGTGGAACACCATGTCTTTAGGGGGATTGTCAGTCCTCTGAGAAATTGGCTAATGGGGAGTCTTTCCTTTTAAAACACTAAGCTGTGTGTTTCACAAATACTCAGGAAACTGAAGCTCAGCTTCCCTCAGATAAGTTTTATGGTAAAAAAAGAACCTCTGTTCAAACAAATAAATCTTCAGAGGGAACAGTAGAAACATAAACATGAATTCGCTCATAAATATTTCACATTTTTTGACCTTCCCATGATTTGGTTTTTCCTTAGGTTTTTAATTCTAGTACAGAAAGTGCCAGGTATATATAGGAAGTACACTAAAAATACTGAAATGGATGACTTCATCTGTGTCGAGCCAAGCGTATTATTATGTATATAATTAATGAGAGTATGCGTTGAACTAATAAGACAGAGAAATGGCCAAAAATTACTAACACCATAAACATTACTCATTCCTGACGGCAAAGATCACCCCTAACTGGAAGAGGTCTCTGGGCTCACGGCCTCACCTTTCTTAGCTCATCGCATGTATGCAATGTTTGACCATCCTGTACATTAATCAGCCCTGACGACATCCCTATGAGATAAGTGGATGAGGGGGTATCATTAGTTTCATATGGTGGAAGGAGCAGACCAAGTACGTGGAAACGAAACAACTCGCCTGAAGTCACTGAGAAGCCAGGGGAGAAACTGAGAGTAGTACCCACAAGCTTTTTCTTTCTCTGCAACCAACCCTGAGCCCCATGAAGCCAAGCGTGACCCCCAGATGGTCTCCGAGAAACTGGTCCTCCCTAGTCACTGCAGACAGCATCCTTGCTCTGGGTGCGGGGGGTGAAGAGAGAAGGCATCTGAGTCAAGGTGCCCATCCCCTCAGAAAGAAAGAAACACATACATCTGTAAGCTTCCGAATTTATTTTTATTTATTTTTTTAATTAGTTTCTGCTTTATAACAAAGTGAATCAGTTATACATATACATCTGTTCCCATATCTCTTCCCTCTTGCGTCTCCCTCCCTCCCACCCTCCCTATCCCACCCCTCCAGGTGGTCACAAAGCACCAAGCTGATCTCCCTGTGCTATGCGGCTGCTTCCCACTAGCTATCTACCTTACATTTGGTAGTGTATATGTGTCCATGCCTCTCTCTCGCTTTGTCACAGCTTACCCTTCCCCCTCCCCATATCCTCAAGTCCATTCTCAAGTAGGTCTGTGTCTTTATTGCTGTTTTTCCCCTAGGTTCTTCATGACATTTTTTTTCTTAAATTCCATATATATGTATTAGCATACGGAAGTGCCCTTCTCAGTAGATAGATAAATGACAAGCCATTTGAGACGGAACTTCATCTTAAAGAAAAACAAGGGATGAAAAGGGCGATTGCCAGGGGCTTTTTCCAGATGAAAAGGATCTGAAACATTTCTGTTCAATGAGCTTGGAATGAAGTTCAAATTCAGTTCATAAGCTTATCTCCCGATTTCATTTTTTAAAGTACCTCAAACATCAACTCCCACTCAACTGGATCAAAAGCCTCTTCTGCTTCAAGAGAGAGAGCAACAATCAGCCCTCTTGTTCGCATAGCCAAGTAAGTGTTCTTAATCAGCATAAAAAACTTCAGGAGCCAAAGGGTGGGTTGTTTTTTTTTTTTTTTTTTTTTCATAAAAAGTGGTTTGATGCGGCTCCAGGCTGGTGGCAGCCTTCTCGGCCCAGAAAACAGTCGACTCCTCAAAGATGCAGAGGCCCAAGAACAGAGGCGCGTTCCTGCATCCCGTATTTCTCAGGCCTCAGGGCCCCAACTGTTCGTCTCCTTCCACCGCATTCCTTCTCCCCTCCCCCTCAACAGCATTCCACATTTCCCACCGTTGTTTGGATCAGGCTTTCAGTGCCCTTTCTCCTTCCGGAAAGTATGCCATTTGGACTTTTCATCTTCCCCGTCGCAACGATTTGCTCCCAAAATCGTTAGGTGGGGCAGATCACAGCACCTAAGAGGTGGTCAGAGGTGACGGTTGGAACCCCAGTAGGGAGAGAAGGGGGGTCCCCATGGGGGGGCTGCTGAGGGTGCTCCTGCGGGGTGGCAGGCTGGCTTGGGGTGGCAGAGTCCACGTCGGGTGAGGAGGGCGTCCCCGAGGAAAAGGCAGCCAAATGTAACATATCAGAGTCCAGGCAGAGCGGCAGGACGTTCCTCCGGGGGTAAGCGGACGGAAGTGGAATAAGAGGCTGGTTACACAGAGGCGATAAATCAAATGAGTAACTTATTAGGGACAAGGGGAGCCAGGTTTCTTACTGTTGCCGAAGAGAGCTGCAAATATTGAAACAGAGGAATGAGCTCTGTAGTTGTGAGATCGGAATCGAAGGTATCCAGGTGAACCCATGGTTTCCAATATATTTATATAGATACAGAAATAAATGTGTTTATACCCGCCTACATACTGTGGAAGGTAGAAAAATGGACTCCCCAGATGTCTACATCTTAATGCCCCAAACCTGTGAATGTGTTACCTTACAGGGCAAAAGGGACTTTGCAGATATTATTAAGTTAAATATCCTGAGACGGGAAGATTATCCTGGGTTATCTGGGTGGGCCCAGTATAATCACAATGGTCCTTGTGATTATACTGGAAGGCAGGAGGGTCAGTCATACATGTGATGACAGAAGCAAAAGTAGGAGAGAAAGAGAGAGAGATTTGAAGATGCTGTGCTGCTGGCCATTTGACATTTGTGAAAAAGAGGCCACAAGCTAAGGAATGCAGGGAGCTTCTTCTAGAAGCTGGAAAGGCAAAGAAATGAATACTCTTCTAGAACTTCCAGAAGGAATATAGCTCTGCTGACGCCTTGATTTTAGGACTCTGACCTCCAGAGCTGTAAGGTAATAAATTTGTGTTGTCTTAAGCTCCTATGTGTGTGCTAATTTGTTATAGCGGCAATAGGAAAGTAGTTCACATGTATATTGGTTAGTTCTGTCCAGTGAGAGAGCCTGGGAACAGATCCCCAGTAAAAAGGAGCACACCTAGCTTATAAATACCATTCTCCACTTAAAGGAACCAAGGCTCCTTGGAGAAATGGCTGATTCAGGGCTGGAGCCTGGAAAGTACAGGTAAATTTGGAATATGACTTGCATCAGAAAGAAGGAAGTGCTCGAATGGTGGGGCTTTATCAAAAGGATACAGCAGTCAGCTTGAAGGGACTGCCGTTGGACAAATCCAGGAAAATCTGAGCATCAAAATAAATAATGACACTAACAGATTATAAGATGACTAAAATGGAAACACAAGCCTTAAGGACATAAATTAATAAATGAATGAATTTAGAGTTTGATTAGGATCAGGACTTTTTTTTTTTTTTTTTTTTGCGGTACGCGGGCCTCTCACTGTTGTGGCCTCTCCCGTTGCGGAGCACAGGCTCCGGACGCGCAGGCTCAGCGGCCATGGTTCATGGGCCCAGCCGCTCCGCGGCATGTGGGATCTTCCTGGACCGGGGCACGAACCCATGTCCCCTGTATCGGCAGACAGACTCTCAACCACTGCGCCACCAGGGAAGCCCAGGATCAGGACTTTTACATCATTACAAAATACCTCCTCACAAAATACTAAATCGTTACAAAAGGGAAAAGAGTAGCTTTACATCAAAGCAGCTGGGCAGGTAACACCCTAATCAAAATATCAGAGTGACTATTATCACTAATGGGACAAATCAAAATCGCGCCACCCGATAGGATGCAATGAGAAGACCGCATCATCACTCCTGTAATATTCCTATAATCTTAATCTAATCATGAGGAAACATCTGACAAAACCAAACTGAGGGGCATTCTACAAAACAACTGGTGTAGAGTTCTCAAAATTTTTAAGATCACAAAAGTCAAGTTGAGACTGAGGGATCCTTCCAGATTGGAGATTATAGGGACACGACAACTAAAGGCAACATGGGATTCCAAACCGAACTTTTACTGTTATAAAGGAATTTGCTGAAACTTGTATGGTATCTGAGTGTTAGACGGTAGTAACGTATTAGGGTTAATTCCCTAATTTTGGTAGCTGTATTGAGGTTACATTGGAGAATAAAGTATTAGGGGATTACTCTCATATGGTTCTGGAACAAAATTCTTTGTACTGTACTTATAACATTTCTGTAAATTGGAGATCATTTCAAAACATTTTAAATGTATATCCTTTGGTCCCAAATTCTTTTTTTTTTTAAATTGGGGTATAGTTGCTTTATAATGTTGTGTTAGTTTCTGCTGCACACCGAAGTGAATCAGCTCTATGTATACATATATCCCCTCCCTCTTGGGCCTCCCTCCCATCCCACCCCTCATCCCGCCCATCTAGGTCACCACAGAGCACCGAGCTGAGCTCCCTGCGCTACACAGCAGGTTCCCACTAGCTATCTGTTTTACACATGGCAGTGCACATATGTCAATCCCAATCTCCCAGTTCATCACACCCTACCCTCTCCCCAACCCCTGTGTCCACACTTTGGTCCCAAATCCTTCTCTTATACTGTAATGAGGTCTTCTCCCTCCAACCGTAGCTTCAGTTCTCCTGGTAGAAATGAACATTTTTCATTGCGCCAGGAGTCAGAGCATTTTCAGACCGCACACCTTGGAAGATATCTTGCATCTGGGGCATGGAGCCTGGCAGGCCTTGTGGCGGCACTGACTGAATCCTGGGTGGTGTGAGATGATGAGGAGAGGTGTGAAAAGATGATTTTGAAACGCAGCCAGAATGTTCTTGCTTCACTTTTTAAAATTTTCCTAACATCTGACTAAAATACCCAAGTTCACCGTGGTGTGTCAAGAAGAAAAGTTGAGTATCATCTGTCAGCATTTTTGCTCTACCATCAAGTTAATCTCTCGAGGGCTCTCTGTTAGGAAAAAGCAGATCAATCTTTTGGAGAGACTCAGCCTGAAGGGCCGAGAATCTTAGAATGTCACAGTTTTCTAAATCCCAGCTCTTCTTTTCTTTAGCTTTCCTTGGCAGATTAATTCCATTTCACTTGAGCATTTATGTATACTTACACAAGCCTAAGTGATATTTCAGGCTTCAGAGAAATCTGGCAGAGTGCAAAATACAGTTTAAAGTAGAAATTAGACTTGTCCATGTCTCTCCAAGGAGTCCAAAAATCTTATGCCACCCATTAAAAACAAATATTTGTCCTGTTAAAAAGAAAAAGAGCTATAAAAGATCACTGGGGACAACCAGGGGAAAATAAATACTGGTTCAGTATTAGAAATTAGGTAATTTATTCTGTTAGATGTGATGCTGGTGTTCGGGTAAGTAGGAAAATATCCTTATTTGGGGGGCACGTGTGCATGTGTGCAGAGTATTTCAGTATAAAATATCTTGATGTTGGTAGTTTTCTTTAAAGAGATTCCAAAATATGTATATACACACACACACAGACATATCTATATGTGACTCAAATATGGCGAAGTGGAAAATTGTTAACCTAGGGGGTAGGTATATGAATGTTCATTGTACTGATTTTGTGAGATTCTAAAATCCTCCATTTATCTTTTGTATTCTAACATCTATCTTCTTTCCTCATTCACAAGCCTGCCTCAAAAAAAAAAGGCTTTTGGGGAATTGTGGATGAATCCCATACTACATACATTTTAGGATAAATTTAGCTCCTTTGTGGCTATACCAGGTTGTTTCGGGGTGGGGGGGGACTCTCAAAATCATTATGCACCTGCTTTTGAGTTCCAGACTTAACACTCAAGTATCCATAGTGCTATTCCCTTTGCCATCAGGATACCTGATATAAATGCTCTCAGCCCTGGAAAATCTGGGATTTTAGATGAGTTTGTTCCCTATCTCTCGCCTACCACTTTAAAAAGAAGCTAATTATTTCCCAGAGATGTAGATTGTGCCTCCCAAAGGCCCTCAACCCCTTTCACAATGCCTTTGGTCTGCCCCCCCCGTAACTGTCAGACAGACAAACATACGCACAATCACGCACAAAGGCTTTCCTTGCTCGGTTGTCATTTCCTGACTCCTCCAGCCACAATCAGTTGCTTGGTCCTCTGGGCTCTGACAGCATTTTGTTCATGTCCTTGAAACAGTACTTACCACTTGGTAATTTATAAATGTGTTCATCTGTCTTCCCCATAGGCTCTCAGCTCTTCTAAAGGAGAAACTGTGTATTATTTCTCTGGTCCAGTGACTGACTCATAGTAAGTGCTCAATAAAAGCTTGTGAGTGAGTGAATGAGTGCATGAATAAATGCCTTTGAGTTGGGGTCTAGTCAAGGTCTAATGACTTGTGAAAACCGTGGGAGCAGCATTTCTAATACTGCCCTTGAGATCCTGATACTTAATCTTCAGATCCTGATACTTAATGCCATGCAGAGGCATTAAACAGCAGTCACTGTACATGAGATTAAAACCAAAGAACATTAGTGGTATTTAAAGCTTAAGACATTTTTCCCTAATAAGTTTCACTTTTTTTTTTTCACAGCTTGAAAATTAGAGCTCTAATAGCCATGCAGAACATCCATCAAACACTTCCACGGGATAATGAAAGTCACGAAATATTCACAGAGGACATATGGACACTCCAGACAGTTGGGGGTGGTGACCAGGCAAAAACACTGAACCCATCTGGAAAGGGAAGTATTTTTTAAACCAAATGTCAGCTGACGTTTACACCAGACTCTATTCTAAGGGCTTTAGGTGCATTATCACATTCAGGACTCACAACAGTCCTGTGTCATGGGGCTCATTATCATCCACATTTAATCGATGAAGAATGGGGCAGTGACTCACTCACCTGAGAGTCACTCTGAACCAAGATTGTCTTGCCCTGGACTTGCTCCCAGACTCGCCTGTGCTCTGCATCAAATTGGACATCATGGAACCTTGCCATGTACAGATGTGCAAGACATTAAAAATTAGCTTCATCTTATGAGTCATCTAGTCAACCCACTCAAGGTCTAGAGGAAGAAATGGAGACCATAGCGGGTAATGGCCTGCCTTGGTTTATACTGATTTTTCCCAGCAGGGCTGGGCTAGAACGGAGGGTCCTGGCTGCCAACCCAGCCTGCCTTCTCCCAGGACACAGTCCTCTTCTCTCCTCTGTCTTCCTAGTGCAGCATCTGGTAAGTCACACATGGCGTATGTGAATTCTCCTGGTTGGTCTGGGGGTGGTTGGTGAAATTAGTCGGTGCTTCTTCGCAAATAAGTCTCAGGGTGCTTATCCCACCCAATTATGTTTAATATGCTCAAGCTAAGTTAATACACCGTTAATAATTATTGTGAATGAGATAAAAACTAAAAGACAAAAAAAAAAAAAAGGAAGTGATGTTTAAGGCTATTTTCCCCTCAGCAAGGTTCAGTTTTTCCACACCTTGAAACAGAATGGGAGTCTCTGTTAGAAATGTATGTTATTAAATATCAATTTTCTAGCAAGGGAACCATTAGATACTCTTGTCTAAGTGAAAGAAACTCCACTTTGTGCTTCTCCATGGGTGCAGAGCTTTAATTAAAGGCACGTGATTAAACATTTTCAGTTGACTTAGAAAAGAGAACCAAAGGGGAGACTGTGTATTAACTGAAATGATTTTCTTTTTAAACTCCTAATCTTTCTGCATTGAATTTTAAACACATTTATCTTTGATTCCTTGTCACTGAGATTTTAGATTTTCCAGATTTCACATTAAATTTGAAATTAAATATAACTTTAGCATGAATTCGGGATTTGTCAAAACTCATATATTGGTTAACTAACCAGCAATTTGCAGTTTTATTTTCTGCACTCCACCCTTTCAGGCAACAGTCAGGCAAGGTAGTAACACGTTTCAGAAATCGGTTTAACAAAGAAAACGGTAATTTGTGCTGTCAACTCCTCTGTGAAACAAACACCCTCTATCTTCTATCCTCCCTAAGAAGGGTGGAGGTGTTTCTCCCTCAAGAGGCCTCCTGCCATGCTCCCCTGGGGAGAAGAGGTTTCCCAGGATGCACTTCTTTCAAACATCTTTAAAAGCCTAGTTCATTCTTTCAAGTTTACTGTGCTGTTTAACTGAGACATGCCAAATGTGAATGTGTCAAGGCCAAATAAATACCACCCAGTGAAGTTCAGATTCTCTGACTCTTCCTTCAGGACCTATTTTCCCTCCTGCTAGAGAAACTGTCCAGAAATTTTATGACAGCTTAGTTGTCACAGTACCAGAGAAGCCAACCAGCATCAGCATTATAACCATCAGAGCGGTCACCATTGTCTGAGAATCTATCGTGTGCCAGATACCATGCTCTGGGCTTTCCTCTTATCCGAGATCATCTTTGAGAAATAGGAGAGTCCCGTAAAAGCAGGCACTTATGTCCTATCAAGGCCGTTCTGTCTTTACAGGTCAGAGACAGAAAAGAAATGATACGCATTTACTTTTTCCTTTTGAGAAGAAAGTGACCCTTTAATATGCTGCACTGACTATTTTGCTGAAGGCTCTTCCATTAACTTTCCTTTAGTTTTAATGTGCAGTATTCTTGATTCTTTAATGAGGAACCATGAGAAAGAACCTCCCTGTCAAGGAGAAGCAGGGCAGGGGGGCAGGTCATGTTCCATCCTCTGCTCACCTCTTCTCCCGCTGCCCCCAGCCTGGGCCTGTCACAGGCTCAGAGCTGGTCCAACCATTTCTTCTAAACACAAAGAAATCTGCCCCAGAAGACTTCTCGGGATGTCACAAGATTCCTAATCATCAGAACCAAGGCCATCTGGGCTTCTAACTTAATCTAGATAAAACTGTGTACCTGAATTGATAACATTCTATAAACTAGACCAAGGACAGTATGATACTTTGTAACTATGGGAGGGAATATGGCTTTTCCTGTTTGGAGAGAAGATAAAAAGATCTCACATTCTTTCCGCTGAATGCTAAGGAGAGCCTCACAGTGTTAGATCTTGATTCTCCCAAACGATAAGGAAGCGAACAGAACAGCATAGAAGACCACTTGTGCTTCAGAGTTCTTCTGCAACAGAATGTTTTCATGCATTATGAACTGAAGGCATTTTTCTTTTCTAGAGTTTACATAGACCTGGGTTAGTCAGGAGATATTCCAATTACCAAAGAAGCTGGAAAGAGTTTTTAACTGTACAGGGCCTTCTCTTGTTTAATTCTTTAAAAAAGACATTTATTATTATAATACAGAGCAATGCCTGTGGTGCCATGAGGAATTTAAAAAGAGAGATGACTAAGTCTTATTTTTGGAGTTTATCATCTAGTAGAGAGGATATGTCTAAATATAATACAAAGAGTAAATCAAGAGAAAAGAGAGGCAAGAAAAACACCAAGAATGAAGGGGTCTTTTAAAAACCCTATCTCAGTAGTGGTGGATGGTAGTGTCCTGTGATGATCTGGAAATTTCATTAATTAGAAGATCGAGGATGCAGATGGTCAAGAAGACATGTTCCCTTGGCCTGACGGAGCTTCCAGGCTAGTGAGAAAGATAGATTTGTGAAACAGATTTCCATACACAAGGCTAGAGCTCTAAGAGACAGAAATGAAATGCTCTGAAAACTGAGAGAAGAGAGGGACCAGCTCTGCTCAGGAAAATCAAGGCAGGCTTCACACAGAGGATGACACTTGAGTTGTCACTGAATGTGGTGGTTTTAAAATATGTCCACAGATTTTTGGAAACAACTCCTTTCAAGAGGTGGGACTTAACTCCCATCCGCTTGAGTGTGGGCTGGACCTAATGACTTATCTCTTCAGGAGGCAGAAGTGACAGTGTGTGTTGCTTCCAAGACTAGGATATCAAGAGCACTGTGATTTCCTCCTTACTGTCTTACTTGGATCACTCACTTGAGAGGAGTCAGCTGCCATGTCGTGAGGATGCTCATGCAGGCTTATGAAGAGGACCACATGGCAGGAAAGCCAGGCCTCCTGACAACAGCAGTGTGAGGGTGCCATCTTGGCAGTGGCTCCTCCAGTCCCAACCAAGATGTCCAATGACTTCAGCCAACATCTTGACTGAAACTGAATGAGGGATCCCCAAACCAGATCAGACAGCTAAGCCACTCTTGAACTCCTGACCCAGAAACTGTGAGATAATACATATTCATTGTTGGTTGAAGTTACTACATTTTGGGGTAAGTTGTTATCCAGCAATAGATTCCTAATGCACCAAATGAGTATCAGTTGGCCATACTGGCAGGTGGAAGGCATCCAATGAGAAGAACTGGAAGTGTTATAGTGAGTGGTTATACTGAGTGTGGCTGGAGTGTGGAACATGTGATTCCTAAGCTTTTAGTGTGTTAGCAATTTCCTTAAATCTTCTGCAAAATGAGTTATTTTTAAGTAAATGAATACTATTGAATATGGCTTCCCATCACACTTAGGAAAAAAATCTAAAGTCCTTGCCGTGGCCTAAAAGCCATTTCTCCAGCTCACCACAGTGCCCTTTGCTCACTTCGTCTACGTCACACTGGTTTTCTTCCGTTCCTTTCCTCCATGAGGACCTTTGCACACACAGGACACTCCACCTAGATTACGCTCCTCTTCCCCGTTTTCTGACTGAGTCATCCTCTCATAGGACTCAGTCTGAGTGTGCCTCCAGGAGACCCCTTTCCTGACCATCACCCCTGTTGTTCTCTTTCGCGGCCCTTGTTTGTTTCCCCCACAAGAGGAATTGCTCCTGTTATGTTGTTTGTCTGTTTGCATGTTTTTGTCTGTCTTCCCCTCCAGAGAGTACATTCCACTGTGGCAGGGACCACACTGGCCTTTCTTTTTTTTTTTTAAATTAATTAATTTATTTTTGGCCGCGTTGGGTCTTCGTTGCTGCGTGCGGGCTTTCTCTAGTTGCGGCGAGCGGGGGCTACTTTTCATTGCGGTGCACAGGCTTCTCATTGCGGTGGCTTCTCTTGCTGTGGAGCACGGGCTCTAGGTGCACGGGCTTCAGTAGTTGTGGCTTGCGGGCTCTAGAGCGCAGGCTCAGTAGTTGTGACGCACGGGCTTAGTTGCTCCGTGGCATGTGGGATCTTCCCAGACCAGGGTTCGAACCCGTGTCACCTGCATTGGCAGACGGGTTCTTAACCACTGTGCCACCAAGGAAGCCCCACGCTGGCCTTTCTTGTAGTATCTCCAACACTCGGCATCGTGCCCGGCACGTGGTGGGTCCAGAATAAATATGTATTACGGTTATCTTCTCTCTCCTCCTGTGCAGTAGAAACTTCATATTAGGTATTCCTATTTTAAGACTGTTTGCCTGTGTTATCCCCATCTCAGAGAGAAGAAAATGAAATTAAACTCTACAACACAAAATATAGTCTGTTTAATTTTGTGTAACTTTATATTATTTGACTATCTCACCCTTCATGTCTTGAACAGTAACTCATTTATTATAACAGAAAATAATAGAAACACCCCATTCCGCTCCTAGTGAAAGAATAACCCTTCCCCTGCCTCCACTCCATTCGCAGAAGACCTTTTTAATGATGAAATATTTAAAATACATGGAAAAGGTACAGCCACTATGGAAAACAGTATGGAGTTTCCTTAAAAACCTAAAAACAGAACTACCATATGATCCAGTAATTCCACTCCTGGGTAAAAACTCTAATTCGAAAAGATACATGTACCCAGTGTTCATAGTAGCATTATTTACAATAGCCAGGACACGGAAGCAGCTCAAGTGCACATCAATAGATGACTGGCTTAAGAATATGTGGTATATATATATTATAATGGACTATTACTCAGCCATAGAAAGAATGAAATATTGCCATTTGCAGCAACATGGATGGACATAGAGACTATTATGCTTACTGAAATAAGATAGACAAATACTATATGATATCATTTATGTGTAGAATCTAAAAATAATACAAATGAATGTATAGACAAAACAGAAACAGACTCATATAGAGAAAAAATTATGGCTACCAAAGATGAGGGGAGGAGGACAAATGAGGAGTATGGGATTGACAGATACAAACTACTATGTATGAAATAGATAAGCAACAAGGATTTATTTTATAACACAGGGAACTACACCCAATATTTTGTAATAACCTATAGTAGAATATAATTTGCCAAAAGCAAACCAACAAACAAAAATGAATCACTATGCTGTACACCTGAAACTAACACAATATTATAAATCAACTATACTTAATAAATATACTGAAAAGTGAAAAGAATAGTACAATGAACATACAATCTCCAATAAATAAAAACATTCTCCTATGTAACAAATCTAACAAATTTTCAATAATTTCTATTATCGTCTAATACCCAGCTTTCCCCCAACTTTCTTTTATATCTGGTTTATTCAAATCAGGATCCAATCAAGGAACACACATTGCATTTTGCTGTTATGGATTTCAAGTCTCTTTTAATATAAAACAGACCCCTTTCCCCCTCCTTCTTTCTTTACATGACTTTGGCTTGTTGAGAAGTCTGGGCCAGTTGTTTTGTACAATGTGCAAACTTCTAGATTTGTGCGATTGTTTCCTCGTGGTATCACTTAACGTGTTTTTTTAATCCCCTGGACTTCCTGTAAACTGAAATGCAGATATAGAAGTTTTCATGAGATGTAAGCCTTTTGGCAGCACTACTTCACAGATAAAGACCTGTACTACTTATTGCACCATATCAAGAGGTACATAATGTCTAGTGTGCCCCAACTGGTGATGCTGAAGTTGGTCACAGGGTTTGAGTGGTGACCCCAGATTTCACCATTGTAAAGTTCTGTTTTCCCCCTTATAGCTGGCGTCATCTGTGGAGTCATCCTTTGGCCCCATGCAAATATACAACAGACTTTTCCCCATTTTGCAGGAGGCCTAAAGGCAACCTCTCTGCTATGGGTGGGGTGTGAGGGAGGGGCCCAGACTTCCTCGTGCAATGACTCATGTCTGTGTCCATTCCAGCTGTGCCGCACTGGACATGAGGCAACCCACATGTGTTCAGCAAATGGCCACCTGGGCTTGACTGGCCAGGAGACAGACAGTAGGGACAGGCATGGGTTGTAAGGAAGTTAAAAAATACCTTGTCCTTTAGTAGCACTGAAAAGATATATGTTTGGAAATTTAAGACAATTTCCAAGAAACAAGACCCAAGATACAATGTTAAGGGCAAAAACATAGGAGACTGAATCGTACACACGCTCTGATCAAAGTAAAAAACACAATATAATTTGGGAAAGAATTGAAAGAAAATACATTTCCTAATGATATTTGGGATGGGCAGGTGGGATTATGAATTTTTCAATTTTTGTAATATTGTTATCTTACTTTTATAATAAAAATAATAGCTATAAACAAATAAGAATACAAGAAGGAGAGATGTCTTGAGAAGAAAAAATCATGAATAAAAATGTAAACAGAGAGCAGGAAACAAATTTTAAATTTTTCTAACTCACTTTACTTTTTATGTTGAAGTTTTTAAAGCAAATTAGAGACATAGTGACATCCTACCTACAAATATTTCTGCATACATCACTAAAGAGTTAGAACATTTTCCTTCAGAGCGAATATAAGATTATCTCACTGAACAAAATTAAGATTAATTCCTTGGGGCTTCCCTGGTGGTGCAGTGGTTGAGAGTCCGGCTGCCGATGCAGGGGACACGGGTTTGTGCCCCGGTCCGGGAAGATCCCACATGCCGCGGAGCAGCTGGGCCCGTGAGCCATGGCTGCTGAGCCTGCACGTCCGGAGCCTGTGCTCCGCAACGGGAGAGGCCGCGGCAGTGAGAGGCCCGCGTACAGCCAAAAAAAAAGATTAATTCCTTAATATCACCTAACATGCAGTCCATGTTCAAATTTTCCCCCGATTATCCCCTAATGTCTTTTACAGCTAGCTTCTAAACCAGGATCTAAACCAGAGAAACAAGTTTTTTAACAATCATACAAAAACTTTAAAACAGTATATCACCGAGTTATAAACTTTTCCTTTTAATTTCATATCTTACCCACAAATTTTATTGCTGTCATTATTGTAAACGGATGTCACATGCATCTGGTTAGTTTATCAGTTCTAGAGTTGACTATAAGTGATAACATTTATATCCTCACAATTCTCAAGTCTTACTAGCAATAACGAAATCTTAAAATCAATATGAAATTTAGATATGTTTGTTTATAAGTTGGACCCCAGAAGTAAATCTTGCCCAGTGTCTCAGGAGCAGAAACAGAAGCAGCTCCTGAGCAATAAGTACCATCTCAGCAGAAGAAAGCAAAGCTTGATGGTCAGGTTCAGGCTATGATGTCATGGATGAGAGAAAATACATTTTGACTTGTCAGTCAAGAGGACATGGATCTTGGGAATTCCCTGGTTAGGACTCTGCACTCTCACTGCCAAGGGCATAGGTTCAATCCCTGTTTGGGGAACTAAGATCCCTCAAGCCATGTGTCACAGCCAAAAAAAAAGAAAAAAGAAAAAAAAAAGGACATGGATCTAAAGGCTTACAGAATCTCCTCTCTCTTTATAATGACACTTTAAAATTCCCATGCGTTTGCTCAGGATCTCTTCATTTTCTAAAAAACAAACAGTATTCATTTTCAACCACTCTCTGCCCAAGTGTGGAAATTAGCAAGTCAAAGATGATATGTCCAAGACATAACGTCATGGATCTTGCCTCCCTCTGCACCCCAGAGTATTTAAACTATTTCAAAATACTGAACTGTGTCTTTGTTTTTTCTATTAAACCCTTCTGATGAATAGGGAAAAAAACACTTATGTTTTAGATTATCCATTTCATTCTTTACTACCACCTGTGTTATTCAAAAGAAGCAAGGAAACTTGTTTTTAATTTTGTTTCTGTTCTTGGTCTGAATGTTGGTCACTTGCTTGAGCAATGACATTGAAATACATCACAATCATAACTCTCCTTTATTTATTTATTTTTTGGGTTGGGGTTCGCGGGCCTCTGACTGTTGTGGCCTCTCCCGTTGCGGAGCACAGACTCCGGACGTGCATGCTCAGTCGGCCATGGCTCACAGGCCTAGCCGCTCCGCGGCATGTGGGATCCTCCCGGACCGGGGCACAAACCCGTGTCTGCTGCATCGGCAGGCAGACTCTCAACCACTGTGCCACCAGGGAAGCCCTCTCCTTTTTTTTTTTAATGACTGTAGGGCTGCACCCCGCCAGGCCTGCAAGCCCTGTAGTTGCCCAGCCTTGACACTGAAGAAAGAGCCCTGGAGACAGTGGCAGAGACGTTAATGCTCTATTGCACAGGGGGATCTTACATATCGAAGCAAGGTCCCAGAGTGACACTCCATTGTGTGGCCAGCCGGCAGGCAGGACATGACAGCCATCCTTACCACTCAGGGGAGAAGGAGGCCACCATTTATAAGGGGAAATTGACATCAGGTGGGCTCATCAGTTACCAGGTACTAATTTAGCCCTATAATCAAGAGGATTGGACAGTCATGTGTCATAACTCTCCTTTTATATAGAAGCTTTAATTCAGAGCCCTCAAAGTTTTTTGTAAGCATTATCTGTTTGCAAAAAAATATTGGTCACTTTGAGAAGAGGAAAGTTAAAAAGAGAAAATTACTTGCACACTCAAAATTACATGAGTCAAGAATCAAGTCAGGATTAAACCTTGCCTGATCAATATCAACTTTGCCTGATCAAAGTTTCAAGGATTAACTTAAAATCTTAAAGACCCTCTCTTTCTAGACCCATGATATTGACCTAAAACATTTTGGATGCTCTCACACTAAGCTAATAAGGCCTCACACAATATGTAGACTCTATTTCTGTAACTATATGAAATACCTCTGCATGAATCAGTGGCATGGTTTTTTTGTGTGTTTGTTTCATCTGTTTCTTTTTAGGGACTAGGCACACCCAAGAGACAGAAGAGTCTATATAGGAACACAGGAGAAATAGACACTGATCGTTTATTGCTCTTTTCTCAGACTACAGAATTAATATGAATTTATTGCAGGAATCTTGAAAATCCAGAAAAAGCACCAAAAAGAAAATACAAATTACCAAGTTTCTTACTTGCCTCTCCCAGATAGCTGCCTTTAACATTTTGATTTATCTTCATAAACCTCTTGTCAGGCATGTGCATCTCAGCTGTCATCTGGAATCTCCCTAGCCCTAAAGATATAAACAAATTAGACTCAAATCTCTTTCCAGGCCTGTGGAAAACCTAATAACCTCCTGAATACTTCTGCAAATTCCTCCAGGCCTGGTGGCAGGTGGGGATGAGAGGAATTTGGAGAGGGCTGCCTCATGGCCCCTCTATCTCTGATTTCTTGCCTCTACTAGTCCCTGTTCTCCGCTCAGGCAGCCCCTTTGTGGTTTACACACATACTGAATGTGTGGCTCTTCTGTGCTAAACGTCACTGAAGATTTGGGAAAGTTCAAGAAGATGAAGAGAGCGACAGAGGTTTACTTCACGGCAACATATACAACTTACACCTGAATATTTAACATCCCTGTTCTTAAACTCTTTCAGCTTTTTTAATAACTTGGATTGTAACCTCTTGCCATGTTTCTAGGTCTTTTTTTTTTTTAAATATAGAATCTTCACTGAACCCACTCTATACCTCTACTCCAAAAAAATTCTCTCCATTCTAGAATGCTAAGCTACTCAGGTTTATCTAAACTTCTAATTTAGAAGCAGAGTGCTTAGGTTAAAATCCTAGGGCAAGTAAATTCTCTAAGCCTCAGCTTTCTCATTTGTGAAATAAGGATATTGATAGGTACCTCCTTCACAGACAAAGCACTTTGAGCTCATTGCCAGGCATATTGAAGAACAGGAACTACTTTCATTCTTGTTGAGAAGTATTTCACCTGGGCTGTATGGAGCCTGGAGAATCTTCCTCTGTTCTCTGTTGAGTACACCATTCAAGTTACCAGAGCACTTTTATAATCTCCAGAAGCTTGGAGATTAGGAACACACAGTCTGATGCCGGAAGGTCCGTTGTCTGTGATGTGATCAGGGCACTGTCCATATGGGTTTCTCAGGAAGCAGACACTGAGATGGAGTTTGCGGTGCAAAATCATTATTAGGGGGCTTCCCTGGTGGCGCAGTGGTTGAGAGTCCGCCTGCCGATGCAGGGGACACGGGTTCGTGCCCCGGTCCAGGAGGATCCCACATGCCGCGGAGTGGCTGGGCCCGTGAGCCATGGCCGCTGAGCCTGCGCATCCGGAGCCTGTGCTCCGCAACGGGAGAGGCCACAACAGTGAGAGGCCCACGTACCGCAAAAAAAAAAAAAAAAAAAAAAAATCATTATTAGGGATCAATATATTTAGAAGGAAGGGGAAGGAAGCAGGGTTGGTCCGAAGCAACCAACCATCTGGTTTGCCTGGTATGAGAGCTTCTTGGCACACAGAACTTTCCGTGCTAAAACCAGGACAGTCCTGGGCAAACTGGGATGGTTAGTCACCCTTGTTGAGGCAGAAGTTGAAATGTGATACAGGTTCATCAAAGCTTCTACCAACCAGGCAGGGAGCTCTGTTGTGACTATTACCCATCAGAATTGTTCCATCTTGGGATAATTCTTGGGGCAATGGCTGGGTCTTTATACTTTGTCCCTCTGTCCAATGCAGGCTGCCCTGGGAAGGTCATGACCTCAGACCAAATAGCTGAGGCAGAGCCTTAAGGCACTGACAGGTGAAGGCAGCCGGGGAGAAAATCCTTTGAAGGACAGTGCCTCCCCACACCCACCACAGGCACCATTTTGTGCCTCCGTTTCCTTCATCTGCAAAATGGGGATAATAATGGTAAATACCTGGTAGCTTTATTGTGAGGATGGAATAAGTTAACATGCGTAAAGTGATTGGAACGGTGCTCAGCACACCGTAACCTCCTAAGCATTACCTATTTCACCAGATCAAGTGTATTCCTACTGCTTACTGTCAGATCCTGAAAACATTTTTTTGAATTTTTTTAATTAAAAAGAATTTTTTTAAATCAGATCCTGAAATTCCTTTTTTTTTTTTTTTTTTGCGGTACACGGGCCTCTCACTGTTGTGGCCTCTTCCCCGTTGCGGAGCACAGGCTCCGTATGCGCAGGCTCAGCGGCCATGGCTCACGGGCCCAGCCGCTCTGCGGCATGTGGGATCCTCCTGGACCGGGGCACGAACCCGTGTCCCCTGCATTGGCAGGCGGACTCTCAACCACTACGCCACCAGGGAAGCCCCTGATCCTGAAATTCTTGGTCTTTGGGTCTCCTTTGTCAAACCTCCATACTCATGTCATCATGACCTCAGTCTGATGTAACTGCACATGGCCAACCTACAGCTTTCTTCATTTAACTGATTGGACTTGGCCACAGGCTGGTTTCTTAATTACAGCCAAGAAACTGGGGTAAGAGCATCTTCCATTTTTCTTCTTACTCTTTGGTTTTAGGTTGAGTTAGGAAACCTCCTCAACTCCTTATGCTCTCCTGTTTCTATTATTGGATAATGGAAAGGATTAAATGAGGAGAAAAAGTGATAGAAAAGTAAGGACAGACGGAAGAATTTTTAAGTCAAAAGTAGTTTTCACAAGAAGAGAATTTAAGTATGAGAATTTGGAAGCTAGGGGGAGAAGTATAAATGGCAGAGTGGTTAAAGACTTTTTTTAGCCTGGATAACTTTTGTGATCACGAGGCTGATGAAATAAATGATCCTCACCCTGACTTCCCTTTCCTCCAAAATAAGCCATGTTGTGTAATTCCATCAGGTGGCCACTGACCTGCTGGTTCCTCCATTCTGAAGACGCTAAAGCTACCAAAGCCTTGTGAATCACTTTATGAGTAAGAGCAGAAAACAGCTCTAGGTTAAAATTTGGAGTGTGACATTCTGAGTGTGAAAATACTTCCCTCCCCCCCAAGAGCTGGACAAAAATTACTTTTTATAGTAGCCCTTGGCTTTTCATTTACTCAGGAAGGAGGTGTGAGGTAGCAGGTTTCCACACCCTCTTTTACCTGGATGATGTCCCTCTGTGTCATCTAAACAGATGCTGCTCAGAACCAGAAGGTGGGTTATTTATTCCTTCCTCTCATCACCTGAGCAAAACCAAGCAAGCAAACAAACCAAGCAAAAGGGCAATCTTAGAGGGCAATCTAAAAAAAATGACTACAAGATCTCTGTGGGCTGTTCTTCCATTGAATTCCAAGCATTATTTGTGTAGGTTCCCTTGCCTGAACTGTTGGTACGGGAGTTGCAATTTTATCCCCAAAGCAGGGTGTTCCTTGGGCTTGGAGGCAATGCAGTTGGCTTATTCACTTCCTTCTCTGCATTTCTTCAGGGCTTTCCGCATATCAGAAGCTTATTACACGATGATTCAGGAGGGGAGACAGGAAGTAGGGTTCCTACTCTGACACTGGCTACTCACCTCTTTCTGGCCCAAACTGGTTTACTTCACCAAGGAAGCCACAGATTTTCCTTCATCTGAATTCCTTTCCAAATGCGTAGTTTTCCCGATGGAAATTCACAGTAGAGAGAAGGGCTTCCCTGCCCCTCTGCAAGGAAAAGTGACTGGGACTGGACTCTTGGAGAGGAACATGGACTGTCCTGCCCTGGGCCTTGTCTGATTTCTAATACTCATGCTGCTGATCTGCTTTTGTGCAGGTGACCCAGCTAAGCTAGGTGACACAGCTAAGGACACACGCCTTCACATGTCTCCCTAGTGGAAGTGTTGACATGCGTCACTGCAAACTTCCTCACCTGCCTCGTCCTTCTCAAGAACCACAGCGTACACTGCCTATCCTAAAATTTTAGGATTTGAGGCACCTGGCCCAGACTAGAAACAACGACTCTGCATCTCTTTCCAGGAATCACACTGATGACCTTGATCTTGAGGCTCAGCCAACCGCCCGAACCATCCCCAGGGAAACCTAAAGGTCGTATTCCTTTGTGTCGTAGTGAGGCTGAGCCAGACCTGCCTGCTTTTCCATCTCTACAGAGGCTCAGGGTTCTGACCCAAATGGGAGTGGGCCGAGGGGAATAGCACTGCGTGCAGAATCGTGGTAGAGGATGATCTGTGTGCAGAAAGGCTGCCAGAAACCAGAAGGAGGGGAGACAGAGGGCTGCAGGTTCAGCCCCTCCCCTTTGCATCATGGGACTCAGAGATCCTCTTACCAGCTGGAGGGGTGCCCAACTGAGGCTTCTCATTCGTCGATGCATGAGAGAAAATTTCTGGGCTGGCGTTTGAGCAAATGACTCACCTTTTTGTCATCAGAAAGACGCAAGAAAGTTTTCATTTTTCATAATTTTGTACTTTATCCTTACACTTTTTTGATAAAAATAAGGAAAATGAAAAAGAAAACACAAAATCTGAGAAAATCCTTTCTTGGCCCCCAGACTCAAAGTTTATTTTATGGACTAAACCAAAATCATATCTTATCTCAGAACGATTTGAGCTTTATAATGAACATGCTTTAAGGTTTCAGGTTAACCCTACATGTACTATGAGACGTTTTACACCCTACAAAAATAATTGGATATATTCAGTATCTTCTTCCCTCATTACCTCTCTTTTTCACTCTACACTTTCAATATAACCACTGCTAAAATGTTACTATATTTCATATACATTAAAACATGATGTTTAATTTATGCATGGTTCAATATCTTAAATGAGTATTTGTATATATCCCTGCGGATGTTTGGAAATATTGGCTGCCAGAAAATATGAGAGGGTAGATACTGCATTGCAGTGATGGAAAGAGGCGCTGATGAAAGAATCACTTCTCCCAGGAAGTCAAACTATCCCCACGTACGTCCTGAGTCACGTTTCTCCCTACATCTCCTGCTATCCCTTCGCATGTAGCTTGCCTTCCTTCCTACCACAGCCTCAAAATAAGCCTCCTTTCTCCTCTAGGATTCAACTAGAAGTAAGAGGAATACTGAGACCCTAAGATACTTTTTCAACAGTCAGATCTCACTGGAGTGCATCTTTAGCATGAATTCAACTAGAGGGCTTATGCCTTTCTTGGAATGTCTCTTCCCTTTAAATTCTTTTGGGCCACTTGGGCAGCTGGTGAAATCTTTCCCTTGGAACATGGCAGGATGTCTTTCCTCACATGCACCAGTCTTTCCTTTCTTTACCCTTTGATGAATCTGGAAAAAGTTATAGGAATTCACTATACAGGAGCAAAACCGTTTCCCCCGCAAATCATAACACAGACCAAAAAAGCAAAGGGAATTTTGTATGTATAGAATTCTGAGGCATTTTTGGTAATATTTTCTAGAGGAGAGATTTGTGAATGCTATTTGTGGGGCTCCATCTGTGGGCATAATATTGCTTTATGATCTTTTATGAACCGTAAGCTGGAATAGTTAACGTAAAGACAAGTGGACAGATGCCAAATGGCAAAGTTGGGGTGGAAAGTAGTGGTAAGCAGGGATTTCTACTGCCCCATTTACTCACAGAAAAATTCCACCCAATAATTTCTGCAAAGCCAGACTATAATACGTTGAAGCCTCTGTCGATCTCTCAAATCGTGAGCCTCTGAGTTAGGGTAAGTAAAATACCCTCATTGAAGTCATTCAAATACACACTGATATAAGTGCACAGGGAAACCTGGCAGTGGTACTGCTGAGAAATCCCCTAATTGTTCCATTTTCCTAAGACTCATGCAAAATCATCTAAGGCAGATGCCCAATAGATTTTTATCTTACATACCAAGATCTAGGGATTGTTTGGGGCTACCTCAATTACCTTGTTGAGAACTGTCAAGAAACATGTCTTTTTCGTGAACCTATTTTCGCATGGTCAATACTTACAACTTTGGATTCTGCTCTTTTCCCTTATTCGCTGAATCATAAATATCTTTCCATGGTGTTTAATCTTGGTAGTTATCTTGTTTTAAATATCTGTATAGTAGTCCATCAGTCGATGAACCCTAATTTGCTCAATCATTTCTCCATTATTTTATACTTAGATTAATTCTAAGAATTTTAGAAGAGTAAGTAGAATTTTTCAAAAGGCTCTTTCCATTATTTGAAATGAACACAGGAATAGTACCTGAACTTCTCATGGATATGGCCAATTCCCAGCTGGGTCAATGTTAAGCCACAAGTACATCCAAAGGAACAGAGCTTTTATGAGAAAGCAAGCTCAAGCCTTAGAAACTTTAAATGGAAATACTCTAGGAAGTCCTGACATATATTCCCAAAGTGGCAGCTACAGGCCCCAGTAAGATCTCTACCTCTGGACAGAATAACTCTAGCATACTCTGAGAGAAGACCCCAAGTTGGGCTAACTCCCATCAGAAATTCTGGAAATTATTCACCTGGAAAGCTTGGTCTCCAGGGTCTGGATAATTAGGGAAGAGAATGCAGAAAACCAATCATTCTGTTGTGGGTTTTGAGATAAGACTTCAATTTCCATAATCTTCATAAAAAACAGAGCAGTCTTTTCATCCAAAAATTTATTCACTATGAATTGGAGTGTCTTAGGAAAACTTTAGATGCAAAGAACAGAATTCCACTTAGCTCAAATCAAAAGAGGATGGATTGAAAGGCAGAGTTTATTACAGGGTTACAGTAAGCAGTGCAGGAGATAAAGCTGGGCGTTATGGGACCAAAAGGGGATTATGCAGATTTTTTCTCTCCCTCTGTCTCTCCTCTACCTTTGGAGGTACACGGTGTCTCTGTTTGTCTTGGGACATCTGCTCCATCCTTCTGCAGGTGAACTTTTTCTGCTGACTCATGATTTCTCAGCTTCCCCTCACTCACTAGTATGAGGTTTGTGGCTGCTGTGACAGACCAGCTGGCCATGACCTTGCAGCTTGGCTCCGCACAGCTCAATGACTCAGACTCTTTCTCCCTATTCCAAATTCTTGGGAGGGTATCTGCTCAGCCCAGCTGAGGTCAGATATCTATCCCTGGGTCAGTCACTGAGACTGGTGGGGCACAGTCACATGGTAGATAGTGTAACTGTCCCAGGGTGATGAGTGCGGCAGAGTCTCCAAGGTGCAATGTGGGTAGGGAGAAGAGAATGTTTGGCATTTCTGAGACAGACTTGGGTCTGAGAGCAGCATGCCGAGTGATAATAAAAAAGAGCATAGGATTTGGAACAAAAAAAAATCTCTGCCACTTCTTAGTCATGAAACGAGACAACACCCAGCTCTCTCAGAGACTCATTTCCTCCTATCTAACCTGAGGGAGCCGAGCAAGATGACCTGCCAGCTCTTGCTTTCTGTCTCCAGTTATTATTTTCATCTTCAGAATCTCATAATGCAAGGAATGACGAATGCTAATATCAGCAATCTGGCAGGTTTTATACTAACAATCATTCAAAAAGCTGTCTTGGCAGTATGGCCAGTGGTATATTATCCCCCGAATTCCCATTACCGTAAACATTTTTGGAAAGCCATTATATGCACTAGCAATGTTGAAGTCCCAAGGTAGGCATTAAGCAAATGTTTCTTGCTTAAAGTGGAATTCTAAAAGAAAAGGAGAAACAGGTCTTATTCTACAAGAGTCTGCCTGCCAAGGTGTTAGAGGTCTGAAAAAGTAATATGGTGAAATTCACTCACTTCTAATGCTGTTGGTGAACAATGCTCTAAAATGCCTTATTGGTAAACTGCCTACTACAAAGACAAAAGACTGTGCTAATTGAAATTGCTTTCTATCTATGCCAAACTAACACAACTCTCCTGCTATGTGTGAACTTGAGGCATTCTTGTAAAGTGGCCTACACAGCAAGATTAATTTTTTCCCCCATTGAAATCCACTATGGTATTAAAAGAAATTACAATGGGCTCTTTTATTTTTATTTATTTTTTCTGTTGGATTTTAAAAATTTTTTTATTGAAATATAGTTGACTTACAATGTTGTATTAGTTTCAGGTGTACAGCAAAGTGATTCAAATATATATATGTGTGTGTATATATATATATATATATATATATATTCTTTTTTTATATTCTCTTCCATAATAGGTTATTACAAGATATTGAGTATAGTTCCCTGTGCTATACAGTAGGTCCTTGTTGGTTATTTACTTTAATATAGTAGTGTATGTATATTAATCCCAAACTTCTAATTTATCCCTCCCCCCTCTGCACAATGGGACCTTTTATTGATTTTTTTCTTTTTGGGGGGATTTTTTAAATATTTAGCATGTTTCCATCAAGAAAGGAAGGATACGAAGGGAAACACTTAAAAAATAATAATAATCCCAGTGAGAGTTTCAATTCCCCCACCTATTCAATTTCCTTTAAAAAGGCCCCAAGTGGGCTTCCCTGGTGGCACAGTGGTTGAGAGTCCACCTGCTGATGCAGGGGACATGGGTTCGTGCCCCGGTCTGGGAGGATCCCACATGCCGCGGAGCGGCTGGGCCCGTGAGCCATGGCCTCTGGGCCTGCGCGTCCAGAGCCTGTGCTCCGCAACGGGAGAGGCCACAACAGTGAGAGGCCCGCGTACCGCCAAAAAAAAAAAAAAAAAAGGCCCCAAGCACCCACACAAACCCATCTCTGGAATTGAACCAGGCTACCTTCACTTTTCCCAGGTTGGCTTCTGGTCCTTTCTATATCCGACCCCTCACTTGGCTGCATACCTCAACTCTCATCATTTACTACATGCCTCCTCTTTTCATATGTAAATATATAAACATATTATCTCTAGATTTGAGCTGAAGTGTTCAATTCAGTTAAGTTCATTCATTCATCTACAGCAGAAGGGGGAAGGCCCTTTGGGTTGTGGGTTAGTCAGCTTCTTCCAGTAGGACAGCCCTAATGTACTCTGTGGTACCAGGAGAAACTGACTTTTATCCTTTCCACCCTAGAAAGCTTTTGCCACCTCCTATGCCTATCTGTCACTGGGAAAATGGATTTTTGTTGTCCTTCTTTAATTTTAAAATAACAAGTGTTTCTCTTTTATATATAACATCTGTACTCTCTTTTCCCCCAGAAATGGAATCTCTTACTAGTTTTTTTTCATCCAGTTATAAAAATAAGTCAAGCTTGTTTTTAAAAAGTTCAATAATATAAAAATGGAGAAAGCAAGAAGTGAAAACTTTCCATAATTCTATTTATTCCCAGAGATGGCCAAAATTATTAGTTTTATATCTATCCTTACAGATATCTATAAATGTGTGTATATACAATACATAACTATTATACAACATATACTGTGTAAGTGTTATATATTATGTATACACACATACACAGGCAAATACATATAGAGTGTATGCATACATATTTCTAAGATAGTATGTACAGTATGTACTATATACTGCATGTTTGACAAAAATGGAATCACATTATTTACTCTTTTCTGTGGTTTGCTTTTTTTTTTTAACTTTAAATAGCTTGTCGTGTACATCTTACATATGAATCTATCTCATCTTTTATAATGGCCTCTCAGTAGTATTCCTTTGTACCATAATCTTTACCCTCCACTGAAGGGTGTCTATGATCCTCTAAGTTTTTCTTAAATATTAAAAGTATTGCAATAAACATCTATATACATATATGCCTTTGCATGTTCTAATTATTTCTTTAGGATAATTTCCTACAACTAAAAGTTCTGGGTTAAAGCTTATGTACATTTAAAATATGACAACCTAATGCTCAATAGCAAACCAGAAACGTCATATCACTTTATACTTTTAACAAGTTTCCTGCAATTATCTTTATTTTTCATTATTGCCAATGTGATGTCCAAAAAGAAAAAAATGAGCACTTCACATTATTGGCTAATCTGCATTTCTTTGAATTTTAGCGAAGATGAGTATCTTTTCAGGGTGGTGTTCCTTAGCCATTTGATCTTCTTTTATGAACTGGTTGAGCCTGTGTGTCTGTACCACTCCTGTTTCCTCCCCCTCCCACCCCATATATACATACTTCTGGTTGACAGCAGCAGGTCCAAGTATGTTACAGGAGCTGGCCAATAAATTTCCTCTCCTGGGAACTTGGATTTGAGAACAGGGAACATCTAATCTGCTGCATTTAAACTACAAAATGAGGCAAAGCTGGGCTGGGTCAGCCATTCTGGTCACATCATCAAGAAGAGAAAGCAGACCTACAGAGAGAAAGGAAAGAAGCAGGCATCCCCTGGAAGCAGAGGTGAGGGCCTGTGGCCTTGAGTACTTCCTGTCCTCCAAGCCTGTGAGAAAGCTCTGTCTTCTTAAGCTGGTTGGAATGGACTTCTGTGAATATAACAGTGCCACAGATTCTTCACCATGGGAATATTGGGTGGGGGGAGGAGTTAATTTTGAAAGAATATTCTCATCTTCATTTACCCCTTTCATGGTTCCTAAGAAGCCGAAAGGAGCCCTAAGAAATTCCCAAGCTTAAAGAGAAGCTGAAGCAAAAAATGACCCTCAAATGGGTCAAATATGTCTTCGCTTTAGTGGTCTTTTGATTTGTTCCTCAAGGAGTCCCATCTGATTAGACCCCTGGACCCCCGTGAGCCCTGCCTCAGTATGGTACACCTTGTCAGAGCCATGGCTCCATTTTCTGAGCACTGGCTATGTACTTGCTAAGTGTCTTGCTTATGTTATGTCATTGAATTGGTAAAGTGGATATATTATTGCTCAATTTCTCAAAAGAGGAAACTATGGCTTAGGGAGGTTTACAGTAAGTTGCTCAAGAACACTCAGCTAGAAAGTGCTGGAAAGGATTCCGGGTGGTGGCGGACGCTGCTGTGCCTTCTGTTCCCTGGGCCGCCCAGCATGGTGTTTCGAGCCTAGAACTAAAGCGGCATTGGTCTCCAGGGCAGAACCGTGGTCTCCGAGATCGTGGCTTCAGGCCCCTCTGACTGCCACCTGCAGATACTTATCTTTCCCAGGACAAGAGGCACACATATTCCAGCTGCCGGCAGCCTTTTTGGTCACATGCAGAGAAGACTTGTTGGTTTCCAGTGTGCTGGACTGTCTGCTGAATGAATGGGTTCTGAGGGCTGTACAGGCTACATCCTGAAGATGGGCCGGGGTCACCAAAGGTGTCCTCAGTCACCTCTCTGCTCTAGGCTGGCCCCTCTGACACAGGGTTTCTACCCCCTACCTCCCGCCCCCATTGTCTACCTCCTCTGTAATAACGACAGCCAACAGCTCTGAAGGATTTGCCATTCCAAACGCTTCATATGTAGTATTAGCTCATTTATCCTCACATCAGCCCTAAGAGTTAGATACTATTAACACCCCCATTTCACAGAAGAGGAAATGGAGGCACAGACAGGTTAAGTGACATGTTCAAGGTCACACAGCCAGTGAACAGCGACCAGAATTCCAACACAGGTGTCAGAGAATCTGCTGTGGAGCTGGTGAAAGCTAAGACGCTCTCCTCAGAAAAATGCAGAGGCTCATGATTCTGTGTAGTTTCAAGGTTTCATCTTGAGGAGTCCTACTATAGATCACCCACTTTGTATTGCAGGGCTCAGAAAAGTCAGGTTTCCTCAGGGGCCAGGCAGGGAATGTGGATGGGTACAGGGGCTGGCTGGGAGAAAGGACAGTGGGCCCTGGATGGTTCATGGACTCCTCCCAAGAGCATCTGTACTGGACCTAGGAGATGCCCTGTACTGGACCAAGAATACTTACCTGTGGGCTGAACCCAAGGACACTGCAATCAGTGTGCAGCTTCTGCTAGAATACCACACGGTCCCTTATTTGCTTATCTGACAACAGGTATGTGTGATGCTCCTAATATTTGTAAAAACTTCTCCCCCAGCTCAGGGCGATCTGCAGCCCATTCCAATCTGAACTTCCAATTACAGGGTCCAGAGCTGTTACCTCTCATCCCCACAACCACTACCCCTCCAGGCATCCAGGGCCCCAACCATGCCTCCCCCCTTGGGCTTCTGATGGTCCAGGGACGTTTTCAGGGTGTGGGTGACCAGGTTGGGTGAATCAGAATGTGTCACTCCTGCGGACTGTCCTAGGGGTGGAGGGGGACAGCTGGCTCTCAAAGACACTGGATTTAGGCAGTGACACTTCCCAGGTCCCACGTGGCTCCAGGACAATGGAAGAGGCTCCACTGTGGCTGAGCAGTGCCTAGTTTCTGTCTTCCTGGCCCCTTCAGCCCAGTCTTCTTTCTGTTCTCCTAATCTCTCTTCTGTCTTTGTTCTTCCCCACACCCACCCTCAAGAGGTGAGAAATATTTTTCTAGCCCTGGGAAAACTGCCCTTTCTCAACATTGCTATATTTTTTCTTGGTGTCACTTGCTGTATTTGTTTTATTTTATTTTATTTATTTTTGGCTGCATTGGGTCTTTGTTGCGGTGCACGGGCTTCTCATTGCAGTGGCTTCTCTTGTTGCGGAGCACGGGCTCTAGGCACGCGGGCTTCAGTAGATGCAGCACGTGGGCTCAGTAGTTGTGGCACACGGGCTTAGTTGCTCCGCAGCATGTGGGATCTTCCCGGACCAGGGCTCGAACCCATGTCCCCTGCATTGGCAGGCGGATTCTTACCCACTGCACCACCAGGGAAGCCCCGCTTGCTGTATTTTGATATTCCTATTTCAAAGCACCTAGCATAACTTCCCTATTAGGGTTAGGCTTTTGGGAAACACAAAAGCTAGACCCTATTTCTGCTTTCTCCATTCGGTAATGTCCCTCCCCAGAAGCAGTGAATCACAGGGGTTACCTACTTAAAGGAAAAGGGGAGGAAAGGAAGAGTGGAAATATTGGGAGAAAAAAGTTCTGTTAATATTAAAAAATACTATCCCATCACATATTTTCCATCTTAAGACTCCTTTATACAACTCTTGATGACTCCAAAGAACTTGTTTCTATGGGCTATACATGTTGATGTTTAACGTACTCAAAATTAAGATGGATAAATGTGTAAAATATTTATTTACTTAAAAATAACAATAACCCCATCACATGTTAACATAAATCACATTTTTAAAAATAACCGTATTTTCTAAAACAAGCCAAAAATGAAAAAGATTCCATGAGAAGAATGGCATTATTTACTTTTTCATCAATCTTTTAAATTTCTGGCTTAACTGAAGGCAGCCGGATTCTCATATCTGCTTCTGCGTTCAGTGTGTCGTGATAGCACATGTCATGTAGCCTCTGGAAAACTTCCCTATACACTCGTGAGCAAACAAGAGTGAAAGAGATGAACAACATCATAGGATTACGATGAAAGTACCCAGAGGAGGACCTTTCTGGAGGATTACCAGAAAGGTGCACGCAGCGAGAACTGCTTATTTAGACGCGGAGTACCATCAGAAGGCTCTGAGTGACAGTCCTCGAGGAAACCAGCATGATTGCCACGTAAAGGAGGCAGTTTTGGAGGCAGACACTTCTAGGTTTGAATCCCAACTCCTCACCTTCCTACAGAGTAGCCTTTGGAAGGTTACTGAACTTTTCCAAACCTCAGGTCTCCTACCTATGAATGGAGAACAATCATACCTACCTTACCAGGTTGTTGAAAGATAACAAAGTATTTTCCAAACTTCATTCATCATACTTTTTTCCAAGTCCATGTAAGAACTATATTATTATCCTCTTTGTATTTTTCCATAGCTCCTGTTTGAAACTTAAATACATTTTGAAAGGAAATTTTAGGTCCTTATCATACACAGAGAACTACCTGCCCTAAATCGAAGATGCAGTGAAAATAAAAAGTGATCTTGTTGCCAGAGAAATTGTTCAGCTCCGGCCTGCTCTCCTTTTGGAACAAAAGGAAATAAGCCAACGTAAGAAAGTCATTTAAGACCTTCACCAAACAGACTCGACCAGATGTGGGCAGGAGTCAGAGCCTTGAAGAAAGAATGGCTTTCTCATTACGTGAGGCAGTTTGATTTCTGCCTTGCCCATACACCACTAAGTCATCTCCCCTACTACCTAAACCATTTCCTACAGCACCCCACCCTCAGGAGACCCTGTGATCATGCATGGAAAGCACTTAGCTCAATGCCTGGCACCTGGGAAGTACTCTCCATTGCAGCTTTTGTTATCTTTTCTAATTCTTCCTTTTCCTTTCCCTCATGAGTTAAATGATTCACGTAAGCTCATAGTTATTTGGTGGAGGACTATGACTACGACACCTGTGTTACATCTCTCTGTGGATTAGAGCTTAGACTCTGGAACTAGGCCCTGCTTTAGAGCTGTGTGACCTTGAGCAAGGGACTCAACCTCTCTGTGCCTCAGTATTCTCAACAGTAATACAATGATACAATAGTACCTAATTCATAACATAAGAGCAGATGAGTTAATACTTGTAAAGCACACGGGACATGCCTGGCAGGTAGCCAACACTATATACCTACGGGTTAATAGTGTTCTTTCTTTTTCATGAGTTGGGTTTGACAGTAGTCATTAACATGCAGGTTACTATAGAGAAGTTTTTCTCAAACTCTCTGAAATGAAGGACCAGATTTTCCCCTCCAATCCAGGTGGACGAATACATTTGGATATAGAACAAAAAAAGGATTATTAGAAAAAGGAAATAAAAAAGAGAAGATATAAAATACAAGCCCATATATTTTGTTAGATTCAATAGACATATATTTCAATAATCAGAGAACAATGCATAGGAAAAAGTAAATTGCAGAAATGTGTCTGCTGTTCATTGAAAGCCTGAGTACAGGCAATTAATAGTTTTGCTTCGGTACTTTCTTGTCATTCCACATTTGTGATGAAACAAAAAGTTAGGAGGGAAACAGCAATTCTCCACGTTAAATGCTGATATGCGTACTCGAAACAAACATTTTGTATATTATTATTTAAACTTTTTCGTACGATAGGTGAGCTTGCTTTTTGTTTGTTAATTTATCTAATCTAGGCTAAATAGATGAAAGTGCTACAGAGAGGGGATGGTGTATATCTAAACAGTTTCTATGTTTGTTTTAATAACATTCATAGTAGAGAAACCAGTCTCACAGAGGTAGGTAGATGAGAAAGGAAAAAGAGAATTTAAAGCCATTTCTGCTAGCTCTGGATATTCATCTTCTACTTTTATCTAAAATGAAGCACATGATGTTGTATATTCATCATTCATTTTCAATCCTTCATCAGTAGTCAGTTCCAAAACTGATCTCTTAAAGTTATAGTTAAATTTAAATTATCTTTGCTAAACAAGTGAACAAGATGAATTCTGGATTTTATACACTTTGGGGTTACAGTTGACAAGTTAACCTTAAAATATCACAGATGTATTGGGATGGCTAGTAGGAAGTTGTGTCACATGTGACTCAGACATTCCAGTTCAATGCCTGAACTATACCCTGTATCTTAGATTGTTCAGGCTGCTATAACAAAATACCATAAGCTGGGAGGATTAAAAACAACAAACATTTATTTCTCACAGTTCTGGAGGCTGGCAAGTCCAAGATCAAGGCACCGGTAGAGGGTTCACTTCTATTTCACAGACACTGCCTTCTCTCTGGGTCCTCACATGGCAGGAGAGGCAAGGGAGCTCTCTGGGTCTCTTTTATAAGGGCACTAATCCCATTCATGAGGGCTCCACCCTCATGACCTAAGCACATCCCAAAGGCCTCACCTCCAAATACCATCACACTGGGAACTAGGTTTTAACATATGAATTTTGTGTGTGTGGAGTGGGGGGACAAACATCCAATCTACAGCACCCTGTTCAACAAGACTGGTCCTCTGGTGATGCCCTTGTATGTTGTGACAATGTCGAATTGCTCTAAAAGTTTCTAAGCTGTCATTGTTGATTTCTATACTTATCTTGTTGTGGCTGGGAACAAACCCACAGGCCACACTTTGAGTAGCAGTGATAGGAAACACAGCGCTAGAATGATGAGTTACCTAATTTTAGAAGAAATATTGTTGGATGATAGATGATGCTTCAGTTTTTTATCAAGACCATTTCCCCTTCTGAAGAAAGTAGCTGTCTCCTACTCATACACTTGCATCTCAGGTGCTAAAAAAATTCTTGAGGGGAACACTCAGGCCATGAAAGTAATGTTATCAAATTTACAGAGGAAAGAACACTGGGACAGAATTAGTCCTTTCCTCTCAAACTGCAAGCCACAGCCTTTGTTCACAGTCACAGGCTTGGGTAATAATTGTCTACACACACCTATGAGCTCCATGAGTGCTGGGATCACATAGTTTTCACCTGTAACTGGAGCAGCTGGCATTGAGATGGGCGTATGGAAATCACTCAATAAACGTTTAAGTGAGTAGATTCTAAGAAGCTTAGCAGTCTTACATCTCTGCTGGAGTGCTGTAGAGGGGTGGTTACTGAGGACAGAAGGAACAGTTTAGCAGCATGGGAGATGTATGCACCTTTTGTTTTTCTTCTTACTACTTTCCTGGGTTATGATCTCTTGAAAAGCAAACACAACCTTCAAGTGTGTTGTCTCCATTGAAAGCCATTCTGAACTCCATTCTTTCACAGAGCAGAAAGTCACTTAGATCCAGGAATTTTCATTGATTCAGGTGAGCATTTTTAGATTGCCTGGACCCCCTTCTTTTATTCTGTTTTCTATCACAGGGGCCATGTCTTAATTATCTTAGTTTCACTGTGGCTTCATGGAGGGTCCGGCACACACCTGAGGACCATGGCATAGTGCTTTTAGCACACCTGCCAGGGAGAAGCTAAGTGAACTAGAGCAGAGCTTCTCAAATTTAATGTGCCCATGAAGCACCTGGGGGAGCTTGTTAAATTGCAGATTTTCATGCAGTAGTAGCTCCAGGTGTGTGCCCAGGTGATGCCAAAACTTCTCATCCTTGGACCACATTTTAAGCAGCAAGCAACCAAGAGGAATGAAAGGAACCTGAACTTCTATTTAGCTGCTTCTTAGCAAATGAAGTAGAAGATGTGGTTAATATTATTTAGGAATGATTTTTAGGGATCTGTAGCTAGCTGTTTTGGAGACAAGATGAAAGATCTTCTTAGGAAAGGAAAATAAGTCATGTAGGCCACACGTGATTCCATAATACTCCCTGGGGTCTCACAATTGCCTTAGAACAGAAACGTGATACCACAGCAATCAATCATCTCAAAGCTTGGTACTCAAGGATCAGATTCCATGGGGAAACAAAACACAGTGAAGCCGTCATAGGATACATTCTTCTGTGTCTTCTGGAACACATGCTCACACTGTTCTTAAAAAGAACACTTTTTTTTGATTGACCACTTGCTACTTATTTCCACTATGATGCTTTGTAAAATTTAAATTAATCCATCTCTTTCTCTCCAGGTTTCTTCACTGCCCAAGTCAACAGTGTGGCGTACAAGAACACACCTTTGGGATCTCACACACTTGGGTGATAGTCCCAACTCTGACCCATTTAAGACAGTGTGACCTTAGGCATGAGCCACAGGTTCAAGAGTAAAATGGGATTAACACTACTGCCTTGAATTTTTATTTAGGATGAACTGAGAAAGCACCTGGGCCAATGGTGGGATCCCTGTAAACAATACATTTATCCCCCCAAATATTGCCAACCTAGGCTCTAACTCACGTTTCTAAGTGAGATGAAGGTGAGGTACAGCCTGTAACTCAACAACACCAATTTGGAACCTAGGTCTTGTCTAGCTCCTTCCTAGTGGCAGGGGATGGAGGAGAAGGGAGAGGTTGTCTCAGAAACTAGACCCCAGCAGCTGTGATTGGCCTCTGTGCAGAATAACGGACAAGAAAATACTCTATATTCTTTCACTACCTCCAGCTTGGGGAAATTTTGTCGTTTGACTTAGCGTGATGATAACAGCCGTCACTCACTAAGCGTTTACTATGTGCTAGACCCTGTTTTGGGATGTATGGGCTGTTAATTTTCAGATTGATGATCCCTGAGATGACATTATTTCCATAAAATTATATTTTATTTTTCAAATAATTATGATAGAGGGGATTCTTGTAAAAGTATCTTCAGACAATCATATAAAGTAGGAAGTAAGCTTCTTCAAGGGTGGGAACCATGTCTTGTTCATCTGGTTCCCACAGACCGTGTTCCACTGCTCAGAGGCAAATCCTGTTAAGAGTGCAGATTATCTCCTTTCACACGGGGATGATTTCTTGGACTAATCAGACCACAAAAAATAACTAACTGTGGGACACAACTTTCAGATGAAATCTAGCAGTTTCTTGGGCATCCAGTGAAGCCCTTGATATAGGCCAGGAGGGCTGCAATTGACCAATCATTGGTCCCAGGTTGATGCCTGTTATCAGTGTGTGGGGTTGGAAAAGCTGTTCCTGGGAGGAAGAGTGGGGTCTGTTTCTTCATTTCCTTTACACTGCACACCTGACTGCCCCGTATATCAACGGGCTTGCCGAGGAAGCCCAAAATATCAGGGAAGTGTAGGCATCATCTCATTCTCTTGAAAAGCCACATCAGGGAAGGTACATGGTGGCATCATGGAAGCCCAGGAAAACAGGCACAAGAGGGCATGGGAGCCCAACACGGACAGTGACACCACCTCTGAGTCAGGCTTGGACTCAAGCAAGACAACAGAACTGGCACCTGCAGGAGAAGGTGTGAAGGAACTCTAAAACTATACAATCAGGTGGGGCTAGGGACAACCTTCAGGGCTCTCCAATGGGGAGATGGTGTGTTAAGCTTTTCACTCCTCATCCAATGTTAAGTCTTTATTTTATGCCTGGCACTCGGCAAAGAATAGAACATGCATGGTTCAAAGTATATCACATTAACTAACTTTCCAGACACCTGAAAGTTTTGATTTTCTTAATCTTAAATACTATTGATGAAAAGTTTTCTAATATTGTATTAGTTACACAGTTTTTGAACCGTATACTAAGCGCAGTTTACTTATGACTTTAGGGTCCCTGTCTTATTTAGGGTTGCCAGATAAAAATACTGGATACCCAGTAAAACTAGAATTTCAGATAAACACAGGCAATGTTTGAGACATACTTGTACTAACAAATTATTCCTTGTTTATAAAATTCAAATTGAACTGGGCATCTTATATTTTTATTTGTTAATCTGGCAACCCTACCCTTATTATATGGTGATGTAATAATACAGTAGTGCCTCAGGTGTCATTGGGCTGATTGTCCTGACACTTCAGTGGTTCAAGGCTGTTGTGCTTTTTGAATTTTGTAGTTATTTTTTACAGTCTCTTTCTTTGCTCTCCAATGATTGTATTGCTTGTTGTAGTCAGCATATATATAGCATCTTCAATTCCCTTTTCCCTCTTCTTTATTCTTCTAATTGGTTTGGGCTGAGAACTAAGATCCCTAAACATGGTTGGCTTCTCTGTAAAGAGTAAACAGTTTCTGTAAGGATACAGGTCCTTGAGGGCACATACTTGAGAAAAGTATGCAAATTTTTTTGAAAAGGACTTCATAAAAAATTATTTTGACTGTCCAGAGACTATCCTGTGGTTTCTCTCGAAGTCCCTCAGGATAAGTGAATCATGCTTATTTCCTAGAGTGCACTGTTCTTTATAGAGTACTATACAAGTCGAAATCAGCCTCTGACGGAGAGGAGGTTAAAGCTAAATATAAGAGAATTTGCAGTTGCCCGCACAACAGGATTTTGGATGCTGTTTCTGAAAATTCTTTAGAAAGAGTCAGATAGACACTGATTTGGCTTGAGTAGTTCACCGGTAACCATACCTCGAGGATGGGGACTAGACTAGGTGACCTCTAGAAATCATGCACAGATATATGGTTTTGATGACTCTATGGTCTATCCAGTCAACTCAAAATAATGACCACAAGCAAAATAATGAAACCAAAGTTCAAAAGGGCCAATGAAAAGTATCTAGTATTCCAGATACAATGCTTATTGGAGACTCCAGCAAGCCTGCTAGATGTTATGTGGAAGGAATTACAATGTCTATTCTTCCCTACTGAGCTCATTTACACAATGATTAAACTTTTTTTTTGCCCTCAGCAATGCTTGCTCTGAATATAGATTTGAAGTGACTCCTGAATTAGAATGGCTATTCTTAATGTTGAACCTACCGATTACTCAAACTCAACATGCAAAGTCAGCAAACACCTCTCCCCACCTTACATATTTGCATTTACCTTTACTTGACATCAGAAAAATTGTTTGAAAATGGTTTATGGTACAAAGACGATCTTCAGGCTCAAGATGATGAGATTTTTGTGTCATCCAGTGATGTATACTTTTACTGGCTTTAGTCAAAGCATGACTCATCAGAATCAGATCCTGGGGAATATTTTGGGAGGTGTTAGAAAAGTCTAATACCAAGCAAAGACCAGCATCTTGGTAAAGCAGTTTTTCTTCAGAGATTGTACAAATCACAAAATACTTGCTGGATTGTCACAAAACTATTCTAAATATTTCAAGCCTTTAAAACTTGTTATAGGCCTTTTGGTCCCAACAAGAGCAATTCTGGTCTGTGTGGGTCACTGGAGCCTTTAGCTGTACTATATATTTAGATTCATGTGGCCTGATTCAACTTATTAATGTGTTAAATATAGTTCTCCTTGCCTCTAGAAGTGAATAAAAATTCACTTCTAAACTTGTTAAGACTTAAGGCAATGTTAAGATTTATGGCCTTTCAAGTATTATTTTTAATTTTAGTCTAAGAAATTTTTTTAGGGTTTTTTTTCCTTTAACAGTTTTCTTCTACCGTAAAAGTGTTGCTGTTATATTTTAGTAGGTATCTATCTCAAGGGACAAGTATAATGTGGACTACTGGGAGAATAGGGTGATTAAAAAATGTTTGAGAAACATTCAATGGGTATTTGTTGAAGTGTGCAAAGTACTAGACTACTGGCAAGGAGTTAATACAGTGGTGGCAGAGGCAGAGTCACCAGCAGAGAATTACAGTATTAAAATGTGAGAAGGGTCATGATCATGTGCAGATAGGTGTCTCTTTTTCTGTGAATCTATAAAACGAATTCAGCCTTGACATGTTCCGGGAAGGTTGAGTCTTCAAGTAGTCAGGCAACAAGTATGGAAGAGAACCTGGGCGAAGACACAGAGGTGAATCAGAGAGTTTTCCTCTTGCTCCTGTAAGCTTCTCAGCAGGCTCCTGAGCCACTGGTAGAAAGGAAGGCTGCCCCAGCCCTGTCACTGTTTAATCATTAACAGAGAGCCTTTTGCAGATATGCAGTGCAGCAATGACTGCAAGGGTAGTTATTATGACTAAAATGTCAAGTTTATCAGATATCTCCTGCCACCTTTACACACAACTCTTTCCTCATTTTCCAGGCAACTGGGTGTAACTCAAATAACCACCACCCCTTTATTAATTTCCTAATATCAGAGTAACACAAACTGGGTGGCTTAAACAATAGAATTTTATTGTCTCACTGTCTGGAGACTAGAACACTGAGATCAAGATGTCAGCAGGGTTAGTTCCTTCTGAGGACTGTGAGGAAGGGTCTGTTCCATGCCCCTCTCCTAGCTTCTGATGGCTTGCTGGCAATCTTTGGCTTTCTTTGGTTTGTAGATGCATCACTTAGGTTTCTGCCTTCACGTGCGCATGGTGTTCTACCCATCTGTGTCCAAATATCCCCTTTTTGTAAGGACACCAGTCATATTGGATTAGGGGCCCACCCTATTCCAGTATGACCTCATCTTAACTAATTATATCTGAAATGATCCTATTTCCAAATATGGTCACATTCTGAGATACCTGAGATTAGCACTTCAACATATAAATTTTGAGGAGACACAATTCGACTCATAACATTCCTTTTCCAAAGTAAGCTCTATAATTTAAGGTTAAATCTTAATTTCAGAAAATATTTACCAGGAACATAAATGCTTTGTTGCTTGTTTTCCATTGGTCAACATAGCTTTTCCTACCCATTTACATAAAATATGTATAGTCTGTTATTTTCACCATATCATAGATTTCATGGAGTGTTCAGAATTTAGTAAAAATTTACTTATTAGGTGTCATAGTTCAGCTGCTGTTTCATTAAATGCTGATCTTTTTCCAAAGATACTTTCCGAACAGTATAATATGTTAAAATTAGCACAACTTAGTTGTTGACACAGGCAGTGTGATCAGCACTGCTGATCTTTGAAGAGTTGAACAGATCTATAAAACAAGAATACATTAGGGCTTCCCTGGTGGTGCAGTGGTTGAGAGTCCGCCTGCAGATGCAGGGGACGCAGGTTCGTGCCCCAGTCCGGGAAGATCCCACATGCCGCGTAGCAGCTGAGCCCGTGAGCCATGGCCGCTGAGCCTGCGCGTCCGGAGCCTGTGCTCTGCAGCGGGAGAGGCCACAACAGTGTGAGGCCCACGTACCGCAAAAAAAAAAAAAAAAAAAAAAAAAAAAAAAAATATATATATATATATATATATATATATATATATAACTACTGTCCAAAAATGGTGTAAAGAATAATAGACAAAGTAGTACATCTGTTAGTTACTGAATAAATGACAGGAATAAATAAGCATTGAAAGCCAGTATTTGATACTCATGATCATTTGATAATATGACATTCACATAGATAACTAGTTTTGTATTGGACTGGTGATAGTTTCCATAGGCAAAGGACCAATGACAGTTTTTCACATAAATAACTTTATTAATCCTGTATTTGATTTTTATTTTAGGTACCTGATTAGAAGTATAACTTTTAGAAAAAAACTTTTTTTCTCTGCTTACAAAATGGGTCCAGTATCTACTCTCCAGACGTTTCATCGTGTCTTTGGATTTAATTTTTACCGTTCACAAGATACACCAGTACTCAACAGAGATAGTGCAATTTCTGATATCACCAACTTTTTATCCAAAGCAAAACTATTTGGTTCTGTACGTCGTTCAAATCCTATTCATTTACAGGGTAAACCTGGCTTTGCAGAATTTAGTAGGCGAATGCAAGCAGCTACCTGGGAAGGGCAAAGCATGGAGTTGAATCAAGGTTCCTGTAACCTGATACTATTACTGTTGTTCTCTCTTGCAGTCCTAAATAGGTTCCAAAATCTTACCATTTCCTAGCCCGTCGTTGTGACAGGTTTTGTTTTTGGCACTCTTATTACCGAAATTAGTCAGTCTTGAACTTCTAGGCTGGCTTAGTTTTCTATTTCCCGGTTGTTAAAGCACTGTGGGAGCGGTACCAGGACAACTATGTCCTGAATTTTAAAGGTTTTTTTTTTTTTTTTTTTTTGAGCCTGCTTTCCGCACTGGTTGACTTTCTTTTCTCCCCCCCTCTCTGAACGTTTTCTTTTTTCTCTTTCGCTCTGTTCCTTTTACACTCAAGCTGTGTAGGGGGATTTAAATTCCAATTCGGAACTCGGAATCGCGCGCCTTGAAAGACGGGAGTCGTAGTTTCCGTCACTCCTCCCTAACGACTTTTCACGCCGATTCCTCCCGACAGTGAAAAACTACAACTCCCAAGAACGCACCAAGGGGGTGGCCAGCCGCCCAAGCGCAAGCGCCCTGAGGCCGCAGGATTTGAATCGGCGGCGTTGTTATTGACGCCATATTGGGGCCGGCGGCGGGTGGAAGAGTCGTACAGTGGAGGGGGAAGCGGCTGGACGTGTTCGGTGGCGCTCCTGCCGCCGCCGCCGCCGCCACCGCCACCTCTCAATCCCGCCGCATCGACCGACGCTCTCTAGCTTCTGACGCTGCTCGGGAGTCTTAGGAGCCGCGTTGCAGCCTCACACCTCACGGGGCTGGTTTCGACTTCTGAAGGAGCCGGTCTCCGCGCAGGAGCGCCTCACGCGCTGCTCAAAGCCCGAACGGACGGCGGGGGCGGCCGGAGCCTCTCCCGTGGGAGCCGCGCCTGAGGAGGCGGAAGAGCCCCCCCTGACGCGGCTGGCGTGAGCCGCCGCCACCGCCCCTCCCGCCCTCGCCCCGGCCGGCCCGGGCCACTGCCCCTGCCGCGGAGGCAGCAGCGGCGGCGGCGGCTCTGCTCCCCTTGCCGGCGCTCCGCCACCCGCTCTTGAGCCGGTCGGTTAGGCTCTTTTCGGGGCCCCGCTCTGCCCCCCCTTCCCTCGTCCTCCCCTCCCCGACCCCACACGAGCCCGGCACCCCGGCCATGGCGTGCGGAGCCACTCTGAAACGGACTCTGGATTTCGACCCGCTGCTGAGCCCGGCGTCCCCGAAGCGGAGGCGATGTGCGCCATTGTCGGCGCCCACCTCGGCCGCCGCCTCCCCGTCGTCGGCCGCCGCGGCCACCGCCGCCTCCTTCTCGGCCGCCGCCGCCTCGCCGCAGAAGTATCTCCGAATGGAGCCATCTCCCTTCGGCGACGTCTCCTCCCGCCTCACCACAGGTGGGACTCGGCCCCGCGGCCGCCGTGGGGGGAGGGGGCGAGAGGACGGGGGGGGGCCCGGGCCGCGGCCGCGGGACTGGGCTGCCGGACCGCCCCCGTGCTTAGCGGAGCCCTCGGGCGACCACAGTTCTTTTTACGTGCTCCTCTAGCCTCGGAGACACAATGGGAATAGCCTGGGGGGGGGGGGTCGGGAGGTGGTGTGGGGTGGGTAGGGGCCGTGCCTCGCCGGGTATTGTGGGGAAGAGGAAGGTCCTTTTCTTTGCGCCGAGGGACCAGAATTGAGCGTTTCCGTAGTCTGGAGAGCCCAAGCGGAAATGATCAGAGAGGGTGCTACACGGAAATCTAGGCAAGCGAAGGGTCACGCGTTTCACCCGACTCTCGGTGGCTGTCTCCCCGGCATCGATTGGTTGCACCTATCAAGTCTGGGACTGGGTGGTTGGAGGCGAAGCGGCAGCCCCTCCTCCCTTTCAGACATGGCTGATTTTCGTACGGAGGGGGTGGGGAGGGATGTCACCGGGGCGAGATCTAGGCCTGTCATTAATCACCCACAAGAACGCCACTTGGGCTGAGTCAAGACCTGTTTCCCTAGCAGGGTCAACAACAAAGAAACTGCTCTTCCCGAGTGCCGTAATCTGATCGCACTCTCCGTCTAGACCTTGAGAAACTCGAACTTTTAATGAAAAGCAAATTGTATTGAAAATCGGGGCTGAGTAGTTGCTTTTAGTTGGAAGTGCTTTACTTACGCCCGATAAAGTCTGTTGGGAGAAAAAGCCCAGGCCTTGGGAATAATAAATCAAACCAAGATTCCAAGGGACTTCAGACTATTTCTGCTTTTCATTTTGAGACATTTCCTGAAAGTGACTGTGGGGAACTACCTTTTGGCTGCTTTGTACTGCATGTGTGTGTCCTCTTTTCTGTACTTTGAAAATCCTTGTGTGCTCCTGGCACAGTCTTAAGATAGGTTTTTGTGGACTGGTAGTGTAAATGTTTCCTTTGTGTGTGGAGCAAGCAGAGGTTTCCTGTGTGTGAGCCTTTGGTAGTAACATGATCTGTAGACAAAGCCTTTTCATCATTTGATGTACATGTTTCTTACTGTTAGCTTAAAAAAAATTTTGTGGGCGGTATTTACCTGCATTTGGTAACTTCCATTTGGAATTGACTTAGTTTTGTTTTGTTTTTTTTCAGGTCAGATTTTTAAAATATCCTTCCCCAAATATATAGGGAGGACCTCAATGCCTAGGGTACCATTTTTTGCTATTGAAACAATGTCAAGAATGAGCTTCTGGTGGTTAACATTATTTTTAGAGTTTGTCTTTTTAGTGAAATGCTGTCATTGAAAATTGAAATGATACTGTGGAGTCTGTACCTCATAAGGCCACTTAAAAATAGCTCTAGCTAACCAGCAATAAATTTCATGGTGGGGGGTGGTGTGAATTAATGCATTGTTAGGTTTGGGAGTTGAAGTATATCTAAATGCTAAAATAGTCTTGAGCATATAAGGTAAGTCAGCTAGGGGCTATATTTGTTCTCACTTTAAAGGGAATTAATTCAGAAAGAATTGTGATCCTTTGCAAATCTGTCATTTCATTGATATATTTGAAGCATTGGCTAATGCAGTTGGCTGCACATTATGTTACGTTTCAGTTAAGTGGACTGTAATAGTAAAATGACTGGAATTATTGGAATCGCTTAAGCCTGCTGATTCAAATTCACATTTTCCAAAATATTGCTGTGTTTTGTTTTTCAAGGTGTTTTTGACATCTACTCGAAGTTTGATCATATCCTGAACTCGAAAACCACACCCTGATATTTATTTAGTCTGTGAAAAGTTTTTTTTAGCTAGTTCAACTAGAGAAAAGCAGTTAAAATTGCATAAGTTTTGAATTGCTAAAATTTATGTTTTTAACTATGATTTTGAATGACACTTTACGTGTAATTTAATTTAGCCTTGTGTTTACATGGCCAGTTTTGGGCATGCTCCTGTAATGGTTTTTGTAATCATGGTGTCATAATGGGAGCTGCAGTGTTGTGCAGGTATCAGAGAGCTTCCCAGTTTTCATGTCATCTAACTTGGAAATAATTTTCCCAAATACCTAAATTTTAGATTCCTATTTTAAAAGTGGTGATTCCTAAACTTTACAAGAGCGAACACCCATATGTCCTTAGCAGGAATAAGTGGCTGGGCTTGGGAACAGAAAGCAACTTACCAAATTGAGATTGATGGGGGCTCTATGGAAGCTCTTTGTTTTCACTTCTGTGAGTTCAAATATAATTTAAACAATATACAACTAGACTACTGAAGTGAATTTTTTTCAGAGCATGTGCACAATTTATCATTGTTCTCTGGATATGTATATAGTGTTTTCTGATATGTAGCTGAAGTCATCTTGAGGCTTTACTAGTAGTTTCAGGAACTAGGACATCTGTTTTAAACCCTAGCTTTGTTTGACTTGATGACTATTATTTAAATCAGTATTTTTCAAACTAGTGCAACTTAATACCAGGAAAAATGAAAGAGCTGGCAAATAAATTTTATTGGACACGGCCATGCTCATTCTTTTTTTTTTTTTTTTTTTTTTTTTTTTTAAGTATTGTCCATGTCCCTTGAAGGCTACAATAGCGGGGTCGAGTAATTGTGACAGAGACTGTATTTTCCCAAAGCTCAGATATTTACTGTCTGGTCCTTTTCAGAAAAAGTTTGCCCAACCCTGGTTAAGGGTGTCAGCAGTGAGGTCTGTAATAACCCCTGGATGTGGAAAAGGAAACGTGAATGATAACTGAAGGTGTGTGGAAGGGGAACCATTGGCTGTGGTTGGGAAAATGAATGCCTCTCCTAGCTTCATTAGTACTCATCCTGGCAAGTTAGTTGAAAACAGATTCAGAGTGTTCTATCCTTGTCGACTGGTTTTTGAAACATCTCAGAATATTATCATTTAGCCAAAATATTATCGTGACATTCCCAAGAACAAAATTATTTTAATAAAACCAAAATATTATACTTGTCAGTCAAATCCAAGACATTGTTATTCATAATTGTGTAGTGAATGAATGAGTGGTTGAGTGAAGTGATCCCTCTGTGGACTCAACCTATTTGTGAGTTTGCTAGGCACCTTTATATACATTGTTTGACTTGTTACCATTGCTCTAGTCTGCCTTTTAGGAATTGAGTTGGATGAGGAGTTAAATTCCTTTGTAAAAACTCATTGTATATGCTGGAAACTTGCCATCAAGAATGGAAATTGCAGCTTGTGAATGGGGAAGGGTTTACAGGAACTTAGATTGTTTTGTAGACATTGATACATGCCTGCAAATGGAGACACCAGCTGGCTTAAATGAAGTATAAATGGTTCTACACAAACAAATGAGATGTCTGTTGGAGGAGGCAACATTTCATTTCAGATGTCATTTATATTGAGCCAGAAGTGTTTTTAATATTTTGTGGTTATTTAGACAGCTGTTAAGTTGCTTCTAGTTTCTCAGTGGATTTGGCAAATAAACTGTTTTTAATGGTCTTTGTACTTTGGATTTTAAACCTGATATTTTATTTAGGACTGTGTATGTAGCTGCATTTATTTAATAGTAGTATGAATTATGCATTTAATAATCATGTACGTTTATAGTCATTAAAAGCAGCATGCAGTTGTATTCATTATTGAGCTATTTTGTTTTGAAAGTAGGAAAATGAAAGCCTGTCTTGAGCACAGAAACACATCGGGTAAACATGGCTAGATCAGAGGACAGGGTTGTTAGCTCTTCTTTAGGTGAAAATGCTCCTAGCCACCATGGTTGCCACAGAGACATACACTAAGATGTAAAGGAGAATAATAAATTTATTCAGTTTTCTTGAAGGGCTTTATAGGAAAGAGAATATATTGGGTATTATTCAGGTAGGTCTTTCCTATGTGTTCAGATAGACCCAGGAAGACAGTGATAGAAATGCTTTTGTTTTGAAAGGTTGAGAATAAGAGATTCATTGGAAGTGCCCAGTTTTGTGTTATCTTGCCTCTTTGAAAAGAAACCTTTGATTCTCTTTCCATTTAAAGAAGAATGCAATAATAATAGCATAGGTTAAGTTTGGACCTCTTGGATAGTTGGTTCATGAAACAAGATAATGAATGGTACTGAGGTTGGGTCTTTTCAAGTACTCGTAAGTGAATTAACCAGCAATTTATGGTCCTTGCAGTCTTTGCATTAACACTGTGCTAGTACTGTTGACTCACAGAATGTTCTCTATGCATGTGTGAAACCACAGTGACTTTCTTGCCTTTGAGAAGACTACCTACAAGGGTGGAATACTTGTTCAAGCCTATATGAACCATCTGCAGATGGTAAAGAGGTCTTCACAAATGAATCTAGTTTAAGAGATTCATCTTCAATTTTACTGCTGAGCATAAGGATTCTAGAACTCAGCTTACCAATGTTTTACAACTTTCTAAACACCTGAGAAATGTGATGTATCAGTGGCAGTCTTGTAGCAAAGACTGTTAGTTAAAAGGAATGTCCCCTGGATTTTGAGGGGATAGATGGGACTTGTAGAGTTTGAAAATAACCCCAGAGGTATTCTTATCTGCCATCCTTTCCCTCTTAGTTAATGTCTTACCACAAATAAAGTTTTAAAATATTTGTTGAATGTATTTGTTGAATTAATCAAGCCTTGGCATTTCCCAAGGTTCTTAGAGACTCAGAAGTTTAAGAAAAAAATACAGTTTCATTTCTGCTCCTCCTTCTGTACCACTTTTTCTTTTTAGACTGTTTTGTGACAATAAAGCCACAATATGTGACAACATATATATTTTTAATTGTGACTCAAACAAATGAGTAGTAGCAAGAAATACAACACTTATTCAGTTTAAGACTTTGAACAATACTTTTTTGAGTGCTTGAAGTCTACTCAGTATTCCCTCATCTTTCTGGACAGTGATGATAAACGTGGTTTTGTGCGTTTCAGTATTTGACATAGCCCATTTACAAGGATTTTACCATTTTCAGAGATTTGCTGGTTCGAAGAATTACATTTTTAAAGATTTTACGTGATTTTTGGGAGAAAATATTTTGTAATATGAAGTTCTGAGCTTTCATTTCTAAAGGGATTGAATGATTTAAGTTAAAACAAAGTTTTTTTTGCATGATGAGAAGATACCACAGTTATAATTGAGCAGGGAGAGAATGCTTGCAGGTAAATTAAAAATCTAGTGTATGTCAAGTTGTCAGCTTTGATATTTATTTTCAGTCTCATAATTTTGCATTATGCCAGATTGTGTAATCTTTCTTGTGATGATAGGTTTTTTTGGGTAGTGGTAGTGGTTTTTATCCTTCCAGCACTAGAAAAACAGCTCAGAATATGCTTGTAGTTTGTCTTGGAGTATAGCTTTCTTCCTCCCTTTACAAATCATAAGTCATTAATTTTTATCTGTCACAAATGTCATAGGCAGATCATCCTGAAATATAAATGCTTTACAACATTTTTATTTTATTGAAATGTGATCTTTTATTACTGTGATTTTTTTTCAGTAATACAGCCTTTTGAGTTTGACTTAATTTCTGTATCTATTCATGTATCTGGATTTTCTCAGCATTATTAAAAAATCTAAATGCTTCCTCTAGAAGTCATTTGTTCAAGCTTTTATGAACCTCATTTGAGTTCCAGATTCTATGCTGGTTAGGCAAAGAAAGACAAAGTCTGTCCAGGGACTGACAGAGCTGCCACTGCTGATACTTTTTAAAGCCAGCTAAACTTGAATAAAAATACCATAAACTACCTATTTTACTTCTTTGTGGACAGTTGTCCACATTAGCTTTATTTTCACCTTTGGCAGCCTAAGCATTGAAATTGGTTTACTTAATTAAGTCACACTTTTACTATGAAGCTTATGTATTGGCTGTTTCTGAAAGTGTTTTAGTCTGTGGTGTGCATTCTGACTTTGGTTTATTAGCATTTATTTTCATTTCCGTTAATGTTAATTTTTAGAAAACTCCATCTAAAGATCAAACTAAAGGGAGGAAGTTTGGAGGGAGGGACCTGGAAGAGTTGATTTTCTTTCTTTTGTTTCTTTAAAAAAAATAGTATCATTGAACTGATGTAGCAATTAAAGAATAGAATGTGGAGTAGAATTTGAAAGGTTGCAGAAAGCCAACTTTTCAAACATTACTTTCCTTGAACTTTGCCTTTTGTTACAGAAGATTGCCTTGTTCCTAGTGCTGATATATAATTCTCCAGAAGAAAAACTTGTCTAAGCAGTATAATTGGTTAAAAGTGTAGGAGGTTTCAAGTGGTTGTGACAGAACAGGGGAACCGGATCCATGGCCCAAGGTGAAATAGTACATTATCAGAAGCTGGTCTTGTAATCAGTCCTGTACGTGCGGTAATGCCGACCTGCCAATTTAGAGTAATTCCTAACTTTGGAAACACCAGTAAAACATTCTGGTTAGTTATATAGGTCTGTCCTCAGCAGGGGCAGTTTAGAGACACTTGAAGCATCCTTTTTATAAATACCCGGATGCAACATGAAAATTTCTTATAATTATTTTGTTACAGCCAGTGATTGCAATTGCAGGGCTCTAGGTAAATGAGAATTATGCTCCGTTTTGGTCACTACCTTCTTAACAGTCATAGAGTTTGACGTTTCAGTGTATGAAGTATTAATACATGGCAGTGGATCATATGATCTCACAATTGTTGGTGGCAATAAATGTGTATCCGTCTGTGTGCTACTTTCACACTTTGCAATTGGTTTTATATAATGTTTGTCAACCTCTTTCATCTAAAGAAGTGGAGTTTTGTAATTAATATTTGTAAAATATCACAGGTAACTAAAATATTTAGCTAAAACTGACAAAACATTAGGAAAACAAGAACATGAAACATACTTGTAAATACCAGCAAAATAAAAAGAAGTTCATAAAAAAAAATACATGGCAGTGGATCCCTCTATTCTAACTGACATCCTGCTTTTTAAGAATTCGCTCTCCTCCTTGTGATACATTTTAACTTTAGGTACTCAGCGGAATATCGGCTAGGTGTACTCATACTGGAGGGGGTCGTAGGTGTTAAGAGGTTAGGCCCTGAGATCAGGCTTGGGTTTACTTTCTTCCAGCTGTATGACCTTTCAGAAGACATTGAAGCAAAGCCTCCTTTTCCTTATCTGTATAATTACACACATGATTATAGTAGTATCTGCCTCCTAGGGATGCTGTGAGAATTAAGAGCATTTCCTGTCCCTGAGTGCTGGAGATAGTTACAGTAGGGCAACTTCAAACGGGACTTTTTACATTGTCCAGCACTCCTGCCATTTTTCAGTGAATAACCATGCCTTTTACTTCACAGAAAAAATAGAGGGCATCAAATTGTAGCTTCTTCATTTTTCCCAGTACCAACACTACCAATGGTTGTGCCTTTTTTTTTTTTTTTTTTTTTTTTTTTTGTATCATTGAGGAAGATTAAATGAGATAGGGAAGGATCCCACTTCTCTCCAAAGGAACCTTATCTGATTTTTATCTCTCAACCAGATCTTTGCTTTTGGCTTTAAATATGGTCAGGCTTCCCATTATAAAGTAAATGAAGCATCCTCATTTTCCTCCAGCAGTCATCCAGAATTCTCCACTTCAAAACCAAATTCAAAGAGCTTTCAGGTAGTCTACTTGCTTCCATTTCTTTGGCTGCTCTCAACTTACTCCTCGTATATTTGTATCTCAGACAGCTCTTGTCAAGCCACTGATGACTTCCATGGCACACAGTCAATCCTCATCTTGTTTGACCTTTCTTACTACAGCATTCACACTGCTGACACTCCCTTCTTTTTGAAATACCTTTTGTATATTAACATTTTGCGATAGCACTGTTTTCTTCCACTTCTCCAGCTGCTTTTTGTCTTCATCTGGCCATAAACTTAGGAATTCTTTAGTTCTAGGTTCAGCTCCATTCCTGTCTAGCTTAATAGCTCCCTAAGTGACCACATGCATGCTCCTGACTTCCTACAGGTGACTTTCTAATTTATATCTTTAGTTCAGACCGTTGCTCTCAGGTCCAGCCATGGGAAGTTTAGACTTTTTATTGTCATACCTTCCCAGAAGGCTTTCTTCGCCCAGAAGTCAGAATTTTCTCAAAATCTATTGACTTTTAAGTATTCACAACTAAGTTACAAAATACATGGGATAAACAAAAGATGTCTGTAGGTTTCCAATCAGTGTCTTCTGGCGTGAGAGGTAGTCTTACTTGCTCTTTTTAAAGCAGACAGAATCGAATAGCAAATGCATTTGTCTACTTTCAGTCACATAATGAATATAAAATTCATATAAATGAATCAATATATGTATGTTACTGTCATGTAATGAATCTCTTTAAATAGGTCCAAGTTTAAATTGATTTACAGAATATTTTCTTGCTTGGGGGGTGTGGTATGTCTGTCTCAGAACGACAAAAGCCATCCAGGTGAGAGTGGCAAAATGAATTAGATCATCCTTAATATTTTGGTACTTGTAGTAATCTCTGCTGTTACTGCTTTCCTTCTCTTCCCCTCCATTTCTTGGCATGTCCAATAATACATAAACCAACCACTTTTCTCTTTAATTGCCACAGTAGAGGAGTTATTATTTTAAGCAGGGGATAGAAATTTAAATGCCCATAGTTCAGGCAAGTAATAAAAATGAGTGAACGAGATGAGGACTTGTGAATTCCAGTCTTGCTCCTGGCCTGCGGCATCACCTGGAAACTCAATAGAAATGCCTAACTCAGGCTCCGTCCCTCATAGTCTTCATTTTAACAAAATCCCCAGGTGGTTTGCGTGTGCATTTAGAAGCACTTGAGAATTTAAGCCCAAAAGTTTGCAGCCGCTCTTCAGCTGAATTTTGCCACATAGTCCAGTACCTCCTCACCACTCCCCCCCCAACAGCAGTAGCCAAAAATCTGACTTTTAATGTAAAATCACCCAACTTTTAAATGTTGGCCACATTGTTTTAAAAAGAAAGTATTCAGGCCAGACATGTCTTTGGGTTCCATTTAGCTCCTAAATCATCAGTTTGCAGCCACTGGTTTCCAGGTATGCTGTATCTCGATATTTATGTGCATATGTGTGTTTTGGGTGTCCTAATGTTAGTGTTTTGTTCTTTAGCTTGATTGTGCTGCCCTACAGCCCTCCTCAAGGAGTCTGCTCTCTGTCCTTCCAAACCGTACCTTGTTTTGATGGCCCATGGTTAATTGGAATAGAAGCTGAAACTTGCCTTGGCACTGAGTGTTTTCTGTAGCTTGCATATTTGGGTTTTGGGTTTTGGATTTGGGATGGTTCAGTTTCCCTTTTCTCTTCACCATTTACTTCTTTTTGTTGTTGTTGTTATTACTTGGTATTTTCCTAGCTTGTAAGCTATTTGAGAAGACATTTGCAGATAGTAAAGAAGTAAACAACAAAAGCAGCATGGTTAACGTATATCCCTTTAGAATCTAGTGTAATATAAAAGAGAGGTATGAAACTTCTTGGATATCAGGGAGGAGCTACCTGCTGGTTGAGCATTGTTGGACTCCTTGCATTAGTGACTCCCATTGCGCAGTTAATTTGTAATTTATACTTAGACGAGAAGGATTTTAATAAATCGAGCCATTTATTTCAAGTAAGTAATCATTGGCTACTATAGTTCCAGTGAAATAATAGAATTTGACCTGTAGTAATTATAGTTATTTCTCCTTTTGTAGGAGATAAATGAATGCCTCTTATACAGTAAAATATTATGTAATGTAAATTTAGAATCTCAGCCAGTTGCTTTTAAAGTACTGTAGATACAACTTAACAATCTTGTGTTAAAAATTTGGTTCCAGGTTCCTTTGACATAGCAATAATTTTGAAGTAAATTTAAAATGGCATCAGCTCATTCTTTTTAGTTAGATAGCTCTTGGCTGGATAAGAACATTGTCCTTAAGGTTCCCTCAAGGAGTCCATAAGAACTGTGTTAAGTTTCTGATCAGATGATCTGGGAGAATAGCTGAATTACAAAGATGGGTCTCCATAGCAACTCTGAATTCTGTGTGTTTTAATTTATAAAGTAGACCTGGCAATGTCTGTGTAGTTCTGAGCTCTAGATTTGGTCTTTTATTTTATTTGGAACAGTTTCCGTTTTAGGTCTTAATGGCTACTGCAGGTTTTCTGTACTTAATTGTGTACAGATTTTTCATTTTATTTGTGTTCCTCCCTAGCACTGACAGGCTTTCAAGATTTATTTCATTTTTAATCCCATTGTTTGAGTTAAATCTGTTTGGATGAACTTTTACCTTGTTTGTTTTCAAAGGTACTCCATAGAGAAATTAGCATATTAGGTGATAATAAAGGGGTTTTACACACCTGAACTTAAAACTGTTAATGAAGCCTTACTGTTTGATCTAGTAATTTTGTCAGTAGGAAAACAGGAAGTCCATACAAGTCTGGAGCAAAAGTTTAGTTTCACATATCACCAAGTTTTAGACATCTTATGGTTATGGATTCTACTCTAGAGAGATACTTGACAACCCCTCACCACCACCCCCCATTTTGTGGTTCTCCTTTAAACACATTTCTGGTTGCTTTTAATTCCATTTTCCCTTTGCTGTCAGTCCCATCTTGATGCTGTTTCTCTTACCATTATCAACTCAGTTATTTTTTTTATCCCATCAACTTTCTCCTGTTTATATTGTTGACCTTGTTCATTGTGACCAGGGTTTCTCAAGTAATCATTGGCAACAAAGATGAGTAAACAGGCTTTATTGCCTCAGGCCAGGCCTTCCTTTCTTTTCTTTTCACGTTTACCTAGGTTTTTTTGTTTATATATATTTTTTAATACTCCAAAGGAATAAGTGCTGGCTCACTGACAATCTGCCTATTACAGAGGAGAATTTTATTAGCATTCTCAATGGTATTTACTAGATTTGAGAATGCAAATGCCATTAGTCATAAATTTGCTAATTCTGACTTTCACTTAACCTAGTACAGTGCAAGAAACTCTTACAAGTATTTTACAGTTAACCTTTGAACAGTGTGGGCTTGAACTGACAGGTCAATAGTAAATACTATAGTACTACACCATCCAAAGGTGGTTAAATCCAAGGATGTGGAACCCCGCCGATGTGGAGGAACCGTACTCTTGGATATAGGGGCCAACTACAAGTTAATGTGGATTTTCAACTGCGGAAGAGTCTGCACCCCAAATCCCCATGTTGTTCAGGGATTGACTGTGTAGTACAAGGGTGATGTAGTTTTAAGGATTTTGAAAAGGGATATACTACAGCCATTTGTAGTGTAGATTGTCATGAAAATAACTCCATATTTTGCTCTAAGTGATTTGCTGCAAATTTAATCTTTGCTTCATAAGCCAAATATGAAGTCTGCATGATTAAAACTGATAATGTTAGTGAAGCTTTATTTGACTCTCTTTAATGGACCGGTAAATTTTTTTTGGCAACACAATGTCAGAAGTTACGTGTACTTGGAATAAAATGTCACATTCTAGTTTGATAAGAGATGGCTAGATTTAAGTAGTTTAAGACTAAGTAGACAAAGGTACTTTATTGATGTATGGAAGGCCTTTATCCAGCTGGCATGGAAGCAACTAAAGTTGGCCAGATATGTAGGTTGAGCTTAAAATGTGAATTGTGGAATATTGAATCTGGGGAGATTTCTTGGTTATTAGCTTTAAAACTGCATATACCTCTGAACCAAGATAACGTGAACTTGAAGCTTGTAGTTAGCTTTTTGCTACTTTGAGCATTGAGGGTTTTGGTCAAGTTAAATTGGACCATTCACTTCATAACGTTGTTGATCACGTTACCAGTATTAGAGCATCTGAGGGCACAGTGAGGCTTAGATGACATAGTTGTATCATAATAGATATAAAAAGCAGTGCAGTAGTATCTGAAATTCTTCAGCTCTAACTGACAATATCAAGTGTTGGCAAAGATGTGGAGAAGCTGGAACTCATACATTGCTGGTGGGAATGCAAAATGTACAGTTACTCTGGAAAATGGTTGGGCAGTCGCCTACAAAGTAAAGCTATGCACTTACCATATAATCAGGCCATCCAGTTCCACTCCTAGGTATTTACTCAAGAGAAATGAAAATTTGTCCACCTATAGACTTGTACTTGAATATTCATAATAGCCCCCAATTGGAAACAATCCAAATGTCTGCTAAAAGGAGAATGGATAAATTGTGATGTATACACAATGGAATACTAATTAATAAAAAGGAATTACTGGTTGATGCAACATCATGTATGAATCTCAAAAGCATTTTGCTGAGTGAAAGAAGGCAAAAATCTACACTCTTTTAGAAAAGACAGAACTATAATGACAGCAGATAAGTAGCAGTGGTGTTGGTAAAGGTGGTGAATAGGAATATGAGAGAACTTTTGAGGGGTGATAAAGTTCATTATTGTGGTTGTGGTGGTTCCAGGACTATGTATGCACTTGTCAGAACTCATCGAACTACATTTAAATTGGTGAATTCATTTGTAAGGTATGCCTTACAGTTCCTTTGCTTGTAATGATGTCTCTTAAATATTAGATGGTATGGCGATTTTATAAAGCTATATTATGTTAATCCTAGGCTAGATCTTGTTTGAGACTTTCAGATGAACAAATTCAGTCTGTTACAACTATTCTTTTGGTACATCTTAGTTGTACTTTGGTTGATTTTGTGAAGCAAAAGGAAGAATAATCTGAGGACAGCTGTGTGGTGATCAAAGAATAAGTCACACAAAAGAGGTTAAGGTTAAGTTACTTTGTGCTAATATATTTGAAGTGTTTGGTTGTGAATAAACTTTAGGATGCTTTGAATGACACTTTTGATCAGGATGATGGTAGCTTTGAACATAAAATGATAAATGAGTGAAGCTTGCTATGAGATCGAAAACATCATTACTTTAGAAACCTTTTAGAATATCACTACTGAAAGAGTTGTTATTTAAGAAAAATGAGGATATGTGTGCCTGACCTGGTTGGTATAGGATGTTGCACTAGTTTTATTGGTCACCTCTGTGAATCTTAGGAAGGCTGTTTTCTATCAAGGTGCTTAACTAGACAGCCATTTTATTTCACACTGGTAACTTTGTTTTTAAATTATAAACAATTTCACATAAATGGAAAAGGAGTGAACATGACCATGTTTAATATAAACAAATGTTAACATTCTGAAAAATATTAAATACAGACATTCACACAACCATCCTGAGGTTAGTTATTCCAATGTGTGAGTTCGCATTCGTGTATATGTAAAACGGATTTGTTTACACACAACATTTACATAAATGGAATCTTCACTGGATATATCTTTTGCAGCTTGTTTTTATTTTTTAATTGATTTCTAATTATCAATACAATAATGAAACTGGCAGAATCTAAATGCTTACGGTACTGATTGATGTCCCCTCAGTCTATCTCTCAAAAGCCCTAAAAGTTCTTACTGGAAAATGAAGTGAAAAGAGAGATGAGAAGTATATACCTTAAAAAAAAACAAAAAACCAAAAACCTCTAGTATTAAATTTTTAAAAAAGGATTGTTTTCATCTCACATAAATCTTTAGCCTTCAATTGAGTTTCAGTTCATTTTGAAACTGCATCATTGTAGAATTGTTAAAATTATACTCCATTATATTTATGAAACACTTTATTGCCTGTTATTTCTGTTTTGGATTGGGATTTATAAACTTCTTGGGATGTAGTTTTCACGTGGATAACTATTAATTTAGGAACTATGGTGGTGGTGAGAAAGTCTATTTGGAGGGGAGTGGAAACCTCAGGGAGGGATTTTCTGGAGAGGCTAAATGGTAACTATTTTGAATTAGAAATCTTCTAAAATGTATCATACTGGCCTAACGGATATGTTCCTTATACTTTTTTACTCCTGGTTTGGTTGAAGATAATGGCACTGTGGTGTAGTGGTTCTTAATTGAGTATCTGTTATGTACCAATCACTTGACATGGGTTTTTACCCCAAAGATTCAGAACAGTACTTTGCTGCTAATGCTGTAATATTCATCAATTCTGTTGAGCTTAATATTAATGGCTATGGCCATTTAATGTATGATGATTTTTTAGTTCACATCTACTGTGTCATTTTGCTGACCTGCTACTGTCACTTCTCACTGGTGTGTGCCTGTATTTACATAGTCCTCCCTGCTTCTAATTGTTTATGGTCTTAGAAATAAGCCTGTTAGTGTAATAGTTATGTGTGTGGTGAATAAATGACCTTTGAGTTTGGTACTCTTCAGAATCTGAGTTAAATATGTGTTTCAGTTCACAGACTCCCTTATCTTTACGTTGAATGAAAAACTTATTTTTTACTAGTCAGTGCTGAGAAAGAATGGTATTGTAGAAGAGCTGGATTCCAGGTGGTGTGTATGTGCTATTTCTGAATGAGTGGCCCCATTATGCTGAAACTAATTCCTCCCAGAACATAAGTTTTCTAGATATTATTTGAAGAGAATATTTTTGGTAGAACCCAACCTATTTTTTAACTTGAAAGTGTATATCTTGCCAAATTTTGACTTTTTTCTTTTAGAACAAATTCTGTACAACATAAAACAAGAGTATAAGCGCATGCAGAAGAGAAGACATTTAGAAACTAGTTTCCAACAGACAGATCCATGTTGCACTTCTGATGCACAGCCACAGGCATTTCTCCTCAGCGGACCAGCTTCACCAGGTAATAACAGACTTACTAAGTAACATTTCCTTTCACTTATTATGGGAAAAAGTAATACAAGTTGCCTTTGGTCATCAAGCTCCTGTTTCTCCCCTTGATTAAAAAAAAAACATACGAATAATTCATGATCTCTTAAAAATATGGTACAAAAGTAAATAATAGTTACCTGGATTTTCATGACTCAAAGACAACCACCTGTATATAATATCTCCTAAGTGGACTTAACCATAAATGCTATGATTTGTAGCCTCCATTAAAAAAAAAAAAAAGATATAGCCACATGTTTCTCTATTAGGTATAGATGTACCTTGCCATGGCTGAATACGATGCCATTTTATGGACTTCCCATACCTATTTAATAATGATAGATAGACTCAGAATTTCTGCTATTACAGTATTTACAAAAATGTCCCTGAACGTATACCCTCACATACTTGTGTTTTAGGATAGATTCCCTAAAGGTTGATAATTTTGATCCTATATTGTTTTTTTCCCTGCCTCTTGTTGGAGAGAATAGTTTGCAAATACACTTTTTTAAATTTAAGGTGTAAAACTCAGGGCTGTTTGAAGGGAAAGTTAAACTTCTTATTAAAGAAGAGCCATCAAAAATGGTTCTTACTTTAGTAAAGTTCTCAGCGAAAATAGTTTTTTGTGTGAAGTAGTTGCCTGCTTGCCTTGCCTTCCCTTCCCTCCCAGCAGGGATAGGAAAACCAGGCAGAATAACAAAACAAACATTCACAGGCTATAAAACAGTCAAATAAAATTAGATGAGGAAACATGAAATTGTTCAGAACTAAATTATGCAGTATTCCTTCCAATTTGGGGGGCCAGGTATAAGTGGGTGAAACTTGGTAAGGGGAGGTGAGGGTAGAGATAAGACTCTACCCTCAGCGGGAACCAAGCTCATAATTCATCACTTTACTTCTTAGAAGATCAATGAACTGGCGGTCTCAACTAACAAAGCTGCGAATTTGAAAGTAAATATAGAGCCTTACTTTTTAGTAGCTGCGGACTGAAGCTGGTATAGTTTATTCTTGTATACCAGAATACAAGGATTCTGGTATTCTGTTACAGCTTGTTGGTAGACACAGCACAAACAAACATACTTTTTTTTTTTTTTTTGGACATAGTGGTCCCAGCCATGCAAGTTACAAGGAGCAAGTGAAAAGAGGAATTGGGGCAGATAAACAGGACAAACAGTTGATGGCAAATGTGTGTATTTGTGTGTTTCTAGAATACTTGCAGTAGTGTTACTGTGGATGACTGTCATAATCCTGAGTTCGCAAAGATTAATTTCAGATGTTCAAGAAAAGAGGAATGTTTTTGGAAAATCAGTGCCTTAAGTAATACTTCTAAGAGGAATGCATTCTGAAGAAACTGCTACTATCTAAGTGGCTGCTACATTAATAATCTTTAAGGATGCTGAACAGCGAAATTTAATGTTGAATATTAGGGATATAGTCTCAGTATTTCTTTTTATAAAGTCTCTCCTTGCTAATATCATTAATTTAAAAACAAAATATTAAGTTTTGTATCTTGTCACACTGTCTCCACTCGCCTTCACACTTTTTCCCCCTTATATTTGATGGCATACATCTTGCTGCGTTCTTCCAAAGCCATAAGCTGATAGGATTAAACCTATTTTAAGACTAGGGAGATGCTGTGCTAAAAACTGATAGAAAAATGCTTTTATTGATATATGAGCATTGAAAACATCCAAGTGAAATCTCCTCAGTTAGATGATGCTTTCTGTGATGGCCCTAAATCTGGTGCGGTTTTTGTTCATGTTGTACATAGGGACTCCATCAGCAGCCTCCTCACCATTAAAAAAAGAGCAGCCCTTATTCACTCTACGGCAGGTTGGAATGATCTGTGAACGTTTATTGAAAGAGCGTGAAGAGAAAGTTCGAGAAGAGTATGAAGAAATATTGAACACAAAACTTGCAGGTATGAGATGAGTTTGAGAGTCTCCCAGAAACTCATCCTAAGAAATGCATTCTTTCCCACATACACTTCACATCAGTTAAATTACCCTTTCTATACACTGGTACAGGGTATTTTCTAAGAACCAGAGAATTTCAATTCAAGAAAGGAAATGAACTTTCCTATAGCTCATGGTCCTCCTTAGTGACCTTAAGAAATAGTATGCTAGCCATGTAGACCAGCAGCAGTATTAGAGAACTAGAGTTTTCCTTTGGTAACCCTGTGCTTTGGCTACCCTGTGCTTTGGCTGTTCAATTAGCTCAATTTGGTTGTGGGTTTTTTGACTTTGTATCTTTCATGATAATCTGCCATCAGTTCTGGACACTTGAAGTAATCTAACTGGCACTGTGTACCTAATTTTAGAGTATCAAGCTGCTGCAGTCTTCTTTAAATTATCCAAAAAAATATTTTTTCCCATATAATTTGGTAATTTAAGTGTAGTAAATATATTATGTATGGTAACTTAATCAGAATTTCCCCCTGGATTTTTAAGCCACAGATTTTTACTGGATATTGATATTGTAAACTTCTTGATTAAGGAGTTAAATCAATCAAGGTGCTAACACAGGTGAGAATTTGCTTAGTTATATAACATCTTTTTCTGTGGCACCTGATTAGGTTACAGGTGGATGTATCATATATTTTGGATGTATGGATGTATCATATATTTTGCTACGCTTTTATTGTCATGTTTCCCCTCATTGCAGTAAGTTGCCATTCAAGGACCACTTACGATAACTTTCAGAGGAGAAAGATATCTTTTTATTTCAAGCCCTTTAAATTTAATAGGTTAAGAAATAAGCCCCACCAGCCTATACATGAGGTTGTGTGATTTGAACAAATGTAGGTTTCCTGACTAAGCTCCATGCTCTTTCCATTTGATAAGCTATGATTACTGAGGTTTTGTGTCTGATTAAGTGCCAGCTTAGAATTGTCTCACTATATATATTGGACTTTTCAGTTTGTGTGGCTCTAATATATTAGAGAAGAGGGCATTTTTGCAAATCATGTAATTGATGTTTATCTTTATTTATAGAACAATATGATGCATTTGTGAAGTTCACACATGATCAAATAATGCGACGATATGGAGAACAGCCTGCTAGTTGTAAGTATTTCATCTTTAAACCAAAAACAAGACAGTCTTTTACGGAGAAGACTTCTGTTATAATTATAGTTTATTATAATTATCTTCATACCCAAGAAGAGAATTTAACAGAAAATCATGGAGAAAAAGTTTGGAGGGAAATAGGCAGCAAAACTTTACTAAGGCTTACTTTTGGTTACTTAAATACCTAGGGGCAAATATATTAGGGATGAAGATTTGGCATGTGTTTAAATTTTGACCTGAACTTAGCCCTAATTTTCCTTTTCTCTCCCTTCAGATGTTTCATGAATCATGTTTTCTGCATTTGTGGGCTGCCTTGTTCCTTGTTGAGTTGTTGCAAGAGGTCCCAGTTACGACATGCCAGCAATGCCAATACCCCCTGTGAATACAGGTTGTTTCAAGCTTTCGTCAGTGGCAACCACTCCTAGGCAGCAACCGGTTTTGGAAATTTCCTTGATGTCAGTACCACCCGGATGTGGACCTTTGCTACCTGTATTAATGCCAGTGGCCTCATTTGCTGTATCATTACAATTTGGCTTCTTATATTAATGTTTGGAAAGGATTAAAGCTGGTATTCTAAGAACATGCCCTTCACTGGTTGTGTAAATAAAACTGTAGAATGACAATTCAGATGAAGTTAGTGTGATTTTAATTGTGCACTACAACCAAGCTGTAACCAGTTATTAATAATGTAGAGTGTAATCCCAGGACATTATTACGCAAATAGCCTTCAGTGCTTCCTGTGAAATAGTGAAGGAGGAAGGCATTTCTGTACTCCAGGACTTCTTGGGGTTTCAGAATGGGTTGATATGATTTCCCCCCACCCTTTTTTGGTAGTTTTTATTTATTCTATCAGTCTTTTTAACAAATGTTTATTGCTGCATTTTTTCCCCAGTGTATCATTGTTTTACTGCCCTTGTAGTACTGGAATTTAGTTGGAAGAATAAAACATTTACTTCTAATCTGCTTGTTTTTAATGTACAGATGGGTAGTATTTGAATAAAGCCAGTGTTTTAAACGTAAGCATTGTCCAGGGATCAGTGAAGTTAATTGATAAGATTTCAAAATCAGTCTTTTCACATACCAAGTAATCTAAGATTTGAGTGCTATTTTCACAAACTGAGTTCTGATTCCAAATTGTTTCTCTTCTAACTGACTGCATGACAGGTTAAATAATAGGTCAGTTTTAACAACTGTAGAATTTTTACCTTTTTTAAAGGACATTATATGAAAGCATGATTCAGCACATCTAATTCCCTTTCCATACATGCTTTCCAAACACAGCTTTCCTATAATGAAGTGAGGAAAAATACTTCAGTGAATTCTTTTGTTAAATTCTATTAGCATGTTTCTACTAATTAAGTCATAAATATGCTGGGACATAAATATTTATAATTGACCTAATTAGTGGAAGACACAAAAAGAATTTTTTCCCTCCTTTTTAACTTTAGTGATTATATTTCACCAATTCTTTCTTTAAAACAAGGCCAAAAAGTGGTGTAGGGCTTTCACAAGATCCGCAGGTAATTCATATGCCCATTTAAGTGCCTGAGAAACATCGGTATATAGTGCAGGGTGACCTTAAGTAGGGTGGATCATTCTACCTGGTTTTAATGGACTAATTCTCAACCTCCGCATTGTTGACAGTTTGGGCCAGATTCATTCTTTGCTGTGGGGAGACTATCTTGTGCGTTGTAGGAGGTTCAGCAGCATCTCTGGCCTCAACCACTAGATGCCAGTAGCACTCTCCCCGAGTCGTGACAACCAAAAATGTGCCTCCAGATACTGACAGATGTCCGGGCTGGGGGAAGAAAACGGTCCCCAGCCGAGAACTGCTGGTGCAGTGGGACAGCATTTTAGAATGCAAGCAGTAAGTTAAGACGTGGAGGAGGTGGGCAGAGAGACTGTAAATATGCTTTATCCCTTCTCACCCCAAAATGGCAAACATTCTTTTATATAATAAGCATGTGTGAATTTTTATGTAGATATAAATTTATAAAAGAGCTGGTTTTTATATTTAGAGGGCAAGATATGCTAAAAGGAAATCAGTGCTGGCAGTCTGAATGGAGCCACAAGTAATTGTTTTAATTCTAGATTCAGCTTTGATCAAGAACAAAATCTCCTCTGCAGCGAAGTTTCTGCTGTCCACCTTAGCAAAAAGTCCTAGCTCATAGGCTGCTTACTGATTTTAAGTAGTGTGTGAGGTAATTTCAGAAAATAAAAAATGTGGGCAACTTCTTGGATTTAGTTAATCCAAGATTTAGGACGGACCCAGTAGGTGGTGATTAGTGCAAATAACCAGCCGCACTTTGAGTTCCCAAAGAGCCCTGAAACTGCTTCTAGTAAGTAAGTATCTTCAGAATTCAGTGTGCTAAGAAACAGTCATTCTTTTACAGTAAAAGGCAGTGCTGGTCGTATTTGCATGGTAATTTTGGTATGTTAGTGAGTATACTTAAAGACACATCCCAGAATTCTCTTGGAAATAGAATATTAAATAATGAACTTGAGGTCTCTGTTTCATTGTCTTGATGAGTTCTTGTCATGGAAGAGATGCAGATGTCATTTCATCTGAGTCTTAAAAGGTTGATGTGATTTGTAAAGGCCTTAGAGGCTCTAAGACTCCATGATGGGTCTTCCTGAAGTAGAATATTTACTGCCTTTAAGCGTAAAGCCAAACAACCTGGGGCTTTTAAAGTTGTACGACGAAAGGAAATGGGGCAGCAGAGGCAGTTTTAGAACCTCTGTAGTCACTAGGAGAAACCTCTAGAATGTTCATGTTATTACATAATTTACTAAAGTGAGGAATGCCAGTGCAAGAAACTGGGGGAGCAGGAATAGTACTATTAAATGCATATTAATAGATACTCCTAGACAAAGGAATTTATTACATTTATACATTATGTATGTTCAAGAACAATTTATTCATAATTTCTTAATGAATGAAAATTGCAGCGATACTCTGAGAGAGGTTCTACTTGCAATGTTAGCATGTTACTTGTTGGATTCTAAAGTACTCCAAAGGTGCTTTGATACATTCCTGATAGGGATTAACAGTCTACTTTTCTGTTTAAACATCACACAGGGATTACACATTATTTTTCTTCCCAAGCAGTCTTCCTCTACCGGTGTGTAAATAGGATTGGTCTCCTTTTTCTCTTAAGCTGAATGCTGTCTTTCTGGCTTCACTCATTTGCTTTCTAGCAGCCTCCCCATGTTAGCCTTGCCACATGGTCAGTCTTCTGTTTGGTAGGTTTTATAAATCCTAAAAGTTCTAGTTCAGAAACAGCTCTAATAAACCGAGCACTGGAGGCTATAGCTAAGGAAATTCACCATGTACTTCTGACAAAAAGGGGTTAAAATCTCAATGTTAAAACATTATTTAGTAAACTGAATACATACTACTAAATTAAACTAAAACCTTTACTGGAAAACATTAAATGTAATTAGACTCTACTGCCAATAAGACACGAATTGGAAAAGTGTGTAACACTTGAAAACATTAAATGTAATTAGACTCTACTGTCAATAAGACATGAATGGAAAAGTGTGTAACACTTGCCTGGTTCTTATTTTTCACAGAGTTTGAAAACTGCTTCCCTGCCAACTTCTTAAAGTATATTAATAACCTTAGAAAAATAGACAATTCAATAATGACCATTATTGGTGAATTTTGGAATATGACCTTTATATAAGTTTTAGAACAAATAGTTTAGATTTGGGCCATTTTTAATTCAGAATAAGTATTTAGAAACGAGTTATTCTGGGATGGTATGGTTAAATCTCTAATGTAGATCTGGAGAAACTATAAACTATTCTGTATGCTTACTTGGACACTAGAATTGATTTTAAAGGATACTGGATAATTTCATTCCTTTCTTCTGAGGTTACAGAATTTGCATCCATTTTTTCAGCAGCTGTCACAACTGTTGCAAAGGCCTTTTGAGAGAGGACAAAAGAAGATAAAAATCTCTGCCACTGCCCAACATCTTTTATTGCACTTGATGGCTCTGTATTTAAGTCAGGTCAAGCACTGCTGCTGCTGGCAGTTGACACATTTTAAAAAATTATACCAAATTTCAGAGTCTCAAAACTACATTGATGATCACTATAAATAAGTACACAAAAACAGAAATATAGATCAGTGATACAGTATAGAAAAAGCCCAGAGGTAAACCCACACACATATGGTCACCTAATTTACGACAAAGGAGGCAAGAACATACAAGAGGCTGAAGACAGCCTCTTCAATAAGTGGTGCTGGGGAAACTGGACAGGGACATGTAAAAGAATGAAATTAGAACACTCCCTAACACCACACACAAAAATAAACTCCAAATGGATTAAAGACCTAAATGTAAGACCTGACACTATAAAACTCTTAGAGGAAAATATAAGAAAAACACTCTTTGACATAAATCACAGCAAGGTCTTTTTTGACCCACCTCCTAGAGTAACGGGAATAAAAACAAAAATAAACAAATGGGACCTAATTAAACTTAAAAGCTTTTGCACAGCAAAGGAAACCATAAACAAGACAAAAAGACAACCCTCAGAATGGGAGAAAATATTTGCAAATGAAACAACGGACAAAGGATTAATCTCCAAAATATACAAACAGCTCATGGAGCTCAATATCAAAAAAACAAACAATCCAATTAAAAAATGGGTGGAAGACCTAAATAGACATTTCACCAAAGAAGACATACAGATGGCCAAGAGGCACATGAAAAGATGCTCAACATCACTAATTATTAGAGAAATGCAAATCAAAGCTACAATGAGGTATCACCTCACACCAGTCAGAATGGCCATCATCAAAAAATCTACAAACAATAAATGCAGGAGAGGGTGTGGAGAAAAGGGAACCCTCTTGCACTGTTGGTGGGAATGTAAATTGATACAGCCACTATGGAGAACAGTATGGAGGTTCCTTAGAAAACTAAAAATAGAACTACCATATGACCCAGCAATCCCACTACTGGGCATATACCTTGAGAAAACCATGATTCAAAAAGAGTCACGTACCACAATGTTCATTGCAGCACTATTTACAATAGCCAGGACATGGAAGCAACCTAAGTGTCCACTGACAGATGAATGGATAAAGAAGATGTGGCACATATATACAATGGAATATTACTCAGCCATAAAAAGAAATGAAATTGAGTTATTTGTAGTGAGGTGGATGGACCTAGAGTCTGTCATACAGAGTGAAGTAAGTCAGAAAGAGAAAAACAAATACCATATGCTAGTGCATATATATGGAATCTAAAAAAAAAAAAAAAAAAAGGTTCTGAAGAACCTAGGGGCAGAACAGGAATAAAGTCGCAGACATAGAGAATGGACTTGAGGACACAGGGAGAGGGAAGGGTAAGCCGGGATGAAGTGAGAGAGTAGCACTGACATATATATACCAAATGTAAAATAGATAGCTAGTGGGAAGCAGCCGCATAGCACAGGGAGATCAGCTCGGTGCTCTGTGACCACCTAGAGGGGTGGGACAGGGAGGGTGGGAGGGAGACGCAGAAGGGAGGGGATATGGGGATATATGTATGCATAGGGCTGATTCACTTTGTTGTACAACAGAAACTAACACGGTATTGGGAGGCAATTACACTGCAATAAAGATCTATTAAAGTATTGAGCTCTCTGCCTAAGAAAACAAAATTAAAAGATAATGGAATGGTTTCTGAATCATCTTAGATTTCAGAGAATTCAGCAACGTGCAGAGGAAAGCAGGAGGCAAAACTGTTCAAAGCTGAGAAGCAAAGGGTGCCCTGCATCCTCTACTGCAACCTCCACCTCCCAGGAAAATGCTTGTTTTTCTTGGAAGCAGCCAATTATGCATATTTTTATTTTTTTTATTTATTTTTTTTTTTGCAGTACGCGGGCCTCTCACCTTTGTGGCCTCTCCCGCCGCGGAGCACAGGCTCCGGACGCACAGGCCCAGCGGCCATGCATGGCTCACAGGCCCAGCCGCTCCGCGGCACGCGGGATCCTCCCGGACCGGGGCACGAACCCGCGCCCCCTGCATCGGCAGGCGGACTCCCAACCACTGCGCCACCAGGGAAGCCCTATGCATATTTTTAAATGGTGACATTTGTCAAATAGGGCCTTTAACAGAGTTAACGTGTGTAGTTATTCCAGTATTTTCTTTTCTTTTATGCAATAAGGGAAATGGTAGTTAATAATGTACTTTTTTATTCTGTGGAATAACGGAACTGACCTAAACTGTTGAGCTTTTGCTAAACATACTAAAATTATTTTGACCTGGCATGGATGCAGAATTGGCTCGGTTGAGGGTGTGGGATCAGAGTGCAGGGGTTTGTGTGGGACTGTTGAGCAGTTAGCTGCTTTTCTGGAGAAACTTGCCAGGTGATGTGTAATGCTTTCCAAACCAAAGACACGGCATTGAAAACATAAGAGATGAGTTTCAAAGTACCAAAAGTATAAAAACATTCCAGGAAAGTTGTCATGGATGGTTAGACGCATAGACAGCTTGCTCTTTCCCCCTGACCTACCTCCGACCAGTCCACAAGGTTGATTAGCCTGCTGCACTCCAGGTGCAGTTTATATGCTATGCAGATGTCTGGGGCGACATTTGGAATACAACCTTCTTCACTTCTCAGTGCTTCATTCTAAAAATAACAGTAAACTAAGATAACTACCTTTCAGAAATGATGAGGAACAAAATCAGACATTAATTAACCTGCTAACCTGAATTTAGTAAGCCAATAAGTGGAGTCTTTGGTTTCCTTTATTTTGTGAGTTGCACATACTCTCCAGTAGTTAGCTGGTTGTTTAGGATGAGGTCTTGGTCAAAATCCCTCTAGCTCCTAATCACTAGGTGAATACAGCCAGGATCAGAAGACAAGCATATTCTTCATTTTCATCATAAATTATTAGTTTTTTTCATTTTAATCATTATTCATTATTGAGACTCTAATGCATTTCTGGTTTCCATAAAAGTTCATGGAATTTTGTGGATTTTCAATAAAATGCCACTTCCAACATTTGTAATTACATGAATTCTAGCAATTACTATACTGTATTAATAAATACCAACACACCACTACCAGGGATATAAGTTATCTCTCAAAGAAGACTATTGTCAACACTGCAGATCCTAACCTCTACAAAACCATCAGTGTTTTTTCAACCTATGTGAAAATGATGGTTCTTATTAAGAAACAAAATCTCTCTCAAACATACACATGGGAATTATATCCTTCCCAAAACTGCTGAAATCGCACCCGTTCTCTTCTGTGACTTACTACTAGCCAAAAAGACAGATTATGTAAAGAGTGTTAATTTGTGGTTTATATAATAAAAATAATTGACATTTTGTGCCTTAAATATGAAATTATCCAAGTGCCCCACTACCACCGTCATGGAAAAGTCACTGATCTACATCTTCCTACTCAGTATTCTCTTGTAAGGCTTAGCATGTTTGTGTGCCATTGTGGACAGGAAACCACAAATCGGAACTCTCTTCATAGGTTTTATGAAGTCACTTCGTAAGTATCCTCTGTTGCAAGATTTCTAGGTGTTTAACTGAGTTGATAACGTATTAACAAATTAACAATTTAATATTAACTTAGCAAATTATCAAGAAATTACTTTATGTGTGTGTATATAACTGAAATATAGCTTACTGAGCTGTTTAAAATGATCACATTACCTGGTCATAGGAAAGTTAGTTTTAAAAATGCTCAACTGTCTTGAACTCTCCGTTTAAAGAACAACTTGGAACTGGCAAATGTGTCTGGAGTTTAGCAGTTTTATCCCTGGCATATTGCTGGCTGTCCTCTATACTCAGCTCTGGAGATACTCTCAGAGCAGATCTTTCTTTGGTTTAAAATCCAAGATGAAATACCTTTTTTTTTTTTTTTTTTTTGCATCAGAAACAATCATTTGGCTCTTTGAAGTAATGTCACTGGGCCATATGGTTTGACCTATTATCTGCTGTTATGTCTGTAAGAAACCTTTCCTTTATTTTCAAAAGCGGTAGCGTTACACTCAAGTCTTAGTGCCTATAATCCGGTTTTATCACATGAAGGAGAAGACAATTACGCATGATCAAAAGTTGGCAGTGTTAGTTCATTGGCTTAGAAAAAGCCCACTAAAAATCTAAAGAATTTAAAAAAATATCTGAAAGAGGTGCAACCCTGAGCTGCCAGTTCCCTGCTCATTAGAACTGCAAATTTACAATACTTTTGTGATACATAAAGCATGGAGTCTGAACTAAAGTGTCAGAAAAATGACTGCTTCTTACCTTGAGGTAATAATATGGGTTGTTGAGTGCGGTGTGGAGGGCGATCCGCGGGGCAGCGTTCAGGTGCTGGCGAAGGGTGTGAGCAGCACTGAAGTACAGCACCTCATGCAGAGGCTGTGTCTCTGGAAGCAGGAGGTATTCTCTGAAACCACCAAAGTCAGGTATCAGCTTTTAGGTAAGCACAGGTCTATTTTCAATAAGCCACTTTTGTCAGTCCTCTGTAGAGGGCTGAGCAACTTACCGAAAAAGCAAAATCAACAGTAGCCAAAACCAACCAAATATCAAATCCAGTACAGCTGCACTCAGAATTCCACCTCTCCGTGTAATATTGTTTAAAACTTGGACTCTCTGGTGTACAAGAAACTATATTTTAGTTCTGATTTAAACTTCTAGGAACAAATGTATATACATTACATTTCTGCTCAAAATCTTTTTCTTTTAAACATCTTTATTGGAGTATAATTGCTTTACAGTGTTGTGTTAGTTTCTGCTGTATAACAAAGTGAGTCAGCTATATGTATACATATATCCCCATATCTCCTCCCTCTTGCATCTCCCTCTCGCCCTCCCTATCCCACCCCTCTAGGTGGTCACAAAGCACCGAACTGATCTCCCTGAGCTATATGGCTGCTTCCCACTTGGCTCAAAATCTTTAAGGTAGAATTTCTTAAAGTATAAATGAACACTTTCTTAGATTATTTAGGAAACAGAGAGATCCATACTCCTTCTCATAGCAAACATTTAACTCCTGTCAGTGTTAGACACAGGCCTCAGACCTGGAATTAAGAGTTTAGGAAATTCTCTTTTGATCACAGAGATATCTCTCATAGAAGTAATATAGGTAAAGCTTTTTATGTGTTAGACTTCCTCCTTACTTTATAGGCAGAAAAGGCTACATTTTAGCTTCAGAGTATTAAAAGCAAGGAAATCATTAAAATTTCAATTATTAAAAAAATACCACTGTTAACTTGGGATTCTTCTGTCTTATTTATGAGCTAGATAATAAACCAATTTGAATGAAATCTGAACTTAAAAAATAAACCATTAAAAATTTCATCTGAATATATAATGAGCCTATCAGCTGGTATGAGCTGTGACAGTACATGGTTCCTGGGTGGCCTAGAGGGTAGCAAACTGGAAGGGAGAAGCTTTGGCACCCACAACCCAAAGACAGAGTAATAAGTCACTAACTTGATTAAAGCAGTTAACTCACATGCCTTCATAAAGATTTCTGGGGCTTAGTTAGTCCTGGGCCTGAAGTATTTTGGTCACATGACAGATTTGTATCAGCTCCCTTTCCCACCAGTGCAGGCAGAACCAAGCAGCTCCCTCAGCCCAGCCACTGGGAAAATTACTCTTCTTCCTGGTGTCCTGGCTTTTTTCCCTCCTGGAGAGGATACCAGGGCCTAGAAAAACCCCACCACACCTGCTCCTCCCGTGTGGTCTGGCTCTGAGGAAGAGAGGATGCAGAGAGGGTCTGAACCATGTCCCTCCCTCCCCACCATCTCCGTCCTGCCCGTCTCAAGAGCTCCTGGCCCCCTGCTCATTTAGCTTCCAGATGCTGCTCCTTCTTCAGAGTCATTGGAATAAAACCCATGTGCAAAGAGCATTAGGATTCTGACTTGGCCCTAAGAACCAGCATTCTATACCTCAAGTACTGCTAACATCTGACTCGAGATTAAGCTATTTAGCTGTAGTCTCAGGAAGGGTTTCTGTGATGCCAGCTGCCTCCCTGGATGGCTGGCTACCCATTTGTAATTTCTGACCATAAACTTTGCCTATCCCAACCTCAGGCTGTTTCCTCCCCAATCATTATACATAATGGTCATTAAAAGATCACGTTGGAGTCCTTGCTCTGTAATAAGGACTGGAAATCTACAAGGCAACCAGATAAGAGTCAATTTCAGAAAAAATTTTGTCTCATATTTGTCCTCCTCTCCCTTTTTAACATCTTTATTTAATTTCTAGAGATTCAGATAATTCTCAAGGCAAAAGGCCTTTTGAGATATCCTCAAAGAACCCCCAGAGTCTAAACACTTGCCTGTATTTTGTTTCCACTGGGCTATGTAAGTTGAAAAATACTGACAAAACATCATCATATATTAGGATTTTTATCCAACTCCAAATCTGGAGACTGGCACGGACATCAGCAGTGAGTCTGGCACTGGAGCTCTGCATGATGCTCATTTTAGACTCAGAGCAGAGTCCACAAGCAAAAGAGGCGGTGGTCTGGGGGGAGCTGGTAGGACCACTTAGTATCCACAAGGGCTACAAGGTTGAAGCTAGTATTTTGGTGAAAACAGTAACTTAGAAAGTGGCAACTTATTCTCATTTCTCAGTAGTTTCACCAAGAGCTGCTCATGGCGTACGGGGAACTCTGCTTCCTGGAGTCTGTTGCTTCTAGTGATCTTTCAAGGACAGTGGTCTTTGGGGACAGTGTGGGGAAAGAGAGCGGGCCTTCTGAAAGATGTCAGCAGACTGGGACTAACTATGCGACTTTCCCTGGGCTTTAGCTGCCACACGAGTCCTCAGGCCCCATTTAGCTCTAACATACTACAGTCCTCATCTCTTCCCTGCTGGGATACTCAAGCCTGGTAAAGAGAGTAAATCCTGGTATGGAAATTGTTGTGATTTCACAATACAACACATTTCAATCATGCCCAGCTTTGTTTCAATAACTGCTCAGGAAGGTGAAAAGTCAGGCATATTAGGTCAAAGATCATAAAGGGGAATGGTTGGTTGGTTTCCAAGCCTACAATTTGGGATTTGTGGGAATGCAGAAAGGAACATGACATTTGACCTATAAATTATGCCAAATTATACTGTAAAATCATTTTTAGCAACTACAATGGTCACAACTTGGTAAAAGGGAAAAACCAGGAACTTGGGGCTAGAAACTACAAGAACAGGAAGGCCCAGTGCGGCAAGGTTAATTCTATGAGTTCTCCAAGGTCATTTCTAGCCAGTAGGTCACTTTAGAATTGCACTGTGTCACTTTTATGTGACCCATTTCTCTCACTTTAACCTTCCTTTTGTCATACTTGGCTGATTGTTTCGACCTCTGTCCTGACATTAGTAATTTCTCCCCAGTGACCAGGAACAATGACTCTGCCCTAAAAGTGTCCTGGAAAATGGAACTCTTCACTTTCAAGGACAGGCAATTTATCAGAAAACCACTCTTTGTCTTCAATAACTGAGCTGCTTTTTTTTTTTAGTACTTGATTCTAGTCAGTGCCTAGCCTGCTGCTGAGTTTGAACTGCCATTAAAAAACAGAATAAGCAATGACAAAGAACAGTTTTTTCCCTATTTAACTATTAAATCATTTTATTTTTCAGACCTCTCATTTTTTTCCTATATGGCATGTCCCACCTGCAGGTGAGGTGTGTGATTTTAAAGAGCTACACAGAGCTGGCTTTTGGGAAATCCAAATATCAGAATGATCTGGGTTTCCCAAAAAAGGAATCACCTTAAAATACAGGTAGGACTGGTGGACTTCTAAACTGACTCTGAGTACCCTGCTCACCATGCGTCTGTGCTGACATGACCCAGAGTTACACTGGTATCCCTCAGAATTAGAAACCCTTTACTCAGGATAAAATAGGGTATTACAGCTGGGCTGGGCTGTTTTCTGGGTTTGGCCCAGATCCAGCATACTCTGAGCAAAGACAGAGCAAGGATTAAGTGTAATGCAAACACTCTGCTACTAGGGGGAAAACACTCACTTTTCTGTTTCCTGTTCTGTTTCCATCCCCACCCCCACCCAGGCCTAATGAACTAGATCAAATTTAAACCTGTGTTCTTGAACGGGCAGTAAAAGAACGAACTAAGCCATCTGCTGAGCCACCTTAATAAGGATGGGAAAGGAATAAAAATTACAAGTCTGCGCTGGACGGAGGGCCTCGAGGAGCAAAAAGCCTAATCCAGAAGTGTCCCGGACTGGCTGCGGACAGCTATCACACCAGTGTTATTTGGGCAAACAGCCTGATTTTTAGCTCTGAAGAGCAACAACAGACTCACCGCGCCAGACTGTCGATGAAGCTCACGAGCTGTTCTCTGAGGACTTCAAACTTGGTCTGCCTCTTACTTCTGCTTCTTAACTCCATCATTTCCAATAATGACTATGGATGAAAGAACACACCTTTTCCGGTGATTCCGAGACAGAAAGCCCCTCAGAGGGCAGCTCTGTTGCTCAGGCAGAGGCAGCTGAGGCCCTTTCCATACGACAGAATGTACAGAAAAAGAACCAGATCTAAAGGGGTTGTGTTTATCTTTTATTTTTCAGGACTGGGAAGAATCTCTCCTCCTAGGTATTTTGCTTCAGAAAGTATCAAGTGACTTTTCAGGGAAAGAGGAGAAGGCCAGCTGACGTCGTGACTAAGTTATAGGGCAGGTGCTCACGAGCCATAACCCGTTAATTCACCTGAGAAGAGGACTCCCAAGAAGAAGAGAAAACCCTTGCTCTTCGCCATGCTAACAGAATAGATTCCACATGCTTTGGTTTGCTTAGATTGATATTTTATTCTACGTGTATCATAACTTGGTATCATGGTTTACAGAAGGTTCTTCACTTTGACAACCAAGATCCTCAAGTTAGAACTATCTGAAAAAGGCTATACTAGACACACTGTGGCTCCATTTCTGCTCTATGCTCAATATGCATTTCTTTAAAAAATCAAGAAAAGTATCTAAAACTAAAGAGTCTCTTCTGAACCTCTCAATTGGATCAAACTGAAAAACAAATACATCAGATAAATAATCAGATTCCTTTTTGCAACCAGGTTCCCATTTTCCCTTATTACTAGTTAATTCTTCTCTCTGAGGCTATCAGAACAGTTTCCGCCGACTTCTACATGGAGAATGAGGATAGCAGTGGGATAAAAAGGATGTTCAATTTATAAGTGAGTTACAAAGTCTGCTTTGTTCCTAGTTGTGGTTTAAAAATGAAAACAAAAACATCCAGGCAGAGCTAATCTAGAGCACACGGGAGCGTCAGGGGATGTGGCTGGAAGGATAAGAAAGTGATCTGACCTTCTGAAGATGATAGAGGTCTGTCTTCTCAAGTCCCTTTGACTGTGACTCAGAGGTATCTTCTTCTTCTTCTTTGGCTTCTGCTTTTAATACAAAACCAACATACAGCAGCTTGGGTAAATCCATTTAAGAGAACAAACACTTCTACTACTCCAAGGGAAATAAAATTTCATCCTTTTTTTTTTTTTGAATGTGGCAGGGGATCAAGGTTCCATCACATAAATGATTTCTTCCAGAAGCTGAAGGTCAATAAATATTACATAAGTTATGCTGCAGAGAGGTCTTCAAAGAAACCAGCTACTGAATTTTAAAAATGTGACCAACAGTGAGAACAAAACAAAATACAAACAAATCCCCTCAAACCAACAGGAAAAAAAAATCTCCAAATCTTTGTGCTGTTATAAATGGCTTTTATACAAACAAATTTAAGTTATGGTCCTTTGATTATGCCATGATTGATGTAAACAATACAAACCTACACCCTGGCAAACGTGGCCTGGATCTTCCCAGTCACTGTATTTGACGTGCTATTTAAGTCTGAAGTGGGGAGTGCATAAAAGTTTTGAAATAATCTACTGAAATACAAACTGCATCATGGTTCTTTAGCAAAGGAAACAGAAAACCGTATCTGGTAAAGGGTGTAGTTGTGTTTCCAGAGAACGTGAGGTTCTAACAGCCTCTTCCTGGTGCAGGGCAGGTTTTAGGAACCTCACACTCACATGGCTTATTCGGCCAAACCTAAGACAGGAAGATGCAGCCGGAGAATCTGCCTTGTTCTCGAAGAATAAATTTCTTTTTAGCTATTGATAAATCTTGGTTCAAGAAAGATACGATTTAAGGTTAAAATATCTAATAAATTCTGTCCCATTTCGTTAACATGTAGCAGAGCCTTAAAAATCAATCTGATATGACACTCTGACCTACTGAACCCTCCAAATGTAACTTTAAACCTAAACTGTAATGTGTAATAACTGTCAAGGAACTAGAGATAGAATACAGTCAAACTGTATGCTTGTCCAATATGGGAGGGTGGGGTTAATTTCACTTTATTAGTAATAATGTGCCACTTTTGAAAATAGAAAAGTACATTTATTCAAGACACTGGTTTTGCTTCAACTTACAAAATTCTTTATACTTCAGACTGTTAGTCATCTTAATTACCAACCTTCCCATTTCTAAAAGCTGCGTTCCGTTATTTAATATTAGCACATCACAGGATTTGTTCACTAGCTTATGTTACATGAACTCTAATTATTATAATATCTGCAGTATCATTTTACAAAAATCCCTGAGTCCGATTTTGTAAAAGATTGAAATTTACCTAATTTATCTTATATTCTTCTAAGTCTTTTACCCTGTTTATATCCTTAAGGGCAGCCCCTCACTGTCCCAGTGACCCTAATTAGGTGGCGACTGTGAATCGGTGAGAAGAAAACAATGAGCTGGTGATTAAATAAGAGGTGGGCTCCAGGCTGGGCACTACCCTAGCTAGCTACGAGATCTCAAGCAAGCTCCTTCCTCTTCCTGGGCTTTAGTTTCTGTTGCAGCTGGACTCAATAATCTCTATGCTACCAATTTCCAGCCCTTTAAAATGTTTATGATTTGAAAATGGTTCGGCTCACTTGTCCTGCAAATGCACTGCAGAGCAATAATGCCTGCGCGTGATCTGGAGGGAGCCCCTGGTACCATGGGGTGGCACTTCCTCACGCTCACGCCCCTCCAGTCAAGCAGGCTGGCTCTTTCATTTTGCACTGGCTCAGCACTCATGGGGCCTAGCACTGCAGCTATGGAGAGAGAGGGAAGGATTCAGCAAAAGAAGTTTCCTCAATCTAAAGGATTTAAAGACAAAGGGACACTTGCCAAACACAGAAAGGATTGATAGGGACATTCCAAGTGCAATGTTTTCACCATGCCTTGGTTCGATCCGTGTGCTTATACACCAAGTTGCCTCTTTTCCCCAGACCCCATTAAAAATTTCCCTAAATAGGGGAAAATAAGAAGCGCACAGTCATTTTGCTTGTTTTACTGAAAGAGTACTATACTTTGGTGCTGGAAACAGAGCAAGGGAAGAGCCCATGAAAAGTTAAACATCAGTATCAATCCACCGAGCCCCCTCAGAACAAAGAAGTTCTGGAGCATCAGAGTGCTGAACAGGCTACCTGTGCACAAGCAGGCATCCCAGCGTTCGGCAAACATAACGAATCCTGTGCAGGTCATGCAAGGTAAAGGAAACTGCGCCCTCCTCCCACACTGAGGAATGCCAGGCTGCCGCAGGTCCCTGAGGACTGAAAGATTCAAGCTTTGTAAACCTGATGAAAGCAAACCTCATGCATATTTTGGTAATCAGCGTGCCAGTGAGCCTCACTGCTGTGAAAGCAGTTCACAGCTATTAATTTTCAGGCTTACAAATAATTTATGCAGTGTTTTTGAAATCTATAAAGAACTTGATGAAATGCTTAAGAAAAACATCTAAAAGGAGTCCTTAATGATGATGCCCTGCTACTCTCTCCAATCTTTTTGATTTCCTTTTGCTGCCCTTTTGGTTTTCTCCCCTAAGCTAAGTCCTCAAAACTGTCCATCTGGAGAAAGAAATTTTTTTCCTGCCCATTTGATAGTTTTCATTGTTCAAACCAAATCTGGAAGAGAACCATTTGGCTTAGTTGTGGTTGTCACGTTGTGCTATTCTGAGGCTTAGTATACTTACTGACTGATCACAAACTACGTGACCTCTTCATCTCCCAACACATCAGAACGTGGGGTTTTCCATGTTACTTTATAGTTAAATGACTGTCATAGACAGTAGAATTGGCCAGATATTATATTCTCACCATCGAGGCTCTGAAACTGGGCCAGGAACTCCTCTATTCTCTTTTCTGTGTTGCCAAGCTGCTTTTCAGAAGCGGACTTAAAAACCTTGAAACACTTCTGAAGCATGGCCATCAGTTCATCCTTTGCCAACATCCTAGAACAGAATCAGTGACAGGAGATGTAATATAACTGGAAAATTCATGTACTTAAAAAATACTGTCTACATTTTAAATGTTTCTGGTCAGAAGAAGATGGTATAAAATGCTTCATTGGTAGCTACCAACTTTTTGGCGGGAGACTTTCCTCAATGTATGTGATATTCAGAAGTATTCAGAAGAGTTCTCGTGATAAAGCTCAACTTGGAAAGTTTACAATCTGGGTTCATGGCCTGGTTCTGGCACTTACTATGTTTGTAATATAGAACACTTTACTAAACGTCTTTGATCTTTGGCTTCCTTGCCTGTAAAATGGAAATAGGAAATCACCTATTTCACAAGGCAGATGGAAGCTTAAGAATTCAATAAGAAGATGCATTTGAATGAAGACTCTAGCACAGTGCTTACCACACAGCAGGCATTTAAGGTTAGTTTCCCTTTCCTTCAGATCTAAACATAAATAAGAGTCAAGAACCGTCTGCTGAGGATGTAACACTCATGCTAAATGAAACCTTGTTTGAAATGACCAAAAAAGTATTATCAGTGATTCCTTTATTATTTTAGCTAGGCTTTATATCTTCTATGGGCTTTGTTAACACCAATCAGTAAATCCACTGAACTTTAAAACTAGTAGGCAATTCTGCTTGTTCTATATAGCATAGGTAGAATGATTCTGTAATTCCTTCAAGGCCATAGAGGAAATCTTTGTTAGACATGGAAAAAGAACACAGATATTCTAAAATTAAGATCCTGTTTTCAGGGTCATTACTTATAGGATCTCTCCCCTAAGATCATATTCAGTAACAGATGAAAGTACAATGATTAAAAGTTCTTACATTAATCATGAAAGAAAACAATCAGCCAAACCCAGAATATGGGTCATTGTGTAAGAAAACTATCTTATGTTTGACATTTTTCATAGTAAAAAATTTGGGGAAAATACTATTATTACTAAGTTAGAGAAAAAAATGAAGCTAAGTAGACTATGATTACCTCAAAATTAAGCTGGTTACTTCAACTAAAATTTAAACCCAAACCAAAAACAAAAACAAACAAACAAAAAAAGACCCAGAACAGAGCAAACAAAGAAAACAGTCACACAACCAATAAATACAGAAACTGGCAGGGGTGGACAAAACGTAAACTTTTCCCTAGTTTTAAGAATATAAAATCTTCTCTTCCTCTTTCTACAACAATGAAATAATTATCCAAAGTGTAATCTTTATCTGTGGATGAAAGGCAGCTAACAAACAGGTCAAAGACAACAAAGCCAACACATTTAATTCTTGATTACATTTGAGATTATTTTAAATTTCTGGCTTTCTATTGCCCAGATGGAGTCAAACTATTAAGAGAAGAGAGTTAACTCGAAGTCAGATACGGTTGAACAATCTGTCATACCCGAACTTAAGCCCTACTCAGACTAGATCAGCATTTCCAGGCTCCAAGGAATCCCGGGCACTGGCTTGCTATAAGGGCAGAGGCTGAGGAAACGCTAGAGGAAGTCTAACCTGCAGGAGCAGCACCCTGAGGCCTAGCTCCCCAGGCCACAGGCAGCCACACCTCACATCTCTTTGCAGCTTACAGAACTGAATACTGAGGAGGGCAAAGCCCAGCCTATTATTCATTTTCAGGATGCAATAAAAAATGGCATTATGGGGCTTCCCTGGTGGTGCAGTGGTTGAGAGTCCGCCTGCCGAGGCAGGGGACACGGGTTCGTGCCCCGGTCCGGGAAAATCCCACATGCTGCGGAGCGGCTGGGCCTGTGAGCCATGGCCGCTGAGCCTGCGCGTCCGGAGCCTGTGCTCCGCAACGGCAGAGGCCACAACAGTGAGAGGCCCACGTACCGCAAAAAAAAAAAAAAAGAAAAAGAAAAAAATGGCATTATGTCACATAATTTTGAAATCTAACTTTAGTAGTCATACTTTTTCATGTGGCATTTGATTGGAAGGGGTAGCTCTTTCATCTCAGGTATAAACTTCCAGGGATTCAGACAGTTATTACTCTTTTTATTCTTAGCCAAAGACTATGTTCTTATTGTTTCCAGAGTAACAAAAGACCTTATAAGTTCCCAAGTACTCTCAGGTTTAATATAAAACAAGACTTGAAGTAAGGCTGATTAGAGCAAATAATGTGAACAACCCAATAAAGTCATTAATTGAAAATTTTCAATTAAATTATATATATTTACACAAAGAACTAACAAAGATGCCTGCTATCATCACTATTAATCAGCATCATTCTAGAATCTATTCTACATCAAGAAAAAAGAAGCAAGTGGTACAAATATCAGAAAGGAAGATGAAATTTATTATTTGCACAGGATACAACGGTAAGGTTAGAAAGTCTAAGAAAGTTACAGAAGAATTAAAGAGTGTAAAAAGGGTGGGTGCATATAAGGCAAATACATATGTGTGTGTATATGTACACACACGTCAATACCTTACATTTACATGTAATCAATATCTTAACATTAAACTATGGAAAAAAGAGCATGTTCAAAATGGCAACAAAAACTATAAAATATTATGACAAACGTGTAAGACATAGCAAAAAAATGAAAGCCCTGAATAGACATTTTAAGTTCTAACTCTCAATACCATAAAGATATAAATTCACTCCAAATTAATCCAAAATTTAACACTTTCTGAAACAAAATTCCAGTGGGCATTTTTTAAAAGCCAAAAAAAAAAAAAAATCACTCTGAAATTTATCTGGAAAAATAATTGTTCCTAAAACAGAGGAACAAAGTGTGTATACTTGAGTGTTATGTAGTGAGTGGGGCTATTAATATATCAAAAGGTATAAGCTGCAGTGATTAAAATCAGATGGTACTTTGTATAGGAATAGACAGGACGATAGAAGGAAATAAGAGTCTAGAAAGAGACCAAGGGATATATGAGAATTTGGTACATGACACAACGGTACCACTTCAAATCAGTGGGGAAGAGATGGGGAGTACTGGAAATAACTAGTTTGAAAAAAACAGATCATTACCTCAATATATTTCAGAAAGAATAAAAATGTTGGGGAGGGGAAAGAACCAGTCCATCAATCATGAACTACTGGAAGAAAAAAAGAAAACTATTTAAGTCTGGTAACATCCAGCATCAGCAAGAGTACAGGGAAATAAATACTGATACATTTTTGGTGCAAGTGTACAATAGTGTTTCTATTTTAGACTCAGAAAGTCTATGTATTTATTTTGTGGAAATAAATATATTAACATGCAAACACAAACTCACCCTCAGTGATTACTGTTTGTAACAACAGAGAATTAGAAACAACCTAAACGTATATCAAACAAGGGACTAATTAAATAAAGTGTTACACTTTCAAAACAAGGGATACTACATAGTGGGGATAAATAATCAAGTAATACAAGTGATGACAGCTAATATTTCTATGCACAGGTATGTATACCAGGCGTCATTTGATCTCCACAACACCGTATGATGAGATACTATTATTATTCCCATGTTAAGAGATGAGAAAACAGAGGCACAGAAGACTCAAGTAACTTGCCCAGAGTCTGGTTGGCAAAGCTGGGATTTGAACCCAGTCTGGCTGGGCATCCGTGCTCTTACCAATGATCTTATAGTGCATCTCAAGACACAATGTCCATGGTAGAATATTAGGAGCAAAACAAATAACTACCATGACAAAAACCAATCAGAACAAATCCAAAAAACAAAAAAAATGCAAATTGTGGAACACTGTATAGTATGACTTAATATATGTTTGTGCCTGAAAAAAAAAATATGAAAGTACAAACTGCCAACAGTGGATGACTGGCTTTCAAAGTTATATAACACAAGGGGTAATGTCAGAAAAGTACTGTTACGTTTTCATTTAGATTACTGTTAGAGTGACTCCAGCAAGCACTTTGGACAAACCACACCTAATTGAACAAAATTAACTAAAAATAACTAAAAAATAAAAATTAATTTTATCCCCCCAAAGTTTGTTACATATAGCGGTCCAAATAGAAAATTAAGGATTGAGGGACTTTTCCTGGTGGCACAGTGGTTAAGAATCCACCTGCCAATGCAGGGGACACGGGTTCGAGACCTGGTCCGGGAAGATCCCTCATGCCGCGGAGCAAAAAAGCCCATGCGCCACAACTACTGAGCCTGTGCTCTAGAGACCGCGAGCCGCAACTACTGAGCCCATATGCCACAACTGGTGGAGCCCGCACGCCTACAGCCCGTGTTCCCCAACAAGAGAAGCCACTGCAATGAGAAGCCCGCACACCGCAAGGAAGAGTAGCCCCCGCTCGCCACAACTAGAGAAAGCCCATGCGCAGCAACAAAGACCGAACGCAGCCAAAAAAAAAGAAGAAAATTAGGATTGAGTCTAGCCACCAGACCAGCATTTTTCAAACTGGGTTTTCAAAATGGGTTTCAACCATTATTAGTCAAGAAACCATTCATTCATTCATTCAGTCAGTCATTCAATAAACATTTACCGAATACTTACTAATACCAGGCACGGTTCTGGGCATTTAAGATACACCTCAGGGCCTCCCTGGTGGCGCAGTGGTTGAGAGTCCGCCTGCCGATGCAGGGGATGCGGGTTCGTGCCCCGGTCTGGGAGGATCCCATGTGCCGCGGAGCGGCTGGGCCCGTGAGCCATGGCCGCTGAGCCTGCGCATCCGGAGCCTGTGCTCCGCAGCGGGAGAGGCCACAACAGTGAGAGGCCCGCGTACCGCAAAAAAAAAAAAAAAAAAAAAGACACACCTCAGTGAATCAAAAAACCCTGTCCTCATGAAACTGACATTCTAGCTGGGCTGGGGGGTGGTGCAGAGATAACAAACACTATCTCATATTACTATATATATGTTAAAAATTGGTATTATGGAAAAATATTGAGCAGAGTTAGGGGGGAGGGTTTGAGGGCAGGTAGGTTTCAATTTTAAAATAGTTATTAGGCCTCACTGAGATGACATTTGATCAAACATGTGAAGGAGGTAAGAGAGCCATACAAGAACGTAGGAGAAGAACTTTTCCTGAGAGAAAACAATGCATGCAAAGGCCCTACGGTGGGTATATGTCTGGCCTGTTCAAAAAAACAAGGAGGCTGAGGTTACATAAGTGGAAGTCGAGACCGAGTGGTAGGCAATGAAATCAGAGAGAGGGAATGAAGGGCTAGATCATGTATGGTCATTGTATAGATGGTGGTTTTACCCTGAGTGAAAACGGGAGTTTTGAGCAAAGGAGTGACATTATCTGACATATTTTAATAGGATTATTTTGACTGCTATTTTGAGAAAAACCTGTAAGGGAGCATACGTGGAAGCAAGGAAGCCAGTTAGGAGGTGATGGCAATAATCCAGATGAGAGGTGACGGTGCCTTGGACAATGGTGGTACCAGTGAGGGAAGGTGGCAAGAAGAGGTTTGGTTCTTGAAATATTTTGAAGGCAGAACCCAAGTTTCTGGCTTTGAACAACTGGAAGGATAGGGAGACTGCAGGAAGATTCTAGGTTTCAGGGGAAGATGAGGCATTCAATCTTGAACATGTTAGCTATGAGCTGTATATCAGACATCCAAGTGCAGGTGTAAACAGGCAGATGGACATAAGAGTCTGGCACTGAGGAGAAAAGCGTGGGCTCTTGATTAAGCCCTGGGGCACCGTAATGTTAGGATGTCAGGGAGCAGAGAAATTACCAAAGAAGACTGAGGGGGAGGAGCATGCACTGAGGTAAGAGGAAAACCAAGAGAATCTAGGCCCTAGAAGTCATTAAGGAAGCAGTGATGAACTGTGCTAGATGCTGATAATAGGTTAATGCAAATGAAGACAGAATTGATCATTAGAAACATTTAGCAACATGAGGGTTGCCGGTGACCTTAATCAAAGTATATTGCTAGAGCAGAAAAACCAAATCAGCTAAAGAGAGAAGAGGGGAGAGAAACTGGAGATAGTGTGACAATGCTTTCAAATTTTGGTGGATTCCATCTAGCATTTACTTTAAAAGAAATAGAATAAAATTGAAAAGTAAATACAGTTGTCCCTCGGTATCCATGCGGGATCGGTTCCAGGACCCCTGAAGATATAAATATCCGAGGATGCTCAAGTCCCTTATATTAAATGGCATAATATCTGCACATAACCTACGCATATCCTCCCAGATACTTTGAATCATCTCTAGATTACTTATAATATCTAATACAGTGTAAATGCTATGCACATAATTGCAAATACAATATAAATACTATGTAAATAGTTGTCAGTGTGTAGCAAATTCACACACTTTTTTTTCTACTTTTTAGAACTTCTTGGAATTTTTTTTTTTTTTTTAATATTTTCAATCTGTGGTTGGTTGAGTCCATGGATGTGGAACCTGCAGATACAGAGAACAAACTGTACCAAAGTCTAAAAGTTTGAAAGCCAGCACACCGGACTACTTTAAAGAGAAAAGGAAAAACAAACGCATCTAAGACACGTCTCATTGATGCTGAAAAAGCTATTTATCTTTAACCAACTTGATTAAGTGATATCACTTTTGCGTAAATGGTTCGAAACAGACTGTGAAACTTCATGTGTTGAAAGCTTTAGATTGTTGTTTAAAAAAAAAAGTTTCCTTAACTGAGACAGAAAGAGACTCATTTAGCAACCATGTAAAAGCAATCATCCTGCAGGGCAAAGAGTGTGCTGCTTCACCATGCAGAAAGGCAACAATTTCTGGTTAAGTACTGAGTATATAAACGTCTGATTGAGAACAAGCTAGAAGGAGAAACTGGCCAACCCATGGCTAATGCAAAGGTCTTCCGAATAATGAGTTCTCAAGTTCTAAACAGATACTACCAGTATAAAACAGCTTCCAAAAATATTCAAACACTCAAACCTGCAAATAGATCAACAAAGGCTAGAAGAAAGCAAAACAAAAAGGCTTACCAAAAAAACATTCACAGAGACTGTCTTCTTCCAAGACAACACAACAAAGTAATCACATATGATCCTAACAAGTGAAATAGGAACCAAAACTATGCATAATTCCTTTTAACATTGATATTTCATATTAGACGCCACTTCCTCCAAGAAACTGCTCAACCTCCCAAACAGAGGTTAACTGTCCAGTCTTTTAGTTCCTTAGTGCCCTAGACCTCACCCAGCACAGCACTTATTACTCTGTATTCTACCTGCCTGTCTACTTATCCACTTTCATCTCCCACTGGGCCAAAATTCAGTGTGGGTAAGGACCCACACTGTGTCATCTTTGTCATCAGTCAGCGACTGCACGTATCAAGTATTAAAAAAACATTTTTTTAATGGATGAACAAGGCAGTGGCCATGCACTGAAAAAGAATTTCACGACCTAATGTGAAGAATAATTTCTCTATTTTCAAATTGGCTCATGCAGGGGAGCACCTGAAAGGCACGGGGCCCTTTGTGGAACCCCATGCTCTGTTCAGTATGTCAAAATGCATCAAGTTAACGCTCCCATATGGTCAGAGACAACTTCAGCAACATAAAATATATACCTATTTTACTGATGTACTACAAAAGTACAATCCTGAGTTCAGAAGAAATACAGTTGTCAAATTCAGGTTGATCAGCAATTTCTGATTTTTTAAAATTCATATTTCTTAGCTACCTGTTCATTTTACTAGCAGAAAAGTGGCAGTACGCACTAAATTTTTAATAAAGAAAAACAAAATACAAATGCAGATCTTGTTTCTGTTTATTGAGATAAAAACCATTGTTCACTATTAGCAGTGGAATGCCTTAGTCTAGTTTTGGAACTAATTTGAGATCAAGTGCCTAAAGCCATCCAGCTTCTTTTTCTTTGATGGCTTCATTTTTTTCCCTCAATTTTTTGTACCCCTTTTTTATTCCCCTTTATTTTCTAGAACAGCGTTTCTCAAAGTGTGGTCCCTGGACCACCTGTCCAAATGTGGTGAAGTGCTTCTTAAATGCAGATTCCTGCTGACCACCACACCCAAGTGCCCAGCAGTCAGATCAGAATCTTTGTGGGGAGGGTAGAAATCTATACATTTAATACCTTGACTGATTCTTATGTACACTAAAGTCTGAAAACCATTACTCCAAAAACAGTGCCACTCAGCATCTTCTGCTTTAAAATGAACTTCAACAATTCAGCTGTTTGATTTTACCAGCAGCACACAGAAAATTGTGGAGGGCCTGATATGATGCAAATTCAGGATTAGCAATCCCTGTTCTAAAAGAAATCATATTTTAGTGGTGCAGTCTCATATAGCTTCCGCATGGATAAATCTTGATCATCAAAAGTTAGATTATTGCTATTTAGGAAGCACCTCATATACTGTGGAGCTGTGTCATTTTTCATAACAAGATCTTTAAATATCAAAATTTGATCTGCAAAGTCAGGAAACTGCATTATTTAGACTTTAAATCTCTAACCTCTTTGAACTAAGCTAAAGTGATCAAATGTTAATATTATTACTTGAGTCATGTTTTTTTAACTCAATGAAAGCTGAGCTGAACTGCTAATATATTACTGTTTAACTCAAAAGCCTTATTCAGGAATTAGAATAATCTCTTTCAGCCTAAAGTAAATTCCCTCAGCTATCACTCAACTTCAATTTACAAATGTGTTTCTATGGCAAGCTCATAAGGTTGCACTTGGGATAAGCAGACTAGACACTGTGGCTCCTTTCATGTACATGCCTGCACACTGTGCCAAGATGACTAGTGTCAAGATGGGAGGGGGTCTGAGGCCACAGAAGCTTGCTCTGCTGGCTCATTTTAATATTTTGGGGGCTTCCCTGGTGGCGCAGTGGTTGAGTCTGCCTGCCGAAGCAGAGGACACGGGTTCATGCCCTGGTCCGGAAAGGTCCCACATGCCGCGGAGCGGCTGGGCCCGTGAGCCATGGCCGCTGAGCCTGCGCGTCCGGAGCCTGTGCTCCGCAACGGGAGAGGCCACAACAGTGAGAGGCCCACGTACCGCAAAAAAAATAAAATAAATAAAAAATTAAAATAAATAAATACAATACAATAAATAAAATTTTGGGTACGCTCTCATCATGGACTACTGGCCACAAACCTGTATAAATTTCTTTTTATTCTCGAATAATTGGAATACCAGGGCTGAAAAACTGACTGAACTTCGTTTGAAGATTCGGATTTAAATTCCAGCTCTGCCAACTGCAGAAAAGTCACTCAATGGTTCTGGCTTTGGTTTTCTATTGGGGAAAAACAATGGGATAACTCTAGATGAGGGATTTTCAGTTGACGGGGTGGGGGGCACAGTAAATTCTCCTAAGAAGAGGGGCACACTTTTCATTACCCCCCAATCTAAGAACCATTGCTGTGGTGCTCCACTGGCACTGCTGGCAGAGGGCAGTGTGCTTCAGTCCAGCTGAGCTCTCATGGGCCTATAAGTTGAGGACTTTATGATTTATGTCAACCCATAAAACCTTATTACTGAAGCATGGTTTTTCGAATTTTAAAAATTATCTGTCTACTGTTGGATTTTTAGGTGGCTGTCTAGAAATTTTCTCCATTAGAAAAAAGGTCAATGTTTCCTCTTAATGTCTTTCATGCTTGACCAGGAAAAGCCACTCACCCAGCTCAATGCTCGGTTAGTGTAATTTTTACCACATTCTGTTCCCAAATTGTGTTTTAACTTAAATATACCCTTATATAATGACACGCAGTTGAGTGAAAATTAACCAACTCATATCCTGTAAAAGAATGTGGTCTTCATGCTCCAAGAGTTGACTGAGAGAGCAAAGGTCATGGAAGACATGCAGAACCATTGTACTCATGTCAGATTATGACATATTATAAATGCATGCTCTCATGCCACGGTGCAACTGAGCCCACGCGCCACAACTACTACTGAGCCCGCGTGCCTCAACTAGAGAGCCTGCGTGAGGCAAAGTACAAAGCCCACACACTCTGGAACCCACATGCCACAACTACAGAGCCCAAGTACCCTGGAACCCATGCGCCACAACTAGAGAGAGAAAACCCGAACACCACAGCTAGAGAGAAGCCCACACGCCGTAACAGAAAGAGCCCGTGTGCCGCAACAAAGATCCCCATGTGCCACAATGAAGACCTGATGCAGCCAAAAAAAAAAAAAAAGTTAAAAAAAAAATGCATGCTCTCCACACATCAGTGTCTGCTGCCTACATTTTAAAATAACTGTGATGTAAAATTCTATAGGTCTTTTTCCACCCATGAATACTTGACATTTTTCAACATTATTACAAGTTCCTTGTAAATATTTCTTAATTGAGATATAACTGACATATAACACGTTACTGGTATACAATACAATATATGTATATTTTGTGAAATGATCACCACAATAAGTCTAGTTAACATCTGTCAACTCATGTAGTTACAATTTTTTTCTTTTGATGAGAACTTTTAAGATCTACTCTCTTAGCAACTCTCAAAATACATGATACAATATTATTGACTATAGTCACCCTGCTGTACATTACATTCCCAGGGTTTATTTATTTTACAACTGGAAGTCTGTACCTTTTGACCACCACCAATTTTGCCCACCCCCCCACCTCTGGCAACCACCAATCTGTCCTCTGTATCTCTGAGTTCAGTGTTATGGCAGGATTTCCTTCTTTTTATTTCTGAATAATACACACACACACACACACACACACACACACACACACACACACACACACACACACACACACACACACACACACACACACACACACACACACACACATATCTTGCTTAACCATTCATCCACTGATGGACACTTAGGTTGCTTCCATGTCTTGGCTATTGTAAACAATGTTGTAATAAACATAGGGGTACAGATATCCTTTTGAGTTAGTGCTTTTGTTTCCTTCTGATAAATACCCAGAAGTGGGATTGCTGGGTCATAAAGTAGCTCTATTTTTAATTTTTTGAGGAACTTCCACACTGTCTTCCATAGTGGCTGCACCAATTTACATTCCGACCAACTGGGTACAAGTGTTCCCTTTTCTCCACACCCTCATCAACACTTGTTTTTTTGTTTGTTTGAAATAAATTTATTTATTTATTTTTGGCTGTGTTGGGTCTTCTTTGTTGGGTCTTTGTTGCTGCACACGGGCTTTCTCTAGTTGTGGCAAGCGGGGTCTTCTCTTCATTGTGGTGCACGGGTTTCTCACTGCAGTAGCTTCTCATTTTGGAGCTTGGGCTCTAGGCGTGCGGGCTTCGGTAGTTGCGGCACGTGGGCTCAGTAGCTGTGGCTCGCACACCCTAGAGCGCAGGCTCAGTAGCTGTGGCGCACAGGCTTAGTTGCTCCACAGCATGTGGGATCTTCCCAGATCAGGGCTTGAACCCGTGTCCCCTGCATTGGTAGGCAGATTCTTAACTACTGTGCCACCAGGGAAGTCCAACACTTGTTATTTCTTGTCTTTTTGATGATAGCCATTCTGACAGGCAATATCTTATTGTGGTTTTGATTTGCATTTCCTTGATGATTAATGATGTTTAGCACCTTTTCATGTACCTGTTGGCCATCTGTATGTCCTCTTTGGAGAAATGTCTATTCATATCCTCTGCTCATTTTTTCATCAGATTTTTTTTTCTATTGTGCTGTGTGAGTTCTCTATACAATTTAGATATTAACCCCTCATCAGATATATGATTTACAAATATTTTCTCCCATTCTGTAGGATGCCTTTTCATTTTGTTGATGGTTTCCTTAACTGTGCAGAAGCTTTTTAGTTTGATGTAGTCCCACTTGTTTACTTTTGCTTTTTTGCCTTTTTTGGTGTCAAAGCCAAAAAAACACTGCCAAGACCAATGTCAAGGAGCTTACCACTTATGTTTTCTTCTAGTTTTTATCATTTCAAGTCTTTAATCCATTTTGAGTTGATTTTTATGTATGGTGGAATATAGTGGTCCAGTTTTCCCAACATCATTTATTGAAGACTGTCCTTTCCCCATTGTATATTCTTGGCTCCTCTGTCATAAATTAATTGCCCATGTAAACATGGGTTTACTTCTGGGTTCTCTACTCTGCTCCATTCATCTATGTGTCTGTTTTCATGCCAATATCATACTGTTTTGATTACTATAGCTCTGTAATGTAGTCCGAAATCAGGAAGCATGATGCCTCCACCTGTGTTCTTTTTTTTTTTTTTTTTTTTTTTTTTTTGCGGTACACGGGCCTCTCACTGCTGTGGCCTCTCCCGTTGCGGAGCACAGGTTCCGGACGCACAGGCCCAGCGGCCATGGCTCACGGGCCCAGCCGCCCCGCGGCATGTGGGATCTTCCCAGACCGGGGCACGAACCCGCGTCCCCTGCATCGGCAGGCAGACTCCCAACCACTGCGCCACCAGGGAAGCCCCGCCACCTGTGTTCTTCCTCAAAACTGTTTTGGTTCTTCAGGGTCTTTTGTGGTTCCACACAAATGTCAGGAATTAAGTACTTTTTAAGAGTCAAAAAATATTTCAACAAGTAGATCTATGGTTATTTAAACATGTCAGTTTCCAGATAAAATGGATTTTTCAAGAGAAATATTGCCATTAAAGTACTTCTTAACAAAAATTTCAAATTGGAAATGTTACTAGACTATGTTTCTAACAGTTCCTTAGTTTTTCTTTCCAAATTAACATTCAGTGATCATTTTAACCTTATTTTCTCTTATGACTTCAATTATTTGACGACAGATGACAAGAATGTCTGGTTTCCTAAATTCAGATGTTTCCTACTTAGAATGCCTAAACTGATGAGTGTCCCTGACTTTTTCTCCACATCTAATCTGTACAAAGGGGAAAAGAGGAATTCTAGTTTGGAGGTTGCCAGATTCCTTTCTCTCTTGTAGTTCCCAGACTCTTGCCTGCCCTTGCTGTAGCAGCTATTGTATGTTTGATCCTTAGTGTTTTTAATATTCCTATGTTTCTGACCTCAGCTTAGCAAAATGACAGAACCTTTGCTTTCTGTTCATTGCTTCTGCTTTACTCAGATCCCCACATCCCTATTTTAGAGCTTAGCAGAGAACAGTGGAAAGTATAACAGCTTTGAAGTCAGACCTGGATTAGAATCCTGGTTCCATCAACAACTATGAGATCTCAGGCAAATCACTTAAACCCTCTCTATGCTTCAGGTTCCTCAGCTGTAAAGTGTGGCTAACAGTGTCTGCCACAGATATGCACTGAGTATTAGACTCAGTACTACTCAGGAAAATGTACTGAAAGTGCCCAACACAGCGTGGCACACAGTAAGCCTTCATAAACCCTGGTTACTACTGTTCAATAGTGCATACCATTACTATTATTGCTCACATTTCCTTACCCTAATTTGGAACTGGCATTCTTGATCCCTGACTTGAACCCCAAGATTGCCAGTGCCAGGGAGATGCAGAAGGAGAAGAACAAGTCCCTCCCTGACAAAGAAATCTACAAATTTGGAAATACCCAACTGGAAAAGGAAGGCAATTACTAATCACGAAGGTTAAAGAGGAAACCCAGCAAGAATCAACTGGGTGCTTGAGATAAGTATGTTGACTTGAATAGAAAACAAAAGAAGTCTCAGAAACATTCCAGTTGAAGTATATAAATACATAGAAATCTGTTATTGGCATTTAAAAAATGAAATAAAACATAGCTTTTCAGTGGCAATGAGGAGTTATTTTTCCAGATAGCATAAAATTAGTTTCCTATCTTAAGCTGCACCTGCTAGATTACTAACATTTGTATTAAGTCTCCGGACTTAAAGTGCTTTTAATGTGAATTTTCCTCCTACTGTGCCCATCTGTTCTTTTCTTGTGGGCCCAGGGGAAGCCAAGACTTAATAAATATTCAGTTCTCAGACTTCTTTATGATATTTTCATATAAGCATTTATATCCACTGAAGAAAATTATAAGACTGTGTTCAGAAACTTAACTCCACTTGATTTCCTTTTTCTCACTATCCAAGTGGTCATTATTTTTATGAAAGACTAAGAAGTCACCATACATATAAGAAGTAAAGCCAAGGAAAACAAATAATTTTAACTTTAAAAGGTAAGTTTGTCAGGGATAATAAGTGATCTTTGATATCTGATAACACCAAGATATCTTATTTATCCATATAATATTAGACAAATAATTTATAACTTAGCCAATATTAAATTAATGTGGATAGAGCCAGCTCAGTGGATAGAGCCAGTTCAGGTGGGAGAAGGCATCAAGGCCACTGCCTACCGGTAGCTGCTCCTCATCAAGGTCAGCCGTGGCCTCCTTCACAGGATGCATTTCGCCCAGTGATGCTGCTCCTCTGCCCAACCAGGTCAGGGCCATGTGAGCTTGCTTTCCATGACCACCTTCCCTACCATGACAGCAAGCTGGCTAGATGGAAATGATCCATACCTAAGTTCTCCCTGTGTAGTGTCAATATTTCACTAAATAAACACTCATTTTACTTAAAAAATCAAAAGTTCAAAAACAAGGTAAAACCAGCAAAGAAATGGATGGTTGCTACACTAAAAACACTATAAGCTACAAACATAAATTCAAGACATATACAAATATTAGCTACAACATGGTTACTTATGAAACTCCTTGGCAGGCAGAGTTCTGGAGGCAGGTGTTACTTATTGGCAGGCTTAGAGCAGACAAAAAAGGAAAAAAACAAACTACCTCAGCAGCTGCAAAGCCGATGCATACTCCTCTGAATCCCCTATGTTCTTTTCTAAACACGTGCAGTACAGCTCTCTGATCTGGAAGTGAACAGCACACTTGTGAGGAATCAAAAGTGATCTCCTAAGTTTGCACACTACGTTTGGAAAAATCATAAATGGTCAAGTCAAAAGAAATAATGTCATTAAAAACAGCCACTTTCTGTAGATGACAACAGACTTGGCATATATCACATGGATCAGGCATTTACATAAAACACCATTCACATGAAAGCAAACTGAGACCATATTGGGATTGGCTGATATCACCGGTCACTTTGCAATAAGAAAATTATTAAAATGATGATGTGATTACTAAAAAGGTTTAATGGCAGAAAATGTCTTATAAACAAGTCATTCTTAAATATTTGTATTTGTTCTCTAAACCTTTGAGTTAAGGATGCAAAGATTTAGGAATACAGAATTCTTCCATTGCATTCACTTGACAGGTGGTTCATAGGTTTATGCTATGACACGAAGGCCAGCAGAGCATAATTTTGCAAGGAGCAAATTCTTAAACTGCGTCTCTTTAGCTCTGGGTGTAATGCAAGGTTAACCATTAAAGGGTCTCAAACAGATTCCTTTTTCCATTTCACTAAAGTGGAGGATCAGCTCTCTCAGTATAAGTGACAAAGAAATGTTAAAGAAAAAAAGTTTAAATGCCTTAGCACATGTACATTGGGGAGAAAGCAACACCACTTGGATTCATGTGGCTGTTTCTAGTTGTGGCCATCAGACAAAAAATACTGTTTCAATAACGAGTAAAGTATACAGCTGGAATGGATTTAGATTGCATACTCACTGCAAGATTTGGATCCATTTCAAATTCTGATGCCTGAATGCTACCAAACTCAAAGCAAAAAACCACTAGTACTCCTACTTTGTAGATTCCAAATGAGTAAGTTCTGGTTACCTGTCGACCCAGTGGGTACTTGGGAAGAGAAGAGGTGAACTGATGAAGACATCTCAAAACCAGGAAGTAATTTGTATGGTAAACATGCAGGTTTTCTAGTAATGACTGTGTTTCCTCCTAAAAAAAAAAAAAAAAAAATCATAGAATACATCACAAATATGTAAGCCAGCAATTAAAAGAATAAAATACTAAAATCTAATTCATGGGTATATATATATATATATAATTTCTAGAAAACTGATGAGAGAAGATTCAGAATTACAAATTAACCTTAATCCTGAGAATTTTTAATGCACACAAAATCTAGGATAAAGACTGGATATTTTGTATTTAGTGTCAAGTCTGGAGATATTTCACACACACCAAAATTAATATTGTAATTTAATTTCCTCCTATCTACAGCACTGCCACAATAACTTGGCCCCCCAAAATACAAGTGTGCAAAAGAGCGCCCGCTGGATGCCTGCCCATGCTAGTCACCTGGTGTGTACCACAGCAAGGTATGCCCATCACCCTCTACCTCACTGGCATCAGAAGGGTGAGGAGATCACCAGAGCGCCCACTACCAATGTAATTAACGGTTGCTGAGGTTCCGCTTAAGATGTATGCATGCTTTTCTTAAAGTCCTGGTAAAGTTGTGTTTGAAAGGGAAGAAGGAGAGACTGTAGAAGAAAGACTGCAGGTGTAAACCTCTGCTTTTAGCTGGGAATCTCCAATACTGGTTTAGTCACTTTACCAACTAAGGGGAAAAAAAAGTGAAAAAGAGGAATGTGAAGCCAACAAGCGTTATAATTTAGAATCCAACAAGTATGATATGGAAGATAGTGTCTTAAGAAACCTATGGGATGACTGAGCTCACAAATCAATTTCAAAAGGTTTTTCTTGAGGGCGGGGGGTGGTTGGAAGTGATTATGTTTTCTAGAACCTTCTGAAATGGTTTAGAAATGATTTTAAAACACTACATCCTATCAAGCATTTTTCAGGCCTCAAATACTTTTATCACGGCTTATTTCTGTAACATTTTCTTAAGAGGATTATGATCTGTGGCATAGTCTTCAAATTTTTTTCTCCAATGAGAAGTCAAATAAAGGACTTTAACTACTGACCTGTCTTTTTTTTCAGTAATATCTTGCAGATACCCATTATTTTCAGTGGTCAACAATGCAGAAAATAATACCTCAGATATCAATAAATTCAAGCAAATCCAACATATATAAACCAACAAATCTGAAATATTTCCCTAAACTCTAACTCAGAAATCAATTCCTTGGTCAGCAATCTATGGACCATTACCTGAAAGCATAGGGCAAATGAAAGAAAAGCTTTTAGTATCAAAATGTTTTCCCACCAGTATCCGAGTTAGTTGGAATTTCAAAAATCTAGGTCTCCTATCATAACAAAGGGTATTTTAACCACCACTGGCAAGGTATACTTTAATTCTATTTTCACTGTAAGCTATGACAGAGACTGCATAAAGCCACTAACTGTTTGCCTTGATGTGTGACTAAACAGCTTTTAAACCGGGGCAATATTCTGGAGAAAAAGGAATCTATTACTGAATAATAATCATACTTCTTGCTGCTTCATGCACTACCTATTACTTTTGCTTTGTGGAGTAACTGTAAATACAAATAACTAGGTGATACAGTAGAAATGAATGCCATCTTCACTGAATTTACTTGTATGTGGAGAGAAAAGAAATAACTTGACACAGTATGGGCAATGTTACACGCTCAAGGAACTATATGCCCTGGAATAAGTGTGAGAGGAGGGATACGAACATGTTTTCTCCCAGATGGTCTTGGTCTCTTCACACTTCCCACTGTGGATCACATGCCCATGCTGAGTGGAATGCTAGCATTTAAAAAACATTTTGTTTGGTTTTGTTCCTATAATATGGCAGACTATTTCATGTGAGGAAATGGAGTTCTGGTTGCAACGTTGGAAATAAAACCGGCTACATGGGACTTAATTGAGAGAAGATCTGTGATATCTTTCTAAGAGATTTTCAAGAGTAATTCTGACCATCCCAAATCTTTGCTTTATGTGCTGACTTTAGAACCTAATCTCCATATAAGAAAGATTCCACTGTTATTTATATCTGTGTGCTTATCAGCTGCAGCAGAAAACATCACAAATGACTAACTTTCTCACGTAACCTGTTCTCTAAGTCCTCTGTCTTACTGAGATACCTATCTGCAAATGCCTTTATCTATGCAGGGCAACAATCCTAATGCACTTCAAGAACACTTTTTCATAAACTTAAGTCTGGTTTTGATGTATGAGAAAATTTCCCACTTAATAAACACATTACAGCAGCATCACACTATGCTCATGCAAAAGCAAAGCCTGTTGAAACAGTACTCCTGTTTTCCATGCATTAAACTTTTCCTCGGGCATCCTTTCTGTACCGTAGTCATAGCTGCCACTGTTTTATTTCATAATTGTGTTTAGGATGGTCCTTTTCAACAGAGATACACTGCCTAGAAATATTTATTATTTCCCAAAGAGATATGTTTTCTTCTGTTCTTGAACCATGAAGACCTCTTGGTCTCTACTGATCTTTGAAACAGATACAGGAACAGTGTGCTGTAAGAAAAACAGAGCAGAAACAACCTCCTTGCTCTTCCTCAAACGTTCCAGACATGCTCCAACCTCAGGTCTTTTCCACTTACTGTTGCTCTGCTTGGGACTCTCTTCCTACAGATTCCTGCGTGGCAAGCTCTACAACTTCCTCTTTATTAAAAAGTCACCTTCTTGGTGAGGCTCTTATTTAAAATTTCAATCCCACTCCCCAGGCACACCGTCCATATTCCCTTTCTTTCACTGTTTTCACCTTAGCAATTATCACTAACATAGATATTTTACCTACTCAACTTGGTAACAGATAAGCTCCACGAAGGCAGGGGGTTTTGACTGTTTTGTTCAGTCCTGTACTAGATTAATACCTGGCATACAGCAGTCACTCAAAAAATACTTGTTGAATGAGGAAGTGCATGAATGAATGGAGGCCAACACGCAGTCTCTCTCCTAAATAAAAGCAACCGCTTTTGTCTTGCTGGGTGTGGGCCAGACTTAACTAATTTTTCAAAAGTCTGAATTTGTGATGTAAAATACCTCAATTTGTAAATGTTGCCTCAGATTAAAAACAAAAACCACTATGGACCTAAAAAATCACATTTATAGCAGGCTGTCAGTTGCCAGTCAATGTGTAATACACCCTTTTAAATCAGCCATCTCCAATCACATCAATTCTGTCATTCATGTATTATTGTTTACTTACATGACAAGGCCTCTATCATTACTGATCTAGTTACTTTTTTTTGGAGAAGCCAATGACTATGTAAAACTTAAATATACATATAGGTAAAGAAAACTTGAGTTGAATTACATTTGCCATGATGCTTAGTTTCTGCATTTATTTCTCTTATTTCCACAGTGTTTATCACTTTCGTGTCTAGAATTGTATGCATGGGGTGAAGAGTGATCTCAAGAAGATTACACGAAAGTATGTAAAAGTGACTACATTTCTGCAATTTATTCCTTTCAGGTCATTAAAAGCTGGTAAAACAAACATACTGAACTTTTGGATGAAAACACATCAGCTGTCCAAGAACACAGCATTTTCTTATTTATCATCTTGATAGAACTAAGTGTTATTTTTCTCATCAGAGAGAAATTTTGGCTGACAGTGTTTCCCAGATCACATGGCAGCTACCTAGAGAACAGCAAACCACCGTTTTCTCCCAGCTCTTGAGTGGCGCGAGGGCCAGTCCTCTCATCTGTCTCAGGCTTTTGTCCTGCACACTCCTACCCCAGCGTTTACATTAGAAGCAGTGAGGGAGGGCTTGGATTTGAAGTGTCAAGTCCTCACACATGACTAGGCTAGCGCCTAGCTTGTTTGATCACGTTTGGTAGTTTGTTTGCAGTGGTTTTCTTTTTTCCTTCTCTTTTCCTTTTATTATTAATAAATCTATTATTAATAGGTTTCCCCCTTCCTTCTGCCCTTTGGTTCTGCCAAAAGAAACAGAAGAGGCATGGGCAAAGGTGAAAGGCAGGTCTGCAACAAACACACAATAAGCATACTAAATGGTGACCAGAAGTCCTTGCCCTACCACTAACTTGCTCTGTGATTTCAGATATTTCACTTCCTTTCTCCTGGCTGCACTTCCTCACTTGTAAAATCAGCATGCTGAATCAGATTATCTTTGTAATAGTAATATATTACAACTCTAAGACATTCTCTTACTTCCCACTCTCAATGGAGTTAAAATCTAGTTGGGCACATAGGCATAGTGGCATGAAACATTAAAAGTCAGAATAATAAAACTTCAACTGTCACCTGCAAGAGACTGAATCTAAGTTTTCTACATACCATGAAGTTTAACCCTTTAAGGGCTGAGAACATGCCACATAGTTTTAAGTAAGATTTGAATAAAAATACATAAGTTGATTTTCTTAGATGAAGTACTTGGAATTAGTCACTCATTAAATATACAGAGGATAATGTAATTTCTTGGCAAGACAGGACCAACATGAATAGCAAATCATTACTAGTAATATAGAATGTGGTCGGTGTAGAGAGCACAAGATTAAAATGGGCCTAATCTTAGATATGGTATTGGGACAATGCATAAAAACCACTAATTGGGAAAAGCTGTTAATATTCTCCCCCCCACCCAAAACATTTGCTCATGGAAAGGAAGAGAATTTTTCACTATTAAAAATCTTTTCAGGGACTTCCCTGGTGGTCCAGTGGTTAAAGACTTCACGCTCCCAATGCAGGGGGCCCAGGTTCACCCCTGGTCAGGGAACTAGATCCCACATGCCACAACTAAAAGATCCCACATGCCACAACTAAAAGATCCCGCATGCTGCAACTAAGACCTGGCACAGTCAAAAAAAAAAAAATCTTTCCAGTATTTCAAGAACTAGGGTTTTTTTATTATAGGATAATGATAACAGTTACGCAAATGTGATATGACGCCAAAATCTTCTTCAAAGCTCTCCTTAATACCTGACTTGAAACAAAATTTCAGGCACAAGCAAGAGTAAAAATTGTATCTCTGTAATTATGGTGAATTTGAAAGTCCTGTTTAAGGCACTTTTGACAACTCTATTTCTCATGAAATGTAGTTTCATAAATTAAAGATTTAAGTTAAAAAAAAAGAAAGCTTGATTACTAAAGCAATACTATGGGGCAAAAACATGGTAAAAATATATCTAGTCACTATTCCTATTTCACTTAAAACTTACAGCTGTTTACCTTAATATTTTACCAAATTTAATTTCAATTAAATTTACGCACTAAAATGAAATTTTAATGAGGAATCTAAACGATTTAAGCAGTCAGAAAAAAATATTATTCATCTGTTTAATGAACAAGTAAATACAATCTTAGCATTCTAGAGCCAAAAGGAACTTTAAAGATTATTTGGTTAAACTTCTATCGAAGGCTTTGAAAGCTACTGAGTTATCAGAAGTTTGAATTAATGGGAGCTTGAGCAAGCTTATTCTGCTTAAACTTACAAGAACTTGATTGTTGATTATCAGAGTACACGTTCTGGCCATTGTACCTAGCTGCACTGTACAACTGTTCAAGGACAGACTACTCAGAAATGAGAAAAGGCACAGAATCTTACTCTTTCATCAGTTGTATGATGAAAGAGTAAAGATTCTAAGGTCCCACCTTAGTTTGAACTTCTTAGTGAATCTTCTACAAATGTACATGATTAGGTTAGCTAAATTTTTAAACTTACAAGTACATTAAAAAAATTCATTCCTTAAGTTTATGAAATACAAAGCTGGTACACAATTTTAAAGCAGTATCTATGAAACTAAGGGTCCATAATTTTAAGGGAGTTGATTTTTTTTTGTCTTTTGGGGTTTTTTTTAACATCTTGATTCCAGTCAGAAGATAATTGAGATGAATCATTTGTTTAGGTTGGAATTTAGTAGCTTAGTTCTACACTTAAGAAAACAGGGTAAGGGAAACAATAAATAATGTTTCCTTCTAGGGAGTCAGTCTAATTCAGTGGTTCTTAAAGGATGGTCTCCAGACCAGCAGCATCAGCATTATCTGGGACCTTGCTAGAAATGCAAATTCCTGGGGCCCAGCACAGGACTACAAAATCAGAAACTCTGGGGATGGAGCCCAGATATCTCTGTTTTAACAAGTCCTCCAAAAGTGATTCTGATGTATGCTAAGGTCTGAGAATCACTCATTTGGTTTATCAGAGTAGAAAGCAAACTAGACTTCTAGGGCAGAAACAATCTTAATATAAAGAGTATAAATTTCTCTCAATAACGCTATGAGGTCTATGTCTTAGAAATCTGAATGTAGAAAATGGGCACAAAATGATCAATTCTAACAGTAGGTAAGTCTATATAACTATATAATCTATATGACTGTATAACAGAGTATTATATATAGTATGTATGTTATAGAATATATAAAACAGTATATTTATATTGGTCTTAATTTTTATCATAGTGAAAAATAAATAGTAACAATATGATTTACATTTATAAGTTTTATTGTTCTATTTGTTTTTAACTCACTCTCACTTGCTGAACAGGCTTTGATTATCACTAATCCTATGAGGAAATCATACTAAGAAATTATCATCCAATTTCAGAGATAAGGAAATTGAGGCTTAAATAGGGTAAGTGATTTCCTTAAGAACATATCATTGATGAGCAGCTAGAGTTCAAACACAAGATTTCTGAGGTCAAGATCAGGATCTTCCCCTGTATCATGCAGTACCATATTATTGATTATCATATGGAGTTTCTTTTAATTTTTTTTATTGTAGAAAAATATAAATTATCATGTATTTTAAAACAAAACTATAAAAAGAGAAAAAGAAAAGCATTATAAGAATAAAATAGTCAAAGATACTTTTGCTCTAAACCAGAAAAATCAACATATTGATTAATTTTTTTCAGAGATATCTTCTGTCTTTTGAATTTACCAGGTAGCCTGCAGACGACTTTGTCAGGTTAAGGGTACAAATCTTTGTGCTCCTTCGTATTTCTTACTATGTAAGTCTCAGGAAAATATGCCTCTAAATGATTAAATATGCGATCCCAAAATGAATACAGCAAGGATAATAACAAACAGGGCCGGTAAGTGCAACAAATACAAGCACAGTGTAAATAAATGCTTAGAAAATACACAAAAAGTTACTGCAAAGCAAAGCTAAATGTCAGGCTATTTCTGTAACAGACCAGCCTAGACATTCTCTCCCTTTGTTATCTCAATGGTTAAAGGTACTCTTTAAAAATCTATTCCTTGGGACTTCCCTGGTGGCACAGTGGTTAAGAATCCGCCTGCCAATGCAGGGGACGTGGGTTCGAGCCCTGTTCCAAGAAGATCCCACATGCCATGGAGCAACTAAGCCCGTGCGCCACAACTACTGAGCCTGCGCTCTAGAGCCTGCGCACCACAACTACTGAAGCCCGTGCGCCTAGAGCCCGTGTTCTGTAACAAGAGAAGCCACCGCAATGAGGAGCCCGTGCACCCAACAAAGAGTGGCCCCTGCTCACCGCAACTAGAGAAAGCCTGCGCAGCAATGAAGACCCAACACAGCCAAAAATAAATAAATAAAATAAATTAATTTAAAAAAATCTATTCCTGGCTTCTGAAAATACTCTTGACAGAAAGTTCTAGCAGGAAATGCACTTGGCAACTAGCTGACTCAGCACAGAGCTAATCTACCTAATCTTGAAAAACTCAATAAACATGCACACATCCTCTCCCACTGGTTCTCAAGTTTCTTCTCTACTGAAATAACCTACATTAGGGTTTGAAGACTTCCTATACTGCTCTGAAAAGATTACAGAGGTTATTAAAATGATTATTAAACCCAATCTAGAAGTGATTATATATTATGGCTCAGTGTGGACTCTGCCTCAGAAATAACATTTAATAAAAGCCATTCTCCATTGTAATTATGTATGCCATAATTCGTTGCGTGCAGCAATGAAGACCCAATGCAGCCAAAAATAAATCAATTTATTAAAAAAAACAAAGGAGGTAAATTAGTATTTACCTATATAGAACACATGCCCTCTAGGAACTAATATTCTTTTATTTAAAATTTGAAAATAGTTTGTATCAGTAAAACCCACAGAGCACTAGGGCTTAACTTCAATCTCATCTTAATTTTATTACAATTTTCTAATAACTTTTTCCTTAAAAAGTTATAAAGAGTATGAAAATAAGTGTGACATTATGCATTCTAATTGTAAGGGACTTGTTAAATAAATGAAGGTAAATTCATTCAATAAAATATGATGCCACTCTCACAACTACATGTAAAAGAATAAAATTAGAACATTCTATAACACCACATACAAAAATAAACTCAAAATGGATTAAAGACCTAAATGTAAGACTGAAACCCATAAAACTCCTAGAAGAAAACGTAGGCAGAACACTGACAACTCGCAGCAATATTTGTTTGGATCTGTCTCCTAAGGCAAAGGAAACAAAAGCAAAAATAAACAAATGGGACCTAATTAAACTTAAAATCTTTTGCACAGCAAAGGAAACCATCAACAAAATAAAAAGACAACTTACTGAATGGGAGTAAATATTTGCAAATTATATTATTGATAAGGGATTAATATCCAGCATATATAAACAACTCACATAACTCAACTTCAACAAACAAACAACCTGATTAAAAAATGGGCAGAACTGAATACACATTTTTCCAAAGAGGAAATGCAGGTGGCCAACAGGCACATGCAAAGACGCTCAACATTGCTAATCATCCAGAAAATGAAAATCAAAACCACAATGAGATATCACCTCACACCCATCAGAATGTCTATCATCAAAAAGAACACAAATAACAAATGTTGGCAAGGATGTGGAGAAAAGCTAACCCTCTTGTACACTGTTGGTGGGAATGTAAATTGGTTCAGCCACTGTGGAAAGCAGTATGCAGGGTTCTCAAAAAACTAAAAATAGAACTACCATATGACCCAGCAATACCACTCCTGGATATATATTGGAAAAAACCAAAAACACTAATTTGAAAAGATACATGCACCCAATGTTCATAGCAGCATTATTTACAATTGCCAATATATTGGCACCTAAGTGTCCATCAACAGATGACTGGATAAAGAAGATGTGGTGAATATATATACAGTGGGAATACTACTCAGCCGTAAGAAAGAATGAAATTTTACCATTTGCAACAACATGGATCGACTTGGAGGGTATTATGCTGAGTGAAATATGTCTGACAAAGACAAATACTGTATGATATCACTATGTAGGATCTAAAAAATAAAACAAACTCGTGAATATAACAAAAAAGAAACAGACTCACAGATACGGTTACCAGTAGGGCAAGGGTAGGGGGTAGGGGCAGGACAGGGGTAGGGGATTAAGAGGTGCAAACTACTATGTATAAAATAAATAAGCTACAAGGATATGTTTGCACAACACAGGGAATATGGCCAATATTTTATAATAACTATAAATGGAGTATAGCCTCTAAAAATTGTGAATCACTGTATGGTGTATACCTGAAACTTATATAATATTGTATATCAACTATATCACAACAAAAAAAGGTAATCTAAAAAAATAATAATACAATGCCACTCTTTAGTACTGATATAAAATGATTTCCAAGATTAAGTGCAAAACAAAACAAGGTACAGAATAGTATATATACTTATCTTCTGTAAGACAGAGGAGTAAATCCCCAAAATATATATAATTACTTGTATATGTGGAGAATATCTCTAGAATAATACATAAGAAACTAGTAACACTGGCTGTATCCAGGGAGGGTAAGTGGGTAGTTGGAGAACAAAGGTGGAAGGGAGTCTTTTCACTGTATATTAACTTTGCCTTTTGAATTATATACCATGTCCAAGTATTACTTATTTTAGAAAGAAAAAAAAAAAACTCCCTCTTTTGATATTCCCTATGTTGTATGGCTAACTCATCATTTTCTAAGCTCATTACTTCTTTCCCGGCACTATATTATCAATATGTAATGACATTTTTTTCAAATCAAATCAATACCCACTTAGCAGTGGGTCTCTAAGCTGCATGGCTTCTATGTGTTTTTATTTATGACAGCCTTTACAAGAACACTAAAATGAGACCACATACAGATTCCAAAACTGCTGTGTGGAAAGAAAGCTGAGATCTGCAAGTGTTTTCAAAACAGACTACAGGAGAAACCTCATGTTCCAGTTTTATTACTTGATTAAAAAAAAAAGTCTTCCTTTTAAAATTGAAGCTTTGTGTCACCTTTAATAGTCACATTCCTATACAATTATCAAGATCCAATATTTCATTGTGCAAAGCATATTAGGATGTACGAATTTTTTAAAATAAAATTAACTCAATAAATTTTATGTGTGTGTTCTTTTCCATGAAGAAGAAAAAGAGAATAACACTGAAACAAATATATCCATGTTCCTACCTTCAAAAATCTCTCATTGGTCAACAGTGCAACTTGCTTTTCTGAAGCTTGCTTTTCCACGTACCTAAAATTTTTACCATCCCATACACAAAAAGAGAAAATTAGAATTCTAAATATTTGAATAGTATATGGAAAAAATGAACTACGTAGATTGGTGGCCACATTCTTTTATTTCTTCTCAAACATAAGTTCAAGATGACAGTCATGGTTTATGGTAATTTTTAACTCCTTAAATCAGCTGCATTTCACAGTCTAGGGGTCTAATAATAAACAAAAGCCATAAACTCCAGAAACAGGAAATGTTATTTATAAAAAGCAACTCTGGAGAACCTGCAAATTATGTCCCCTTGTAAAAATATTTTTCTTTATGCCAAGTGTTCAAATCCAACAAAGAAATGTCTCAATTGAAAACAAAAGTGTTTTATTTTGCTCTAAACAAAGAAGTTATTTTTCCCTCTACCCACTTCAAAAATAACTGGGTCTGAGATCCCTTATTTTGCCCCAAACTCTTTTATAAGATGTGTTAAATATGTACTTCTCTTTTTACCTCCTAAACGATGGAAGACGTCGGATGTTTTCACATTGATTATCTGATAAAAAATTTATTCTTCTCTTGGCTTCTGGGAGATTACAGCACAGAACACTGAGGGGCTCGGAATAGAAATGTTCTAATAGAGAAAGCTGAAAGAAATGTGAAAATTAAATATATTTGCTGTATATTGACAGTAAATCTTTTGCCCTACGTTTGCTCAATTTTAAGGTTTTAAACAGCAAAAATATTTATGGCACTAATATATTTAATAATGTCACAATAGCAATGCAAATAATGCACAAATGGCTATATACTCTGAATATTTTAAGACTCCAATTTTGTCGACAAGGTCAGAAAATTGTAATGTCTGAAGTAGAAACTAAAAGAAACTAATATAAATAACTTAGCTATCTACAGGAGCAACTCACTTACAATAACAGTAAATGTGGTGGGGATGTGACTGCGGTGTGACCTAATAGCCTAACAGATGCTCAAATACTCATAAGAAAATACCAATCTAGAATCAGTGTAAAAACCGGTCTGCTAAATAAATAAAAATGCTACAATAGCAGAAATTTTGCCTACTGATAAAAAATAATATGAAAAACGAGGGACATCCAAAGAAAATGTATCTTTTAAAATTCAGTTTTATTTCATGGAGGAAAAGATGGTACAGTATCTGGTAGATACATGTATTCCAGTCTAGAATGCTGTTGTCTCTGCAGTACAAGGGTGACTGATTTTCCAGATCCTACCATAACTTATAAGATATATTTTACAAGACTATCCACATGTTAAAAGCTCTGAATCTAAGCAAGCTTCTCATGACCCATTTGGTTTTTCCAGATACCTTGTACCAGAGACAGTTCCCTAGATATTGGCCAAAACACATCCTGGTCCCTGGAAAATAGCATTCTGCAACACAAATTAATAAATTAACATGCTAGCTTATATATCAGTCTTAAGGTATTTGAGCTTGATCCTTCCTGGGTAAACTGATAATGAATTTCTGAGCCTGGAGAGCTGAAGACCAGATATCCAAGGCAAGAGGATATCCTCCAAAATAGTCCAAAATAGTCCATCCTCCAAAATAAGGCTATAAGGCAAAGGGCCAGCCTAACTTAGAAACAAGTACAAAATAGAAAGCAACTGTTCATGCCAGGTGCTGAAGTATTTTTGCACATATCAACATGATCTTATTTCTGACTTATATATTTCCAATTATATTAATGTGATAATATTTATTCCAATGTTAACACTACTTTTTATACATGAGAAAAGTAAAAACCAAACACGATAACGGACTTGCTGGGGAGGAGGAATGGGACTAAGTCACATGAGTTACAGTAGAGTTATAGATAGGACAAGAACCCAGTAATACTTAACTATTTGGTACAAGTGTGTTCCCAATATTTGGGTCAATTAACAAGTTGGTTAACATATCCACCTAATAAGGGAAGGACTCAAACATATACCGAATGATTATATGCCCTTCTGCACCTTCTACAGAAGTAAAAACTTACACATATTTCCCACTGATGATCAGGAAAATTAGACAAATGGGGTCTAAAGACTCTGCCACTTATCAGCTAGCTCTGTGACCTTGGCCAAGCTACTTAACCTAAGCCTCTGTTTCTCCAAGTGCAAAACTGAGAATAATACATATTAATGAAGCAATGTTAATACTTAGTAAAATGCCTAGCATAAAAAAATTATCAGGAACCTATAAAAGCATCTAATCAGATCCCTTCATTTTACAGATGAGAAAACTGAGAAACAGAAAGATTCAGTCATCTGGTTAATACGCTTTTCTTCACTCACTTTCTCAATGGTATTTGAGCCTACAGTGTATATATTTTTTTCCCTTAACTTCAGTGATCTCTCCCTTCTATTGGTTTTCCTTACTGTTTTCAGTCTCCTTTTCTATTGCTCACTCATACAGTCAGCTTGCCTTAGGGCTCTACTCTTGGTCCTTTCCTCACTCTAGGTGACTTCATCCTCATTACACAGCTTCAACCACCACCTTTTAATGATAAATCCTAAATATTTCTAGTCCAGATCTTTCTCCTGGGTACCAAATCTTTATATCCCACATGCCCTAAATTTACCATACATAAAAAGAAACTCGTGAGAGGCCCGCGTACCGCAAAAAAAAAAAAAACAAAAAAAAACCTCATCCTTTTCTGACAAACTGGCTGTTTACTTTAACACGTACACTTAATAAAGGGTACCAACCTCCAAACTATCTGCCAAGCTAGAACCTGTGTGTCTGTAAGATGCTCCTCTCTTACACACCCTATCATCCACTGAGTAACAAGATTCTATCTCATCTTCAAATCTGTTTCCTTCTCCCTAGTCCCACTATCACTACCTGTTTCGCCCCTGTTGTATCTTATCTAGGTAACTGCAGTAGCCCTCTAACAGAGCTCTCTCCCTCTACTGTGGTCTTTCCAATTTTGACCCAGCTAGCTCCTGTTCCTTAGGATACACTTCTGTTCTCCTATGGACCCCCAGGCATGTTTCTTTAACAGCACTGACTACTCAGAACTGTAACTGCCATTCTACTCGTCTGCCTGCTTCACTAAATAAGCAATTTGAAGACAGAGATTTCTTTATCCTCTGTATCTCCAGGGCTCAGCTTAGGGCTTGACTTACAGTAGACCCGTGATAAACACTCATAAGTAAATAAACAAATGAGTAAAATGAAATAAATGAGAGGAATAAATTAGAAAGTTACATCTCAATTTCATTTAATTTCACATATTGCTAAGGTAAATAATATTTTCTTGCTTTAAAATACTCTTTTTAAAAAGTCTAAGTTGAAAAAAATGACACATATTAGCCATAACAGCTAATACTCTTATGTAATAGAATACTATAGTGTTTAATGTAGAGGAAGAGCACGTATGAGAAATAATTTATAATCTTCAAGGCACTACACAAACATGAGGTATTACCATATGGCACTTTTGTACTGAAGGTTACTAATACATAGGTTTTCATAAACCTGACAACCGGCATGTGTTCACGACTATACTTTGCTAAGGTATTTTAGGTAGTTGCCGAAAGAAGGAAATACTATCATCTTTGAAACAACTGGAGAATGGAGTCCTCTTTTAGATTAGGTGTTATGAAGCTAAGTTCATGAATTTTCTTCTTGAAATTTATGAAACTTTAGTGAAAATCCATTCACAATATATAGGAATAAATATAAATGAACACACACACATATGTGCAGGGCACAGCAAACTAGAGCCCATAGCCTATTTTTGTATGTCCCAGGAACTACGAATTATTTTTATACCTTTATAAAGGGTTATTCTAAAAAAATAACAAGACATTCAACAAAGACCACATGTAGCATGTAAAGCCAAAAATATTTAATACCTAGCCCTTTAGAGAAAAAGTTTGCTGACCCCTTATATATAGCATTTCCTAGGTAGAAAGTCCATTAGCATTCATCAGATTCTCAAAAATAAAGGTCCCTTCCTCCTCACCCCCAAATGGTTAAGAACCACTGGAATGGAGAGGTCTTTTTCCATTTTTGATATTCTAATTAACGTATTGTCTACATTTTGCTGCAAGGTAACAAAGGAATCATAGAATCTAGAATAATATAACTTGACCTTACTTATTCAGATTTTGCCATTTAAAATGCCCAATTATCACACTAAAAAGTCAGTCTGAAATAACATACAAATTATTAAGGATCAGCTTGCGAATTTTCAAACCCATTAGTCTTCTTACCTGAAGTCCTTTTATAAAGTTTTGGATTGAGAAATCATGATACAAAAAGATGTTGGTCAGAACCTGCAACACTTTTTCACTTAGTTTAAACGGAAATTGAGTTGTAAGAAGTAGCTGAAAGAGAAAAGGGAGGCAGGACATATTCCTGGTTAGTCTTCCCTCTTCATAAACATCAAGTATAAATAATGAGGCAACGAATGATACCAAAACACAGTACCTATGAAAGCTATACTAGTAGCTAGATTTTTTTAGGTCAGATATCAACCAAAATTTTAAATAAACTTATACAACAGTAACAACAACAAAAGAAGCTATTCATACTGTATCTTCAGAATCACAGATATCCATCATCCTTCATTCAATTCCTAATTTTTAAAAAATCTATTAAAAAATATCATCTATACAAACTCTTTTCTCCCAACAGAAGCCACTGAAGAAGCTGTAGGCTTTGGCAATTCTTGTTATTAGATTTCTTTTTTATCCATATTGATGCACATTAACGAAGAGCAACAACACATTATGTACTGGTGAATGAGAAACCCCAAATTAACAGGTGTCTATTTAAAAAATATTAAATAGCTGAATTTGCATTATTCAGCTAATTTTCAATGGCCTACACTGAAGATTTTACATCTGAAAACAAAAAGTCATACTAGGCTTTTCAAACAGAAACAGAGTGATAAAAGGCCAACTGAATTTGGAAACAACCTAGCAACTTTAAGTACTGTAGCTGGAAAAAATTTCCCTAAAGTCAGTGGCTACCACCTTTAAGGGAAAAAAATGCAGAAGTGGTTACTAAATAAGTGGAAGGTGGTCGTTAGTTTACCTTACAGAGCAGCACAAAGGACATCTTCAAGGAGGTGAGTTTAGCAACAGTTCACGGAAGGTCAATACTAAAGAACAGTATTTCCACTTAGGTAGAAACATAGAGGTAAGGTCTGGGAAGGCGTTGGTATTTACTTTTTGTCACGAGCAGTATGACAGGAAAGAGTCCATGAAAAACTTCAAATCATTTAATATAAAATGTAAGGGTGGGGCTTCACTAGTGGCGCAGTGGTTGAGAGTCCGCCTGCCGATGCAGGGGACACGGGTTCATGCCCCAGTCCGGGAAGATCCCACATGCTGCGGAGCGGCTGGGCCTGTGAGCCATGGCCGCTGAGCCTGCGCGTCCGGAGCCTGTGCTCCGCAACGGGAGAGGCCACAACAGTGAGAGGCCCGTGTACCGCAAAAAAAAAAAAAAAAAAAATGTAAGGGTGAAAACATTGTTATTGTTACTAGGAAGTCATTAAATTCTGTAAAAATTTATTTTAAAAACCTTTAAGTTTCTATTGAGTAATGACTGGTTGATAGATAAATAGGTAGGTAGATATAGAAAGATATGATCATTCTTTTCATAAAGCTTATATTTTAAGTGAAGAGGCAATACTATACATGAGAAAATCATTAAATGAAAATAGTAAAATATGTGAAGGAATATATACAATATCATACTGAGAAATTTATCACTAACATTCATAAACTGTCCATGGCAGTTTTCTTTTCATCCTATTTCACTGGTAAAATTTTTTCTTTTTACCTTATCAAGTACTGTAGTCAGGTGCTCCTTGCAAGACAAAGACTGGAATAGTTCTATACACAATAGAGATGATACTGCATGAGGAAGCAACCGATGGACGACAACAGGAGACGTGGCGATTCCAAAAATGAGTATTAGTGGAAATTCATGTAGATGCTGACTAGTTTTTCAAAGGAAGATGCAAAAGTGGAATGTCTTCAGCAAATATATTTCAATACACCATGGTTTAAAATAAGACCACCTTTATTTTCAGGCCTACTTTATAAGACATTGCTAAGGAAGATCATTCTAAATAATAAAAATTTTTAGGTCACTTCTTTTCCTGTTACAGTAACATAGAAATAGTTATTTCCCAGACATTCTAGCTCTGAAATCAATCTATTAATAGATCCTCTCATTTTAGCAAAAGAACATAGTGGTCCAGAGAGATCAAGTGCTTCCCCCTAAGGTTATACAAAATCAAATGTTAGAAGAGGCGTTAGATGCTATTCATCCTCTCGCCCAAAGTTTGAGCCCTACCTACAGTCTTCCTCAGTTAAGACATCTAGACCACGCTTTAAGAGTTCAGTAACATGAAGCTCACTAATTTTCAAGGTAACTTATTCTATTTATGGACGTTTCTAACAGACACTATGTCACCCCAGCATAACATAATTCTAAGCTTTAGAAAACTTCTCTTACAAATAGGTAAGACATTTTTAATGGACATCATTAAAAAAATATTACATTCTTTCCCCATAGTCTTAACTCAAACTTATTGAACATGATTTATTCTTAGCATTACCAATATGAACATAAATGACTTCCACAGAGTAAAACATCAATATCCCTGAGGGCTATTGTAGGTCAGAGCCCTCTGTATCGTAGCTGATAATTTTGCTTGTTCCCTCTTATTAGCTATTGCTTTTCAGTATTCTAGCTGTATGCAGTTCTACTTTCATAGTACTGAAGTATTTGAACTACCTTACTGTTCAAGTTCTTCTTTCTTACTTTTGATGGTAAAAGTAGTCACAAGTCTGAGTTCCAAAAAAGCACAGCTTTTCTGTCACTATCCTGTATTGTGCATTTTTTTAGCATGTTAATCAGTTCAGTGTTAGCATTAAAAAAAGTCTTAGGATCTGGAAATCTTAGTTTCAAATGGGGAAAAAAAAGACTATCAAAGTAGGAATTATTAGTAGTAGATTATCGCACAATACAGCTTTAGGCAAATGTAGCCGTAACTATTAAACAAGTTAACATTCAGAAGAAACCAAATTAATTTATATTGTAAAAAATGTGCCATGGGAAAAGCATGTCACTGGGTTTTTTAATAGGGCTATTTAGGGCTTCCCTGGTCGCACACTGGTTGAGAATCCGCCTGCCAATGCAGAGGACACGGGTTCGATCCCTGGTCTGGGAAGATCCCACATGCCGCGGAGCAACTAAGTCCGTGAGCCACAACTACCGAGCCTGTGCTCTAGAGCCCATGAGCCACAACTACTGAGCCCGTGTGCTGCAACTACTGAAGCCTGTGCGCCTAGAGCCCGTGCTCAGCAACAAGAGAAGCCACCGCAATAAGAAGCCCGCGCACTGCAACGGAGACCCAACACAGCCAAAAATAAATAAATAAATAAATAAATAAAATTTATAAAAAATAGGGTTTTTACTTCAATTCCAAGTCTCACAGGATTGCCTTGAAGATCCAATAAGATCATAAAAGTAGTTTCTCATTAGAAATACCATATAAAATAATGTTATTTAAAAAAAATTCTTGCTCAGTAGAGCCATATGTAACTCAGAGCTTCTAAGGGTAGACAGGTATCAGAAAATAAGACATGACAAAAATATCTCAACCTGGAGTAGTTTATCCATCTAGTGGGCAAGTAAGAAACAGACAACTCTGGTGAGAGAAACTACACTTTATACTGCCTTATCATTCTAATTAAAAACTGGTTAACTTTTGATTCCATTTTTGGATCAAAAAGCAAATGAAAATCGTATAGGAGGTGTTCAAACATTCAATTTTATAAGGAATTTGAAATCATCCTAGTTTCAATCCATTAATATTAAAATGAGGGTTAGGGCTTCCCTGGTGGCGCAGTGGTTGAGAGTCCGCCTGCCGATGCAGGGGACACGGGTTCGTGCCCCGGGCCGGGAAGATCACACATGCCGCGGAGCTGCTGGGCCCGTAAGCCATGGCCGCTCAGCCTGCACGTCCGGAGCCTGTGCTCCGCAACGGGAGAGGCCACAACAGTGAGAGGCCTGCGTACCGCAAAAATAAATAAATAAACAAATAAATAAATAAATAAAATGAGGGTTAAACTGCTACTCATTTTCTCTGCAAAAGGTTGCTTTTTGATTAAAGTTGTATGTTTTCTTAATAAGAAGAATTTTGCGAAAAAAGCCAGAAGATATGCCATCTACCTGCTGATAATTATAAAGTCTTGGAGTACTTTTGTGGTGAAGCCTTCCATATCCTTTAAGATAAGCACAACAGGAGGAGACTGCCATTGGCTAGGAGTCCTCTTTTTTCTTGGCATTTTTGGGTCAGTCTTCTTTTAAGCCATTGTGGAAAGAAGGAGTTAAAAGTAAACTTTACTACCCAAACAATGTTATAATGCCACAAGTTGATATATCTTCCATCATATTTCACAGTAACATTGTTTCTTTTATTTCTCCCACATAATAAAGAGAAATTCATTTCAACAGTTATTAGCAGAATCTTTCTATGTCTGACATGGGAATAATAACCAAGAAGAAAAAAGTTCAGTAAAATCTATAACTCATATGAAATATTTATATTTTCTGCTATCTGAGAAAATGACAGGAAAAGCATGGGGAGAAGAGAGTATTTTCTACAAAATTGATTTTCTGTTAGTACAATGTTATATTTTGCTTCGCTTTAGAGTTAGAACCAGTATTTTTCATTAAAAATTGTAATGAATAACACTACATGCTGCTCTACTATTATGAAATTTCAAGTTGAAAAGCATCTTAAATGTCATCTGGTCCAATCCCAATCTTTTAAAGATTTCTGACCTAAATTGCAGGCAGTATTTGATTTCTAGAAAAATCTAAAACTGTGGATCAAATTAAGATATTATGGTAAGCATTAAACCCAGTTTAATCCCTATATAAAGCAAAATAAACTTCACTTATGGTGACTTCAGCAAATATGTTCTGCAGAAAATGTCACCACAGTAACTTTTCCCATACTATCTGACTACACAGCATCATAAACTAAGGCTGTGGTTTTATGGTGCAGTTATCCATGAATCATCTAGGTTATTTAGATTCGCCAGAGACTGTCATGGTAGAATGAGACTTCTATTTATGTATCTGCTTGTTAAACATACTTTACTTACAGAGCATTTATTCCTCAAGAATTCTAAACATGGAACAAAGGAGATTTACATATATATTATATATGTGTGCGTGCGTGTGTGTGTGTGTGTGTATGACCATTCCTCATCAAACTAAGTCGACAGTGGGTACTGAAAGCATGGTTCTACTGCACAAAAGTAAATACTGAACCTAAGAGATAATATATTAAAGATAAAGACAGAGATAGAATCTGCAGCAGAACAAATTCCTGATGCTGTTTTGTCATTAGATGACATTCTCCCACAAATAAAATGGCCTCGTAAGAACCTAAACACCTCCCAGGAATTAGGCTACATACTGATAAAAGAAAATTTCTAAATTCTAGTAGCCTTAGGAAAAATAAGTAGCTTCTATTAAATTAACAGCTAGTGCCGCATAAATGTATGCTTATTAGAACAAAACAGTACTATGTTTACTATAATTCCAGACCTCTTCAATCATATGCCAATTTCCTGGCTAAAAATTGTCAGTTTACATTTACCTGTGTGACATTCATATACCAAGTGGAAAGAGAATCCATTGAATAATGTATCTTTTTCTGGGTGACCTGAACACTTTCTTTCTCTTTGGATTGCACGTCTACATTGCAGTCCATCAACTGTGAGGCCAGCTTTTGCAAAAAATGTTTCACATCTGCAGAACATAAAACATAAGAAAGCATATCCCCTTAAAACACATCTAAAACACCTGAAACTTCTTGATCAGTATATTACACTATTTGGGTAGAATGTGTTTTTCTACACTTAACCTAATGTAACATTTAACATATTAACTATTGAGGTTCATTAGTATCCTCTCCCTAATATTTTAATTTCATTCATTCAGACTAACACTAGGTCAAAGCTTATGTTTATTGTCTGTAATAAAAGTGTTACCTAAGCAAATGTGCAAACATGAAAACTATCAATTATATTAGGAATAATATGTATTTAAATTACACTGGACAGCAAAAGGTTTTTAAGACCCCTAAGAAGACATCAACAGTGTTATTTACGTAAGTTATTTTACTGATTACAACTCTTCCTCATAGTCATTTTTAAAGATGCCCTAAGGGCTTTTACTTAATTCCAAACAGTTTATGAATATGAACATAAATATAAGCACTTAAAGCCCTTGTATCCGCCCAAATCTAAGCACATTTTACTCTATTAGTGTCCACATCCTTTATGATTTAATGGCTCCAGATACCCAAGATTAGCTCTGGCAATGGACTGCTTTTTACCAGGGTGGCCTTTCAAAGTGGGATAATAAGATGATTTGAGGCTGTGTATGAGCCTATGTATGTAGTCTCTTCTCTGTTGGGCTAAATAAGAGCTCCGCAGTCCTCAATTCTCAACTCCCTGTCCCAAACCTTCCAACTTATTAAAATTTTACTGGGTTCAGGAACACATCTTGTGAGTGCCTGGACTATTACTGGAGGTGAAGCTGATTGGTGGGGGGAGGGGCCAGAATAAACTAAAGCGGCAGAGAGTCCTACAACAGTCAAGATTACGCCGGAGGCACTAAACCTCATCCTGCCAAAAATGTAGTACCATGCTCCTCCCGCAAATAAAAAAGGATAAAGAAAGCTAGAGAGACAGACGGACGGAAGAGATATGTAACATCTCATCAAGGTTGTTATAGCAGTTATACTTCACCTGGACAATCTTTAGCTTGCAATGAAACTACATATGGAGTAACATTATTCTGAAGGACTTCTGTTAGACTTCTGAACGTTAAATCATGATCTGTTACATTCACACCTACGGGATAATAAATCAGTATTACACCATCATTTTTATCATTAATAATTTAACAACAAGAAAAACCATTTAACATGTCAAGTGAATTCATAAGTTAAAATATTTTAAAAACATGATTAATAATAGAAACTAAGAAAACATACTGCATAAATGAAGAGCTCTCCATTAAAAAGATACATATAGAGGCACACACTATACTTATCAGGAAAGGTATTTAGCACGACTTTTCTTTAAAAAATCTACTGGGGATGTGTAGTTGACCCTTGAAAACATTTTAAAAGCAATTTCAAATTCATAAAGAGCTCTTTAAAATAATTATTCAAAAACAAGGGCCTTGGGCTTCCCTGGTAGCGCAGTGGTTGGGGGTCCGCCTGCCGATGCAGGGGACACAGGTTCATGCACCGGTCCGGCAAGATCTCACATGCCGTGGAGCGGCTGGGCCCGTGAGCCATGGTCGCTGAGCCTGCGCGTCCGGAGCCTGTGCTCCACGACGGGAGAGGCCACAACAGTGAGAGGCCCGTGTACCACAAAAAACAAAAACAAAAACAAAAAAAAACCAAGGGCTTTACTGTGACCCTGACTTAACAACTGAGAAGAATCCAATCATTAATATCAATTCTATTAATGATCTTAGTAGTAAATACAAAAGGTAAGTGTATACTAGGGGAAGAGTCTAAAAACAAATTAAAACTTTAAGTCCTTTAAGTATTTACTGAATCCTGGTTCTCATTTCCACAAATCAGTTTTAATGCTCTGCATGCAGGTATCAGAGTTGAGCGGAAATTTCCCCACTACTTTGGAAAAAATTCTATTCACTGATACCTTCCCTAATGTCACAATCTGTGACTTCTAGAAAGTGCTTTGGTGCTTAGAAAGTGCTTTGGTACCAGCAGCAGACATCTTGAAACTGCTTGAGACTTGCTACTATAAAACTTCAACTGCTTGTAATATCGTATTTTAACGCATATATGTGGAACCTAGAAAAATGGTACAGATGAACCGGTTTGCAGGGCAGAAATAAGAGACACAGATGCAGAGAACAAACGTATGGCACAAAGCGGGGAAAGTGGCGGGGAGGGGGTGGTGGTGGGATGAACTGGGAGATTGGGATTGACATGTATACACTAATATGTATAAAATGGATAACTAATAAGAACCTGCTGTATAAAAAAATGAAATAAAATTCAAAAATTCAACAACAACAACAAAAACTTCAGGTGCTTGGAAGGAAAAGAAAAGGTTCAGAATCATCCAGACCACCAGTAAGCAAATTTTTTTTTCGAGGAGACAAATAAAAATGTAGGCCGGCTATTTTAAAATGGACATATATACCTTTTTGAAAACAGAAAATGTATAACTGTGTAACTGTATAAGTATTCTTTGAGTACAGATATCAAAATGGTATTTAGCATGCATTGTGGTCTAGGAATGTGATACTGCATCACTGAACAAATTTGGGAGTTTAATAAGACATTGGCTTCTCTTGTCTTTCACTGACAGACTTTATTAGTTATTTAACACTATGTTCCTTAAAACAATGGATTTGCCTATTGAAAACAAAATAATCAACAATGTCTTCAACTGGAAAAATGTTCTCCTCAGACCACTGACTTTGAAACTTATGATTTCCATTAGCTTCTTTTCTCCTTATGACAGCAGGCAGAGAAGGGATTTAAACAGTTATCTCACAACAATCTATCAGGCCCTCCCTCTTGACTGTGTTTCCCCCACTCTACTTCCAATTGCTGTAACCTGGGGGGGAGAGAAACACAGCACCCAACAGTACAAGCCAGCCATCACTGGGCCTCAGTTTCTCATCCATAAGTGGAAGGGGTTTGAAATTAAGTGGCCGGCTGCACTGAAAAGCTGGTCCACAGCATTATAAAAATCATTCCCTGGAGTCTTGTTACTCAGAGGGATCCTGGGATTGGCAATATGGGCATTACCTGGAAGCCTGTCAGAAATGCAGTTTCCAGCCCCACCCTAGACCTATTAGCAAAAATCTCTATTTACTAAGATCCCCTGGAGGTTATCTGTAGGTATCACTAAGGTTTGAGAAGTATTGCCTTGAATATCAGGAATAAGATTTAGGTAATGAACAGTATTAGAGGCAGTATTAAACAAAAGAATTAATTTCTTATCTCAGAGCTCACTAGTATAAAAACCTTGAATAAACAACAAATTGGAAATACAATGAAGAGTATGTTTGGAATCCAAATAAATCCAACTTTCCTTTCAGAAGGAATGAAGAAAATGTGCTAATATTCCAAAGAAATTTTTTCCATTATCATGCAATCCAGATGTCTGGTTAAAATGCGATATTAATGATGGATACTTAAGTACCTAAAACGTTTACAATCTGCAATCTGAAAGCAACTTATATGTAGTTCATCCAAACCCCCTTCACACCATTAATATTAATACAACATTACAAAACAATCCAAGATTGAAAAAATAAGCACAGGGAAATAAAATTAAGGTTATAGAGTAATTTCATTGAAGATATGATAAAGTATAAAAATTGTATCTATCAACATACTGGTAGTTTCTTTATTACTGAATTCAAATCTCAGATTCAAATAACTAAGGAAGAAAGAGTAACACAAATATATTTCCCCTTCATTTTTCTGACAAAAAAGCGAGGAGGGTTCTAACTAACCCTAGATCAATTTCTTTTAATTTACAGATGTATGGTTAGTATAAGGAACTTTTATTGGTTTTGGAAGTATGCAAACTTTAATTGGTTTAATTCTGTAAATGAAAAAGACAAAACAAGTTTATCATAACAGGTGATTCCCACTATTCTCAAGAAAAAAACCACTATCACAAAAAACAAACACACACATATGTACCTAGAACAAGAGCAGCGGTTGGAATTTCTCTGAGTTTTATTTGACAGCCCCAGTCTCTTGAATTCTTCTGGAACCCAGAATGAGACTTCTGCAGAAATTCAATTAGACTGTCAAACAGGCTTTTATTTAATTCCTCTTGTAGTCGCTACAAAAAAAACCACAAAACTTTATGAATTATTTTTAGCAGTAATCTGATACATCTTTCCAAGTTTGGGAAAGAAAACTGTCATGATTTCAATTCCAAAGATCACATGTAAAATAATTATAAGACAGATGAAATTAAAAACTGTTTTTCCTTAAATCTCCAGTGAGCAGTGCTTTGAATTCCCTCCTTAAAGAACCTCATTTATTCATTCAACAAACATTTACTAACCACCTTACAAATGAAAGAGTCTCTTCCCTAAAAAAATGAAAAAATTGAGCTAGAACAGTTACAATTAAATTGAAATACATTGCATAGAGTGCTATGATAATACAGGAACAAAGAGTAGGATCATCCACCTTAAGCTGAGCGGGTGATACATTTGAGCCGAAGAATTAGATGCTCCTGCAAGTGATGCAGGAGGTGATGGTGGATGAAAGAAAGTTAAGAAGGAATGGGGAGTGGAGGAGGCAATCAAGGAAGAAAGCACAAAACATCTGGGGAACCACAGATACAGCTAAGAATAAAAACATGAGAAGTGGCCAGGAATGAGGCTGGACAAATACTCAAGGGACTATACCAAGGAAATATATATTTGATGTTAAAGGATTTAGATTTTGTACTGTGGGGAGAACCATTAAAGGGATTTGGAGCGGAGGCATGATTAAATCAAGGTTAAGAAGGGTTCATCTGGCAGTACTGTGAAGGCCAGATTAGAGGGGACTGGAGGGGCTGTACTGGTAGTGGGGCTGGAAAACCCCTGTAGCCTGGATCTGCCTGATGGGATTTGGCCAATGGTGGCAAAGGGACTAAGGACAGACCAGAAGGGTGTGACATCAGAGGCAGGGACATCAGTTAAGAGGAGACTCTGACAATCTATTATGACCATTTAGGTTTCCTAAACTAGAAATCACAAACCCAAATGGCTTCAAGGGTTCCAAGGAATACATGAAGGGGCAAAGCCGCCAGGTGTGAAGCAGTAGAGTGGTGGGAAGCAGTAACAAACTGGAAAGTGCGTAACCCTCCAAAGGCATTAAAAACAGGAAACACAATCCTGTGTTGGTCGAACAAAACAGGTTCCCTCAAAATGTTGGCCCTACATCTACAGATCTGCTACAGTGGAGAAACTTTTCAGGGCTGAAATATAAAGAACATGGTAACTGATTATGAGGATGAGGGAATGAAGTGGTTTACAAATAGCTTGATTTCTTACTTGTGTAACTGAGTGGATAATTACAGGAGTGCCACCATTTGAAAGCTGTGAGAATATGTAAAGGGCCTGTGCATTAGCAGCGATAATTATAAACATACGTTCCAATACCTGAAACTATGCTTAATACTTGAAACATAAGGGTTTTTTATTTTTTTTAGGATATACAGGTTACGCTTAACCAAGATTACATATATCTCATCAACACTCTTATAAATTGGTAGAAAGGAAAATGGGAAGGAACAAATATGAGATTTATGATATTAAGGAAATGTTAAGCTATTAAAAAAAAGTATTCACCTCAGTTTCAGATTTCATCTGCTGCCATATCAACTGGTAAGTTTCAAAGCGAAGCTTACTGTCCTCAGACTCATTTTTCCCTTTATTAAAATAGTCCTCTAAAAACACAGAAGGAAATAAGTCAGTTTCTTTTTTACATAATAGAAAATCTCTGTGCAAAGTAAGTGATGGGGTTGATTTTTTTTTTTACAAGTATCAAAAATATATATATTTGGGGATAGGTAACATTCAATATCCTTTATATTTAATTTTATTTATATATCTTATATTTTTACTATATTAATGGTATTTGTAAGTTTAAAAATCTTTTTAATTTTTCCATTGTATTTCTATCATTTACTTTTGAATTTCTAACAGTTTTTACTTAATGGTTTTGGTTTGAGGTACATACATTTAATATTAACGTATTTTCATTATCTGCTCTTATGCTAAGGCTCTGTATACTTTGCTTCACATATTTGCTTTGAACTCTCCTTTATTAAATGATTCTTATTACTACTATTCTAATTCTTTGCTTAGCTGAAATAGTTTAGTGCTGCCTTTTATTTAGTCTGTATTTTATATCCTTCTTGAATGGCTTCCTCTAAATGATTAGCCATTTATCAACACACTATTTATTGCAATGGTTTTCAAACTTTTTAAGCCATGATCCATATTAAGGAACACATTTTACGTCATAATCCAACACACGTGAATCTAGGAAAAACAAAAACAGAAGTCCCATAAAACAATACTTCTCATTATCATGTGACAGCAAATGTTTTCTCTTCTATTTTTTAAAACTATCAAGATCCACTAAACTGATTTCATGACACACACTTGGGTTATAACTTTCAGTTTGAAAGAGATGCGCTTATTGGATAATCCGTCCTTTCTCCCACCCATGTCAGATGCCCTTATTGTCTGAATACTTACATATGCACTTGAAACTGCTTTTGAACTTCTTTTGTTCTACTGAATCCAGTTCTACTCCCATGGCAGTCCTGAACTCCTGTAACTGTTAGAGCTTTGTAGTGCATTCTAACATCAAACAGATCCAGAGCTTCTTCCCAGTGCCACCAAACATTATTCTCTTTCCAAAAAATGTAAGGGCTTCCCTGATGGCCCAGTGGTTAAGAATCCACCTGCCAATGCAGGGGACACAGGTTCGAGCCCTGGTCCAGGAAGATCCCACATGCTGCGGAGCAACTAAGCCCATGCACCACAGCTGAGCCTGTGCACCACAACTGCTGAGCCCATGTGCCACAACTACTGAAGCCCGCGCGCCTAGAGCCCGTGCTCTGCAACAAGAGAAGCCACCACAATGAGAAGACCGCACACCACAACAAAGAGTAGCCCCTGCTCACTGCAACTAGAGAAAGCCCATGCGCAACAGCGAAGACCCAACACAGCCCTAAATAAACAAACAAATAAACAAACAAACAAATAAATAAATAAAAATTTAAGACATTCTCCCAAATTAATTTTGTCATTTCTCAAAATTAATTACCCTGGTGTTTGACTGGATAAAATAAAATCTGTAGATTGATTTGGGGAGAAATGACATTTTTAAATACATTTCAAAAAATTCACATCCCAAAACACTACAGGTCTCTCACTGTTGTGACCTCTCCTGTTGCGGAGCACAGGCTCCAGACGCGCAGGCTCAGTGGCCATGGCTCACGGGCCCAGCTGCTCCACGGCATGTGGGATCTTCCCGGACCGGGGCACGAACCCGTGTCCCCTGCATCGGCAGGCGGACTCTCAACCACTGCGCCGCCAGGGAAGTGCCAGGTCTCCTTTTTTAATCAAATAGTTTACATGCCTTATAGTTTTCTACTTTCCTTCATATTTCTTGTTGTTTACTGCTAGGTATTTTATTGCAACAGCTAGAACTTTCACGGTATTAAATAATAATTGTGAAAATACAGAATTTTTTTAACAAAAAGTTAAAAATTAACAATTTTTTTTTTCTAAAGTGAACAATTTTTTCCTGATTTCACTGAGATGCTGCTAATATCCTCCCAACAAGTTTTAATGTTAACTGATAGTTTGGAACAGAAATTCTCTTCCATGTTAAGGAACTTTCCTTCTAATTGTCATTGACTCACAAATCTTAATAAGTTATAGCTGAAATTCAATACAGAAAGTTCTAAGCAAAAACTTGCCTTGTATTATGAGAAACACTATTAGGTAGTGGTTAGACCTTAGGCTCTGGGATCAGACAGCTTGGTTTCAACTCCCAGCTCTGCCACTTGCTAGCACTATCGCTGAGAAAGTTCTTTCTACATCTAAATATCCTGATATAGTTTAATGGAGATAATAATAATACTTTCTTCATAGTTTAACACATATAAAGTGGTTAAAATATTCTGGCACATTAAAAACAATAAATGTTAGTGCTTTTATTAGTTATAATGACATTGCTCATGATATCAGATGTCATTTCATGCTATCTGGATATTGGATAACAGGGGAACAAGTCTTGAATTTTTCTCTGAAAATGAACGATTTCTAGTTAAGTTTAGCAGTCTCCAACATTAAAGAAATATGTTGATAAGTCAATCACTTAAAAACAAAATAATTTATAATGTAGCTCTTCTTCGTTCACTATTTCCAAGTCCATCACTGTCACTTTTTACTTGGGGAGGTGAGGAGGGCAAGGAATATAGAAAGCTTCAGGTTTTTTTGAGACTAAATCCATGAGTGTAAAGTTAACACCACTGTTTATTCTCCTGTTAATGAGAAACTGCATTCTTATTTTAAGTCATACTTTCTACCCTCCATTGCCCTCAGTATAGACCATTATTTTATTATTTGTTCCCTGAGCACAGGTACTTTACCTAGCTGGTCTCAAACTGAAGGATTATCACCTTAAAGGTCTACATCATGAGATGATTTAGAAAAATCCAATTCTATATATTGGAGCTGTTTATCTCCTTAGTCAAACAATAGTATAGTCCAGTTTTTCTTTTTTAATTAAAAATTAAAAAATGAGTGTGAATGAATATGCTTAATTGTACATCATAATTTTTCCATCCGAATTAATCTTCACAGTGCTGAATAGTGAGTGTAAATACTCAACATGCCTGAGAGGGCTTTTAAAAAATACCAACACCTGGGTCCCATTCCCAAAGCTACTGATTCAGTTGGTCTGGGCTGCGGTCTGGGCATTGGTGTTTTTAAGAAACTCTCCAAGTTGAAATCAGAATAAGGTCGATGGATTGTCCCGCTGTCAGTTTGCTGGTTGTGATACTGTACTATAGTCACGCAATACATTACCACTGGGGATAACCGGGTGAGGGTTCAAGGGAACTCTCTACTTTCTACACTCTTTCTTACAACTGCATGTGAATCTACAATTACCCACCCAAAAAAAAATCAGTTTTTTTTTTAAAAGTTCCCCAAGTGATTCTAATCTGCAGGCCCCATTGAGAACCAGTACAATAAACATTTTCTGACTGATAATAACATCTTGATTTGTTTGAAGTAGTCAAGTCTTCTTAACTTGATCACTTAACAGATATCTGGAGATAAGTAAAGAACTCTCTCTGGTTGTGGCGTGTGGGTTTTCTCTCTCTAGTTGCGGCGTGTGGGCTCCAGAGTGCCCACACTCTGGACAATATTTTTTAAAATAATTTAATTTTATTGCGGTATGACTTACAAATAATAAAATATGCCCATTTTAACAGTTTGATATGTCCTAACAAAGGTATACACTCACATAACCATCCTCTGTCTAGAGAACATTCCCATCACTCCAAAAGTCCCTCTTTGGACTTCCTTAGTGGTCCAGTGGTAAAGAATCTGCCTTCCAATGCAGGGGACACGGGTTCAATCCCTGGTCGGGGAACTAAGATTCTCACATGCCACGGAGCAACTAAGCCTGCGCGCCACAACTACTGAGCCTGCACGCCTCAATGAGAGAGCCCACATGCCACAAACTACAGAGCCCACGCACTCTGGAGCCCACACGCCGCAACTAGAGAGAGAAAACCCACACGCCACAACCAGAGAGTAAACCCACACGCCACAACTAGAGAGAAGTCCATGTGCCACAACGAAGCTCTCGCACCACAACAAAAGATCCTGCATGCCTCAACTAAGACCCAACGCAGCCAAAAAAACAAAAGGTCCCTCTGCCCTTCTGCAGTCAATACTCCCTACCTCATCCGAAGAAATCACTGAGATTTTTAAGACAATCTCTTTTAAAGAATGGTGACATACCCTTTGAAGGAAATTTCGAATTGCCTTTTGATGGTACATTTGGATTCCCTTTTAGATTAGAGCCCTGGGGAGTGCCCCTTATCGCTTTGTCCTATGCCTTGGAACATAACTGCTATATCAACATGGTGAGTAAAGCAAGCTTAGACAGGAGAATTACTAATTCAATAAGAGTTAGGTTAGTTCAAGACTTGGGGGAGGAAAACTAACAAATCTGATATTAAGACGTCTTACCTATTGGCACAGAGATCTTTCTCTTCTTGCAGTTTGGCTTAAACACAAAGCAACCCTATAAAAAAGAAAGAGAGAAAAAAAGCATAAAGTCAAAGCAGCCAGGAAGCAGACAAATCTGATTAACCTAGTATTTTATGGATAAGCAGATTTTTTTCTTTTTAAGGCGTTTCTTTAAAGTGCTAAGGAATCATCTTTCTTCAATCTGAATTACAGAAGGAAAATTCTTAAACAACAAGGGGACTAACCACTCCTTTCTCCTCCTTCCCATGGGAAGCTCATCTTTGATTTTGCTCTTTGGGACCTAATCTAAGAGACAGACAAAGAAAATAAAAGCTGATGAAATTTAAACCCAGAAAGGTTCCATTTTTATAAAACCTAGTGAAGAAAGAACATTAGTACTATACATTAAATGAAAATCAAGATGATTAAAAATACTGATGCCCTCTCATCTCAAAAGAAGTATTTATTACTGAATTAGAACCTTGACAGGACACAGACAGTTTTGGCTATTGATTCACCTTACATACCTTTCTTCATCAGATAAATTCTTATTCATTTGTCCATTAAAGTTCAACTCAAACTCACCTGCTTTGGGAAACCTTCTCCAATTCTCTAGTCAGAATTATTCTTTCCCCTAATATCTCACAGTACTTGAATATCTTTATTTTGCTTTAAGTCACTCTTACTATGTATGATAGTTATTTATGGAGCTGTCTCCCGAAGTAGTTCTATATATATAATATATATATATATTTTTTTTTTAATCTTTTTTTTGTGTGTGTGGTACATGTGGGATCTTAGATGACCGACCGGGGATCGAACTCGTGCCCCCTGCAGTGGAAGCATGGAGTCTTAACCACTGGACCGCCAGGGAAGTCCCTCCCCCAAGTAGCTTGTGAGCACCTTCAGAGTACAGACTGCATTTAATTCATAATTGTTTCCCCAATGCTTAGGATAGTGTTAACACATACATTAGGCGATCAGTATATATAATGGAACAATGCTTGCCAAATAATTTTTCTGGTAATTTCCTAGCTACATTTAGTCTCATGTTATTATCTGACTAGTGATACACAGGCCGTAAGCTGCTGGTCCCACATTTGTTCTACCAATTCTAAAGCCGTACATCATGAACAGCTTCTTAGAATCCCATTTCTATGGAAAATGAAAGAATCAAAGAAATATAGCTAGGAAAAGTCATCTCAGGATAGACCTAAAGACTGCTGTACAAATATAAACTGGCCATTTGGATTACAGGGTCCAAAATAAGAATTGTGCCTTACATTCTTATACCTGCAACTAATGGAACTATTTAAAACACACAAATTTTTTTAGAAAAATCATTTGGTGCCATGACAAGCTTGTCACTGCCTCCTTTCTATAGCCACCTGTAATTCAGGAGCAGGAAAAGGAGCTATGAAGGAGTGAGACATGAAGAGTGCTGGGAATGGATCCCGATGTATGGCAACGGGAGTGATATAGTTATCCATTTTTCACTACTGATCAAGTGATGGTGTTGGAGATGGAAGAAATTAGGAGAACCAATAGCCAAAAAATATGACAAGGAAAGTTTAGACAGGGGAGAAAAAAGAAAGCTGACAGTTCCATGAACCAATGAAATAATCCTTAAAGATTCTTATTTATGTAAGGTCTCCTTCATCATCATCTCAATACAAGCATTTCTCTTGTCATAAATGTTTTCCTGAAAAAAAAACAAAAACAAAAAAACAAACCTCTCACAATTCTGCAAGATACACAAAAATAAGAAAGGCTTATGCAACAAAAAGGATTAGGGGACAGACCACTGAAAACCTATGGAACTTTATAACCAGGACAAAACAAAAACAGTACCATCCCTCATAAAAAATACTAGCAGTTATGCGGAGCGGCTGGGCCCGTGAGCCATGGCCGCTGAGCCTGCGCGTCCGGAGCCTGCGCTCCGCAACCGGGAGAGGCCACAGCAGTGAGAGGCCCGCGTACTGAAAAAAAAAAAAAAAAAAAAAATACTAGCAGTTAAGCTCTTCTGGCATTTGCACCTAACATCACAGTCGGTCAGTCTTCAGTACGCTTAAATCCTATGGCTCGTGTTTCCTCCTGGATATGTAGTCTTGGAAGGCACTGAGTCTCATCATTTTATTTTAATCAAAATTAAAAATTAAATCCATGGTAGAGCCTTCTTCATTAATTTACTGTTTCAACACAGGAACAAATGTCTTTGCAACTTATCTGCATTCTCAGCTTTATCAGATAGCTTAACTTTCAGGGGCTTCCGGCCGTACTCCTAATATTACTAAAGGTCTTACTTTTCTTGGTCTGTAACAGCACTGTCTAATAGAATTTTCGGTAATGATGGAAATACCTGTGTTTATTTTGTTTACCACTTGTATCTCGGTACCTAACAGAGCCTTTGGCTCACCATAAATACACATGAGAAGGAAAAAGGAGGGGAGACTGGGACACATCCTCGGGGCATCCGACCTCCACAAACCAGAACTTAAAATTCCTCCGAGGCAGAAAGAATACTACGGCAGATCGGCGTTTTCGCTCCCCAAGCAAAGCTGGCCTCCACTGGACGTGGAGCAAAGACGCCTCAGCTCGGCCCGCCATCCCCTCCCCTCCAGCCGGTACAACGAGGTCTACGTAACCTCCGCTTCATCCCTTCTTCATAAGGGAATGAAGCAGCTGTGAAGTCCCAGTGGGCGCCCGCCCCCACATACCTTGGACACCGAAGAGGTGGCCATGGTCCTCGCCACCTGCGAAATCCCAGACGCACCCTGGATTTCCCGCGCTCCCTCGCGGCGGCGGGGCAGAGGTTAGTGGTGGGCCACGCGGCTCCTTGATTGGCTGACAGCACCTTCCGGGGCGGGCTTTCCGGCGCGCGGGAGGCGGGGCGCGCAGAGGAGGGCGGGGCGAAGCTCAACACCGTCCAGCTGGGACCCGCTTCGTGGAGACAGACATGGCGTGCGGCTTCCGCAGGTCTATCGCCTGTCAGGTACGGGCCCAGAAACTGGCATAAAGGGGGCCCCCGCGCCCCGAACTCCGCTACGGGCCAGTCCCCAGTCATCGGGAGGGCAGGTTCCACGGATACTCTGTTTTTGTTTCTGCTGCCTCCTTCCCGCTTTTTGGAGCTGCTTGAGCCGCCGAGGCAAACCCAGTTGAGAGTCGAGCTTGCGGCCCAGATCAGTTTCTCAGGGTGAAAAGTAAACCTTGAGAGGCACATGTTGCTTCCCTCACGGCTTACCGCCTGACAGACAGCTCAGTGTGCTTTGCCTGGGTGGCAAGTCAGTGGGCCATGATTAGACCCTTTAGAAATTAGTGCTCCATATGCTTAGCGAAGTTGATGATGGATCTGAATTTTCATTTGAAAGGATCTAGTTTAAAAACTGGTCATTTCTCTTCCAGTCATTTTCGCTGCCTGTCCTAGCATTATTTTTGGTAACTCCAAAGATAACATTAGACCCTGTTTTTCTTGATTCTGAGGCATATTGTTACCGGAAAACTGGGTTTGCCTCTTGGTGAGCATGGGGGCAAAAGACATAACCAAACCAAAGATCTGGAGAAGGAAGGATTTATTACTTGCAGCAAGTAAGGAGAAGGGGAGGGGGACGGGCGAGGGAGGATATTTCCCGAAGCAGTATCTCCCCAGTTGGCAAAATTGGGGAAGTTTTAAGCTCAGGGTATGTGCATATTCATGAAGGGGCTTGAGCAGAGGTGAATTCAATAGAGAATTGGGGCAAAGGTTGAGAGTACAGGCTTTAGTAGAAGTCACCTGGGTCAGAAAAGATCACCATCTCATTCCCTAGGTTCTGACCAGTCTGGGTTCTTAGCTAGTAGTTACCATCCTCCACCTGGGTTGGGGCCTTAGTTCCAGTAGAAGAACTCTAAGCTACAGTATATTGTTATGTGTATCCCCTGAGGGGGAACTAGGATTCCGCTTTTTCGCTGCTCTGTTGTTTTACTGCTTTTCCTTTGTTTCTGTATGCCCTCACTTTTCTGATGAGTAACTGTTTGAATCTGCCCTTTGGAACTCGGGGAAGGTCTAGGGGGCTAAGCCTTTTTCCTACAAATGAGAAACAAGGAAACAGAAAGTCTTTTGTACCTGGGAGGGCCCCGCAGGGTCCTGCTCGGTTTCAATCCCCCCTTTTCTTTGATACTCCTCCTCAGTCTCGAGGGGAACAGGTGTTAGACAAGAAAGGGAATAACGTTTTGGATAGAGAGGTTAATCCTAAACTTGGCAGAGGGACTCGGTTTTAGGGGGACTCGGTTTCAGTATTTGAACAACTCTGTAATGAGGATGGGAATAAGACACTGGAGCATTAGATTTCATCAGAAGTAATTTTTAAAACGCGTCGACCAACTGTGCAGTTTTTCAACAAAACTTTTGTAGTTTTGACAAACCCATTTCCTTTTAATGGACACATGAGTGGACATACTTTGTCTGGCATATAATATGTATTTCATTTAGTTCATTTTTACAGTATTTCTGGAAATTCCTTTGTCTTGACTTTATGCTTGGAGATGTACTGTTGCCGAAATATCGGCTTCCCTGTGCACCGACACCGAACAGAAATACGGAGACAGAGATTTTGGAGGAAGAGAGAGATGGCTTTATTTTTCTGCCAGGCAGAAGGGAAAACACAGCAGGCTAGCGCCTCAAGAACTTTGTCCACCTCTCCTTCGGGAATCGGAGAAGATTTTTATATGTGGGGCTCGCAGCAGTCCGGGGTATTAGATAAGGATCAAAGTAGTCAAGGTCCTGCCTTCTTCTTCCTGCATTATTTCAAAATCGTCACAGCTGGCGTCAGGCAGCCGCGTAATTGGGTCCGTTTGTCTCTGGGTTATCGGCCTGTGACCTCTTTTCTGAAATGCAAATGCTACAAGGATGATCTGCTACAAGGGAGTCCGGGATGTAATTCACATAGTGTTGTTAAAGAGTAATAGGTTAAAAAAAAAAAAAAAAGTGATAGGTTAGCTTTGTGAAGTACAAATCTAGTTAACAGACACTACAGATTAGTAACAGTCAAAAAAAAAAAAAAAAAAACTAGGAGTGATTAACTCTTTCAGGCCAGGTTATGTTTCTTCCCTAGCCTGTTCACTGTTCCCTTTATTTTCCTTGTTCTCAGGAGAGGGAAAACTTCACTTCTATTTTTGCTGCAACAGTACTGCCCTGTCCAGTGCCAGCTTCCCAAGTATCAACAATGGACCATTTGATAAGAAAAAGCTAGATTCATGGCTTACTGGACTAACGCAACAGAGCTTTGGTAGTGTCTCTCGCTGGGAAGTCATTTGAAGTATGGTTTAAGGCTGGTCTTTCAGTGGCAGAGGGTGAGAGGACAGGAAAGTGGAGGAGATGGCTTGATGAGGATTGGATACTGATCTTAACAGTTTTAAGATTGATGGGGGACTTCCCTGGCGGTCCAGTGGTTAGGGCTCACCACTTCCACTGCAGGAGGCACAGGTTCGATCCCTGGTCGGGGAACTGAGATCCCACATGCCTCACGGTGCCAAAAAAAAAAAAGATTGATGGAAAGAGCAAGGACTCTTAGGACATGAACTGTTGATGCTTTCTTTATATTGCAGAATTGATAGATTTTTCAGGAAGTTCCTGTAGTGAACAATCTAGCTATTTGTCTGGGCAGGAGTCTCCCAGAAGAGTAAAATTATGCTAATTAAAACAAAGGAATAATAAAGTCATGTTAATGTGGACAGAACTAACTATGTCCAGCATAGGTAGTTTAGACCTCAGTGTCCAAGCTTTGTGTGTGTGAGATGGCTTCCATTCGAAGCCCTTGGGTCAAGATGGTGCCATGACCAGAAGCAATTTGTGTTTAGTTTTGCAAAGGCTATATTCTTCCTTGTAAAGAAAGCACGTCGGAGAAACAGGAATTCATATGTATTGAGTATATTTGTGCTAATTACTTCACGTTCACATTTAAGCCCTGGGACAACCCTAAAACAGAAATATTAACTTTATGATACAGTTGAGCAAATTGAGATCTAGAGAGATTAAATAAGCTACCCACATCTCCTGGTCAATAAATTGAAGAGTTGGTTTATGAACAGAGATCTGTCTAACTTCAAAATCGGCTCCTTCTTATACACTATGCTGTTTAGTTTGTGAAGGCAAGGAACACGATCTGATCATTAAACAGAATGTAATAGAGTTGTCTGACAACATAAACCAAGTAAATGTATATTTCCCCAAACAAAAGGTCATCAAGAGATGATCTGGGACTTCCCTGGTGGTACAGTGGTTAAGAATCCGCCTGCCGGGCTTCCCTGTTGGCGCTGTGGTTGAGAATCTGCCTGCTAATGCAGGGGACACCGGTTTGAGCCCTGGTCCGGGAGGATCCCACATGCCGCGGAGCAACTAGGCCCGTGAGCCACAACTACTGAGCCTGTGCGTCTGGAGCCTGTGCTCCGCGACGAGAAAGGCCGCGACAGTGAGAGGCCCGTGCACCGCGATGAAGAGTGGCCCCCGCTTGCCACAACTAGAGAAAGCCCTCACACAGAAACGAAGACCCAACGCAGCAAAAATAAATAAATTAATATCCTTCTTTAAAAAAAAAAAAAAAAGAATCTGCCTACCAATGCATGGGTTCGAGCCCTGGTCTGGGAAGATCCCACATGCCACAGAGCAACTAGACATGTGCACCACAACTGCTGAGCTTGCACTCTAGAGCCTGCGAGCCACAACTGCTGAGCCCGCATGCCACAACTACTGAAGCCCACGTGCCTAGAGCCCGTGCTCCACAAGAGAAGCCACCGCAATGAGAAGCCTGCGCACAGCAACAAAGAGTAGCCCCCGCTCACCGCAACTAGAGAAAGCCCGTGCACAACGAAGATCCAACTCAGCCCCCAAAATTAATTAATTAAAAAAAGAGATGATCTGAAACAAGGATAAACATAAATAAAATAAAAATATGTGCAATATACACCTCTGTGAATGAGGGTCCTTACCTAGTTTAGGAGTGAAGGGGAATGTATTACACGAAAGGGTACATTCATTCAGCAAATTTTGATTAATGAATCTACAGTTTTCTTTTTTTTAATCTCCTTCACCTGTTTCTCTCCTCCCCCCAGCATTTCCCCACCAGCAACCAATTGTTCTCTGTAGCTATAACTCTGTTCCTGTTTGGTTATGTTTGTTCATTTGTATTTCCCTTTCTCTGTGTGACTTATATTACATAGCATAATATCCTCTAGATCCATCCATGTTATCGCGAATGGTAAGACTCTTTTTTTCTTTTATAGCTGAATAATAGTCCATGGTATACCTACACCACATCTTCTTTATCCATACGACTGTTGATGGGCACTGACATTGCTTCCATACCTTGACTATAGTAAATAATGCTATAATGAACACAGGGGTGTATATATCTTTTTGAATTAGTGTTTTTATTTTCTTTGGATATATATCTAGAAGTGGAATTCATAGATTGTATAGTAGTTCCATTTTTAACTTTTTGAGAAATCTCCAAACTATTTTACATAGTGGCTCCACCAATTTACATTCCCAACATTAGTGCACAAGTGTTCCCTTTTATCCACATCCTCACCAACACTTTTTATTTGTTGTCTTTTGATAATAGCCATTCTGACAGATGTGAATTGATACCTCGTTGTCTTGATCTGCATGTGCCTGATGGTTAGTGATGTTGAGCATCTTTTCATGTGCCAGTTGGCCATCTGTATATCTTGGGAAAATGTCTGTTCAGGTCCCCTACTCATTTTTTAATTGAGTTGTTGGGTTTTTTTGTTTTTTGGGGTTTGGGGGTTTGTTTGTTTTTTTTCTGATGTTGAGTTTTATTAGTTCTTTGTATATTTTGGATGTTAACCCCTTGTCAGATGTATCATTTGCAAGTACCTTCTCCCATTCAGTAGGTGGGCTTTTTCATTTTGTTGGTAGTTTCCTTTGCTTTGCAAAAGTTTTTTAGTTTGACATAGGCTTATTTATTTATTTTTGCTCCTTTCTAATTACTGCTTCTGCCAGGTCTCAGAGTGTTTGAGACTTTGTGTGTGCCCTTTAAAAGCGGGGTCTGTTTGCTATAGCCCTCTGGCTCTCCTGAAAGTAAGCCCCACTACCCTTCAAAGCCAAATGTTCTGAGACTTGTCTTCCTTGTGTAGGACCTCCAGGCTGGGGATCCTGATGTGGGGCTCAGACCCCTGGCTCCTTTGGGAGAACCTCTGCTGTTGTAATTTGCCTCCCTTTTGTGGGTTACCCATCTCGGGGTATGGGTCTTGACTATACTGTTCTCCACCCCTCCTACCCATCTAGTTGTGGTTCCTTCTTAATGTCTTTAATTGTAAGAAGACATTTTCTGCTGGTCTTTGGGTCTTTGTCATCAGTAGCTGCTCTGTGAATAGTTGTAATTTTGGTGTGCCCTGGGAGGAGGTGAGTTCAGGGTCTTCCTACTCAGTCATCTTGGCCACTCCTACACTGGCGCACGGCCTTATTTTTCCATCTTCAAAACCAGTGACAGAGCTGGGATTTTTTTATGTTGGCATTTCTCTGGTTCTTTGAGTCTAAAGTTTTCTAAGCACTATCAGTCCCCAGGTTGGAAGTGAATGGAATACGCTTTCTGCCCTGGCATGGCTCCAGAGTAACTTGAGAAACAGCTGTATAAACAGGTAATTTCAGTGCAGTCTGTAACCACTATGTTAGAAGCGTTTGTGAAGTCCTAAGGGAATATGGAGAAGACAGCTTCTTAGTGTCAGAGAAGGCTGTGTTGGGGCTCAATCCTGAGGAGAGGATGTGTAGAAGTGTACTGAGTGAGTAGAGTGAGAGCCTGGTGGGGATAGGGTGTTTCAAGAAGAGCATGTGCATAGACACTGACATGGTAGAGCATGGCATGTGCATGGAACCACAATATTTGGGTGTGACTGACTGTTTAGAGTACACCTCTGATGCTCACTTCAGCAAGTTCTACTGATTCTGTCTTCAGAGGAACACCTTGAATTCATCCACTCTTTTCCATCGCTGCTGTCCCTTCAGTCCCACACCCCAAGCCAAGCTGCCATTATCACCTACATCAGCTGCTTACACCAGCATTCTGATGGGTCTTTCTGTTTCCTTTCTTGCCCTCTCTCCAATCCATTCTCCTTATAGCAACAAAAGTGACTTCTAGAATGTAAATCAAATCATATCACTTATCTGTTTAAAACTACACAAACTCACTGCCAGAGCCTTAACATCTTTCTTTCCAACCTCAATTCATGCCTCTCTCCCTTCTGTCTGTAGGATGGTAGCCACACTTAAGTTTCGGGTTTTCCAACGTAGCAGGTTCTTTCCATTGCCATTACATTCCCATTGCATAGATTATTCCCTGTGCCTAAAGGAAATGATTTTATACCATGACTTCCTATGCCAGATGGAAGTTTCACAGAGCAATACTTTATAATGTGTGTGCATTCTTCTCTATTCTGTGCTGCTTCATTTTTCCAAAAAATGCTGGTTGGGACTCACTGAATTTCTTCCCAACTGACAACCTATAGTTTGGAAACTATGTCCTCCAGTTATCCTCTATCTCAGTCCCTTGTTTGCTTCTGTCATAACACTTATAAGAGTTAATGATTATTTGGTCTTGTGTTACTTGTTTTGATGTATATTTCCTCTATAAGCTTCACGAAGACAGAGAGTATATTTAATTCACTGTTATTTTCCCAGATCAGCGAAGTGCCTGAAACATAGCTGTTGGGATATAATATAAAGCTTGCAGCTTCACCAAATGAGTTCATAATCTTAAAGCTGTGAGATGACATGGTGGAAAGAATTCAAATTCCAGCCCCTTCACGAATGTGACTGACTTACTCTTGGCAGCTTTTAATTAACCCATCAGCTATCAGATGATGGTATTGATTTCTCGTTTACAGGATTATTGCAAGGATTAATGATGATGATGATAATGAAGAAGATAATAGTAACTATTTGTGGAATACCTTACTGGTACCATGCAGTGTTTTGCTGAACTTTACAGGGCTATTGATCAGGTTTAATGAGGTAATATTAACAGAAAGTGCTTAGTGTGGAGGACTGTGAGGGGTTTGTGATTTTACCCTACAAGTTAGTCAGCCATAGTTCATGGATGGTGGCAGAAAATATGAGAGCCCTGGGCGAAATAAAAGGCTTTTATTATTTTATTATTCCCAGCAAAAGTAGTAGCCAGAGTATCAACATCTTCTTGTATGGGTTCCCCAAGCTGCTCTTCTTCCCAAAGGGCACGGTGAAGAGGGTCAGATGATACCTGCCCAGGCAGTGTGTGTGTTATATAGGAGAGGACCCTGAGACCTTTATAATGGCAGCAGGCATGTTCCGCTTTGTTCTGATGTGGGACACTATTTCTGTCTCACAAAGCTGTTTGTTATATAAACCTCTTTGGAAAGATCGTCCAGAACAAAGAGCAGTTTGGGCTTTGCTTACAAGACACGCAGAAACTTAAGAGTCCCATAGAGATTTCTCTCCCGACCCTTAGCACAGTGCTATGCAGATAAGGTGTGCGGTACTCGATATTATCATCTCACTTAATCATCTCAATCATCTTGTGCTCTTGGTAGCATTATCTCCATTTTATAGAGGAGGACCCTGAGACTCAAGAAAATGAAAAGAATAATCTAAAGTCACAGAGCTACAAAATTGTGGAGTTCAGTGACTCAAAATCGAAATTCTTTGGATTCTGTAGAATGACTTTTGTACAATGTTCAGCACTGTCTCTGCCTCAGAAACAGAATGACAGAGGGTAGATTTGTTTCCCTTTCTCACTTCCTTTTCATTTAGGTTTTGATGTTAAGTTTAGAATAAATTCAGCTGGTTGATTTTAATTCCTTTTCATTTTGAAGTATTTTCAAACTTAGAGAAAAGTCATGAGAGTAGCACAAAGGAACTCCACATACCCTTATCCAGATTCACCAATTCACATGTTACCACATTTGCTTCATCTTTCTCTCTATATCTGTATAATCTGGTTTCCTGTATCATTCGAGGGTGGGTTTCATAAATCATGCTCCGTAACCTCCTAATGCCTAATTGTTTACTTCCTAAGAACAAGGCTTACCTTATATAATACAGCTACTAGATTCATATCACACTGATACACTTTTTTTGTCTTTTTTTTAACATCTTTATTGGAGTATAATTGCTTTATAGTGTTGTGTTAGTTGCTGCTGTATAACAAAGTGAATCAGCTGTATGCATATGTATATCCCCATATCCCCTCTCCCTCCCACCCTCCTTATCCCACCCCTCTAGGTGGTCGCAGAGCACCGAGCTGATCTCCCTGTGCTATGTGGCTTCTTCCCACTAGCTATCTGTTTTTACATTTGGTAGTGTATATATGTCAGTGCTACTCTCTCACTTCTTCCTAGCCTACCCTTCCCCCTCCCCCATCCTCAAGTTCCATTCTCTACGTCTGTGTCTTTATTCCTGTCCTGCCCCTAGGTTCATCAGTACTTTTTTTTTTTTTTTTTAGATTCCATATATATGTGTTAGCATACGGTATTTGTTTTTCTCTTTCTGACTTACTTCACTCTGTATGACAGACTCTAGGTCCATCCATCTCACTACAAATAACTCAATTTCGTTTCTTTTTATGGCTGAGTAACATTCCATTGTATATATGTGCCCCATCTTCTTTATCCATTCATCTGTCGATGGACATTTAGGTTGTTTCCATGTCCTGGCTGTTGTAAATAGAGCTGCAGTGAACACTGTGGTACATGACTCTTTGAATTATGGTTTTCTCAGGGTATATGGTCAGTAGGGGGATTGCTGGGTCGTATGGTAGTTCTATTTTTAGTTTTTTAAGGAACCTCCATACTGTTCTCCATAGTGGCTGTATCAATTTACATTCCCACCAACAGTGCAAGAGGGTTCCCTTTTCTCCACACCCTCTCCAGCATTTATTATTTGTAGATTTTTTGATGATGGCCATTCTGACTGGTGTGAGGTGATACCTCATTGTAGTTTTGATTTGCATTTCTCTAATGATTAGTGATGTTGAGCATCTTTTCATGTGTTTGTTGGCTGTCTGTATATCTTCTTTGGAGAAATGTCTTTAGGTCTTCTGCCCATTTTTGTATTGAGTTGTTTGTTTTTTTGATATTGAGCTGCATGAGCTGCTTGTAAATTTTGGAGGTTAATCCTTTGTCAGTTGCTTCATTTGCAAATATTTTCTCCCATTCTGAGGGTTGTCTTTCTGTCTTGTTTATGGTTTCCTTTGCTGTGCAAAAGTTTTTAAGTTTCATTAGGTCCCATTTGTTGATTTTTGTTTTTATTTCCATTTCTCTAAGAGATGGATCAAAAAGGATCTTGCTGTGATTTATGTCATAGAGTGTTCTTCCTATGTTTTCCTCTAAGAATTTTATAGTGTCTGGCCTTACATTTAGGTCTTTAATCCATTTGAAGTTTATTTTTGTGTATCGTGTTAGGGAGTGTTCTAATTTCATTCTTTTACATGTAGCTGTCCAGTTTTCCCAGCACCACTTATTGAAGAAGCTGTCTTTTCTCCATTGTATAGTCTTGCCTCCTTTATCAAAAATAAGGTGACCATATGTGTGTAGGTTTATCTCTGGGCTTTCTATCCTGTTCCATTGATCTCTATGTCTGTTTTTGTGCCAGTACCATACTGACTTGATTACTGTAGCTTTGTAGTGTAGTCTGAAGTCCAGGAGTCTGATTCCTCCTGCTCTGTTTTTCTTTCTCAGGATTGTTTTGGCCATTCTGGGTCTTTTGTGTTTCCATACAAATTGTGCAATTTTTTGTTCTAGTTCTGTGAAAAATGCTATTGGTGGTTTGATAGGGATTGCCCTGAAACTGTAGATTGCTTTGGGTAGTCACACTGATTCACTTTTATCTAATTTACAATCCATTCTAGTTTTGTTGATGTTTTTCAACAGCCTTTTTTTCCAGTATAAGCTCACAAACTGCATTTCATTGTTATGTAATTGTTACATTTTAAGGGCCTTAAGCTCCCCTCCTTATTAATTTATATCTATGTAACTTGATAGAGGAGATACACTGCTAACTGTGAGTAGAGGAGAGGCCTCCTTGACTGCTGAGGAGTTTTGTTGTCAGATCTCAGGTGTGACCTCAAGGAGCAGTTAAACTTGTAAAGTTGTTGTCATCCAGTCCTAAGCTGAAATATCTTCCCAACATAAGTATTTCAGCTTAAAACTGGTTACGTTGGGAAGATTACTCATCCACATTCAGATGAGCTACAGTAACTGACTGAATTATCTAGGTGTGTGCTTTGCTTCTCACCTATTCTCACAGGCCCACTAGCATTCAGTTCTGCTTCAAACCACAAGTTCTGTAAGAGCCATGCTAAATTTCTTTCATTATAAATAATTGCAAATGACTTGCCCATCAAATCATTTGGAAGTTCTTTTCTGAACCCTGGAGTTTCCGTTGATACCTCGTTTGCTGACTGCTTGAGCCTTTGAGCTAATTCAGACCTGAAGAATATCTCTGCAGATGTGGGAGTACTCGTGCATTGGCGCTTGGTGGCAAACATCCACAGCTGACCTGGTTATATTAGAGAGTCAGAACTGAGGAATGACCGGGGGTAATTGGCAGTTTAAGTAATTTAAGATCTGGAGGAGTGATTGATAATCTTTCAAGAATTTTAAAACTCATTGCCTTGTAGACTTATAAAATACAGAACTAATTTTCATAAGATATCAGTTCTGCCACCGACATGTTTGGTTACTAAAGCATAAGGATCTCTTTTTCATCTGCAAAATTAGGGTTTTTATGTGGTTATTGGAGATTTTGATCTTGAACCTGGAAAGCTTAGCTCCTAAATGAATTTAGAGCCTATCTAGAGCCAGACTGATAGGATATTTTTTGGCTTTGTGTTCAGTACCTGAGTACTAAGCGTAAGACTTATGTGTGCCTGTGTGCCAGGGAAAGAAATGGTTGAGACCTGCCCACAAGCTGATTAATTAATGGCTCTCTCTCATGCTGGGTACCCTAGAAGCCAAAGATTCTATTACATTTGAATCTTTGACTTCAGGTTGCCAAATCCAAGGCTTAGAATTGTACCTGGTACATTGTGAGCACTCAGTACATATTAGCCCTTATTAAAGTATACATGAGAATCTCTGGTCTTAGGTTCCCAAACCAGATCTGGCATATGTATCTTTTCACTTTTGACACTCCCTTTAAGAAGTGCTTCTGCTTTCAACCTCAGATTTCCTCTTCATTCAGGTGGAAGTTATTTAGTTTATTTCTCAAGGACTGTGACTAATATTTTGGGGTTTTTTTTTAAATATAAATTTTATTTATTTATTTTTGCGTTGCTGCATGCGGGCTTTCTCTAGTTGCGGCGAGCGGGGGCGACTCTTCCTTGCGGTGCCTGGGCTTCTCATTGCGGTGGCTTCTCTTGTTGCGGAGCCACGGGCTCTAGGCACGTGGGCTTCGTTAATTGTAGCATGCAGGCTCGGTAGTTGTGGCTTGTGGGCCCTAGAGCGCAGGCTCAGTAGTTGTGGAGCACGGACGGGGCTTAGTTGCTCCGCGGTATGTGGGATCTCCCCGGACCAGGGATTGAACTGTGTCCCCTGCATTAGCAGGCAGAGTCTTAACCACTGTACCACCAGGGAAGTCCCCTGTTTTGTGGATTTTTTTTTTTTTTTTTTTTTTTTTTTGGCAGTACTCGGGCCTCTCACTGTTGTGGCCTCTCCCGTTGCGGAGCACAGGCTCCGGACGCGCAGGCTCAGCGGCCATGGCTCACGGGCCCAGCCGCTCTGCAGCATGTGGGATCTTCCCGGACGGGGGCACGAACCCATGTCCCCTGCATCGGCAGGCGGACTCAACTACTGCGCCACCAGGGAAGCCCTGTTTTGTGGATTTTATTCCTCTGTTTTTAGCTCTAAAGTTTTGAGCCTTAGTCTTTTATTATTTTATTTTCAACTGAGTAAACTTTTGGCATATTCTGTAAAAAATTTTTCTTTCACTAATCTGAGGCCTCAAGTAGATAGTTATCGATAGGCTCTTGTTTCACCTGTGGTAGCACCCTAGATGAAGCCCAACACCAGGAGAAACACCTTTACCTAAAGGGGAAAAAAGAAATCTAGCTAAGGAAACTCATAGGTCACATTGTCATCAGAGAAAACACTAAGTTCAATCTCAGAGACAAGTCCTATTATTTCCAGAATAGTTCTGAACCTGTGAGACTGTAGGTGAATTAAAAACCACGCCCTCTGACATTTGACAGTTGTTCCTTTTTCTTGGTTTCTTTGTCTGTGTGCGCCCACCCCATTTGAAAGATACTCCTCGAATTAAGATCCCTCAGTAGTTTGGGCACTGATCAGTTAAAGTGGAAGGCAGCTGGTGTCTCCCTCTGCCGTGCTTCTCAAGCTTTGTCTACTTGAGACTGGAATCACCTGAGAAGCGTTGGAAAAAATACCTAAGCCCGGGCCCCTTGAGCTGGGGTGGGATGGGGGCCTTGAAGTTCTCAACCTTATCAGGGGATTTTGGTGTTCATCCGGGCTTGTTATAACCACTAGCCAAGGATGGCCAAGAAGCAGAAAGGTGTAGTTCAGTGGTCCCCACACTCTACCTCACGTTAGAATCAACCCCCAGAACTTTCTAACATCTGTGTTGCCCAGGTCATACCCTGTATTAATTAGACAGAATATTTGTATGTGGAAGCCAGACATCGGTGTTTTCTAAAGATGCCTGGGTCATTCCCATGTGCAGCAAAATGTGAGAACCCCTGGTATAGTGACTAAGAACAGAAGACACGTAGGTTTAAATCCAGCTTCTCTGATAGGTGTGTAAGTTCACTGCGCTTCATCTGTAAAATGTGGAAAATTATTTAGCTACCTTGCAGGCTTGTCATTAAGGGTCAATGAATTCATATAAATAGGGTACTTAGAATTGTGTTTGTATTGTATGCATGCAGTATTCATTAGTCATTATATTATCTGTTAGAGTTCTGAGGATGGGGTATTTTGAAGGCCCTCTCCACACCACCACCACCCCAGAGGCTTTCTGGTGTTGGGGACCTAATTACTATCCATTACCCTAGGTGAAAGCTTTAGCACCTGTATGATCAGGCCATTCAAGATGGCTGTTCCCTTGCTCTCTGTATATTCCCTGCTGACCAGTCACTGCTTCACTCACATAACTACCCAATCCTCTTAATTATAGGGCTTAATCAGTAACTGCCTACTTGCTTGCCCCCTGCCTCAGCTGCTGGTTTTTCTGGTAATTGTTGAGCCAACCTGACGTCAATTCCCCCTATAAATGGTAGCCTCCTTCTCTCCCAAGTAGCGAAGATGGCTGCCATGTCCTGTCCGCTGTCAGCCATACACAGCGGGGTGTTGCTCCGGACCTCTTGCTTCAGACGTGTAAGATCCTCTCTCCGATAAATCAGTAGTGTCTCTGTAGCTGTCTCTGGGCTCTTTCTTTGGTCTCCAGGCTGGGCATCCAGCAAGTCCTGCAGGGTGCAGCCCAATAGCCCCACATGAAGTTAAATAAACAGAAAGCTATATATCTGAACTATACTGCTTAATTTTTAGTAGGAATTCCTTAACAGTAGATACTTTTATAAAGTGCTTTGGTAAAGAAAAAAATCTTTCTCATTTTTGCAGAAATACTACCTGCTTATTGTAAAGAATTACAATACAAAGAATTTAAAAAATAAAGTTATCATCACTAACATTGATTGGCCTCTATTTTAGATACATTTCTTTGCAGATATACAGGCAGAAAAAAAGAAGGAAGATGGGAAGACAGAATAGATATGCTTTTTATAAAATTGGACTGTATTGTAACAAGCTTTTATTTTCTTAAGTTTTACAATGGAAAATGTCCAACTGCTAAAAGTATAATACTATTATGATTCCCCACGTACTCATAACCTAAATTCAGTTTTAAGTAAAAAGTATTAAACACAGTTTAGCTTGAATATAACGAAAAAAAGAATCCAAAGTGCAATTCAAAGAATTATTGATCAATTTCCTAAACGAGTCCTCTACAGTTAAGAGATTATGAAGCACATCACAATTTGGAGCTTATTTTTTTAAATCTTGATTTTTCAGAGACTCCTAGATACAGAGAACAGATTGATTTTTTTTACCAGAGGGGAGCGGGTAGGGGGTTGGACAAAATAGGTAAAGGAAATTAAGAGGTACAAACTTACAGCTGTAAAATATGTTAAGTTACAGGATGTAACATACACATAAGGAATATAGTCAATAATACTGTAACTTTGTATGGTGACAGATGGTAACTGCACTTTTTGCACTTATTTTGGTGATCATTTCATGCATCATTGTGTTGTACACCTGAAACTAATATAATACTGTATGTTAATTATAAATTTAAAAAAATCTTGGTGTTTCGGGCTTCCCTGGTGGCGCAGTGGTTGAAAGTCTGCCTGCCGATGCAGGGGACACGGGTTCATGCCCCGGTCCGGGAGGATCCCACATGCCGCGGAGTGGCTGGTTCCGTGAGCCATGGCCGCTGAGCCTGCACGTCCGGAGCCTGTGCTCCGCAACGGGAGAGGCCACAACAGTGAGAGGCCCGCGTACCGCAAAAAAAAAAAAAAAAAAAATCTTGGTGTTTCAGATTTAGGCAGTATCAACCCTTGCCATGAAAGAAGAGAACATTAGCACTCTTATAGTTGGTATAACTTCCTCTACCTTTCCTAATTTGTTTCAGTAACTTTCTCAAAGTTTGTAACACTTAGTCTGTTTATTAATGGTATTTGTATGACTTGTCTCTTACTCACTTTATTTTGAATTGGATACATTGCTTACCACCAATCCTTTTCCTGATACATGGCTTAATTGTCTGGATTTCTTTATAAGTAAATTTTTCAAGAAGGGGTTTATTTTTTTTAACTTTTTTAAGAAATTATGATTTCTCAGATAAAATAATCCTAGACATATCAAAAGGAGGGTTAATAACTAGAAAATTAGCATGTTTAGAAATATGAAAATAATAAATTTAGAAATAATATTAAAATCTTCCCTTTAGAAATAAAGCAATAACACCAGATTGTTTAGTTCTGATTTTTGATTTTCCAAAGTCTGATGCTACAGATGCAAATGTCATATAACAATCTAATGTTATTTTAATTTTTTTCCAATTTTCATATGTTGGCAACTAATTCAAATTAAGAAAAGAACTGAGCAAGTGAAATAAGCAAATCAGTTTGCAGCTTCTCCAGTAGATGAATTTTGCCCTATACAATATCATTGCTAAATTATTTACTTTAACCAGATCATGATCTTTGTGATTAGGTAATGTGGCTACAAAGTAAAGTACATTTATTTCATCTCTGGAGTTTTCTTGATTGGGTGCTTTATTTTTGAAATTTAGTGACTTGACCAGGATGTGTCTCAGTGTTGAATTTTCTGTATTATGTTTTCCTGACATAGTCATTTATTTTGATCTATAGATTCCATTTGTTTCCTTTTGGGGGGGGAATATTTAATCATGGAGAAGAATACTGTTAGTATCCATGTACCCTTCACCCTGCTTGAGCAATAAACTATTACAAACACTATTAAAATCTCCTGGGTACCCATCCCTTGATGCAAACCCTCTTTCCTCACATATGAGGTTTTGTTTATCATGCCTGTGCATGTGACTTACTACCTAGGAATGTATCCCTAAATAGTATTCTTTTGCAAGTTACTAAATTTTATATGTGGGAATCAAACTGTAATTATCCTTCAAATATCCTTGGGGTCTTTTTTGTTTGTTTCCTTCAAATTTTAAAAGAGATTTATCCATAATGGTGCACAGAGGTCCAGTTCTTTCATTTTACTGCTGAGTGGTGTAACATTGCAGTCATATACAACAATTTAGATTTCGTTCTTAATTTCAGGGATGATTTCCCTTTTATTGGCTATTATGCCCAATCTCCTATCACCTTGGTCACACCTGGTTCTAGCTGCCACTTAAGTGAACAGTTTCACATGTGCTTCCATGCACTTACTGTTAACAGCACTTCCCGCCGTCAAAAAGCCTGCTACCAACCCATACTTGGCTCAAGCGTGGTGGAGTGAACACCCTCAAGGACACCCCCCAGTCACTGGGGGATAGAAGCGCCTGCTCCCTATTTTTTGATAGACACTTTGATATACATTGTGTATACCTCTTGAAAAGTACGATAGAGGGCTTCCCTGGTGGCGCAGTGGTTGAGAGTCCGCCTGCCGATGCAGGGGACACGGCTTCGTGCCCTGGTCCGGGAGGATCCCACATGCCGCGGAGCGGCTGGGCCCCTGAGCCATGGCTGCTGAGCCTGCGCGTCCGGAGCCTGTGCTCCACAACGGGAGAGACCACAGCGGTGAGAGGCCCGCGTACCGCAAACAAAAAAAAAGTATGATAGAAATTAAGGTCCTATTGCCTATAGCAGTGAACTTGATAGCACAATCTTGTATTTACTTTTTCTCCTCTCTCACTCTCCCCAGTATATCACTTCTGCCCTCAGCAATCACTTCCCAGATAAACTACGTGCACACAGTCCTTTCCCCAGGCCCTGCTTTTTGGGGGATCCAAGATATATATCTATGAATACTTTTATTTTTGGGGGGTTTTATTCATTCATCTTGATGGCTTCTGGGAAATAAGACTAAGGTAGGAGCCCTGCTAAATAAGGGTGCTCCATTCTGCTTGAGAATCTTTTGTATCTTTCTTGACTATCACTGTGAAGAGTGTGGCTTTGTGCTTTGTCTCTCTGTCCTTAATGCTGCTGGAGAACCAATGTACCTGTCTTGTCAAAGAAGCAGCTTGCTTCTTTGCTGCTGCTCTTTTGTATTTTAGGGACACCAGTTATCCTAAGGTTGGATTATCTTGTACCCAATTTTATTTATCTTTGATCTCTTTATGTTTTTTAAAATCTGTATTATCTGATTATCTTAGCCCTTATATGTTATACTTCTATTTTCAATTCTGAGTACACTCTTCCTTTGTGTTTCCTAATTAATAGTTCTATAATAAATGTTTGATCATCAATTTATTTAATCTTTAGACTCCTTTTTTATCTCACTCTGTTGTTTTTCCATCTTTCAGTTCTTGCTTATTCACAAATCTGGAAGCCCTTATGAAGAATGTATTGTTATAGTTTTCTTGTAGAGTTCTTTGATGTCCTGTATGCCACATTCCTTTCATTCTTTTTCTTTCAGTCCCTGCCCCTCCCTCTCCGTATCTCTATCTCTTTCAGTTTGTTTGTCTGTTTTTGATGCCGATTCTTTTTCATTTACCAGTGCTTGACAGCTCTGCCCAGACTTTATATTTGCTTCCGCACTGTGTGGGTGACTTCTTCACTCTCCACTTCAGAATTGTTCTTGGCTCACCTCACTTTTGTGATTACAAAAATATAAACTCTGCAGCTTTCCACTCCTCTTTTGTCTCTCCAGGAGGTCGTGGTGACCTGTACATGTTACTCCTGAATTCTGACTTGGCATATTTTTGCTAGCTAGTTCTGATATTTTTCCATCTTCCTATAAAAGTTCCTCCTCTGATTCTTCCTGCCCATGCAGCACAACATCAGGATTTACTCCCTGTAATTGGGGAATGTATTGTGTTTCCATTGGGGAGGCCCTCAGATTCTGCCCTAGAAGCTTCACTTGTGCTGGAAATCACTTCTCTCTTTTCCTCATTCTTTCCCGCAGTTCTGTAGCATCTCTCAGTCACAGATGAAAAAAATAATGGAATTCATTCAGTGTTTTCTCTCCAGATTTGGGTATTAATGAGAATTGTTAATTCAGCTTAGGAGCCTTGCCAAACAGGGCTGCCCCATAATCTGGTGTATCTTTGCTTGGTTACCACTTTTGAAGTTTATAACTTTGGGCTATGCCTATCATGTGTATTTTTTGCTGGAGAACCAACCAGCCGGTGACCTACCTTCCTTTCTTTCTCCTCTCCTTTCTTCCTTCCTTTTCATTTTAATTTGATAATGGGTAGGAAATGGGAGATTATGTAAAGAAGACTTCTTTCTACTACTTAATCCCAAAGTCTTTTTGGGTTTTGTTTTTAATTGTGGGAAAATACACATAACATAAAATTTAACATCTTTTTTTATGGTTTGTTGTCTTATTGAAGTATAGTTGATTTATGATCTGTTAATTTCTGCTATACAGCAAAGTGATTCAGTTATACATATATATACTTTTTCTATATTCTTTTCCATTGTGGTTTATCACAGGATACTGAATATAGTTCCCTGTACAGTAGGACCTTGTTGTTTATCCATTCCATATATAATAGTTTACATCTGCTAACCCCAGCCTCCCACTCCATCCCTCCCCAAACCTCTCCCCTTTGGCAACCACAACTCTATTCTCTATGTCCGTGAGTCTGTTTCTGTTTTGTAGATAGGTTCATTTGTGTCATGTTTTTATATTCTACATATAAGTGATATCATATGGTATTTGTCTTTCTCTGTCTGACTTACTCACTTAATATGATAATCTCTAGTTGCATCCATGTTGCTGCACATGGCATTATTTTGTTCTTTTTTATGCCTGAATAGTATTCCCTTGAATATATGTAACATCTTCTTTATCCATTGATCTGTCGATGGACATATAGGTTGCTTCCATATCTTGGCTACTGTGATTAGTGCTGCAGTGAACATTGGGATGCATGTATCTTTTCAACTTAGAGTTTTCATCTTTTCTGGATATATGCCCAGGAGGGGGATTGCTGGATCATATGGTAGTTCTATTTTTAGTTTTCTGAGGAACCTCCACACTGTTCTTCATAATGGCTGTACCAACTTACATTCCCACCAACAGTGTAGGAAGTCTCCCTTTTCTTCACATCCTCTCCAGGATTTGTTATTTGTAGAGTTTTTAATGATAGCCATTCTGACCAGTGTGAGATGATACCTCTTTTTATTTATTTATTTATTTTTTTTTGCGGTACGTGGGCCTCTCACTGTTGTGGCCTCTCCTGTTGCGGAGCACAGGCTCCGGACGCGCATGCTCAGCGGCCATGGCTCACGGGCCCAGCCGCTCCGCGGCATGTGGGATCTTCCCAGACTGGGGCATGAACCCGTGTCCCCTGCATCGGCAGGCAGACTCTCAACCACTGCGCCACCAGGGAAGCCCCTGCATTTTATTTTTGATTCGCATTTCTCTAATATAAAGTTTACCATCTTAACCATTTTTAAATGTACAGTTCAGTGGCATTAAGTACATTCACATTGTTATGCAACCATCACCACCAACCATCTCCAGAATATTTTCATCTTGCCAAACTGAAACTGTCCTTATTAAACAGTTACTCCCCATTCCTCCTTTCTCCCCAGTCCCTTTCTTTTTGGTTTTTTAATTTTACGTCATATAAGGATGTTTCTTTGCCTTTGTAAAATTACTATTGAAGGTATTTTCTATTTTGGTCTTCGCATCTTCATGTGTATATAACTTGGTCTTAGAATTTACTTTTAGGGGCTTCCCTGGTGGCGCAGTGGTTGAGAGTCCGCCTGCCAATGCAGGGGACACGGGTTCGTGCCCCGGTCCGGGAGGATCCCACATGCCGCGGAGTGGCTGGGCCCGTGAGCCATGGCCGCTGGGCCTGCGCGTCCGGAGCCTGTGCTCCGCAACAGGAGAGGCCACAGCGGTGAGAGGCCCGCGTACCACAAAAAAAAAAAAAAAAAAAAGAATTTACTTTTAGGAAAACTTTGTTCCTACTGACTTGCTGGATCTCTTACGAGGTAAAAAGTGCTGTGTAGATTCCCTTTGCACCTTGGTTGCTAAGAAGCCTGATTATCTTTAGCTTGAGTTTGCTGGCACAATTTTATACCTCCATTTTATTTTTATGGTTTAAGCCCCCTCGTTGGGGGCGGTTTGCTCTTTTGGAGCAAATGAGGTATGGTAGAAGAAATAAGCTTTAAGTAGTTTTTAGTTTGTATCAGAGAATTTTTTGTGTTGGTCCTAGGTAATATGTTTACACTCCAAAGTCCACAACTTATTTGTGAGATAAAGATTAAAAAATTGGGGCTTTCCTGGTGGTGCAGTGGTTGAGAGTCTGCCTGCCGATGCAGGGGACACAGGTTCGTGCCCCGGTCCGGGAAGATCCCACATGCCACAGAGCAGCTGGGCCCGTGAGCCATGACCACTGAGCCTGCGTGTCCGGAGCCTGTGCTCCGCAATGGGAGAGGCCGCAGCAGTGAGAGGCCTGGGTACCGCACACACAAAAAAAAAGATTAAAAAATTGGCCTATGTTGAATGGAAAATGCACAATGTAAGAGGTGTGAGTTGTCAGTTTCAGCTTTATTCAGGGACCTTACTGATGACTATATCCTGAGAGACAGCCACTCAGTAGCTCTGAGTAAACTCCGAAGAGATAGGGGGAGGAGCCAGTTTAATCATGATTGTTGGCTGGGGAATATGTGCAGTCAGGCTTACATCTCAGTAAAAGATGACAGCTAGTCACAAGGAACAGATATCTCTGTTAATGATTTTGGTGCTTTTCTAGATATGGGAAGATGCAAGAATCTGGTTATTAAAATTCTTCCTGAGATGTACATAGAACTATCTGAGGGGCCTGTTTTTCCACAGTGCAGTGTGCCTCATCCTGTTTTTTGTCCTGAACTCCTCTCAGGGTTCATTATCGGTCAAACTGCAGTGGCTAATGACTTAATCCATGTGTAACTGGATGGTAAACGACGTTCTTTTTTTTTTTTCCAGCAGAATTTAGTTATATCTAAGATAGGCAGAAGGTCTTTTAGGAGAGGGTTATGGGTAAGTTTGAAAGACACTATGTCCAAAATGCAGGATCTTATTTCCCTGACCAGGGATTGAACCCATGCCCCCTGCAATGGAAATGCAGAGTCTTAACCACTGGACCGCCAGGGAAGTCTCCCAAAATAAAACCTTTTAAAGGAAGAAGGAAATAATATTTATTACGTGCTTATTATGTGACACAATTTTGTTAGTCCTCACAAGAGCCCTAGTTTATTATTAATAGATTTATTATCCCCATTTTTCAGATGTGAAAACTTAAGCTTGTTGATGTAAAATGACTTTCCCAAGGGCTCATAGACAGTAAAAGTGGAACTGGAATTTGAATTTTTTTAAGATAAATTATAATAGAATCTTTATTACTGATGTATCTGTTTTGGCAGGAACATTTTGTAATATAAACATGAACAGTTACAGCCTTTATTCTGTAAGTGCTTTGGAAGTATTTATCCACTTCTGGGAAAGTATCTTAAGGAAAAAACTTTTTTTGTAAAGGATACAGTAATTCAGTTCCTAAAGGCTAGAATTTAAAAATAAAGACTGGGGCTTCCCTGGTGGCGCAGTGGTTGAGAGTCCGCCTGCCGATGCAGGGGACACGGGTTCGTGCCCCGGTCCGGGAAGATCCCACATTCCGCGGAGCGGCTGGGCCCGTGAGCCATGGCCGCTGAGCCCGCGCGTCCGGAGCCTGTGCTCTGCAATGGGAGAGGCCACAACAGTGAGAAGCCCGCGTACCGCAAAAAAAAAAAAAATAAAAAAAATAAAGACTGTACTCTGAGATTTAAATTTAAAAAATCAACATATACTTGATGAGCAGAAATATACAGAGTATCTTAAAGGTAAATGACAGCCCCTGGTCTGCAAGTTTTGACCTTTTTTTACGTTAATGAAATTCAGCAAACGATTTCTTTTGATAATAGGGTAAATATTATTACTAATAATGGAGATAGTGACTTTAGTTTTATTCCTTTCCTTCTGAACACTTACAGAACCCTCTGAGGAAGATTAAGATTGCTTCTTCTTACATTCTTTACTTTTCCTATTTACCCCATTACTCCCTTTCCCTTCTCTCTCACCAGCCATGACTTGTCCATTGCAGAGGCTGCATAAGGATTGAGGAAGTGGGCAAGAAAGATGAAGACAGTTTTAAATTCATCATGACTGTACTGCTATTTTCACTGTTTCGTTTTCATGCATTTCTTGTTGAAAGGGTATCGATATAACATAGGGGTTGAAGGTAGGTTCTGGTTATAGATAGTTTGTGTTTACATCCCACCTTTTCCACCTAAGCAAGTTACATGAATTCTCTGTACTTCAGTTTCATCATTCATGAAATGAAGGCTATAATAGTATGAAAGTCATAGGATTGTTTCAAAGAAAAATTAGGCATAATTTGAGTTCCTGATGAAGGCAATAGTTCACAGCTATGACTGTGCATTACAGTCATTCAGTGAGCTTTTCAAAAATACAAGTGAGTAGGGACTTCCCTGGTTGCGCAGTGGTTAAGAATTCGCCTGCCAATGCAGGGGACATGGGTTCGAGCCCTGGTCCAGGAAGATCCCACATGCCGAGGAGCAACTAAGCCCTTGTGCCACAACTACTGAGCCTGGGCTCTAGAGTCCGTGAGGCACAACTGCTGAGCCTGCATGCCACAACTACTGAAGCCCACACACCTAGAGCCCGTGCTCCGCAACAAAGAGAAGTCACCTCAGTGAGAAGCCCCCGCACCGCAACATGGAGTAGCCCCTGCTCACTGCAACTAGAGAAAGCCTGCGCACAGCAACGAAGACCCAATGCAGCCGTAAATAAATAAATAAACAAACAAACAAGTGAGTAAACTTTTGATAGAGCCTGGGGGTCAGATTTCCCCCCCATTATGTATTTGTTTGCTTGTTTATTTATTTTTTTTTAAAGATTTTTTGATGTGGACCATTTTTAAAGTCTTTATTGAATTTGTTACAATATTGCTTCTGTTTTATGTTTTGGTTTTGTGGCCCTGAGGCGTGTGGGATCTTAGCTACCTGACGAGGGATTGAACCCGCATCCCCTGCATTGGGAGGCGAAGTCTTAACCACTGGACCGCCAGGGAAGTCCCTGTTTGCTTGTTTATTTAAATGGCATGAGATTTTTGTTTCTTTTATTCACTGCTGTATCCCCAACTCCTAAAACAGTGCCGAACACAAAAAGATTTTATGAATGAATTAAAAAGCAAATTATCTTTGGTCCCAGCAGTTCATCCCTTCTCTTTTTGTAAAAATAAATAAATAAATAAAAAGTTTTTAAAATTTATAAATATAAAATGCATCCTTTTTGGTAAACAGTTCTATTTGCCAATTTATGGTCAAACCCTTTTCTCATCTTCAACCCCTGGCAACCACTGCTCTAATCTTTATCCTTACAGTTTTGGGTTTTCTGGAATGTCAAATAAACTGAATCATACATTATGTAGCCTTTTGAGTCTGGCTTTTGTCACATTGCATAGTGCATTTGTAGCTCATTTGTGTTGTGTCTCAATATTTTTTTTCAATTGTTGAGTAGCATTCTATTGAATCTGGAACAACTATATTAACAATCTTGTGCTGTTTGTTCTTTTTGATTTTTAGCTTTCAAGAGTGTTGGATCTTCCTCCAGAATACTTGATCAAGTCAATATCTGCAGTTCCAATTTCCAGAAAAGAGTTAAGTATAATATATTTGTAATGATCTAGAATGTTGCTGGCTTTGTCAATATACAAAAAAAGTTACTCTTCAATTTACAGAATAGTCCTTGAAATTAACCTTAATATATCATTTAACCTATTATTCCCATGGATTTAAATAATAAAATTAAAATCTGTATTTTACATACTGACATGGCAGATTATATTAGTATTCTCATGTTGTTTTGATGTTTATTCTAATAACTATAATTATGGCAGTCTTTAAGAAAAATTTGGAATGAGGTTCGAATTTAAGTCTGTAACAGCAAATAAAAGAACTAAGATTGTAGTTAGATTGTAGTTAGAAAATCAGGTTTTGAAGGGATCTTAGAGGTTTTGCACCTATCTAACACTTGAATACTGTTGTGCCATATTTACCTGCTAGATTTTTTTTTTTGCAGGTTTTGGTTTTTTTGCTTGTTTCCATTCGAGGCCCCCCCCCAGTGATAGAGAATTACTGGTTAGGACTACATACAACCTATAGTTGCTTCTTGGATTCAGAGAGATATCTCTTTTGTTTGGTCATTCTCATTGATACCTGTTTACAAGTTGGCTAGAAAACTTCAATACTTGGATAAAATACTCTCTCAGTTAATTAATAATGACAAGAAATTAGCTACATAGTAGGCATTTAAGCCCTAAGCTTAAATTATAACTGTACCATTATGATATAATTATACCATTATCATTATACCATTATGTCCTTGTATTTTGTCCTGTAAACTTTGTCAGGATTTTAAGATTGAGTAGAATGAATGTTCTTTTTCCAAGAATAGGACAGAGAGATAAGTGGAAAAGAAAGAGAAAGGCTACATATGGCCTTGTAAAAGAAAGCATCTTTAAAATGGCCTGCTACAACTTCATCTCTACTGAGTTCCAAGAACAGAGGCAACCACTGACCAAAAGATGGGCCATATAATTATATGTAAATTGATGTAGTGTTGCAAACCAGTTACCTATTTCATAAAATCTGTAAAGGACATTTTGCATAATAATGGGAATGTCTCCGTTTTTATTTTGTTTCAGAGACCTTTAATAAGCTGAACCGTGTTGGCCCATTGTTTTGTTTGTCTTTTTTTTTTCTTAATTGAAGTAACATTGGCTTATAACATGATATAAATTTCATGCGCACAGCATCCTCTAAACAGTGTAGCGTGCTCGCCACCAAAACTGCAGCTTCCATGTGTCATCATGCGGTTGATCCCCTTCACCCATTTCACCCTCCCCCCCGCCCCACCCCCCTTCCCCTCTGGTAACCACCACTCTGTCTCCGTAGCTGCATGTTTGGTTTGTTCACTTACTTTGTTTTTATTTCTTATACGCCACATATGAGTGAAATCATACAGTATTTGTCTTTCTTTGTCTGATTTGTTTCATTTAGCGTAATACCCTCGAGGTCCATCCGCATTGTCCCAGATGGCAAGATGTCATCTTTTTCTATGGCTGAGTAGTATTCCATTGTTTACATATATACCACATCTCCTTTTTTACAATTTTTTATTGGAGTACAGTTGATTTACAGTGTTGTGTTAGTTTCAGATGTACAGCAAAGTGAATCTGTTATACATAAACATATATCCCCTCTTTTTTTAGATTGTTTTCCCATATAGGCCATTACAGAGTATTGGGTAGAGTTCCCTGTGCTATACAGCAGGTTCTTATTAGTTGTCTCTTTTATATATAGTCGTGTGTGTATGTCAGTCCCAATCTTATCCCTCCCCCACCTTCCCCCTGGTAACCGTAAGTTTGTTCTCTACATCTGTAACTCCATTTCTGTTTTGTAGATAAGTTCATTTGTTCCCTTTTTTTTAGATTCCACATATAAGCACTATCATACAATAGCTGTCTTTCTCTGTCTGACTTACTTTCACTTAGTATGATAATCTCTAGGTCCGTCCATGTTGCTGCAAATGGCATTATTTCTTTTTTATGGCTAAGTAGTATTCCATTGTATATATGTACCACATCTTTATCTATTCATTTATGGACACTTAGGTTGTTTCCATGCGTTGGCTATTGTAAATAATACTGCAGTAAACATAGGAGTGCTTATATCTTTTCAAATTAGTGCTTTCATGTTCTTCTGATAAATACCCAGAAGTAGGATAGCTGGATCATATGGTGGTTCTATTAACTTTTTGCGGAATCTCCATAGTGGCTGCACCAATTTACATTCCCACCAACAGTGTATGAGGGTTCCCTTTTCTCCACATCCTTGCCAACACTTATTTCTCACCTTTTTGACAGTACCTATTCTGATGTGAGGGCATATCTCATAATTGGTTTGATTTGCATTTTCCTAATAACTAGTGATGCTGAGCATATTTCCATGTGCCTGTTGTCTTGGCACCTCTTTTGAATAAGATTTTCTTTACCTGCTTGCAGTTCCTTTGGGTAGCTCCACTTTAACAATCTGAAATACCAGGACTTTGGTTTATAGAAAATAAATATTGGGGAGGACCTTAATTTTTCTAGGCTACCAGTCTAAAGTTCTCCATATTAAATTTGTTTACAACAAAGGAAAACCCTAGCTTTGCCTTCATAAACCCAGTTATTCTTTAGAGTACTAAAACAAAGCCTAAGTGTTCTTGTTTTTGGGGTTGTTTTTTTTTTTTTGGCTGTGTTGGGTCTTCATTGCTGTACACAGGCTTTCTCTACTTGTGGTGAGCGGGGGCTACTCTTCGTTGTGGTGCGCGGGCTTCTCATTGCAGTGGCTTCTCTCGTTCCAGAGCACAGGCTCTAGGCATGTGAGCTTCAGTAGTTGTGGCGCAAGGGCTTAGTTGTTCCACGGCATGTGGGATCTTCCCAGACCAGGGATTGAACCCGTGTTCCCTGCATTGGCAGGTGGATTCTTTTTTTTTTTTTTTTTTTTTTTTTTTTTTGTGGTACGCGGGCCTCTCACTGTTGTGGCCTCTCCCGTTGCGGAGCACAGGCTCCGGACGCGCAGGCCCAGCAGCCATGGCTCACGGGCCCAGCCGCTCCGCGGCATATGGGATCCTCCCAGACCGGGGCACGAACCCGTATCCCCTGCATCGGCAGGCGGACTCTCAACCACTGCGCCACCAGGGAGGCCCTGGCAGGTGGATTCTTAACCAACTGCACCACCAGGGAAGTCAAAAGCCTAACTTGATTCTAAAATGCTATAACATGCCAGGAGAATTAAGAAATTTTATTTTTGTTAATTTGGTTTATTTAATGTGATATGAATCCATTTGCTCAGGTCTCCTAATTCAGTTATACAGTTGTCCCTTGAACAACATGGGTTTAAACTGCATGGGTCCAGTTATACGTGGATTTTTTCAGCTAGCCTGAACTATGGTACTACATGATCCATGGTTGGTTGAACCGTGGATACAGAACCGTGGATTTGGAAGGCTGACTGTAAAATTACACTGGGATTTTCAACTGCTCGGATGGTCAGTGCCCCTAACTCCCCCCAGTTGTTAAAGGGTCAGCTGAATTTTTTTTTTTTTTTTTTTTGGCCACGACATGCAGAATCTTAGTTCCCTGACCAGGAATTGAACCCACACCCCCTTGCAGTGGACGTGCAGAGTCTTAGCCACTGGACTGCCAGGGAAGTCCCAGCTGTATTTTCAACTGCGGTGAAATTCCTGTTTAATACTGCTTGTAGTAGACAGAATTCGTAACTTTGTTACCAGCCAGTACTTCTCAGTTCTATGGATTTCAGTCTGAAACCACAGCAACTTCTCAGAAGTAGTGGGGAAGTAGCTATTGCTTTTTAAACTTATTTTTTTAATTATAAACGATATGAAAGTAGAGGGAATAGTTTAGTGAGCCCCTGTGTGCCCATCACTCACGATCATTAGCACATGGCCAGTTTTGTGTTGTCTACACCCCTACCCACTCTCCTTCTTCACAGTGGACTATTTTGACAGCTGCTTTTCATAGTCTAGATGTTATGTCATTTTAAAGGGATTTTTTAAAATTAGTTTTTCTGTCATGAAAGCAAAACATAACCTTCAGGAAATTCAGGAAAATACAGAAGAATAAGAAGAAAAAATCCCCAATACTCTTACTACATACAGTAAGACAACTGATGTTAGCAATTTGGTATATCTTTTGTCTTTTCTCTTTGAATATGTCTTTCAGCCTTAAAAAAGTCATAGCTATAAAACAACTGTATGTATGATTTTGAATCCTTTCTCTTGGCATCATTTCTTTGAAAATACCACTTTTTAACAACGGCTTACTCTTAACTCGGCCCTGTTGATGGACATTTAGATTGTTTCAGTTCTGACTTTTCACATAGTTCACATTCAAGAATTGCCTTGGGCTTCCCTGGTGGCGCAGTGGTTGAGAGTCCGCCTGCCGATGCAGGGGACACGGGTTCGTGCTCCGGTCCGGGAAGATCCCACATGCCGCGGAGCGGCTGGGCCCGTGAGCCATGGCCGTTGAGCCTGCGCGTCCGGAGCCTGTGCTCCGCAATGGGAGAGGCCACAACAGTGAGAGGCCCACATACCTCAAAAAAAAAAAAAAAAAAAAAAAAAAGAATTGCCTCTCCAGGATGTGGAGAAAAGGGAACCCTCCTACACTATTGGTGGGAATGTAAATTGGTAAAGCCACTATGGAAAACAGTATGGAGGTTTGTTTAAAAACAAACCAAAAAACCCCTCAATTCCACTCCTGGGCATATATCCGGAAAAGACAAAAACTGTGATTCAAAAAGATACATGCCCCCCAATGTTCATAGCAGCACTGTTTGCAATAGCCAAGACATGGAGGCAACCTAAGTGTCCATCAGCAGAGGAATGGATAAAGAAGATGGGGTGTGTGTGTGTGCGCGCACGCACGCGTGCGTAATAGAATATTACTCAGCCATAAAAAAGAAATGAAATATTGCCATTTGCAGCAACGTGGATGGACCTAGAGATAACCACAGTAAGTGAAGTAAGTCAGACAGAGAAAGGCAAATATCAAATGATATCACTTATATGTGGAATCTAAAAATACAAATGAACTTATTTACAAAACAGACAGACTCACAGTCACAGCAAACAAGCTTATGATTACCAAAGGGGAAGTGGGGGAGGGAGGGATAAATTAGGGGTTTGGGATCAACAGATACACACTACTATATATAAAATAGATAACAACAAGGACTTACTGTATAGCACAGGGAACTATATTCAAAATCTTGTAATAACCTATAGTGCAAAAGAATCTGAAAAAGAATATACATATACACACACACGTGTGTGTGTGTGTGTGTCTGTGTGTAACTGAATCGCTGCTGCACACCTGCAACTAACACAATATTGTAAATCAACTCTACAGTACTTCAATTAAAAAAAAATTACTTCACTAAATAGATAAAGCAAAAGTTTCTTGTGGGTGTATAATTAAAATCTCCCAAAAGGGAAAACTGGGATCAAGTCTGGTTGATTACCCTCACCTCCCTAAAGCATTTACTTCTCTATGGGTCCTTTCATATTAGCAAATAACCCAGCACCGACTTCAGAATTTGTGTTTTAAATATCCTTAGTTTAATAAATTGGTGTTAATCATTATTATTGGCCTAAAAGGATGATTTTTTTTTTTTTTTTTTGCGTGGTACGCGGGCCTCTCACCGTTGTGTCCTCTCCCGTTGCGGAGCACAGGCTCCGGACACGCAGGCCCAGCGGCCATGGCTCACGGGCCCAGCCGCTCTGCGGCATGTGGGATCTTTCCGGACCAGGGCACGAACCCATGTCCCCTGCATTGGCAGGCGGACTCTCAACCACTGCGCCACCAGGGAAGCCCAAAGGATGATTTTTTAAATTTGTCCTTATACCATTGAACTACTTGAAAATATTTTATTGATAATTTTTTAATTGAATTAGTTTATTATTTATGTCTCAAATAAAATTTTGGATACTTCGTATTATTAACTTTTTAAACCATCTATAGAAAATCATGTGACCTGTTTGGGTTTTCCTGGATGTTTGAGAGCCATCCTGTAGGTGTATGGTCATATTAAACCTTTTATAAAGTATCCCACACAGGGAAGTATATTGAATATCCTGAGATAAACCATAGTGGAAAAGAATATCAGAAAGAATGTATGTATATATGTATGTATGTGTAACTAAATCACTTTGCTGTACAGCAAAAATTAACACCACATTGTAAATCAACTATACTTCAATTTAAAAAAAAAAAAGAAAGCATCTTAGCTATATGTCAAATCATTATTTAATCTTTGGTACATTCAAATCTTTATTTTCAATTAATATTGCTGTTATAGCTCTTATTTTAACTTTATATGGTTTTTATTTTTTTTAATCTTTGTGTTATTCCTATTTAGTTAAACTAATTTCTTCATTTTCCCACATTATTGGCACAAATACTTGACTAAATTATCAGTTCTTTGGTAAGAATAAATATATTCAAACCTTATATGAGTTTCCACAATTACAGTTAATCTTTAGAAAGTTGAATTGTTATGTAATCATTAGAGAATAGTCTTAGAAAAGAAACAGAATGGTTTGCCAACCAATCCAGTAAGTGAAGTACTACAGACAGAATAATTCCCCATGGCTTGGTACTGTATTAACATTTTTATTTAACATCAGAACTAGGATTATTTTACCAGAACTTAAGTAGGCGCCATTATCATCACCATTTTACTGTGCTACAAAAGAAATTAAGCAGCATGCCCAAGAGCACCCAGACACTGATTAATAGTTGAATTTGGGTCTTTGGTTACACCTCAAATGTCAGTAGATGAGTTTGGGTTGATAAGTGTAATCCACACTAGGCTGCTGGATAACGGACTAAGGTGCAGGAGAATCCTCCCCCCGCCCCAGTTTTATTGAGACATAATTGACATACAGCACTGTATGAGTTTAAGGTGTATAGCATGGTGATTGGGCATACATATTGTCATGAAATGATGACCACAGTAAGTTTAGTGAACATCCATCATCTCCTATAGACAACATTAAAGAAATAGAGAAAAAAAATTTTTTCCTTGTGATAAAAACTCTCAGGATTTACTCTCTTAACATACAAGTGTTAATTATCTTTGTCATGTTGTACATTATATCCCTAGTACTTATTTATCGTATAACTGGAAGTTTGTACCTTTTGACTACCTTCATCTAATTCCCCCTCCCCCTAACCCCCACCTGTGGTAGCCACAAATCTGATCTTTTTCTAGGAGTCTGTTAGTTTGTTTGCTTGTTTGTTTGTTTTTGAAGTATAATTGACCTACAACACTGTTCATCTTCTACAACATAGTGATTCCTGTACATTTCAGAATGATCACGTTAAGTCTAGTTGTCATTGGTCACCATGCAAGGGCAGTGCATAATTATTGACTATATTCCCCACACTGTACATTTCATACCTGTGACTCATTTATTTTGTAACTGAAAGTTTGTCCCTTTTAATCTTCCTCACCCATTTCTCTCTTCCTCTTACACCCTTCCCCTCTGGCAACCACCTGTTTGTTCTCTGTGTCTATGATTCCATTTCTGTTTGGTTATGTTTGTTCATCTGTTTTGTTTTTTAGAGTCTGCAATTAAGTGAAATCATATAGTATTTGTCTTTCTCTGTCTGACTTATTTCACTTAGAATACCATCTAGGTCCATCCATGTTGCTGCAAATGGCAAGACTGCATTCTTTTTATGGCTGAATAATATTCCAGTGGTGTGTGTGTGTGTGTGCGCACACACACACCACATCTTCTTTATTCGCTTCTTTATTCGCATGTATTGATGGGCACTGAGGTTCCTTCCGTATCTTGGCTATAGTAAATAATGCTGCAGTGGACATAGGGGTATACATATCTTTTCAAATTAGTGCTTTCATTTTCTTTGGATAAATACCCAGACTTGGAATTCATAGACTATATTGTAGCTTAGTTTTAATTTTTTGAGGAATCTCCATACTATTTAACGTAGTAGCAGCACCAATTTACATTCCCAACAACAGTGCATGAGGGTTCCGTTTTCTCCACATCCTTGCCAACACTTATTATTTGTTGTCTTTTTGATAATAGCAATTCTGACAGGTAGGAATGATACCTCATTGTGATTTGGATCTGCATTTGCCTGAGAGTTAGTGATGTAGAGCAACTTTTCATGTGCCTGTTGGCCATCTGTATGTCTTCTTTGGAAAAATGTCAATCCTGGAACCCTGCCCGTTTTTTAATTGGGTTGTTTGTTTATTTGATGTTGAGTTGTATGAGTTCTTTGTATATTTTGGATATTGACCCCTTGTTGGATATATTGTTTGCAAATATCTTCTCCCATTTAGTAGGTGATTTGCATTTTGGTGATAGTTTCCTTTGCTGTGCAGTAGCTTTTTAGATTGATTAGGTCCCATTGGTTTATTTTTGCTTTGCTTCCCTTGCCTGAGGAGACATATGCAAAAAAAATATTATTAAGACCAGTGTCAAAGAATGTACTGCCTATGTTTTCCTCTACAAGTTTTATTGTTTCAGGTCTTACATTTAAGTCTTTAATCCATTTTGAATTTCTTTTTTGTGCATGGTGTGAGAGAGTAGTCCAGTTTGATTCTTTTGCATGTAAATGTCCAGTTTCCCAGCACCATTTATTGAAGAGGCTGTCTTTTCTCGATTGTATATTATTCCTCCTTTGTTGTAGATGAGTTGCCCATATAAATGTTGGTTTATTTCTGGGCTCTCTGTTCTGTTCCATTGATCTATATGTCTGGTTTTTTGTTTGTTTTTTATTTATTTATTTTTGGCCGTGTTGGGTCTTTGTTGCTGTGCACAGGCTTTCTCTGGTTGTGGTGAGCAGGGGCTACTCTTTGTTTCAGTGTGTGGGCTTCTCATTGCGGTGGCTTCTCTTGTTGCAGAGCATGGGCTCTAGGCACATGGGCTTCGGTAGTTGTGGCTCGCGGGCTCTAGAGCACAGGCTCAGTAGTTGTGGCACACGGGCTTGGTTGCTCTGCAGCATGTGGGATCTTCCCGGACCAGGGCTCGAACCTGTGTCCCCTGCATTGGCAGGCAGATTCTTAACTACTGTGCCTCCAAGGGAGTCCCTATATGTCTGTTTTTGTGCCAGTACTATACTGTTTTGATTACTGTAGATTTGTAGCATAGTTTGAAATCAGGGAGTGTTATACTTCAGCTTGTTGTTCTTAAGATTATTTTGGCTATTCTGGGTCTTTTGTGTTTCCGTACAGGTTTTGGAATTATTCTTTTTCTATGGAAAATGCCATTGATATTTTGATAAGGATTGCATTGTATCTGTAGATTGTCTTGGGTAGTATGGTCATTTTAACAATATTCTTCCATCCCATTAACATTTCTTTTAAAGCTGGTTTCATGGTGCTGAACTCTTAGCTTTTGCTTGTCTGTAAAACTTTTGATCTCTCCTTCAAATCTGAATGAAAGCCTTGTTAGATACAGTGTTCTTGGTTGTAGGGGTTTTTTTTTCCCTTTTGTTGCTGTAAATATATCATCCACTCCCTTCTTTTCAGCCCATAGAGGAGTAGTTTCCACTGCTCTTCCAATTCACTGATCTGTCCTCTGTATCATCTAATCTACTATTAATTTCTTGTAGTGTATTTTTATTTCAGTTGTATGCTTTAGCTCTGTTTGATTCTACTTTATATCTTCTGTTTGTTTAAAACTCCTCCCTCTGTTCATCCATTCTCCCAAGCATCTTTGTGATCATTACCTTAAACTCTTTATTGGGTAGATTGCTTATCTCCACTTAACTCAGTTCTTCTTCTGGGGTTTTATCTTGTTCCTTCATTTGGAATGTATTTCTCTGAGACCTCATTTTGTCTAATTCTGTTTTTATTTCTATGTATTTGGTAGGTTGGTTACATTTCCTATTCTAGACAAGTGACCCTACGTAGAAAACTTCATATGGGTCCTAGCAGCATGCTCCCCTCTGGTCACTAGAGTCATATGCTTTAGAGGTGTCCCCTGTGTGGGCTTTTTGGGTCTTTCTGTTGTGGCAGGCTGACTACTGTGGGCATGCAAGTAGGCCTGGCTCTTTTGTGGGTAGGACAGTGGGTTGCCAGGCCCTGCCTTGTGTGAAGGCTGCCAGTCACTGGTAGGTGGGGCCAGATCCTGGTGCAGTGGAGTTCATGGCCAGGGGAGTCCAGGTCCTGGTGCCAGCCAATAAATGGCTGGGGCCCGGTCGCCAGGCAACTGGCTACAGAGCCCCAGTGGGTCCTAGGGCTAGTGCTGGCCCATTGGTGGGCAGAGCCAGGTCCTGGCATCTGTAGCTGCAAGGCCCTAGTGGTCCCAGTGTCGGTGTCAGCCCACTGGGGCTGGGCCAAGGCCCAGTAGGTTCCAGAGCTAGTGCCTGCTCACTGGTGGGCAGGGCCAAGTCCTAGGGCAGCTGGTGGCTCCGGAGATCCTGAAACGTCTGACCTTCAGCTGGTGGGGCTGTGTCCCTGCCCAGCTAGCTGCTTGGCCTGATGCGTCCAATTATTGGTGCTGACAGGCTGGTCAGGAGGGCTGGGTCCTGGTGTGGCTGGCTGTGTTGCCCAGGGAGTCCAGGGCCTGGTGCAGGCCAGCAGGTGGGCAGGGCTGGGTCAGAAGGCGACTGGCTACAGAGCTGCAGGGGGTCCTGGGGCTAGTGCTGGCCCTCTGGTGGGGAGCTAAGTCCTGGGGTGGCTGGCTGCAGGGCTCAGAGTCCCAGAGCTAGTGTTAGCTTGCTGATGGATAGGGCCATGGTGTTGGGTGGTCCTGGGGCTGGTGGTGGCCTCCTGGTGGGCAGGGTCGATTCTTGACAGGGCTGGTGATGGCCCACTGGTGAGTGTGGTCATATCCTGACATGGCTGGCTGAGGTGCCCAAGCTATTCTGGAGGTGATGTCAGCGTTCTTTTGGGTGGGGATGTGTCCCAGTGGGTCCAGAGTCCAATGCTGGCCCACTAGTGGGCGAAGCTGTGTCTCTTGCTGCAGGGCCTAGGGAGTCCCAGGGCTGGTGTCCACCCCAATGGGTAAAGAGGGTCCTATGACCACCTCTGGCAGCTTGGGGATCCCTGGGCTAGTGTCAGCCCACTGGTAGGTGGGGCCAGGTCCCTGGCCTGGGGTATCCCAGAGGTGGTGAGGACTGGCTGGTGCATGAAGCTGGGTCCCAGCACTAATAAGCTAGAGGGAGGGTTTCAAAATGGCACGTACCAGCACCAGTGTCCTGATGAGATGAGCTCCCTAAATTGGCTGCTGTCAGCGTCTCTGTCCCCAGGGAGAGCTCCATGTGCCTCCTGCTCTTTGGGAGGCTCTCCAAGATCTGCAGGTGGGTCTGATACATGCTCCTTTCGAGTTATGCTTTTGCCCTGGTCTTAGAGCTTGTGAAATTTTGTGTGCACCCTTTAAGAGTGGACTCTATATTTCCTACAGTCCTCTGGCTCTCCTGAAAGTAAGCCCCACCGGCTTTCAAAACCAAAATGCTGCAGGCTCATCTTCCCAGTGTAGACCCCCAGGCTGGGGAGCCCAGTGTGGGGCTTTGCTCCTTGGAGAAAACCTCTGTAATTGTAATTATCCTCCCGTTTGTGGGTCTTGACTCTACCACATCTCTGCCCCTCTTACTAGTCTCACTGTGGTTCCTTCCTTAGCGGTAGGAGATCGTTTCTCCTTGTCTTCAGGTGGATTTCATGGATAGCTGCTCTGTAAATCGCTGCAATTTTGGTGTGCATGTGGAAGGAAGGAAGCTCAGGGTCTTCCTACTCTGCTGCCCTGGTCACTTCTCAAGGCTCAGGAAAATTCTTAATGGTCATTATTATTATTTTTTTTAATGTGTTGAGTCTTCGTTTCTGTGTGAGGGCTTTCTCTAGTTGTGGCAAGCGGGGGCCACTCTTCATTGCGGGCCTCTCACTGTCGCGGCCTCTCGTTGTGGAGCACAGGCTCCAGACGCTCAGGCTCAGTAGTTGTGGCTCACGGGCCTAGTTGCTCTGTGGCATGTGGGATCCTCCCAGACCAGGGCTTGAACCCGTGTCCCCTGCATTAGCAGGCAGATTCTCAACCACTGTGCCACCAGAGAAGCCCTTAATGGTCATTGTTGACTAGATTCTTTAATGTGATCAAAAGCCACACAGAATTTTTTAGACATGAGCCTGAATTTCAAGAGTGGTAAGAAGGAAGTGATTTGTGCTCCTCTATTTTGCATTACAGATGGGCTAGACAGATAATGGTTCAACCCACTTATCCTGCCCATAAAGTCTCATTCTCTAGTTCATTATTAAACATCAGAGGATGTTCAGTGTTGGAAATTATGTGGATGTTTGTATATTAATTAAAATTATTTTTATACCTAGAAGATTTCAAACTACAGAAAATTTATAGCGAATAATGTAATGAACACTCATGCTCACTTTCGAATATGTCAGGTCTGAATTTTTTTCCGAATTTTTGTTTTCAGAAATCAAACATTATAGATACCATTGAAGCCACCTGTATATACTTCTTTGATTCCACTCCCTACCATCCTTTCCTAGAGATAACTGCTCTTCTTAAGCAAATGATTGTTTTCACTAATGGTTGCTTTGTGTTTCTTTCTTGGTTTCTTTGTTTTTGCATTGTTTCATCACCGGCCCAATGAGAAGAACAGCACTGTCTCCTTAAGGAACTACTCAGTGTTAAGAAGAATATTCTTCCTCTCATGTTGAAACTCAGATTATAACATTTTTTAAAAATTGTGCTTTGGGGCTTCCCTGGTGGCGCAGTGGTTGAGAGTCCGCCTGCCAATGCAGGGGACCCGGGTTCGTGCCCCGGTCCGGGAAGATCCCACATGCTGCGGAGCGGCTGGGCCCGTGAGCCATGGCCGCTGAGCCTGCGCGTCCGGAGCCTGTGCTCCACAACAGGAGAGGCCACAGCAGTGAGAGGCCCGTGTACCGCAAAAAAAAAAATGTGCTTTGGTCATTTGAAGGTCAGTAAAGGGACTTGAATGAAGGAAGCATGTGGAAGAGTGGAAGAAGATTTGTACTGATAGAAGCAGTCGAGACTTGAGCTTTTTACTGAGTCTCCTTATTAGTTGCAGGAGGATTTTTAGGGGAGACATTGAACTTGCCAGACATCATTTTTCACATCTATCAAATAAGGTGGTTGCTATGCCTCTCCCACAGAGATATCATAAAGCTACAACTAGGTAATGGAAGTGGAAGAGTTTTGTAAGGTGATGCAAGATAAAGTTCTAAATCGGTACCAGGTGATGATATTTCTGATTGCTTTATATTTTGAAAGTGTAATTCCTTCTGATAAAATTGTGTCCATGTAGAGAACACAGAGTAATTAGTCTTTTTCATTTGTTTGTTTGTTACACTAGTAATGTTTTTAAGGTAACAGCCTTTTCCTGTTTCAATGTCTGTCTTTAGAGAAGTAGCTGACTTTCAGCTTTCTGTGGATTCTCTATTGGAAAACAACAATGACCATTCAAGACCTGATATTCAACTTCAAACCATGAGACTGGCAGAGAAGGTAGGTACTTTAGCACTATTATCTCTTTTTGACATTATAATAAATGTAGTATTTCAAAGGAAAAACTACTCTGCAAGCTATCTCTGCAGGCTATCTCAGCCATAATAATGAATTTAATAGTGGTTTTTTTCAAGGCACCTTGAAAAGTATAATTTAAATTTATTTTAGCTGCATACTATAAGGTTAGGATGGTTTTTGAAATCAGGTATAAAACATTCCTCTTGAGCTGACATTATTCAAGTTTTTGATTAACTACTTACAAGAAGACTGAAGTGTTAATTAAATTTACAGATTGAAGCTGGATGGACTTCTGAATTTAGGAGAACAAGCTTGATAAATTAGAGCAGTGGGTTGCAAATTTTAAAATAAGTTTCTGGGAAGATGAACGTTAAAATATGAGAAGAAATAATTAGATGTAAATAGAATCAAGATTGCAGAGAAGAAGTGGTTAGATGATTTAACAAACCTCTTCCATTTCTAATTTCTCTGATGGGTTCCGTATCTAAAAGAGGAATTGAAAGGATTGTGGTGAATGACCACATCTAAATTGTTAGTGTAATACCTTCAGAAAAGCAGGTTTGAGGGGAAGTTTTTTTTTAAATAAGGTTATTACATGTGACACAGAAGAGGGCATGGGCACACTGAAGAGCCCAAACAATGAAAGTCACTTTCATAGAAAAAAACGCTTAAAGAATGAATATGATAGAGGAGCTTTGGTAGCTAAGTAAATGTTTATTTGACCACAAAAATTACCCCAGATTTTTATCAGGAAGTATACCAGGAATAAAATTATCCTAATTACAAGATTTATTTCCTCCTTCTCCTGTGAGTTCTCAAAAATAAAGGCTAGTGGCTCCTCAGTGACAGCAGATATTTCTTCACGCTTCATAGGTATCTCGGGTGCTTTGAACATCTAGTTGGTTAAAAATGTAAAGCGTATCCATGTAAATTATTTACATTTTATGTGTGGGTGTGAGTTGTTCTAGCGGATGCCCTTGACAGAATGTCATGTTCTGTCACTCTCATGCAAGGCGGATGAAATAAAAAGAATTCATTGCATGTCAAGGTACATAGGGTGGGGGTAAAGTGATGCTCCCTTTTTTCCACGTTAGAAAGAGAATTTGAAGTGAGAGAATGGGAAAGTGGAAGACAGAGGCTTCGAATACAGAGTAGTATTCTAGCCTGGAAAAGAAGAAAACGTGTAAATGCAAATAGAATGACGGAACTGGGGAGACGGGCTAAGGCCGAGGTCCAGACACAATGACTGTGAGAGAGGACCCACCTGCTGCCCTTGGGAGCCAATCTGATAGGATTAGAACTCCAAAGCTCATTAAGCCTGTTTCATAACATGCCTGTTTTACTTGATTTGTTATCTTTTCAGCTAAAATGTGACACAGTGGTGAGTGAAATCAGCACTGGTCCAGGGACTGTAAATTTCAAAATAAACAGAGAACTATTAACAAAGGTAAGAATGGGTTATGTTGCAGCTGTTGCACCTTCACTCATCCCTCTGCTTCAGCTACAGTGGTTTCCCTCCAGTTCTTAAAACTTATTGTGCCTCCTCTTGCCTCAGAGTCTTTGCACATTCTGATCCCTCTGCCTGGAGGGCCACCCCAAGTTAAATCTGCTTATTCTACAGATCTTGATGTTCCCTAGCAGTGCCTTTCTGACCCCTTCATTCATATACGTAACACTGTATATGTCTCCTTTGCAAAACTTATTTGTAGTTGCTATTTTACATCTTTTTTCTATAACTTTATTTTTTAATTAATTATTTATTTATTTGTTCTTTTTTTTTTTTTTTTTTTTTTCTGTCTGTGCCGTGCAGCAAGCAGGATCTTAATTCCCTCACCAAGGATCAAACCTGTGTCCCCTGCAGTGGAAGTGCAGAACTCTAACCACTGGACCGCCAGGGAATTCCCAATTTGATTAATGCCTGTTGCTCTTTAAACTCTAATTTCCATTAGGGCTTATAGCATCTGTTTTTCTCACATCCCCGGTTCCTAGCGCAGTGCCAGGCATGCAGTAGGTGCAAGATAACTATTGTTAAATGAATTAATGGACTCCATATTGAATATAAGAAAGGTACTGCTGGTTTCACTCTCTGGTAGCCTATAATCTGTTGGAAGCATAAGATTTATATAAGAGAAACCATAAGACAGTTCTTTTAATAAAACAATAAATTTTTTTAATGTGATTGATACAATAAGCATAAGAAACATCAGAGATGGTAAAATCTGGATGACCTGAAGGAGTTGGGGAAACCTCATAGAGGAATTGGGTCTCCCTTGAGTGAGCCCATGGAAGACAGGTAATCCTGGATATGAGACCATTTGTTGAGTTTTATCTCAATTGAACTTTAAAATTTATCATAATGCATGGTTCGGCCTATTAATTTAAAAAAAGAAATACACACCAGTGTTGGGTTGGTCAGACTTAGTATATGCTATGGTCTTGAATTGAAAATAACTGTAAAACCAAAATTTCTAATAATATAGTTTCTTCCCAAGGTTACATAGTTTACAGACATTTACCCATCAGCCCTATAATTCTTCTGAAGGAGAGTTAGTGTTTCCTGCTTGTCTCTAGATCTTTGAACTCTCTTCTTTTATCTTTTTTTCACTGTTAATTCAAGACAAACTTGTTAAACCAAAATCCATCACAGGGACAAGAAAAATTTGTTTTGAGCTTTTTAAAAAGTGTCTACAACTTGTTGGGCTCTTGATAACACTTCATGTCAACTTAGCAAACCAGTGAATCTAAGGTACCTTTTTTTTGGGGGGGGCTGTGTTGGGTCTTCGTTTCTATGTGAGGGCTTTCTCTAGTTGTGACAAGCGGGGTCCATTCTTCATCACAGTGCGCGGGCCTCTCACTGTCGCGGCCTCTCGTTGCGGAGCACAAGCTCCAGACACACAGGCTCAGTAGTTGTGGCTCACGGGCCTAGTTGCTCCGCGGCATGTGGGATCTTCCCAGACAGGGGCTCGAACCCGTGTCCCCTACATTGGCAGGCAGATTCTCAACCACTGCACCACCAGGGAAGCCCCTAATGTACCATTTTTAAATAAGTGACTCTTTCTTCCAGTTGCTGTCTCAGTGCTTATGGAAGGAGAAATGGAACTTGCCAACATGCCTTCCAAACTTTAGGTCATTTGATAGGCAATTTTTATGGGGAAATGTGCTATAGTAGATGGAGTTTGCCTTTATAGCCAGCTTAGCTGAAAGAAATATAGTTTATATTTCGAGGCAAGGCATAGTTAATAATTTAAAATTTCAATGGCCATGAATTTTCATGCTTTATTCCAATTAATTAACTAGGAGATTTTATCTGTTTAAGGATGCCCACTAGCTCACTTATTAAATATATTCCCAAATCCTTCTCAATTGACAATGGAGGGAAAGAGTTAGGGCTTTGAGGTCCAGCTACTGTTTCTCACATGGAAACCCTCCCTTCCTTGTAGCTTTGATGATCTGAATATTAGTGTGACTTTCTTTAAAGGAACAAGCAGATTGCTTACAGTAGCCTGCTCAGTGTCACAGTAAAGATACATCCTAGAGCGGTGAACACCCATAGTCTGAAAAAGGGAGTATTGAATGTACCTGTGTTATAATTTTTTAATAATAATTCTTATCTGCTCAAAGCCTAATTTCTTCTACACCTGGATCCATTATTTTCAGGCCTTAAACAATGTTCATTTGCATGTCTGAAGTTTTCAGATCATATCAAGAAAATCCAACCCTTCTTTAGGACCATTATAAAACTTTTTTCCACGTTAAAGTTATTGAGATTCACATGTAGCCAATGATCTATGTCCAAAACTTACTCCTCAAGCAGAGAATTATGAATTTATCATTGTTTCCACATGTACAAACTTAGCCTTGCATAAAATGAATCTGTTCATGCATTGTAATTGAATTACTAGCACTGGCAGCACCAGAGATGATTAAATGTTAGCTTAGGTTTGGATCACTAATAATGGCTTATAATGTCTTCATATAAATCATCATCAAAGGTAGCAGGCTAAAATGTGAAATTAAATGTAGTAGGAACTGCCAAATCTCTGAGAGTAGATAATACATTTTTCAAAGCTAGAAGAACTTATCGTTGTGAAGAACTATCACTTTGGTACCAAACTTCTACCTGGCAGTAGTCTATAGATGACTTTCAGGAGAAACTAACTGTGAATAATAGTTAATTCAGTTTATGGGGAGAAAAAAGAGAAAATATGAGTTTAACCAAATAGGAAAAAGGCAAACAAAATCCTGTTTTTTAGGTGTGCCTTAGAAATACACAGTGGATAATACAATTTTTTATTTTGCATGCACACATGCATTTTTATTTGCCAAATTCAACTGTGCATGCTCTACCAAAACTTAAGGGGAAAAAAAAGAGAGATACTGATTTAAGTGGCTCTAACTCTGCTCAGTATTTCACTAATTGAGTTTATGTAAATAGGTAGTGGATGCAATCAAGTCATGGGTAGTGTCAATTAGCTGAACACATGGAAAGAATGAATGATTACGCACTTTTCAGCTATTGACTAAGGAACTGACCAATCAAATAGTTGTAGCTTCCTTAGAAGCTCTTTTGAGAGCTGTCAAGAAATGCTGACCAGGGACTTCCCTGGTGGCGCAGTGGTTAAGAATCCGCCTGCCAATGCAGGGGACATGGGATCGAGCCCTGGTCCCGGAAGATCCCACATGCCGCAGAGCAGCTAAGCCCATGCACCACAACTACTGAGCCTGTGCTCTAGAGCCTGTGAGCCACAACTACTGAGCCTCTGTCCCACAACTACTGAAGCCCACATGACCTAGAGCCTGTACTCCGCAATAAGAGAAGCTACCGCAATGAGAAACCCGTGCACCACAACGAAGAGTAGCCCCAGCTCGCTGCAACTAGAGAAAGCCTGTGCACAGCACTGAAGACCCAATGCAGCCAAAGATAAATATATAAAATAAATTAAAAATATATATTGACCAATAAAGAATTAGATAAAATGACAGAATCATCCACAGAAAATATAATGGTGGTGGATAAACAGAAAGCACCTGCCAATTGGAATATTCGTTAATTTGCTAAAGCATTCCAAAAAGTGAAACCTTTGAAAGATTTAATTTCTGGTTATAGATTCTTTATGTACCTGCATTTACATTACTGAGTACCTCTTACCTTTAAACCTACATATTGGTGAATAGATGGGCCTCTAACTTACTCTATTAAAGTATCAGAGAACTTTACTAGCTCACTGACATTCTTCTTTGTGCCCACTAATTCAATAAACTTCCTGCTTATTATTTGCCAGGGACTGCATTACTGAAATCTGAAGACAAAATGGCATGTATCTTGCCCTCAAGGAGCTTATGATCTAAAAAAGCAAAGCATAAAAAATATCACAGTGTAATGTGTGATGGGTAGACAGTGGGATGAATCATATAATGAGGGCATGTGTAATATACAATCCTGGTGTAAAGAAAGGTACATGTAAATTTTTTTTTTCCCCACTCCCTCAAAGTAAATCTGTCTCAAGGAGACAGGAGGTAACCTTGAATTGGGATGAAGATAAAGAATATACTTGGGAGATACAAGGGCAGACATTCCAGGCCAGAGGGGACAGTTTGGGACAGAGTACAGTCAAAAACATGGCATTGTCTGGAAATCAGGAGGTGATTGAGTATGATTTCCACATAGGATGGCATGGGGGAGGATATGAAATTACACAGTATGAAGGACCTTACATGCTCTACATAAGAGTTTCAGCTTTTTCCTCTGTCATTATTTTCCATGGTGTGTTATGTGTACCACAGGTGGCACACATGATTTTTTGGTATTTCTTACACTTAAGAAATTTCATTTTAATAGTTATATGTCATCAAAAAAAACGAACACTGCTAACTTGTGATTTTTATGGATATTACAATGTGCCTTTCAACAAATCAGTTTCCTCAAAATTAAAACTAAAAATGATATGCATGTAAAGTAAAAATCGAGAAACTGGTAAAATCTCTTAAGTGGTAGGGAATCATTGAAGGCTTTAAACAGAACATAGACCTGATTAAATATGTATATTGTATAAGAAGATAGATGCTATTGTTTTGTTGTAGTTGTTTTTGTAGCGGTGTAGCTGACAGATGATGACGGTCTAAACCAGGGCAGAGGGGAAAATTATAATATTTAGGAGACAGCATGTGCAGGGCTCGGTGGTTAACAGGTGATTGGTTCTGTAGGTTGAGGGAAAAGGGTAGATCTTAGGAACTCCTCCTAGGTTTCTGACTTGGTTAGCTGGGGGCTTCAGAGTGAAATTCGTGGAAATGAAGAACGTTGAAGGAAGAGGAGTATATTCTGTTTGAATTGCCTGAGAGAGATGTTCAATCCCAAGTTGACTGTATCAATCTGTAGCACAAGATTCTGGTAGGTAAGTAGTAAAGTCTTAGGACTTTACACCTAGGAGAAGCGTAAAGTAAGGAGCTAGAAGCAAGAAAGGAGCACAGGGTAGGGAGTGGGGGCAGGCAGTGGAAGACAGGTCTGCAAAGGAAATAAAGGAAAGCACAATTCAGTAGAATGATGTTACTACAACCAAGGAAGCAGGGTAGTTGCAAGGAGAAGGGAGGTGTAATCAGCTAAAATGATGCTTGAAAGGTAGTTACCCTGGGGGAAGGCAGGAAGGGACCAGGATTAGGGCAGATGAACAAAAGGGACTCTAGACTTCAGCCTTATCTTAATTTGTTTAATTTTTTAATTTTACGAAAAGAATGTATTCATAAAAGTAATGTATTAAATACAATTTAAGTGTTCAATTGGGTTTGGCATTTAGAGTACTGATTTTGAGAACACTTTCAGTGAAATGGTAGAGAAAAAAGCTAGCTAGTTAGCTGGTAGGTTGAATTGTCAGTGAATGGTTTGGAAGTGGAGCATGTAAGATAGTCTTTTATTAAAGTTGCTTTTTTTTGTTTATGCCAGCGAAATCAGTGAACCAAGGGTCATTTGTTAAAGAGAATTCTAACTTACCGCTATTACCTTTTGTGGAGTCTACCATCTGTTACATAAAAAGGGATAGAAAGTCAAAAGGATGGGTAGGCCTTAACCTTTGAATAATCTGAGTATGAATTACCTCTCATTTACATTTACCTTCCCACTTGCAATCTTCTTGTGACCCATGTTCTTGGAGTAACAAACATTTAATGGGTCCCTCATGTAGGACAGGCACTATTGTACTTAATGTCTGTATATTAGTCCTTTCTCTGTGTGTCCTAATGCACAGTGTCAGTGAAGAGAATATTATTTTCTCTTTGTCCTTGGGCAAATACACACTTAGTTCTTGCATCTATTAAATGGAAAGCGTTGCCCATTTTAAGATTGTGAGGCTTAAAAATAACAAAGAAGAATCTAGACTTGAGCCTGGCACTCTATAGATGCTTCTTAAGTGTTGCTTTGTTGCCTCCTACTACCTTCTCTGCCTTTTCCATTAAGTGACTGTCTTTTTTTTTTAAATTATTTATTTATGTCTTTGGTTGCGTTGGGTCTTCATTGCTATATGCAGGCTTTCTCTAGTTGCGTTGTTGCAGTGCGTGAGCTTCTCATTGTAGTGGCTTCTCTTGTTGTGGAGCACGGGCTCCACGCGCACGGGATCAGTAGTTGTGGCGCACGGGCTTAGTTGCTCCGCAGTATGTGGGATCTTCCTGGACCAGGGATCAAACTGATGTCCCCTGAACTGGCAGGTGGATTCTTAACCACTGCGCTACCAGGGAAGTCCCAAAGTGACTGTCTTAACCAGCTCTTATGATAGTAGAATTCTTCATGTCATAAACTACGTTTTTAGGACTTCAAATACCGTGTGTGAAGCAAAAATCAGTATGAGTAAATAAAAATCTATCAGTAATTTCAAAATCCTACAGTAAAAAGTAAATACATAAATGAGTGTATCATCACTGTTAGCAAAAAATAAAGTATGAATCTTGTGAACCATACAGTAATTCTATGTTAATAACTAAAAATTAACCTGGAATATGTTTTGGCAGTTTCTGTGATATCTCCTTGCTTTTTACTTATGTAGCCAAGAGGAACTTAAATTATAATTTTTTATTTATTTTCTACCATTACTGTGATCATTAGTATCAGAAAAGTAGCAGCACCATGCAGAGTTAACACATAAGCTGTGGAGTGAACAAAGGTTTTGCAGTATGACCTTGGGAAAGTTACTTAACCAGTCTGAGCTTCTGTTTCCTCATTTGTAAAAATATACTCATCTCTTAGGGTTGTTGTGAGAACTAATACATATAATACATATAAAATGTTTAGTACAGTGCCTGGCACATCATATACATTTGATAAATATTAGATGCTGCTTCTGGTTTTGTTGTTTCTATTTGCTGTGAGACTTTTGGCAATTACCTCTCTAAACTTCAGTTTCTTCATCTGTAAAGTATCTACATCATTCGCTACTATAAGGATGAATAGACATGATGTATAAAAGGGCACAGAGGGTCTTCCCTGGTGGTGCAGTGGTTGAGAGTCCGCCTGCTGATGCAGGGGACACGGGTTCGTGCCCCGGTCCGGGAAGATCCCACATGCTGCAGAGCGGCTGGGCCTGTGAGCCATGGCCGCTGAGCCTGCACGTCCGGAGCCTGTGCTCCGCAACGGGAGAGGCCACAGCAGTGAGAGGCCCGCATACCACAAAAAAAAAAAAAAAAAAAGGACACAGAGGCCCCGTAGATGTTAACTTGTGTTATGACTGCTCTGACTAGCATTAGCGATAGAAGAAGGTGGTACTGCTAACAATACTATAAAATTCTCAGTTCCATAAATTAGAATGTGCAAATTAGCAATAGTTAGTTCTCAGTAACAAAGTAATTAAGAAAATTGCAAATTTTTTCTTCATTAAATCCCATACCTTTTACTTTTCAGACAGTACTACAAGAAGTGATTGAAGATGGCTCAAAATATGGATTAAAAAGTGAACTTTTTTCTGACCTTCCCCAGAAGAAGATCGTGGTTGAGTTCAGGTGAGTGCCTACCCATCATACGTGTTGGTTAATCAACTGGCTGGGCAGGTGAGTGTTTTACTGTTATCATCTGGGATCTCACAGAATTACACATGGAAAAATTAAGAATCAGTTAGATTATATTATTTCCTTAAAATCACAGTGAGTTGATCATTAAACCATGAATAAAAATTTTGGACTTTAATCAAAGTACCTAGTGATTATTATGTTTCTTTCTTTTTTAATTATGTATTAACAGTTTTGTGATTTTTTTTGTTTGGAAGATCTAGTTCTTCCTTTTAGTAGACTCCTAAAGCACAGATAATGGTTACTATCATATTAAGAATTTCAGAGTAACGTGATTATCAGAGAACAAGCTTTGTTGTGTTTGTAATGTACGTATATATATTTTTAGCTTTATTGAGGTATAATTGACAAATAAAATTGTAAGATAAAGTGTACAACATGATGATTTGATATATGTATACATTGTGAGAGGATTTCCCCCTTTGAGTTAGTAAATACATCTATCACCTCACATATTTACTTTTTTTGTGTATGTGTGTGAGAACATTTGTTCTACTTGCTTAGCAAATTTCAATTATACAATACAGTGTTATCAACCATAGTCACTATGTTATACATTAGGTCCTCAGAACTTATTCGTCTTATAGCTGAAAGTTTGTACCCTTTTACCAACCTCTCCCTATTTCCCCCAGCCCCCAGCCTCCAGCCCCAGACAAGCACTTCTCCAGTCTCTGTTTCTGGGAGTTTGACTTTTTAGTCTTTAGATCCCACATATAAGTGATACCATGCAGTATTTGTCTTTCTTTGTCTGGCTCATTTTACTTAGCATAATGCCCTACAGTTTCATCCATGTTGTTGCAAATGACAGAATTTCCTTCATTTTTAAGGCTGAATAATATTCCATTATGTATAGATACCACATTTTCTTTATCCATTCATCTACTGATGGACACCTAGGTTGTTTCCATACCTTGGCTATTGTGAATAATGCTGCAGTGAACATGGGAGTACAGATTTCTCTTCAAGATAATTTGTTTCCTTTGGATATATACCCAGAAGTGGGATTGCTGGATCATGGAAAAGATTGTTTTTAAATTATTGGTTTTTATACTCAAATTATCCCAAATTAGGCTCCTTTATTCTCTTTGAATGTCCCCTTAAGCCTTGCTGTACTTTTCTTTTTGGCATAAGATGTTCCAATCTTACTCAGACCTGGAATTGTCCATTTCCCCCAAGAAGTCCTGGTTCCTTTTTGTGAGGGAGGTATTTAGAAGCCAAGTTCTGGGCTGTAGGAGTGCTTATTACTACTGGAACTCAATTTTTACTGATGTTACCAATTCAAATCCAACATCACAAGGTCCATTACATAATGTGTATTATTTAAAATTACCAGAGAAATAGCCTGACGTTTTAATGTGCCTCTAAATAGTCTTCATGATAACTTTCCTATATGCCATCAACAAAACCATCTACTCTATGACTTGCTTTTAGGTAACCAAAAAAGAAAAGGGGTCACTTTCAGGGTACAGCTGACAGGATGACAGCTCTTGAACATTGTTAGAGATATTGTATTTGCCTTCCTAACAGCCAAGAGCTTCGATGAGCTGTTTTCCCACTTAGAAAGATAGAACTTGCTAGAGCCTTTGTCTTAAGTATATGTTTTTGTGGAAGATTTTTAAAAATTGACATGGCGGATATTATTTCAAGTTTTCTAACTCATTATTATAATTTATGATGATAACTTAGTTAAACTTAGTTATGATTAGTACCTGGAGTAATCAGAGGTGAATGGGTTTTATGGATTCCACATTTGTACTGTCTCTGCCACTCAGTCACGTTCTTAGAAAAAGCAGACCCTCTAAGACTGGGTAAACTCATCTGTTTATGATAAGGACTGATTTTTGAGTAAGCTAACCTTTTTATGGAGCAGATATATATTATGAATAAATCTTACGCTACCGGTGCGCTCCAATCAAGATATTTAAAGTTTAGTGTAAACGTTGTTGCATCAAAAGAACAGAGAGGGACTTCTGCAGTCATCCTCGCCCCAGAGAGGAACTACACTAAGGCCATCCCCCAAGGAAAGTTGCCGTCATTTCAGTCATCTCTTGCACAGCAAGCCACTACAAAACTTGATACAGGGATTGGCAAACTTCAGCCCATGGGCAAAATCCAGCCTGCCATGTTTTTGTAAATAAAATTTTATTGGAATACAGGCTTGCACATTCATTTACATATTGTCACTGTGACTACTTTCATACTGTAATGGCAGTTGAGTACAGTAGAGTTGAATAATTGAGATAGAGACCAGATGGCCTAAAATATTTACCATCTGGCTCTTTAAGAAAAAGTTTGCCACACTCCTGATTAGTGTCTTAAAACAACCACCACTTTTTTTTTTTTTTCTTTTTTTTTTTTTTTTTTCTGTGGTACGTGGGCCTCTCACTGTTGTGGCCTCTCCCGTTGTGGAGCACAGGCTTTGGACGCGCAGGCCCAGCGGCCATGGTGCACGGGTGCAGCCGTTCTGCGGCATGTGGGATCTTCCCAGACCGGGGCACAAACCCGTGTCCCCTGCATCGGCAGGCGAACTCTCAACCACTGCGCCACCAGGGAAGCCCCAACCACCACTTTAATGTTCATGACTCTGTAGACCAGGAAATCAGGGAGGACATGCCTAATGATTCTTTTACTTGCCTGCGGTCACTTATGCAACTCTGGTCATCTAGACATTATACTAGGGCTAGAAATCCGTGTGGCTTATTTACTTGTCTGGCATCTCACCTCAGGGCTGGCCAGGCATCTCTCTCTCTGCATTCTCCAGCAGAATAGCCAGAGCTCTTTACAAAGGTGCTCAGGGCTCCAAGATAGTAAAATATCTGGTTTTGTAACAGGCACATCATCACTTCTGTCACTGTCAGCTGGTCAGAGCAAGTCACAAGATCATCCCTGATTCAGAGCAAGGGAGTAGATTACATCTCATAACAGAGAGTGGCAAAGGTCTTTACAGTGATGCAGGACACATACCCTTCTCTGGGGAGGTACTTCAGTACTTGTAGACTCCTTGCTCTTACCTAACCAACAGCAAAGGAAAATCAGTACCAAAGTAGAATAATATCTGTTACCACACATTCACCCTTGAAATAGTGCCATCACAAGTTTCTTGAAACATGAAAACGTGAAAAGTTGCCACCAGTGCTCACTTTTAATGCCTTCTTCTCAATGTTCACTTCCCCTTCACCATCCCTTCTCCCCAGCCAAGCTCAAAATACCAAGACCTTAGTCTTTCTTACTTTGGCTTTTCTCCAAAGTTTGTGTCTCCCATATAATGCTTTTTTGTTTATGCTTATGTCTAAAAATAACATGTTCTATTTGAGTTGTAGTCTATAGGCTTTTTGAATGGCAGTTTATTTGCTTATGGATTTGCCTCTCAACTTTTTTCTAAAGCAGTTAAGGAAGGCTGGAACTTAAATTAGTATCTGAATGCTGATGAAAGCAGAGTCCATTTCCCAGCAGCCATCTTTGCCCTCTGTTATTTTCCATCTGGCATTGCTGTGGGACCATAGCTGCTTTCTCCCTTAGAAGTTTTCCAGTTGCTGTGGCACTTATCATTGTGGTTTCAAAGTAGAGACCAACGGGTAGAGGAGAGGGTAAAAACTGATAGAAAACATTGTTCTTGAATTTGTCCTGAAAATGAGAGAGGTGGGAGGAGAGAATTTCTTTAACTACATAGTTTCCTTAATAGACCAGGCGACTTTCCCCTCAAACCAAGAGATAGAATCACTGTGTTCAAGAAACTTGCCCCTTACATTGAGATAATGATGGTGATGATAGGTCAAGGAACTTGCTCATAGTCCCAGAGCTACCTCTGAATCCTGTATCCTTAACCTTTCCTGCCTCCCTGATATATTGATATATGGTTGGTTTCCCTATATTTTGTCTGATCCAGGAGCAGTGTGATAAAGTGCCAGCGTAGATGACTGTTCCCCCTGGGCTTGGGCTCTACCTGGTAGGTAGAGTAAGAATTGAAGCTAACTACTGTTGCCTCTCTCCTCTCTGCAGTCAGCCTTTCCTATTTTGTTCAAATCAAATCTGCAGGAGCACAGTCAGCAGTGGTAGCCTTTCCTCTTCTTTCATCAACACAATCTTCCCCACTCCCTGCTGTTCCCCAGTGTGAAGTGTTCTCACAAAACAAATTACGGACCTCTGGTAATATGGAAGTCCAGGAGATCAGGGTACCAATTTTCACTTAGTAACTGATTCAGTCATCTTAGATGGGACAGTTTATTTCTCTAGTCTCTTTTCTTGTATGGAAAATAAGAGTAATATTATCTCTTTTCTTACAAGATTGAGGAAATTACATGAAAGATTTTTTTTTAATTTCCAGTAAAGTGTCCAAATTGTATTCATAGTAGTTACTTTGAGTGCCAAAGGAATTGAATTTGTATTTTCCATATTATTGTATTCCCTTCTGAGCAGGAATGTGGTGCTAGAGAATGGCAAATTGATGATTTCAAGGGAGGTTTTGTGAAGCCCTAGATAGACTCAGTTCTTCTAATTCTAAAGAAAAAGTACAAAAGCTATGGCCAACAGGCACATGAAAAGATGCTCAGCATGGGGGACTTCCCTGATGGCACAGCAGTTAAGAATCCGCCTGCCAATGCAGGGGACGTGGGTTCGAGCCTTGGTCCTGGAAGATCCCACGTGCCACAGAGCAACTAAGCCCGTGCACCACAACTACTGAGCCTGCGCTCTAGAGCCCACAAGCCACAACTACTGAGCCTGAGAGCCACAACTACTGAAGCCCACATGCCTAGAGCCCGTGCTCTGCAACAAGAGAAGCCACCACAGTGAGAAGCCCGCGCACAGCAATGAAGAGTAGCCCCTGCTCGCCACAACTAGAGAAAGCCTGTGCACAGCAACAAAGACCCAATGCAGCCATAAATAAATAAATTAATTTACTTTAAAAAAAAAAAAAAAAAAAGATGTTCAACATGGCTAATCATCAGAGAAATGCAAATCAAAACCACAGTGAGGGGCTTCCCTGGTGGCACAGTGGTTGAGAGTCCTCCTGCCGATGCAGGGGACACGGGTTCGTGCCCTGGTCTGGGAAGATCCCACATGCCGCAGAGTGGCTGGGCCCGTGAGCCATGGCCGCTGAGCCTGAGCGTCCAGAGCCTGTGCTCCGCAATGGGAGAGGCCACAACGGTGAGAGGCCCACGTACCACACAAAAAAAATAAAAATAAAAATAACACAGTGAGATATCACCTCACACCTCAGCATGGGTATCATCAAAAAGACCACAAATAACAAATGTTGGCAAAAATGTGAGAAAAGGGAAACCTCGTGCACTGTTGGTGAGAATGTAAATTGATGTAGCCACTGTGGAAAACAGTATGGAGGTTCCTCAAAAAACTAAAAATGGAGCTACCATATGATCCAGCAATATCACTCCTGGGTATACATCTGAAGAAAATGAAAACACTAATTCAAAAAGATACATGCACCCCAATGTTCATAGCAGCATTATTGAACTAGGCAAGATATGGAAGTAGGCAAGATATGGAAGCAGCCTAAGTTTTATCAACAGATGACTGGATAAAGAAGACGCGTGCAGGCACACAGTGGAATACTGCTCAGCCATAAAAAAGAATGAAATTTTGCCATTTACAGCAACATGGATGGACTTGGAGGGCATTGTGCTAAGTGAAATAAGTCAGACAGAAAAAGACAAATACTGTATGTTATTATTTATATGTGGAACCTAAAATATAGACTAATGAATATAACAAAAAAGAAACAGACTCACAGATATAGAGCACAAACTTGTGGTTACCAGTGGGGAGAGGGAAGTGGGGAGGGGCAAGGTAGAGGTAGGGGAGTAAGACATACAAACTACTATGTCTAAAATAAGCTACAAGGATATATTGTACAGCACAGGGACTATAGCCAACATTTTATAATAACTGTAAATGGAGTATAATCTTTAAAAGTTGTGATTCACTGTTGTATGCCTGGAACTTCCATAATGTAAATCAACTATACTCAGTTTTTTAAAACAATGCAAAAGCTATGAGAAAGCTTTTTTATTATTATTAGACAGATAATATAAATACCTAGTTTTAAAAAATTCAAAGATTACAAAAGGGTATTCAGTAAGAAGGATGTGTACTCCCTAACCTAGTTTCCCAGTTCTCTCCATACGGGCATTCACCAATACCAGTTTCTTGCTTACCTACCTAGAGATATTCTTTGCATTTGTAAACAGATCACACACATTATATGCTGTTCTTCTCCTTGCTTTTTCCTTTAAACAATGTAGCTTACATTCCTTTAATATCAGTACATCCAGGGGTGGCTTATTTTTATTGTTTCATAGTATTCTGTTGTCTGGAGATTTTTTTTTAATTAGCTCTATTGAGGTATAATTACATACAGTACAATACAGTTCACCATATTTCAACATGTAATTTGATGAGTTTTGTCAAAGATGTCCAGGTCTCATCACCACCACTACGATTAGGATATCTAACAGTTTCTCTGTCTTTTTTTTTTTTTTTAACCTTCATCTGTATTACTCTCTTTTATTCTGCTTACTTTGGATTTGTTTTGAGCCTCCCTTTCTAGTTTCTTATAGGAGAGCCTTAGGTCATTGATTTGAAACCTTTCTTTTCTAACATAAACATTTCATGGTATAGATTGTTCTGCTTTAGCTACATCTCCTGAATTTGCTAGTAAGGAAGTCCTAAGGGTCACCCTGTTGGCTGACGTTCTCATAGGGAGCACAGTCCTTCACTGTCCTGTTGTTTAGTTTCATAAAACCAGTGTTTTATATATCTTTCTTGTTTCCGGGTTGTTTTAACCCTATTGAAGAACATTTGCTTTCTTTCTAAATAATGATTAAATGAGTATCCTTATAGTTTCATGACTTCACAATTGTGCACAGGTATCTATAGGATCAAGTTTTTAAATTGTAATACCCTTAAAAGGATAATATTGATAACAAAGCTTTTGAGACAGACCAAGATTAAGCTCTGTTTTTACCACTTTTCTTTTTTAATATAAATTTATTTATTTATTTTTATTTCTGGTGCATTGGGTCTTCTTCACTGCACACGGGCTTTCTCTAGTTGCGGTGAGTGGGAGCTACTTTTGGTTGTGGTGCGCGGGCTTCTCACTGCGGTGGCTTCTCTTGTTGCAGAGCACGGGCTCTAGGCACCTCGGCTTCAGTAGTTGTGGCGTGCGGCCTCTAGAGCTCAGGCTCAGTAGCTGTGGCGCACGGGCTTAGTTGCTCCATGGCATGTGGGGTCTTCCTGGACCAGGGATCTAACCCGTGTCCCCTGAATTGGCAGGTGGTTTCTTAACCACTGTGCCACCAGGGAAGTCCCTTTACCAATTTTATCCAGCTGTGTTCTAGTTAATATATCTTTTTTTAATATTGAAAAACTTACAAAATTTTCAAACATACACAAAATAGGGGAAAGGTATGTTAAGTCCCATAGGCTCATCACCCAGGTTCAAGAGTCCTCAAGATATTGCCAAATTCGCTTCATTATCTTTTTTCCTTTTTGTATCTCAAGTCCCTCATCACAAATAAGACATGAGAGTACCTTACATCACAGCTCTTCTGAGCATTAAGTGAATTAATGCATGTAAAGTATGTCAAACTGTGCCTGTCAGATAGTGAGTGTGCTCTAGAAGCATTTGCTATTGTTAAATTATTGGTTACAACTTCTCAACCACCAAGAGTAATAAATGTGTTGCTTGAGAATTTGGAGTGGTAAATCCTATTTCTGGTTATCCTGGGAAGCTTTATATATAAATAGTTCTATATTTTTGTTTTAATTTCTGATACAATAAATATTGATAGATATTACTCATATAAACAAAATTTCTTTGGGGTCCCCAATAATTTTTAAGAAGTTAAAGAATTGAGAAGTAGTGCACTAAACTTAATTTCTAGTAATGTACATTGTTTGTATCACAACATATCTCTGAATTTCCTCATCTTTTTATTAGTCCTCAAATGTATCTGCTTCCTAAATGTGCCACTTCTGTGTATGTTATGTGACTACCTCACGAGTCACAGGATCAATTTCACTAAGGATGGTTCTTTCTGAGATCTAATTTATCTTTGTTCCAAATGTCTAATCTTTAACTATCTTTGCCCTAAATTACCAAAGACTTTAGTCCACAATTGTATTAAACTATGGAGCTATGACCTAGTTCATTTTAGAACTCTTGTTCTTAGAACAGAAAAAATAAACTTTTGCAATTATCTTGCAGCTCACCTAATGTTGCCAAAAAATTTCATGTTGGACATTTGCGTTCTACCATCATAGGTAAGTGTCATTCGTTTCACAGAAAATACTGAGCATGCCTTTCGGGTCTGTATTTGGTGATACAGTCTAATGGTTTAAGGCTTAAGTAACAAAAGGACAAAAAACAAAGTTGAAATTTATATGAGCTTAATGCTAATTAAATATGACCAAAAAAATGGAAAAAATTGGTTTAGAAATGGCAAAAAGAATTTGTTTCAAAACCAAAAGATTAACTCAGAAACCAGGTTTAACTGGTATGTATGTTTTGATTTTAACTTGTTAAAAATATGTATGCATATGAAGAAGAACTGAAAGATGCCAAAATGAAAATAGTTATATGGGATTGATAGTCATCCTCCCAATTTTTTTGTTCATATTTGTTTTATAAAAGAAACTCAGTCTCAGTCATGTGAGTACCAACTGGAGTTTTCAAGACTGAAAATTGAAACAAGACTATCCTAATAAAGAGAGATTACTATAGATTCTTGGCTGTAATGCTTCAGTGTATAATAGGCTTATGGTTTCCATTTACTTAAAGCATGACATTGTGTAGCAGCCCAATCTTAAAGCGGCAGTTAAAATTGTATAATATTAGAATTGGAAGGGATTTTGGAGTTTATCTCATGTAATCTGTCTTCCAGTATAGAAATCTGTCTTTTGCATGCTTACAAGAAAGTCATTTATTCTGTACTGGAATACTTTAAAGACTTGGAGAAATCAGTATTTGTGGCATAAATTGTTACCGCACTAGTCAGCTCTCATTGTTACAAAGTTCTCAAGCAGCATTTTAAGAGAGGAAATGACAGGACTTGATGAAAAAGAATATAAGAAATATAATGTATAAGAAAAGCTGTTGTCTTACATGAGTAAGTCAAAAGCATAGGGTTGAACATGATAGTTGTTTGACAGTTGTTAAGGGAAATATTTGAACCAGGAAGAGATAATTATTGAAACTTACCATGTTAAGTGTTTTCATGTATTAGCTCAGCTAGTTTCACAATAGCCCGGTTTATTAAGTACTGCTGATTATAGATGAGGAAACTCAGATACCAAAAGTAACTTTCCCGAAATCACACAGCTAGTAAGTATTGCAGCCAGGATTTGAAATTAGGCAGTCTAATTCCAAAAGCCTAGGTTCAGGCATTTAGTTGGACTTATAAGATACTAAGGTGCTAAGAAAAATAGGAATATAGTCTGAGTACCAGCTGCAAAAGGTGAGTCCTCTTGCTGGGACCATATACCTTGGGAAAATCTAGAAGTAGGGAAACTGGAGAAGTAGCTGCAGTACTTCGTCAGCTATGCATATTGGCAAGGGGTTATTTGCAGAAAACTAGATCCACTCTAGTAAAAGCAGGAAGGAATTTACTATGGGATATTGAATAGTTTGCAAGTTGTTGGGAGTGCTGAAGAAGCTTTGGATTAAGCTGACATAGATGACTCACAAAACTATACCATAGAACTTGATCATCAAGGGAGCTTCTGCCTTTTCTGCGATCACTGCCACTGCCACAGTCAGGAAACTGCCACTACTCCTGCCATGCCTTCTAGAGTTCAGACTAGCAAAAGAGGCCACCCATACCCTATCTTTCACTTCCCTTGGAGGTCAGATCACAGGACACTAGGACCTCTAGTAGTGATGCCACTAAAAAACAAAGCCTTCGCTACTGTGCTTGTCAGAAAAAGTAAAGGTAGCTCCCTTTCCACCTCGTTTCTATCTTCTAGATCATGTACAAAGTGTATCAAATTGCCCAAACCTAAATGACTTCTGGAACCCTAACTGCCAGAGATTCTGGGGAGTGTTATTTTTAGCTTTCCAGCCTCTGCAGTATGTGGGGGCACACTAGAAGGAGAGTGGAATAGAGGTCAAATGTCAAACCAGCATCAGCAGTACAGGAAGGTGGAGGCCTTGGACTGCTATGTGCTGTTAGTTGGGGAGCAACATAAGAGGATGGCCTTCATGATTGAAAGAAGTTGGAATGGGCTGCTTAGAAAAAGAAAAATCAGTATGGCTAGGTTCTTTAGGACATAGCCAAATTATATATTTCTTTTTTAACTACTGAGATTCTGTTATTTTCTGCCTTGGAATTGACTTGGAATCGCAATTACTTGAACATGTGTTCCTAACCCCCATTAATGTTGTTGAAAATTGTGAGATTCTTTAGAATAACTACCTCCTCCAAAATAATTCCATACTCCCTTTCCATAATGTAGATGAAAACACAATAATGAATGTTTTAGTAAAAAGAAATTGTTAGTAAATTTTGCCAAATGAATTTTCTGTGTTATGCTTTGATATTAGAGAAGCACATGGTTCTTATACCAAAATGGATAATGAGAAACTGTGTATTTTATTGATTTACTAGGAAATTTTATAGCAAATCTCAAAGAAGCTTTAGGACATCAAGTAACAAGAATAAATTATCTTGGGGATTGGGGCATGCAGTTTGGTAAGTAAATCTGAGGCTTTATTTTTCATATCGTTAAGTTTAATTTCTTTTAATATCTCATTACTTAATCACCTGGACAGAATACAGGCAGAATTCCATTGGATGAAGTAGTGCCTCCTACCTGGTTTTTTCCCCTAATGGCTCTTTTGCATAAATCTTGTATATTACTTATTAGAGTAATTCTCACCATACAAGTAAGTTTTGGGGAAGGAAGCTTCATACAATCAGAACGAGACCTGATAAATACAGACTTTTTTGGTTTTATTAAAGAAAAGTAGCTTACATTGGTTAGTTAAATGTAGAAGTAAGTATTAGGGAAAAAGTAAGCCTAGGTATACACCCTTCTCGACCACAGCCCTGCCATTTTTAAAACTAGTGGAGTCCAGCCTCCCTGGTCCATCCTACATGAAATGTCGTACCCTGGGCCAGTGGCGTAAAGGAAGAACAAGCTGGGGTACTCTGGCTTCCCCTTAAATTGTACAAGTGGCAGAGGGGGGCGGTGAGAGTGAGGGTCAAAAAGAAAAGAGAGAAAGAGAAGAGTGAGACCCAGACAGTTCAGTGCCACAGATTATCTCTAATGTCATGAGTTTACTCAGAACCATTCGTAGCTCATATACTGCAGTAATCAAGGTGTGGAAGGACGGGATAAATGAAGTTGCTGTGGTAGTGAAGGGCTGGTAGCATGTGAAATGCGAACTTTTTATTAAAATCTCTGGCAGCTACCGGGTGCGTTTTAAGATTCAGCCCTAGCGTCACCTCTGAAAAGCATTCTCTGACAGCCAGACACACCCTTGCCCACTTTCTCACATCACCAAGTTCCTAGTACCCAGCTCTACTCAGATAGGCTTCTCTCTTACTGAATTCTTTTGTGTGCTTCTCTCCTCTGCTAGGTGAAATGCTCCATGAAAGCATGGGCTGTGTCTTACTTATTTTTGTATCCGTAGTGCTTGGCACTTAAGAGGCACTCAGAATGCTGAATGGATCTGTCTTGGGAAGTATTTCACAATACTACTCCAAAAGAAAGGCTGCGTAACATTGTAAAGCTTCTGTAAAGTGCAGTGTGCACTGCCAGTTCTGAAGTTCACTGATACTATTATGTTCCATATCTAGTGAAATGAAATCAGTTCCTGGAAGACAGATTTATCATGACCTTCTCTTAGGAATATTATCCTTTCAGTTGATCAGAATCCTTTTTAGACCCTAAAAAGGGTACAACTTGAACCTAACAGTGCCCTTACTATTCACTGTGGAGGAACAGAAAACATGCCGTGCATTTTATAAACCCACCTGCAGTTCACAGTGGGTACTGAGAGGTTTGGGCTCTAGGCTGAACAGTCAGATTTAATAGATGGCATCCACTTTATATCAGTTTGGCCTATTCAGGCATTTCACAGCCATTAGCAAATATGTGATTATGATACTCATTACATTTTAGCTGCAGGATTTTATTGTAGTGGTTTTTTCCTAAAGGACTACTATGGTTAATGATCTGTCGACATTTCCATTATAACCATCATTGTTGAAGAGTTTTAATTTTGGCTGTTCAGCTATCCCCTATTAAAAGTCAGCAGACAGTTCCTAAGTACAGAATTAGTTTCTGAAAATGTGTTAGGTTGGATGTTAAATGGAATTGGCCTTTACTTTTCCTATTTCTGTTTTTTAGAACACTCTTTCCACACCCTACTCCCAAGACTCTGAATCATAATCACATTTGCTTTTGCTTGAAAGTGAATAGTGCTGGTATATGTTTTAGTCATCCTTCTAGTTCCTGTCTAAGCCCCAAAGATTGTCTACCCCATGTTTAGTAACATCCCACTTTCTGCTGAGCCTACATAGAAAAATGTACATCAACAAGGCCCAGTGGCAATTGCTCCTTTAGATCCGAAGCTAGGTAACTGATACAGTTGTAGAAACAGATTAGTTTTTAAAGTAATTGCACTACCTGTAATTACTCTTGGCCCAGGCTGCATCTATCCTTTCGATCCAAAATTGTGGTCATCTTTTAGCAAAATATCTTAAGAGTATAAATATTCACAGTCCATACTAAGAATTTTCATTGTAGTTTACAAACCTCAATTATTATTTTTTTTAAAAGGTTGAAATTAATACCTTCCCTGAACTCTGAACTTATCATCAAAGACTAAAAGAAAAAAAAATTGGCAAATAAAAGACAAATCAAAGCAGATCAGCCAGATCAAAGCATTATGTCACTTGGTCACCTTGAATGGGAGAAGTAATCAGGGCTGTTTCAAGTTTTATCTTCAGTTATTTAAGAACTAATATTGTAACACTAAGCTAATCCTACCTTGTTTTATTTTCACACCTACCTTTAAAAAGTAAGTTTTGAAAACACTTCCCATCAGTTTCTTTTCACAAATTTTGAGTCTAGTGCCTGGCATCACGATGTCCTTCCACAGAGTAGCTGCTCAATAAATGCTTGTTTTATTAATGTCTTGTAGGGAGGTGTTGGGCACCGTTAGCATAAAGATAACTTAGTCCCAGGCTCTGCCTTGGATGAGCTCAGTCTTTTGGTTTCTGTGGAATTAATTTCAGTGAGCTCTTCAATATATTGAATTTATGATTCAATATATTGAATTTGACTTGCATCAGTTTATGAGGTAGCAGAACGTGATAGTGTGTGTTTTGCAATATTTTCAGGATGCATAATTATGAGAGGTTAATCTTTTTATAGAACTATACCTGTTCCCTGCCATGACTGTTCTCTACTGTTCAATTGTATAATCTTTTCATTTACGGATTACTGTGCTAGGTCTTTTGGGAACTGGCTTCCAGCTGTTTGGCTATGAAGAAAAACTCCAGTCCAATCCTTTACAGCATCTCTTTGAAGTAAGTTGGCAAGAAACAATGTTCGAAAATGCTTCAGCTTCTTTGTTTCAGAGTACAGTGCAGCTTCATAACATATTTTTAATCCCAGAGGTCAAAAAAAAAAAAAAACCTGTTCCTTAAAACAGGGACCCAAAACAATTGAAAATGTTGCTTATATTTTACTAGGGAGTTCCTTTCATTTTCGAATCCGGGTGTTTCTTTTATTAGTATTTCAGTTGATTTGGGACAGTATTTCTCCAGGTATAGAAGCTTCTTAGCATAAACACACAGAATAACATATTCAGCATAGAACTCTTTCAGTTTTTATTGGTTATGTACTGTAGTTTTCTTCATGGTAATAAGTATAATTCATTTAGCCTTGAGAAAACATGAGTGTCTACTTTTTTGCTCTTGCTCTGATGTGGGGTAAGGCACATGTGTTTCTCTGAATTTGTGTGCACTATTTTCATTTTTCTTTAAGCTCCTTTTCCTGCCTTTTGCCCAATGTGAACTTCTTTCTGTTCTACCTCATTCAGTCCGTTGGATACTCTGCTTTTCTGTCCTCAGTCCTTCCTGGAGTTCATTAATAAAGCCCTTCCTGTCCAATTAATCTCAAGGGATGTGTTTCCTTTTCATTGTCCCAGTTGTTATCTCTGCTGTTCCTGGGCCTGACAAGAAGGAACACAGATACTATGTCAGCCACGCTGGTGACATACCGGGGATCAGCCTAAGGATGTGTATGAGGAAGAGCACTTGCCAAACAATGTTTTACTTCTCTAGCCAGAGCCACAGAGAGCACTTCATCATTTTCCTTTTTGTTAAATTATTTTTCTCCTGCAGCTGGCTTTGTATCAGTAGCTAAATTAACAAAACACGTTCTGATTCTTAAAGACCTTTAAAGGTTTGTGATTTCCTCCTGAGTCTTTGCCTTCACTCCCACTGTAAATGCCTACATTTTGATTTATACTATTAACCAAAAGATTTTTTTTCTGTCTTTCCCATTAAGAGTTTTATTGATAGTCAAGAGTTTAAAAATTAATAATTCTTTATGGTCGTCTATAAAGCCTGCCACCTTAGTGCCTGGAATTTTTACTGTATTTTTTTTTTTTTTTTTTTTTTTTTGCGGTACGCGGGCCTCTCACTGCTGTGGCCTCTCCCGTTGCGGAGCACAGGCTCTGGACGCGCAGACTCAGCGGCCATGGCTCACGGGCCCAGCCGCTCCGCGGCATGTGGGATCTTCCCGGACCGGGGCACGAACCCGTGTCCCCTGCATCGGCAGGCGGACTCTCAACCACTGCGCCACCAGGGAAGCCCTGTATTATTTTTTTTAAACTTTGAATAATCGTGAGGTGGTTTTTTTTTTTTTTTTTTGCGGTACACAGGCCTCTCACTGTTGTGGCCTCTCCCGTTGCGGAGCACAGGCTCCGGACGCGTAGGCTCAGCGGCCATGGCTCACGGGCCCAGCCGCTCCGTGGCATGTGGGATCTTCCTGGACCAGGGCACGAACCCGCGTCCCCTGCATCGGCAGGCGGACTCTCAACCACTGTGCCACCAGGGAAGCCCCAGCCATCACTTTTGAGAGCGGTGGGACTCAGCTTAAGTCAGTGTTAGGGATTTCCCACCTCCCAGGTCACACAGAGGCTCTTATGTGCATCCCAGGGTGGCCATGGAGGCCTTTTCTTGGCTTCAGTCCACATTGGTCTTGACTCACAGGCCTGGTACCCAAGCCTCTGCTTGTTTGACAGACTTCACCTGGAGGTCTTTCTGTGGCCCAGTTCCACAGGCCCAGAGACCAGCCTCCCTGTGTAGGGACACTGAACCATTGCCCTCTGAGGGCCTGCTGCCACCTGAGGGGCTGCTCAGCTTCTGTTGTTCCCGGGAGTGTTTCCCTCAGCTCCTCCTCTGTCTAGGCAGCTCTCCTTTCCCCTCTCCCTGCAGCTTCTCCACTTCACCATTGATCTTGACCATCTTCCGCAAAGCCACGTGCCTTTCTCCCTCACCCCTACTCCCCTGGGACAGCACTACAGTGTCCCATTTTCCTCTGAGTGTTCTTAGAGCAAGGATGGAAATACCGAGCTAGGCCAGGATACATGTTAAGAGCTCAGTCATTATCTCACCCTACTGAAATGTATGAAAAACACTTTTTTCAGCATGCGGAAAGTATTTATTAGGCACGAGTGCATGGTGATATACAAGTTAGTAATTATCACCCTTTAGATATCATGGATGTTATTGTGTATGTACAGAGGAGAAAAATAGGAGAGTCCAAACATTAAAAGAAGATGAAGGGATGGTAAAATGCTGTTTATATGCTGCTAATGATGTACTAATGAGAAATTTGGTACTTAATAAATTAATTACTTCAAATGATTTATTTTTTTACCTAGGAAGTTTTGACTTTATTAGCTGTTTGATGTATTGATGTATTAAATTATAATTATATTAATTTGAATTTAATATTTAACATCAGGAATCAGTCTCAACCAGAGAAATTTCCGATCAGTACATGAAACATGAAACTAAAAATGAGCTTGTTTGAATTACAATCATGAATTTGATACATGTTATTTTCTTAAAAATGAGATCAAAATTAAATGCATTCTCAGAGGACAAATAAATATTCAGATAAAAGGGTCTTTAGTGTCCAAGTTATGCTAACCATCCTTAGCAGTTACTCTCAGTTTTAAAGACAAAAATAACCAGGGATGGGGTTAGAGCCCTGCACCAAGGAATTCAGCTGTGCCTATGTGGCTAATGGTATTCTAGAATCAAATTTAATAAGACTAAGAAGGAGTGAGAGCATTTTCTGCTACTTTAATTTTTCACACTTATTTCTTTACATTTGGGCAGATCATCCAGAGAGCTGATTATAATTAATTAAATTAGAAATAAAATGTCATATGTTTTTTGGCAATCCCAACATCTAGAAATAGTGAAAAGGAAGGATTAATATTCATTTCAGGAAGTCTCAGACATTTAGTTTACTCTCTAACAGAAATACAACTGGCTGTTGCATTCTAGTAACTAAAAAGAAAAATTGTGTTTCCATCCTCAAAAACACTTTTCTTCAGCCACACTCTCTTATTTACCATATCCAAATTTAAAATTTCCTTTTTATTCCCTTTGAGTCTGGATCTAACCCCAAACGGGAGCTGTCTTCAGAATGCATACTTTCTAAGGGTAGAGGGTTCATGGTAACTGTAGATTAAAAACTGTCTATAATGTCAGAAATGCAGAGTATAAAATTTACTTTGTGAAGGAAAATGCATTTCTTTTCTGAAATGTTGATGAATGTTAACAATTAGTTTTATATAGTGCATTTACAAGCAGATTCTTAACTGCTAATTCAAGCTCTTCTATTGTTTGATAGTATCAGTTGATTTTCAGTAATGTTTGGTTTATCACTACAAATTGCTGAAATGCCAGGGTTCTTCAAGAATTAGGAAGGGCTTTTTGTTTTGTTTTAATTATTTCTATTTTAAATTTTAAGAAAGGGAAAAGATTCTGGTGATGTTTTTTTCTAAAAATATTCTTATCAATATTTTGAACGCTTATTAGATTTCTAAATGTTTGGCTATTTGAGTTTAGGGTCATAGATTTTTTAAAAAAACTAATGGGCTTCCCTGGTGGCGCAGTGGTTGAGAGTCCGCCTGCCAATGCAGGGGACATGGGTTCGTGCCCCAGTCCGGGAAGATCCCACATGCCGTGGAGCGGCTGGGCCCGTGAGCCATGGCCGCTGAGCCCGTGCGTCCGGAGCCTGTGCTCCGCAACGGGAGGAGCCTGTGCTCCGCAACGGGAGGAGCCTGTGCTCCGCAACGGGAGGAGCCACAACAGTGAAAGACCCGCATACCGCAAAAAAAAAAAAAAAACCTAATACCTTTCCTCTTCTGAAAATAAGGATATTCTTTGTATATTTGATTAGAAATTGAATACACACATGTACACACACATATATGTGAGAGAGAGAGGAATGGAGAGAGACGGGAAGAGAGAGATGGGGAAGGGGGGAGAGATTAACTTTGAATCACAAGCCATTTATAGACACATATCTTTACTCCTGTAGGCTGGACTATTACACAGTTGTCAATGGATAGGTCATTCAAAGGTCAAGAAGTGTGACCTATGCCTACATATCAACCTCGATTGGGTTGATATGTAGGCACCCCCTGTGTAGCATGTAGTAAAATTCCAAACTCCCAGAAGGAAAGCAGGTGTTTGGCATAAGCCATATTGTTTGCATAAACAGTTTAGGCACCTGAGCCACTCTTATCAGTTAGGTTGGTGGGAACATTCTCAAAATTTAAGTTCCCAGATGCCAGCCAAGGGCTAACCTTGCAAACAACACATTTTAAGGATAACAGTTTCCAGGCCTGCTACGTTAACTCTTTTCTGCACAATATGCTTTAAAGGGGGAAAAAAAAAAAAAGATTGGGTAGTTTTAACCTTTATTTAGGAGTACTGATTTATTTACTTCTGCCATTCCAATAATTAACATGAGCCATCTATGAAGGGTGAGACATTTTTAACTTGAGATAGATGTTTAATGCCCTGTTCCTTTTGTTGGTAGTATCTAGTGGGTATAAGCCACGTTATGGTTGTCCTAAAGTGTTCTCCAGCAATAAAATCACTTTTTCTACCCAAATGCTGCTGCCATGATATTTTGATGATATTACTGTAAGAGTTTAGAGGCCTCATATTTTTTGGTAGTTTATTTGCCCATTTTTATTACTTTCATGCTACTTTAATAGCTTTCTGGAAAAAAATATGAGGATAGTAAATTTATTGTTCGTGTTTCACCCTGGAAGTGAGTTACAACTTGTAAGTAAAATCTTTATAGTCTCTAATGCATAACTTCAATATTACTTGAGCTGTAGTGTTGATATTTTTATGTCCTTTATTAACCTTGCATTTTAGAGACTGGAAAATGATTCTATGAACACACAATCCTAGAGCTGGAAGAGCCCTTGACAAGCCATCCCACTGCACTCCTCTCATTGGTTTGGGGCAGAACTAAGCGAGCCAGGACAGATGGTGCAAAAGCACTCCGGAAGTGAGCGCCCCACACAGTTCTCAAGAGCCCAAGCTGGAGTATGATTAAGCTAACTATCCCAGAGCTCTTCCTAAATCACCTGGTTTTTCTGGTCTTTGCAGATTTAGAGAACAGTTTAAATTTTTTTTCATTAAAACAACGGCTGAATCACCCTATGGACTTTTCTTTTCCAGATTGAACCATTCTACTAGCTTCAATCTTTTCTCAGAGAAGTTGAGCAATAATTTCACTTTTTTTTTTTTAAAGAAGTAATGCTAGCTTCGTCTAAACCGGGCATTATTTTTTTTGGCTGCAGTGTGCGGCATGTCAGATCTTAGTTCCCGGACCAGGGATCGAACCTGCACTCCCTACAGTGGAAGTGCAGAGTCTTAACCACTGGACCACCAGGGAAGTCCCTATTTTTTTTTAAATTTATTTATTTACTTATTTTTGGCTGTGTTGGGTCGTTGTTGCTGTGCACAGGCTTTCTCTAGTTGCAGCGAGCGGGGGCTACTTCATGGGATGCGCGGGCTTCTCATCGCGGTGGCTTCTCTTGTTGCGGAGCACGGGCTGTAGGCATGCGGGCTCACTAGTTGTGGCTCGTGGGCTCTAGAGGACAGGCTTAGTAGTTGTGGTGCATGGGCTTAGTTGCTCCATGGCATGTGGGGTCTTCCCAGACCAGGGCTCGAACCCGTGTCCCCTGCATCGGCAGGCAGATTCTTAACCACTGTGCCACCAGGGAAGTCCCTAACCAGGCATTCTTAACCTAAGGATCTGTGAACTTGGATGAGAAGAAAAAATTACATATTATTTTCAGTAACCTCAGTCAGAAATTTAGCACTTTCCTCTGTTACTATATCACAAATACTTTTTAGAATTTGAATAATTGTATTTCAATGTAATTATTTCCTTTATAATCCTATGTATTTTACTTTATGCATTTTGAGAAGGGGTTATTAGGGCTCACTAAGGTAAGGGTCCATGGCAAAAAAAAAAGAAAAGAAAAAAAGGTTACACTCTGTGACGAGCACACTTGTATAACCTTTAAATGAGAATTCTCCAGATTGTTTTGTTCTCTTCTTTTCCTTTTTGGAGATAACAGTGACTAGTAACGTACCTCATTTAATGTACTATTGTGCCTTTAGGTTTATGTACAAGTTAATAAAGAAGCATCAGACGATAAAAATGTAGCAAAATCAGCACATGAGTTCTTCCAGCGATTGGAACTGGGTGACACGCAAGCACTTGCACTCTGGCAGAGATTTCGGGACTTGAGCATAGAAGAGTACATTCGGATTTACAAGGTGCCTGCCCACTTTCCTGTCATGTGGTGCAGCTCTTGACGGGTACTCCTGGGTAGGAGGGTTGCTTCTGAAGCTCATATTTTAAGAACAGATTTGTCATTTGTCACTGAGTTGATAACTGGGACTCAGATACTGTTCTTTGGGCTGGAAGTTAGAGCTCCAAAATAAAGCCTGTGAACTTCACAGGCTGAATGTGAAGTGACATCCTGATACTTCATTTCAGTTTGGCTTTTCTCTTCTCTCTCCTATCATTCCTTCACTTTTTCTTAATCATTTTTTCTTCTTTTGCTTCCTTAGGCGTATATGTGATGGCTATAAATTTGTTTGTCTAAAAACATGTTGAGGGTGGGAGAAATACAACAGTGAATAAAAGAGATATACGTTCTTTTCTCATGGACTTTACACTCCAACATGGACACAGCAAATTAAACAAATTTAAGGCAGTGCAAATTCAACAAGAACATATACAGTCTGTTAGGTGGTGATGATGTATGGAGAAAAGTGAAGCGGGGGGGCGGGATCAGGGCTGCTGTCTGAAGAGGGTTTCAGCAAAGATCCCACATGGCTGGAGTAAGGAAGCAAGATGAAGAAAAGTGAGAGAGGAGTTTGAAGAGGTTGTAGAGTGGGGTGAGATGTAGGACATTTTCCAGGACTGTCCAGTCTAGCTTCCTGCTGCAGTGGAAACGTTCTGGATCTCTGCTGTCCAATATGGTAGCCTCTAGCCACATGTGGCCATTGAGCACTTGAAGTGTGAGTAGCGTAACTGAGAAAGTAAATCTTCAATTTTCCTTAATTTGAATTTGAATAGCCATATGTGTCCAGCAACTCCCACGTTGGACAGCACAGTACCACTGTGAGGGCTTGACCGTGCCGGGGAGCCGTTAGGAAGGTTTGAGTCACAGAGTGACTTGACTTCATTCTTATTTTCCCCATCTGTCTGACAGACTGTAGAACATCCTATTTTGTCTTAGGGTAAGATAATAGGACATATGCGTAACTTTTTTTTCTTTTGTTTCCAAATCCTTTTAGCGTCTAGGAGTACACTTTGATGAATATTCAGGAGAATCATTTTATCGTGAAAAATCTCAAGAAGTCTTAAAGTTGCTGGACAGTAAAGGACTCCTACAGAAAACAATGTATGATCAGGTTACTATTCTTTAGAAAGTTATTCATTCTGCTTTGAAGTTGGTATTGACGTTTTCTCTCAGTAAGGAGAGCAGAATGTCGTGTACAGCCCTCCTGGCATTTCTTACAGTGCTTTTTGCTCTTCAGAGTACTTTCCCACATGTTGTCTCTTGCTGCCATAGCAAAATCCTGGTAAGCTTGGGAGAAAGAATATTATCTTGTTGTTACATATGAGGAAACAGCACAGAAAGTATAAGCGATCTGCCTAAGGTCACACCAGCTGATAATGGTATAACTGGAAAAGGGAAATAGAACGCTTTGTACTCAACCCTGCCTTTTTAAAAAGATTCCATCCTGTTCCAAAAGGATTTAAAGCAGTTTGTAAAAACAGGTATACTGAGTTCGATGGGTAGCGGGAGCGGAGAGCGGCCCCCAGAGAGCCCCGAGCAGCCTCACCGCCGCTGCCGGCCTGGTTGCCATCACAGCCCGGGAGGAGCCGCAGCCGTGAGCATCGAGGCCGAGACCCAGAAGCCGCCCGCAGCGCTGCCGACACCGAGCCCGGCACGACGGGCAGCGGCGCAGGAGGCGGCGGCCCGGCGGCCTCGCATCGGCGGCGCCTGCCGCCGGGGACAAGAAGGTCATCGCAGCGAAGGTGCTGGGAACATAAAATGGTTCAGTGTAAGAAGCGGATATGGCTTCAGCAACAGGAACGACACCAAGGAAGATGTATGTGTACACCAGACTGCCATAAAGAAGAAGAACCCGGGAAGTGCCTTCGCGGCGTAGGAGACGGAGAGACTGCGGGGCTCCATGTCGCTGAAGGAGAAGAGGGTGCGGGCAGCAGACGTTGCAGGCCCTGGGGGTCCAGCGCAAGGCGGTACACGTGCACCAGCCCCATCACAGCCGCTCTCCGCGTCGCGGGGGGCCTCCACGCAACCTCCAGCAGAATTACCGGGACAGCGAGAGAGGGGAAAAGACGGAGGGATCCGAGAGTGCCCCCGAAGGCCAGGCCGGGCCCGACAGCGGCGGCCCTACCGCAGGCACCGGCGCCCACCTTATTAAGTGCGGAGAGCCTGTGGGCGTCGACCACAGCGTTCCACCTTCCTGTGCGGGGAGAGGTGATGGAGCGTGCTGACAACCAGGGTGCAGGAGAACAAGGTACACCAGTGAGACAGAATATGTATCGGGGTTATAGACCACCGTTCCGCAGGGGCCCTCCTCGCCAAAGACGGCGCAGAGAGGACGGCAGTGAAGAAGGTAGGGAAAATCAAGGAGATGAGACCCAAGGTCGGCAGCCCCCTCAATGTCGGTACCGCCGTAACTGAAGTTACAGACGCAGACGCCCAGAAAGCCCTAAACCACAAGGTGGCGAAGAGACACAAGCAGCCGATCCACCAGCTGAGAATGCGTCCGCTCCCGAGGCTGAGCAGGGCGGGGTTGAGTAAATGCCGGCTTACCATCTCTACCATCATCTGGTTTAGTCGTGCCACAAGAAGAAATGAATATGAAATTCCAGCAATAAGAAATGAACAAAAGATTGGAGATGAAGACCTTAAGTGCTTGCTTTTTGCCTTTTGACCAGATAACTAGAACTATCTGCATTATCTATGCAGCATGGGGTTTTTATTATTTTTACCTAAAGACGTCTCTCTTTGGTAATGACAAATGTGTTTAAAAAAAAAAAAAAAAGCCTGGGCTTTCTCAGTACACCTTTAAAGGATTTTAAATTGTTTCATATCTGGTCTAGTTGAGATTTTTAAGAACCTCATTTTTAATTTATAATAAAAGTTTACAGCTTGATTTTTTTCAAAAAGTCAACAAACTGCAAGCACCTATTAATAAAGGTCTTAAATAATTTTTTTTAAAGGTATACTACAACCCCAAGCTTTTGAAAGAGTAAACTGAGGAAATCAAGAAGCAGGGCAGAAAAAATAATAGGACGTCAGGGATGATATTAGTACATCATGTAACACACACTGGGATCCTGCTTCTTTGCTTAAGGTAGATTTCTAATTTAGCTTTGAGCTTCCTGTCAGCCAAACAGAAATGGCACCATTCATAGGAGCCCAGCCATGTGTAACACAGAAGCAAACCAGTTGCTTGATGTGCCATTTTTCCAGATGGCCAGCAAACACATGAAAAGATTCTCAACATCACTAATTATTAGAGAAATGCAAATCAAAAGTACAATGACGTATCACCTGACACCGGTCAGAATGACCATCATCAAAAAATCTACAAACAATAATTGCTGGAGAGGGTGTGGAGAAAGGGGAACCCTCATAAACTGTTGATGGGAATGTAAATCGATACAGCCACTATGGAAAACAGTATGGAGGTTCCTTAAAAAACTAAAAATAGAACTACCATATGATCCAGCAATCCCACTACTGGGCATATACCCAGACAAACTATAATTCAGAAAAAACACATGCACCCCAATGTTCATAGCAGCACTATTTACAATAGCCAGGACATGGAAGCAACCTAAATGTCCATAGAGGAATGGATAAAGAAGACATGGTATATATATACAATGGAATGTTACTCAGCCATAAAAAGGAATGAAATGGGGTCATTTGTAGAGATGTGGACAGACCTAGGGAGTGTCATACAGAGTGAAGTAAGAGAAAAGCAAATATCGTATATTAATGTATTTATGTGGAATCTAGAAAAATGGTATAGATGATCTTATTTGCAAAGTATAAATAGAGACATAGAGAACAAATGTATGGATACCAAGGCGGGAAGGGGTGGGGAGGGAGGAATTGGGGGACTGAGATTGACACATATACATTATTGACGCTATGTATAAAGTAGACAACCGATGGGAACGTACTATATAGCACAGGGAACTCCTACCTAATGCACTGTGGTAACCTAAAAGCTAGGGGATATCTGCACGTGTATGGCTGATTCATTCTGTTGTGCAGTGGAGGCTAACACAACATTGTGAAGCAGCCATACTCCAATAAAAATTAATTTTTTAAAAAGTGCCATTTTTCATAGTAACGAAGAGCTCGTCATCCTTATAAGAAAGACATGGAGAATGTGGCTCACGACATCCTCAGTAATGTCCCTAAGGACAATCTTTAGATCGCCATATACAGATTCTAATTTTTGATCGGGCAGGAAAGACAGTTACAAAATTCTATGGTTTTATTACTCAAGAGTACTTTCTTGAATGTTAAAAATTAGCCCAATATTGAGTGTTACAGTAACTTGGATTAGAAGAAGAACTTGATGTTTCATGGTTAAACTGAAGTTGAAATCTCATTTTTCAACTAGTTATGTTAAAGACTTTAAGTAGTTCATCCAGAGTACAGAATTTAAATTGATAAGTAAATATTAATTACAAAATACCTACTCTTAATAGATTCATTCAAGGTCAGATTCCTTCTTATTTTTCTTCATTGCTGGTTACACCACTTATTGCTACTTAAGTAATAAAAATAGCTTCTGGTTTGCCAAAGATAATGTTATAGATATTATACTATTAACGGTTTTAATTCATTATGTTGTTTCAGAGTTACCTTTTTGCATTTCTAGAAAAGGCACAGCTGTAGTGGATCTGTCAGGGAATGGTGACCCCTCCTCAGTTTGTACTGTAATGCGAAGCGACGGGACGTCTCTCTATGCAACCAGGTTTGTGTCTTGTGTGAACCTCATCATTAGAATGCATGACTTCACATTCTTTGTTCTAGGATTAATGCTAAGACAATCATTTTATTAGCAAAACTGTTACCAAATCCTGATTTCTAAAATCTTTTGCTCTCATCACTCAAAATATTTTTATTGGATTTCTGTTTATGGCCATTTATAGTTTCTGGAAAGGTTTAATATCATCAGAAAAGTAACTGAAAAACTGATTACAGTTAAACATCATAGGATTTCCACAGGTGAATACATTGTTCTACAAACTATAAAATTGAAGTACCTCATAGCCAACTATAAATATTTTATAATTGCATATTGACAGGAAATGTATACTAAAAGGTGCTCATGTCAGCTCAGTGGTATCCTCTGTCAAGATCATCTTATGTGCATATAAGTACCAGTCCTCATTCAGACTGTGGTAAAATAGACCGAGGGAGAAGTAGGCCATGCCGCTTATATTTTTTCATTTGTCTCCATGACCAACGCCTGTGGAAAGGAGCAGTCTCTGTTAATCAGTAAGAACTGGGTTTATCAAGCACACTTATTTCTGGGACAAAGCTAATAGGAAGGAGAAGACAGGACCATAAAAAAGCCACACAGGCAAACACGGCCGTACTCAAGCACTGCTAGCAAAAGGTTCTAGTGTCTCCCGGGCTAGAATTTTATGTTGGATCACAAACCACTTTTGTAGCATAGTTAATGATATTTTGTTGTTGTTGTTAACTACCATCATTTTTTTCCAGACAACTTTAAACAACCATCTGCCTCTCTTATTGTCCCTTAGAAAAATCATTCTTATTTTCTGTTACTTTTTGGCATTTCTCTTTATCAATTCCATACAATTGGAGTTAGGAAATAATAAGACCCTGTATATCCAAGAGGTACATTTCTTTTTCTAGATACAAAGAAATATACAGTAGAAAATTTTTTTTGTGCCAGCTAATTATTGCTGGACAGATTAAATAAACCTTTGAGTAGTGGTTACAAGAAATGTGTTTACTCATGTAAGCAACAGGGAATTAAACTCATTATCTTGTAATAAACTGTAGTGGAATATAATCTGCAAAAATACTGAATCACTGAAACTAACATAATATTGTAAGTCAACTATACTCAAAAAAAAAAGAAAGAAATGTGTCTGCTCAGAATAGAGGCTCTATGTCATAAAGACTCTATAACTATCCTTATCTGGTATCTTTTGGGGGGCTATCATTGGGTCCAGATTTTTCTGTTTATTTACCTTAATACCTATACTTTCCCTTTTTTCTTTGGGAGAATCATCTTTGTGCCACTTGTTGAAATGTTTGATTTTTCACCTTGCTCTAACTGTAGTTGTTTCTGTCCTTTCAGTAGGTTCCTTATAGAATACAGCTATGTGTGTGGTTGTAAATTAAGGGAGTTGTTATAACAGACAAAGAAAAATGCAGGAGGATACTGACAAGAGCACAGGGTGAAGCTGGAGACCTGAATTTTTGTTCTGAAACCATGACCATCACTTAACCTCTCTGGGCCATGGTTCCCTACTTTGTGAAAAGAGACCTGAACTAAATGACTTGGCATTTCTTCTGGCTTTTTATTTTTTAATGTATTTATTTTATTTATGTTTATTTTTGGCTGTGTTGGGTCTTCATTGCTGCACGCGGGCTTTCTCTAGTTGCAGCGAGCAGGCACTACTCTTCGTTGTGGTGTGTGGGCTTCTCTTGTTGCGGAGCATGGGCTCGAGGCACGCAGGCTTCAGTAGTTGTGGCTCACAGGCTCTAGAGCCAGGCTCAGTAGTTGTGGGGCATGGGCTTAGTTGCTCCGAGGCATGTGGGATCTTCCTGGGCCAGGGCTCTAATCCGTATCCCCTGCATTGGCAGGTGGATTCTTAACCACTGTACCACCAGGGAAGCCCTCTCCAGCTTTTAAATTCAGGTTCTACAAACTCAACCTAGGACTTTTTCTTATATTCATCTCTTTTTCTTTGGATCAAAAAGTTTTTCTTTGTTTTGTGCTTGGCTCAAATCAAAAAATATAATGGGGTGTATATTTGTGACTTCGTTTTTGGGATAATCTGTGTCAGTGTTTTACAACCTTTTTTTTAATTGTAACCCTTCTCAGGAGCCTTTTTAGCCATATTTTTTATACTTGCCCATCCTCATGAAATTTTAACACCACAGATGTGTCTGTATGTATTGTATGCATATATGTGCTTTATACATAAATAGAGTAAGATTTTTTTGTCCCTCACGAGGCAGTTTTTGCCTCCATTCAGAACGCATGCTCTGGGGACTTCCCTGGCGGTCCAGGGGTTAAGACTCCATGCTTACAATGCAGGGGGCGCTTGCTCTGTTATATCTGGATCCTGAAGTAGGTACCAATGACATTTTGATGATCCCCAACATTTCAAAAGATCTAGGAACTTTAAAAATCCTCAAAATCCTCCCAGTGTCATGTATTGTTAAGCAAAAATAGCTTTAATTTTTTTTCTTTCAGTTTTATTGAGATATAATTGGCATGCAGCACTGTGTAAGGTGTATAATGATTCGACTTCGTCACGAAATGATTATCACAATAAGTTTAGTGAACATGCATCGTTTCATTTAGATAACACAACTAAAGAAATAGAAAAAAATTTTCTTGTGATGAGAACTCTTAGGGTTTACTCTCTTAACATTAACTTTCATATATAACATACGGCAGTGTTAATTCTATTTATCATTTTGTACTTTACATCCCTAGTACTTATTTATCTTATAACTGGGAGTTTGTACCTTTTGACCACCTTCATCCAATTCCCCCTCTCTCTATCCTTTGCCTCTGAAATTCTACAAATCCTATCTCTTTTTCTATGAGTTTATTTGGTTTTGAATTATAATTGACCTACAACACTACGTTAGTTCCTGTTACACAACATAGTGATTTGGTATTTCTGTATATTCAAAATGATCACCATGGTGAGTCTAGTTATGATATGTCACCACACAAAGATATTACATAGTTATTAACATATTCCCCACAAGTTAATTAGCTCTAATTTTAAAATTCAATATTTAAATAATTTTCACCTAAAAATTTTCACTTAAAATTTTGTAGTTTATGGTTTGTTTTTAAATATTTTGTAGTGTGTGCAAACTGGGTATTTTGTCCTTAGCCAGAGATAAGAGGTAAGTGGAATTTTTGTCAAAGGAATTTATGGTCTTTTTAAATGCTTTAGAAAGCATTGCTTTCGAATGATCCAAGACGTTGGAAGAGTGGCTAGAAGATACTGTATCACCTGTGTTTTAAATATGTTCTTTAAGAAAGTATATTGCAGAAAAGTGACAGGAAGGTAATTCTTTCCAGTAGAGGCATAATTAACAAATCATAAAACATTTACCTACAAACACCTTGCCTAGAGCTATTTAGTTATTATTACTACTTGTCCCAGAGCTTTTATCATTTTTGATCTTTTCACAGCACTTTCATAATTCTTTTCCCAAAGCTGTTTTTTTAATTACTACCTTGTATCAAAGTATGGTACTGGGATTATATAAGTATGGGTACTATACCCGACGCTTGGAATGACAGTAGTTCTTAATGAGAAAAGCCTCATTACTATTAAATAGGTAAAACAAATTATTACCGAGATCTGCTTAGTAACTCTTAATCTATGGCCGTTTTTTTCAGAGATCTTGCAGCTGCTATAGATCGAATGGACAAGTTTAATTTTGATAAAATGATTTATGTGGTAAGTAATCACAATAAAGAACAAAAGGTTATGATCCCTACTTCATGAAAACTGCAAAGACAGAAATTGAATGCCTTGTTGAAAAACTAGGCAAAAATAATTTTCTCCAACTATAGAAAGGATTCAATGTTAAGTGTATGTATGGTGGCAAACACTATGTTTAAAAAAAAAGAACTTAAAAATTAAAAAGTTCACATTGCTTCATAGTAAAAAAAAAAACAAAAATTACCCAGATGAATGGTTATGTGTAACAAATATGTACATGTCACTATAATGCATTTCTTTAAAATAACTATTTTAAATATTTTAGGACTCACAGAAGTTTCAAAATGGTAGTTTCCATGTAGCCTTCAGTCTTCTCCAAAGATAATATCTTACATAACCATAATACTTTGTCTATACCAGGAAACTAATACTGGTAGAGACCTTAATTAAATTTCACCAATTTTTACACATGCTGGTGTATGGGCATGGTGGAGGGGGGTGTGAAATTTAACACGTGTAGATTCATGTAACCATCACCACATTCAGAATACAAAACTGTTCCATCACAAAACAACCTCTCTTAGGGCAACCACTTAATAATCATGCGTTCCTCCAGCCCTAACCACTGGTAACCACTGCTCTGTTCTCCATCATACCATTTTGTCACTTAGAGAATGTTATATAAATGGAACCACATTAGGTAACTTTTTTTTTTTTTTTTTTTTTTTTTTTTTGGACAGTGTTGGGTTTTCGTTGCTGCGCGCAGGCTTTCTCTAGTTACGGCGAGTGGGGGCTACTCTTCGTTGCAATGCACAGGCTTCTCATTGCGGTGGCTTCTCTCATTGCAGAGCATGGGCTCTAGGTGCGCGGGCTTCAGTAGTTGTAGTGCATGGGCTCAGTAGTTGTGGCTTGCGGGCTCTAGAGCACAGGCTCAGTAGTTATGGTGCACGGGCTTAGTTGCTCTGCAGCATGTGGGATCTTCCCAGATCAGGGCTCGAAACCGTGTCTCCTGCATTGGCAGGCGGATTCTTAACCACTGTGCCACCAGGGAAGTCCCACATTAGGTAACATTTTGAGGTCGGCTGTTTTCACTCAGCATAATGAATGCCCTTGAGATCCACCCAAACTAGTGCATGTGTCAGTAGTTTGTTCCTTTTATGCTGAGTAATATTCTAGTCTCCCCTTCCTTTCTTTCTGTGTGCAACCTCCGTTTCCCCAAAGGAAAAAAAAAAGTTGCTATTAAATACCTTTTTAGAGCTTAGCTTTGGCCTTCTTGGAGATAAAGGTCATAACAGCTGAGAGAGGAGGAATTTAGATAGAATACTCAGAAGGTTAAATTTCATATTCCCTCCTGACTCAGTGGAGTGCTGCAGCTCTTACTTCCTTTCAGAGGACTCACCTTAGACCTTCTTCTGGTGGCATCCGCTTTGTGTGCTTATTTAAAACATATCCACTGACAGTGACTCTAGTCTGTCAAAACTCAAATATTTTAATTTGATTTATGTCCAACCTATTGTAGATTAACTTATCAGTGTTCTTTTATTTTCAATACATTTTTTTCTCAAGACAGATAAAGGGCAAAAAAAGCATTTTCAGCAAGTGTTCCAAATGCTGCAGATCATGGGATATGACTGGGCAGAAAGGTACCGTACTGTCTGCATGGTTCTTAATTGCCTGCTCAAGATTAAAGTTTTGCTAGGTCAGCCAAGTCCAAAAATGTAGCAAATTGTTAAAGATTTTCATTCAAACTTCACTTCTTTGTTTCAAGATGTTAGTGTGAAAAAACAGATTTGTTCTTTGTGCTAATTTTTGTCCTGGTTATATTCATTTCTAGCTTATAAACATTTAATAAATGGTTTTATTAGACATCTCTCAGTGGCTTGATTTTCAAAATTCTTAATTCCCATCTCCTTTTTTTGATAAAGGCAACTAGTAATTTAATCATATGCTAGTGATTATGAAATGAAGCTGTGTGTTTAACATCTTCTGTGGCATACGTCACAGCATATTTCAATTTATTAATTTTTTAAAGCCTCTCTATGAGAGTTAAAGTTAAGACTATTCTCTATAAGGGTATTGTTATTTCTTTGATCACCAGCTCCTTTTCAGTTTTCAGTGAACTGAGTGCTTGCTCCATTTTAGGTGCCAGCACGTGCCCTTTGGGGTAGTGCAGGGAATGAAGACTCGAAGAGGAGACGTTACTTTTCTGGAAGATGTTCTAAATGAGATCCGATTGAGGATGCTACAGAACATGGCTTCTATTAAGAGTGAATTCATTTTTTTGTTGTTACAGACGTAACTTACGTGCACTTCTATGTTCTGCTGGACTTCTCTGCAGTGTGATTGGTTATGACCCTCCCTCCATTGAACTTTCATAAACCTTGGCACAAATAGCTTTGCTAATTCGAGGTGCCAGAATTTCTAGACTTGCTGCTGGGCTGTTATTCAGTTTAGTAATGGGAATTGATACACCCTGAGCCTCTTTTCCTGGGCAGCTTCAGCATTGTCACTCCACGGTTGGAGTGCTTTTGCAAAGTTCCTGTGTTCCATAATCAGAAGCAGGTCCCAAGTCCTTATGGCTTTGTTTAACCTTCACCTTTGGAAAAACAAGTACCAGCTCTATCTAATGTCTTACAAGGGATATTTGTAAGAAAAATAAATTCGTGTTTCTTCCCTTTTAACAAAGGTTTGAAAACACCATTATCAAAGTTAAATCAGCCCACATTAGGACAGTTAATTGCCTGCTGTACACCTGTTTATTCTTGATGCTGTCAGCATATGGTTTTGTCAGGTTTTATCTCCACTTTAGTCCCGGATTCTGTACAGTTTCATGCAAGGTTAAAGTAGCTGCCTTTGTCTATTTCAGCCACCAGAGAGCTGGAGAACCCCCAGGAGACAGCAGAGAGGGTGGGGCTCGCAGCCCTTATCATTCAGGTCTGTGAAGACTGCTTCCCGGGAGAGCCTTTTATTTGGTACTGGGACAAATCCCAGCGCTGAAGATTTCCTCTGTCATTTTAGGACTTCAGAGGTTTCCTGTTATCTGACTATCAGTTCAGCTGGGATCGTGTTTTCCAGAGTCGCGGGGACACGGGGGTCTTCCTGCAGTACACACACGCCCGCCTCCACAGGTGAGAAGGGCCTGCAGGGAAACACTGGGCCGCTCTGTCCTTCCCAGGGTGGGGTCTGGATGGAGTGATTCCGAGACCAAAGGCCCTGTTTTCTGGGCTTCTCCGACATCTCACATTCAAAACTAGTTGAAGTACAGTGGACCTCTTATTATGTTTGGGTCTTGTGGGGTTTTTTAAACATTTATGTATTGCACACCTATGAAACAAAATGCTTTTATATATATTACCTTATTTAGTACTCAGAATAACCCTGCCAAAGAGTATACTCTGTTTTCAGATGAAGAAACAGATGTAGGAAAAACTGAGGCATCAGGTCAAATGATGGTAGCTTCCGAGTCTAGGACTATATTAAGGAAAGCAAGACTGTGCGTTATGAGGGGATGTTCATCCCTTGCAACTGAGTCATAGGATGACTTGTTTAATCCTTTGTTGTGTTTAAACTTGTGATAACAGTTTGGAAGAGACTTTTGGATGTGGTTATCTAAATGACTTCAACACTACTTGCTTACAAGAGCCACAGTCTGTTTCCATTCTCCAGCATCTTCTCAGGTACAGTTTCCTAACATTATCAAGTCTGCTTCTGCTCTGTGAAATGACTGTTGTAGTTTGCTGACCACTGGAATCAAGAGGCCAGTGACTCTAGACAGCACTTTTCCAAAGGTGTGACCAAAAAGTGATTGCCTGCCCTTTGGGAGCAGACAGAGGGCATGCTCACGGCTAATCCTTGGGCTTAAAAAATGTTATCACCATTGAATTAGGCCAGGTGTCTAACATCCTTTAGGTCATGGTGTGAGAACGTAAAGCCTGGTAAAAGCATAACCTTTCAGTGTAGAAACGGTCATCTTCTCACCCTCTGTGATAAGTGAAGGAAAATCCCTGCCTTTGTGCACCATCCCTGAGACCATAAGCCCTCCGTTTGCCTCTTGGTTTCAGTTCAGCTTCAAATACACTGGGCAAGAGACCATACTTCTGAGCTCTCATGAGCATTATTGATGAAGCCAGACTTGTCAGGAGAGACTGACGAATATCTGGAAGGGATATGGAGGGTTAACAACAAGGCCTATTCTCTGATTGCTACAGAGTGGTCAGTGGTTCTTTCTTGGGATGAGGGGTTAGTTTACTAACATTTGGCTAATTTGTGAGGAAAAATAAGCCAACCTGGTTTTCTTGGCAGTGAGTGGACTCTTGTTTGCTAGATTATGTTCCTAAGCATGGCTAGAGGCTTCGTACATTTAACAGCCATGATTTGAGTCCTTGCTTTGGGCTAGGCCTATGGGATCTCAAGGTGATTTAGAAAGTACCTGCCATCAAGGAACTTGTAAGAAAGAAAGATGTGCCTTTACCTTCAAATTTACGCAAGGTCTTTTTTCATATATCTTCTACCATTAATGATATCAAGTCAACCTTATATCGTAGATCTTAGCTTAGTGTAATATGCGCCCAGCCTTCCCCTGCCAACCACTCCGGTCATCTTTCTTTTAGGTTCGATGAGGTGCTTTATAGGTCAGCCGAAGACCTTCAACCCAGGCACATTGTCAGTTACCTTCTAACTCTAAGGTATGTTATAAACTTGCTATTTTGGGGTCTTAAAAGACATTTGATATGACAAAGGACCTTTCTTTCATCTAAAGGTCTCCTATAGACAAATCCATTGGCCTAAAAAATTATATGCTTTAAGTTACAGGAATTCTTGCTTCATCTTTGCAAATTAGCAGTTAATGTTCATTCATTCATTCATCCAGTGATTGAAGGTCTGGTCACTGGAGTCTAGTGAACGGGAACCGATAGGTACATCATGGGTGATCACAGTACAGCACATGTTAGGATACATTGGACATGAGGGGCAATGTGAGGGCACTTAGCCCAGCCTTGAGGGTTCAGAGAGGGCTTCTCAGAGGAGAGGAGTAGATGTCAGTCAGGAGAAGCAAGGTGGCAGAGAAGGAGGGAAAAGCCCAGAGTTGAGCAAGAACATGATACATTAAAAGAACTTGTGGGAGAATGACTATATTGTGTACTAAGGCATTCTGACTTATTTTCAGGGCAGTGGGGTCCATAAAAAGTTTTAAGCAGAGGCACAGAAAAGTCAGTCTGATAGAGGGTAGAGAATGAATTGGAAAGCGAGTAGATGACACTTGGATAGAAATTTCATGGTGGCTGTTTTAGAAAGTTTGAATAGAGGTTGAGTTTTATAGCAACAGTTGTATCTTCTCATAAAGCTATTTAAGAAAGGAAGTGTTTGGCTTCCCTGGTGGCACAGTGGTTGAGAGTCCGCCTGCCGATGCAGGGGACACGGGTTCGTGCCCCGGTCCGGGAAGATCCCACATGCCGTGGAGCAGCTGGGCCCGTGAGCCACGGCCGCTGAGCCTGCGCGTCTGGAGCCTGTGCTCGGCAACGGGAGAGGCCACAGCAGTGAGAGGCCTGCGTACTGCAAAAAAAAAAAAAAAAAGAAGTATTTGCTTTTACTCAAGATTTACTGTAATCAGAGATTTATTTGGACTTTTTTTTTTTTTTTTTTTTTGCGGTACGCGGGCCTCTCACTGTTGTGGCCCCATTGCAGAGCACAGGCTCCGGACACGCAGGCTCAGTGGCCGTGGCTCACGGGGCCCAGCCGCTCCGCGGCATGTGGGATCTTCCCGGACCGGGTCACGAACCCGTGTCCCCTGCATCGGCAGGCGGACTCTCAACCACTGCGCCACCAGGGAAGCCCTGGGACTTTTTTCTTGAATATGCTTTTTACCTTTCTTCCCCAGATTTATAGATTTTTTTTCCTTTAATTTCCACTTAGACATGTAGAGATGAAGAAGCCAGAAGGTCTTATTAAATGTCACTTAATCATTGAAACTAATGTCATAAGCATCATTTCTCTGGCACTGTTCTTCTTGCTGCCATAACCTAAACAGAAAAAATATCTTAAAGAAGAGTGGCCCGTGTATGCAGAGTGGATTGGTAACTAGTCTTACCTCCTCCCAGTACAGAAGCAGACAGGCCAGACCGTGTTACACATTTCATCTTGAGGGATGCCTAAATAAGCGAAAACTAATTATTAGAAAAGAATCCCCTATACTTGTAAAACTAACAATGAAATCATAATCTTAAGAACAATGAAACTGTAATCATAATACCACCTGGTATTAGTAGAACCAGGACCAAAAATCTAAAACCGGAGTTTAGTGTGTTTCACTTTGCCAGTTATTGAAAAGCAGTGAATTCCGCCTCAACTTTCCAACTTTGGAAATATCCTTTAGTGGCTCTCGGCTTTGATTTCTCTAAGTTGAGGGAATAAGATATCAAGCTTATATGTTACACAGGAAATTAGCTGGTCCTAATCATGATTATTCTCTTCCTGTTTCAGTCATCTTGCAGCGGTGGCACACAAAACACTACACATAAAAAGCAGTCCTCCTGAAGTGGCCGGGGTATGTTATGTTGAGTTTTGCTGTGTAATCTCTAGCATCCTCAGACTTATTACTGAGTCAGTCTTGTCAATGTTTCTAAAATAGCATCCTGTTGTTCACCTACAGCAGTGTACTTATACACTCAAGGTAAAAATTAGAATTGGGCTGTAACAATCAATGTTACTTTCCAACATACTCGACCATGAAACACCTTTTCCTACATCAAGTGACAGGGTGATTAGCTCCCCTTATCTGAAGCTGTACTTTATAGAGTTACTGTTAACTCCCACTCCACAGCCCTTGGGTACCAGTCTTACTATAACAAATCCTAGGAATTTGTCTTCCTTTTGCCTACAGGAAACCCGAGGGCACTTGGAGACACTATTCTACTTTAAATTAGAAGAAAGTTAGAATTACTTCTAACAGCAGTTTTATCTGTTCACTCCCAGTTAGCCTGTTGCTGAATTGACCTTGAATCATTCTTGAATTTATTTTGTAGGCCAGACTTCATCTTTTCAGAGCTGTCCGCTCAGTCCTAGCCAACGGAATGAAACTTCTTGGAATAACACCTGTATGTAGGATGTAATTTCTAATTAAAATTGCTTTTAAAATACTAAATGAATTCTAGTTATCTATTCTTACATGCCTTGCTATTTAGAATAGAACTGAAACTATTATTCTATGTCAGAATCTATATTTTATTGTCCATATTTTATTAAGTGATTTATCAACTTATTAAATCTTTATCTTTTAAAAAAATCATCTGAGTTTCCTCATGGTCAGTAAGTACTAAACAGACTTTTGTTAAACTAAGTTAAATCTTTTTAAAGTCACTGTGGTATACCGGAGACAAAGGATTAGAGTTTAAACTCTGGCTTGAGGGTTTTTTGTTTTTCTTTTTTAATTGAAGTATAGTTGATTTACAATATTATTTAGTTAGTTAGTTTATTTAGTTAGTTTCAGGTGTACAACACAGTGATTCAACATTTTTATAAATTAAACTCCATTCAAAGTTATTACAAAACAATGGCTATATTTTCCTGTGCTGTGCAATGTATCTTTCTTCCTTATTTTATACATAGTAGCTTGTGTCTCTTAAGCCCCTCCCCCTACCTTGCCCCTCCCCCCTTCCCTCTCCCCACTAGTAACCACTAGTTTGTTCTCTACAGCGGTCAGTCTTTCTGTTTTGTTATATTCCTTTGTTTGTTTTATTTCTTAGATTCCACATATAAGGGATAACGGAGTATTTGTCTTTCTCTGACTTATTTCACTAAGCATAATCTCTAGGCCCATCCACGTTGTTGGGAATGGCAAAATTTCATTCTTTTTATGGCTAATATTCATGTTTATACACCACGTCTTCTGTTAATGGACACTAGGTTACTTCCTTATTTTTGCTATTGTAAACAGTGCTGCTGTGAACATTGGGGTGCATGTATCTTTTTGAATTAGTGTTTTTGTTTTCTTCAGATATATACCCAGGAGTGGAATTGCTGGATCATATGGTAGCTCTATTTTTAGTTTTTTGAGGAGCCTCCACACTGTTTTCCAAAGTGGCTGCACCCATTTACATTCCCACCAACAGTGGGAGTAAAAGCCCCCTACTGTGTCTGTGCGCAAACATGCACACTCCTCGTGAGCAGTGTCCAGGCTTCCCACAGCCCTCCTGTCCCACCAGCCCTCTGACCAGCCAGGGGGCTGCCTTCCCTGTGCCGGACCCAGGGCTGGGGTGCCCAATATGTGGCTTGAACTGCTCACTTCCAGGGAGGATCTCCACCTATGTGATCTCCCTTTTTCTGAGTCCTCTCCCTGGGGCACAGGTCCCAACCTGCTCACTTCTCTTCCCTTCCTACCAGATTCTGTGTGGATCTTTCTTACAGCCTTGGCTATACAGGAGACTTTCTGCCAGTTTCGTTAGTTCTCAGTGAGACTGTTCCACATGTAGATAGATAGATAGATAGATAGGATTTTTTTTTTTTACTTTAAAAAAATTTTTTTATTGTAGTTGATTTACAATGTGTTAATTTCTGCTGTACAGTGAAGTGATTTGGTTATACATACTCATTTTCATATTATTTTCCACTTATGGTTTATCACAGGATATTGAATATAGTTCCCTGTGCTGTACAGTAGGACCTTGTTGTTTATCCATCCTATGTATAATAGTTTGCGTCTACTAATCCCAGACTCCCATTCCTTCCCTACCTTGGCAACCACAAGTCTGTTCTCTATGTCTGAGTCTGTTTCTGTTTCGTAGATATGTTCATCTGTGTCATATTTGAGATTCCACATATAACAGGTATCATAAGGTATTTGTCTTTCTCTTTCTGACTTACTTTGCTTAGAATGATAATGTCTAGGTCCATCCATGTTGCTGCAAATGGCATTATTTCATGCTTTTTTTATGGCTGAGTAATAGTCCATTGTTTATATATTCCACATCTTAATCCATTCATCTGTTGATGGACATTTAGGCTGTTTCCATGTCTTGGCTATTGTGAATAGTGCTGCTGTGAACATAGGGGTGAACATATCTTTTTGAATTATAGTTTTGTCTGGTTATATGCCCAGTAGTGGGATTGTTGGATCATATGGCAATTCTATTTTTAGTTTTTTGAGGAACCTCCATACTGTTCTCCATAGTGGCTGCACCAATTTACATTCCCACCAACAGTGTAAGAGGGTTCCCTTTTCTCCACACCCTCTCCAGCATTTGTTATTTGTAGACTTTTTGATGATGGCCGTTCTGGTGTGAGGTGGTACCTCATTGTAGTTTTGATTTGCATTTCTCCAATAATTAGCAATGATGAGCATCTTTTCACCACATGTAGATATATTTTGATGTGTTCATGGGGGGAGGTGAGTTCCACTTCCTCCTACTCTGCCATCCGATCTCCTCTGCCTTGACATCTTACAGTGCCATTCATCCAGAAACTCTTCTTGTAACTGAGATTACCTGTTTCCATGTTTTAAAATTGATGAGGAAGAAAAATCTCAATTTTCTTAGAATTATGACTGTTCTTAAACTTCCGGAGAACAAAATTGAGCTTTTTTGTCAATACAGCTGACAACTACTCCCAGAGAACAGGTCTCATACTTTTCATGGCTGTATACAGGTAACTCTTACCAGACTGTGTGAACTGGGGCATTGAACACATTTGAATAACAAGGAATTACTTTACAGATATTGAATTAGGATCTTTGTAAAAATTACTCCATTAAACCACATTTGAAATGGAGTTTCTCAAACAGTTTCATGTATCTGCATATTGGTAAGTGTATTTTGTGTGACCTGCTTAGGAAACATGAGTAGGATGTGATCTGTTTGATGGTTACAGCTGTCCTCATCTGAGAATTTCCATTCAGATCTGTTATAATTTATTCTAACTATTGCTACTAGAAATCTTCTGAATACCAATGACAATCTAATTTTATGCATAGAGAAGCAAGTTAGCATGAACTAAAGCTTCTTTAGTTGAATGACCATAGTTTTATATTGGCAAGTATGGTATACCTTAATCCTAGAAAAGACTCCAATTTTAAGTGAGTTATCTTCCAGATTGTTTATTTTCTACTTAAAGTATCATCAGTTATTTTCTTAACACAAATCAGCCATGGAATAAAAAGTTGGGACATTTTTTACATGTCCAATATCTCCCTCCCCTTCCTTGAACAAACATTCCCCTTCCCAGATCTGTGGTAGCTTGCTTAGTATTTGTTTTAGGTTTCTTTTGGGGGGGGGTTTGTTTTTAATATCTATTTATTTATTTTGGCTGCGCCGGGTCTTAGTTGCTGCGTGTGGGATCTTTAGTTGAGACATGCGAACTCGTAATTGCAGCATGCATGATCTAGTTCCCCAACCAGGGATCGAACCTGGGCCCCTTACATTGCGAGCATGCAGTCTTACCCACTGGACCACCAGGTAAGTCCCTTCCTTATGTTTGAATCTTTGAGTAAAAAGACACAAGGGACAGTGATGGTTAAAGCCAAGTCTTTCTGAAAGCAGCTCTCTGAAAAGGCTGTTCAATAATTCCTACAACCTAGAGCCATACAGCCTTGACTGCAGTCCTTATAAATTCCCTTTTTTTTTTTTAAGGCTAGCTGGAGGAGGTTTATAGCCATTTTTTGCAACCAAAGAGCCTTGATAAAATTCCAACATACAGAAAGTAAAAAAATTAATGTTTTGGGCTTGTGTTTGTGTTTCTGCATTATCTCTTTTTTTTAATTTATTTTATTTTATTTTTGGCTGCGTTGGGTCTTCGTTGCTGCACGTGGGCTTTCTCTGGTTGCAGTGCACAGGCTTCTCATTGTGGTGGCTTCTCTTATTGCGGAGCACAGGCTCTAGGGACACAGGCTTCAGTAGTTGTGGCACGCAGCCTCAGTAGTTGTGGCGCATGGGCTTAGTTGCTCCATGGCATGTGGGATCTTCCCAGACCAGGGCTCGAACCCGTGTCCCCTGCATTGGCAGGCAGATTCTTAACCACTGAGCCACCAGGGAAGCACGTTTTTGCGTTATCTTAGTGGTCATATCTACAATATAAATAGTGATCAAACAGGTTTCATATAAATAAATTAAGTTTATTGCTGAATTTTCCCATAACATTATAGAAATTTTTTTAAAAAACACTGAAATTTCACAAATTATTGAGCTCAACAGTTAAACATACTTCATAAAAAAAAGTACAAAAGTGACATTAGAAATATTTTTTGAAGAAAAGTATATCATCTAAGAGCAAAGAAATGTGAATCCAGACAATGAATGGCACAACTACAGCACTTTAAAGGAGTACTCAGTCACCACCCAGAAATCATTGTCTGCGTTATGAAATAGATTCAGTTTGAGAAGTTATATATTCAATTTGTTTCTGAACTAGCCTGTCTTGTTTTTGCCTCTCTTTTGTAAGAAAAGAGCTAGGTCTTTACTGCTGCTGGGACCAAATACTGTACATGCACTGGAGAATACAGGTCACCCTTCTCCCCTGGTACCTGCACAAGAGAACAGTTAGTACAGAAATGGCTTTGGCACTTTAACCCTTAACATAATCCCAAACCTTGTTAATTAAATATTGTAGCCTTGCATGATTTTTTTTAATACCACATCATCTCCATATTTTATATGTACATTATATACACAGTAATAAAAATCCTTCATTCTAAAACAAAACAGGTTGATTCCAAACAGGCCACATTAAATCTTTGTAGCAATACACTCACATAGCTTTCTTCTTAATGCTTATGCAACACAGTTTTTGTTTGTTTTTTTAAGCTACCTTCTGGGATTGACTTAAGGCTCTAGTTTAATGCAGATGGTTTAGTCTTAGTAGGAATCTTTTGAGGCTAAAATCACACACCACTGACTCTCTCTTTTGAAGCTGGTTCTCCTTGTTGGATGGATGTAGTGTCTTGTCTGGGTAATCCATAGAGATATATAGAAACACATACGAGAAGAGTACCGAGAGCAAAGGTGAGTGCTGAAAAGAAAAAAAAAAGAATCTGTATTTGTGTTCTTAAAACTATGTAACAATGATTAGTTTAAAATTTTGAAGACTTTCAGTTGTGGGTTTACACTATCAGACTGCATGGAAAATAAATTTAAGTGTTCTATATGATGATGGTAAGGTTTAGAAAGGTCGTCAATTCTAGCTCCACCCCCACCCCACTCACCAAAAAAAGTAGTGAAATCAAGGGAGTGACAATCACTACGTACTTTTCAAGAATGCAAGTATGACTGTCCTGGACCGCTGACAAAGAACATACTAACATCCCTATGTGCTGATTGAAAGAAAACGCAGTGGAATATGGATTTTCCATGATACTAGAAACCTGTGAAAGTTAGGGTTAGTAGAGTAAAAGGCAGTTGAGCAAAATTCAGAGAGTTAGGTGACCAATGATTCAAACCATTGAAGATTTTTGAATAGGAGATGAGGTGGTGATTTAATGAGTGAAATTCCATTTTCTGCTAACATCTTTTTTTTTTTATCTTAATCCTGAAAATCTGGACACAACTGAATTACAACTTGCCCAAACTTGACAAGTAGGCATCATATAAATAAATCCTTATGTCAAAACTAAACCGTATTCTATGTGGAGTACAATGGCACAGCCTTAATAGCTTTAAAAATGTCATGCAGAGAAACAACATCGAGCGATGACTTTTAGTTCATCCCTAACTAGAAGAGACTAGCTTTGCCTTCCAGAAAGGGGAAGAGGGCAAGTTAAATCTAAATAGGAAACTAAGATTGCTAAGATATTCTAATTAATTTTCTTGACCATCAGTAAGACAGAACACTGACCAAAAAGCATTTATACTGTTTCCAAATATTCTTTAGGAGCACAGGCATAGGATTTGTTGAGCATAAAAGGATGGATCAGAACTACAAGTGAAAGTTCACACAAATCAGGTAAGAAAAACATCAGAAGGAGGGCCTAGAAATATGTTACTGAAATGGTAAGTAGTTGGCTTTATACAGAATACCTACCTACTATGTGCCAGGCACTGTTCTAAGCACTTTGCCTAAAACAACCCTACGAGATAGGTGTTATTATCATTCCCATTTTATAAACAAAGAAACTGAGACATGGGTTAAGTAACTTCCCCAAGGTTTTACAGCTAATAAATGGTACAAGCAAGATTTGAACCAGACTATCAAATTTTTTTCTAAGATTTCTACAAGGTTGGTGTTCTTCTATTTGCATTTATAACAAGTCAGTTTTAAAATGAAATGTAAATATAGGCCAGATCTGTTTCTTTTACTTAATGTTGATATTTGACAGATTTTTCTCACGTATTAGTTTATGGTATAATTGATCAGTAAAGAAAATTATCACGGTATAAAAGCACTGGGAAATGTTAAGTCAGTATCACTGCTTAAATAATTCAGAAGCCAACTAATGGTGGATATGGCTAGGGAAAATTATATCAGAAGGACCACCATAAAGGAGGTCCTAGAATGCCAGCTATAGTAATGAATTTTGTATTAATTACATATTAAATGAAACAAATAGCTTTATTAAAGAGAAAATTTAGATTTGGATTGTAGTTTCAAAACGAGTTTATACCCAAGTCTAAAACAGGAAGGTACAAACTAAGGGGGAAATGAAAGAAGTTTTCTGTTCTTACCTCAGAATAAAAAGCCAAGTTTACTCTAATTCCACTGCGGAAATTAATCAGGGAGGCCTTGTCTGCAGAAACACTCTTTCTACTGAGTAGCCCGCTCACTTTCAGCTCTAGAACCATTTAAACAACCTAAGTACTGGGGACCCACATTCCACACAACTATGAACTGCTGCGCCTGTAGGATAAATTGTAACAAAACTAGGAATTTCTGTAAACTCTACAAGTAACTGCCATATTTAATGAAAGATGAAATGAACCAAGGAAGTGAGAAGCTCTTCCATGTTAAAAACTTACAGTACAAACTAAGACATACTTATCTGTAATCCAAACAGCATCACTGAAGCAATGGTGGAAAGGACAATGGCTGCTGCTGCAGAAAAGCCTTTCATGATGTTGTCTGTGTACTTGACCACAACAGAAGTGTAGAGGCCTCCAACACTAGCAAGAACTCGCATACAGAAAGAAAGAAAATCTTAACACTCAAATAAATGAAACGTTCTATGATGGTGAGGCAGTTTTCACCCCTAGAGATGCCATACTAATTTACCTAGGAAAATACTATTTTCCTTAGAAGCAGCCATCTGAGAGATTTTGTACTAGGAGTCATAGTTCCTACAAAACAACATTGTTTTTCAGATGCCCAAAGGGCTATGTAGTCTACTGCTAAACTGTACACATTTATTGCTAATACATTAGATACTTTTGACTGTGAAGGCAAAATTGCTTTGGGATAGCTCTGCCACAAAAGTAAGTCAATAAAACCAAAATTACATTTTCAAGCTGGTATTCACAGTGAACAATTTCAAAATGCTATAAAGGCTTAAAATGGACATCTAACTTGAGGGAAAAAAGGAGGGGGGAATCTACCCAGAACCTTTAATTCCTGGATACTTACAGATGACAAGCCAGACATAATATGTGTAACCATAGAAAAATCCTTTTTCTTTAATTTCAGCTCCATCTGACAAGTAGACGCCAACTAATGTCACAACAATCCCTGATAGATACATTTGAATGTTTCTCACCCAAAGGGAAGTGTCTGAACTCTTTAAAACTTTTTCAAAATACACTCCTGAAAGAAAATTAAGCATGCAAATATGAAATAGATATTATTAGAAATTAATCTAAAATGTCTTTATTTAGAATAATAACCCAAAAATATGATACTATAAAATATATGATTTGCAGAACAGGCACATTTTACATTAATTACATGCAGATTTATTACGCCAGTTGTGATGCATGGCATACCGAACATTACCAATTTGTATTTTTACAGAGCATATAGAATTAACCAAGAGGGAGCTTTCTAACCTACATTTAACAGGAGACTCTTATATTACTATTAATAGTTTCCGCCTTTATTATAGCAGTGAGATCACAAAAGCTCTTTATTAATGCCACTAAAAGACTTGCTTTGGTCAGCTGGAACACTATATACTATTAGAGTCAGTTATCTTAAACATACCCCTATAATATCTGCCTAGTATGAATATTCCCAACTTGGCAAAATAACCTATATAATCACCACTTAGGATTTTTTCTGAGAGTGACACAACCAAAATAAAATTTAAATAGAACTTGCTGAGTGACGCCATTTTCCTTTAGAGCAGGGGTCTACAGACCAGGTTCACCCACAATGTCAGAAGGACCATGAACTCCCTAACTAGATAATATGTTTTGTGTCTATGTGCATTTTTCTGGGGGTGAGGATCCGACACCTTTTTAGGTGCTCCAAAAGCGCACGTGTGTCCCCACCCCAACCCCAAAATCACATAGCACAGCTGTAAGTTTTATACTTAAAATGAACGCATGTTAAGCAAAGACATTAAAGATTTTTGTTATAAACACTGTTAATCAGAGACTTAGGAATTGCCACTAAAATACTAATCAACTAAAAATTCAAATGAAAACCAAGATTGTTTTTGATGAACCTATGTTGGAAAGAGCCAGAGAATGGGAACAAACATATAATAGCTATTCCTATTTCTATTTTTGATTTTCCTATCTGGGAAAACCATTTAACTATTGGAAAACCACTTAACTATTCAGTTCTCAGTTACTCCAAGCACAGAGGGATATTAAACCACGTACCATTTCCTCAACTGTGTATTGAGAATACACACCTTATGGTAAATAGACTGTTGGACACAAACATTTTACTGTTCAAAACAGTGCTAAAAATCAAGTAGTGTATTATTTTGGGGAGTAACCCAATTTTTGTTTCTAATTTGTTGTTTCCTAAGAATAAAAGTTTAGCATGATGCTATCATTAAGTATATTCCTAAATTTAGATTTTCCCCTCTTATCAAATGACTAGATACAGAAGTGCAAAATACTTTCTTACTCAAAAACAAAGAGTACTAACTCTTGATACAGCAAAATAAAGATAAATAATAAAGATGTATGGCTATAACTAATATGCTCTTTACTTTCAGTTTCTTCTCTGTTGGAACCATTTCTAAAACATTCCTTACATTGCACTTAACATTCATACTTTGTCTCTTCTTGATTCAGTGAAGGATAGCCTGTCCCTACATATATGAGTCCAGACTTCCACATTTATTTGATGTTAGTGATTTCGATTCTTCCCTCCCCTTTTGGCTGTTACTTCTGGGTATTAGGTTTTCTTAGGTATCACCCCCCTTTCCTCCCTACTCCATAATTCCTAATCTGTTGAAGCAGAGGAAGAACTTGAGGTCACCAGGGAAATACAGATACTGAGTTAGTAACTAACAACCTAAAGCAGCAGAATCGAACCTGAGGATAGTGCCAGTGCCAGGAAAATAGAAAGAGGTACTTGATCTTTCTGATGGCTAACTTCCTCCATCTTTTAATTTATTTGGGGGATCTTGGCTGGACCGGGGATAGTCAAGGATAACAGAAATACATTCTTAGATAACTGCAAAGATGAATAAGGACTGAGGTCTAAGCTGAGTTAAACACTACTACACGCTTATTGGAAAAACAGCTGACATAAAACTATATAGTATTAAGTAAGAAGATAAGCTTTAACAGGAATAAAGTTGTTAGTTTGATAAAGCAAGATAAAGTCAATCCCTCTTTAAAGTCTTATGTTTTTTTAAAAATTTGACAACAGAATAAATGCTTTTATGACTTACCTGCAAATCCTGAGCACAATACAGCAACAGCTATAGCACCAAACCCTAATAATGGATTCTGTTCCACCTGCAATAGTAATGTTTTAGAAGTTATTTTTAGTGACTAGTAAATAGAATTCATCCGAGAACAAACAAATGAATACAAAAATCTGTTTATAATTCTGCTGAAAGTATGTGCCATATCAGACATGGCTATTCTATAGAATAAGACAGGACCAAACAAAAGGCCATCCCAGAGATAAACCAAAGTACTTAAGTTAAAACCTATCCTTCAAATTATAGCCAGAGTAAACGCTTGATATAATGTGTGCCTACTTCCTAATAACAATGGGCACCCAAGCACAGAACTGTGCAGTCAGCCCACCTCTTCATTTTAACTTCTGCCACCACAACTCAAGCTCTTATAAGATCAAGCATGGAAATGGTAGCAGTTTGACTTGTTTAATTTATTCCCTGTCACCTACAGGATGGAGTAATGACATGTAAGATTTCCTACTTCACTGAATTTTTATCAGATATTAATAGCATGCCATCTATGTACCAGATATACTGTTTTATATTCTAAATGAATAAACATGAAGATGATACACAGCTTTGATTCTTAAATAGTTCATGGATGGGAGAGATTGACACATATATATAATCATAATACTTTGCTAACAGATGCAGGTTTATGGGCCTCCGACCTATTGTTTCAACTGTATTTCCTCTTCCCTAAACTAACCATCAGGAGCTTTCATCAGTCTTTCCTCAGAGATAAATGTTATCTCAGTGGCAACACTGAAACTAAAGGGTTGAGACACGTGTCTGTAATATGACAAGCACATACCTTGTTCAAAATAAATAAGCCTGAGAGGACAGTATTGCTTGATGTTAAGTACTTGAGAGAGAAAGCTTGCTCTAAAATGTCTTCATGAAGATAAAAGGAGAAATAGAAGATAATTATGGACTAACGGTTCTCAAAGTATGGTCCCTGGAGCAGCAGCATCACCTGGGAACTTGTTAGAAATGAAAATTGACAGGCCCCTCCCCGGACCTACTGAATCATAAACTATGGGGATGGGGCCCAGAAATCTGTTTAACCTTCCCGTTGAGTCTGATGTACACTAAAGTTTGAGAACCACTACTATAGACTACAACTGATAAACATGGATGCTTTCCTAATACAAACTATAAGGCCAGCATAGAGAGGAGAAAAAATAACGGTGTGAGATTTCATCTATCCCAACAACTGCTTGAAAGCTCAAGCTACTAAAGATAGTGTCTGACAAATTCTTGGTTGCTTTTCTGCCAGTTGAATCTCTACAGTTAGGAAAAATGGTGATAGACACTGCTTCTCTGGACTTAATGCTGACTGATAAGAAACTGCTGGGTGGGACTTCCCTGGTGGCGCAGTGGTTAAGAACCCGCCTGCCAATGCACGGGACATGGATTCGAGCCCTGGTCCAGGAAGATCCCACATGCCGCGGAGCAACTAAGCCCGTGCACCACAACTACTGAAGCCCGCACGCCTAGGGCCCGTGCTCCACAACAAGAGAAGCCACCACAATGAGAAGCCCACACATCTCAAGGAAGAGTAGCCCCCACTTGCCGCAACTTAGAGAAAGCCCATGCATAGCCCCAGTGCAGCCAAAAGAAGAAAGAAACTGCTGGGTGATGAAGTGGAAGTGATGGAAACCTAGGAAAATGGCAACCATGTCGTTTTAGCATGAGCAATAACCAAACAGCATAGTTAAGAGACTTGAGCTCCGGTCTTGAATAAATCAAATTCAAAAAAATAAAACTTACAATTCCATAGCTAGTGGGAAGATGGGTTATGAGGGTAAGAGTTTCTTAAGAATGAGATTCTAATGAACAGTAAAGAAAGAAATCAGTGTTACTAATTAAGGGCATCTTCAATGAATTCTCATTTTATAGGAACATTTAAAAAAAAAATACAGTACACAAAACCAAGAGGAACCAACCAAGAGTTTTAGTAGCAAAAGACTGAAAACTCAGTGTAAGTGGAGGCTTGCAAAATTTAAAGGCCTTTAAAAGTATGTTTAGCTTCGGAAGAAAAGCGTATGCTTCTTCGGCTAGATGACATACTGTTAGATAGCAAGAAAATAAGAGTTACCCAAACCTAGTTTCCACTTTCTCTGTGAATAATGACTTTAAATGAATGAATGGGAACCGAAGTCCAAGACGTGGTTTGCTGTTGTGAGAGCACCTACCTAAATAAATTCAGAAGTATCTTGACCAAGAATAGTAGCAAATCAAGGTACTGATCACTGTACCTCTGAAGAATAATGGGGCATAGAAGCTATGCCAGAAAATTTGAATTGGGCAAATACCGTCCTGATTTTCAAAAAGGCAGAGGGAGAGAAAGCTGCAGAAATTATAAACAGCAGCCTGAGACCTGTAAGGCGGCCCAGTACACTCACCAAGAGCATAGACTCTGGAGCCATGCTGCCTGGGTCCAAGCAAGGTTGAGCCATTGCTAGCCTTCTTTGCCTATCAGTTTCCTCATAAGAAAATGGAAATAAAAATACATGCCTCGTATGGTGGCTGTGAGCATAAGTGAATTAATGTATTTTTGTAAAGCACTTAGAACACTGCTAGTATCCAGTATGACACGTGACTGCAGCTGCTGTTATTACTGAATACCAGCGAAATGCTACAACAGGTGACTTGGAGAACTTTTGAAGAAACCATCAAAAGTGTAATGGTCATCACAAGAAAATGGTGTGGCTTCCATAAGAATATGACTTACCAAATTTTCTTACTGAAAGAATTCTTAGTGCTGAGGGGAATTCCATAGAGATAATGTTTGGCAAGAAATCTGACAGATTTGCATAATATTTTTGTGAACAAGACAGAGGAATGTAGTGAGGATAACAGTAGTTCTATTCGCAGCTGAGTGAGTGCTCATATAGCAAAGTGCTAATTAACAGAATAAAACCAAGCTAGACCAGCAACCAATATCAACTAGCCAGGCATATGAATAAGCCGTCCTAGAAACAGATCCTCCAGGCCTAGGCAAGTCTTCAGTTGACTGCAGCCCTAGCTGATATCTTGACTGCAACCTTATGAGAGACCTCAAGCCAGAATGTCTAAAAGAGGCCAGCTCAGGCACCCTCTAATTCCTGACCCATAAAAACTGTGAGAGAGAATGTTTCTTAAGCAAGGGAAAAAAAAAAAAAAAAAGTCAAGCTAAAGAGAGTCTAGATGTATGGCCACAGAACTCTGGTCCTGTCCTGTCTAAAATTTTCAGTGAAGACCCAGAAGACATAGGTATCAAATCTGTAGAAAGCATAACATTCAAAGAAAAAGCTACTAATGGATAAGGACTGGAAAGTCCTCAAAGGCTTGAACAATAACCCAAAGCTAACAAGATGGGCTTAATAAACATAAACGCATTTTGCATTTTGGTTTAGAAGAAGCCCGTGGCACAAAACACATCTGAGACAAACTGTATTCGTGTGAAACAGCTACATGTGGTTGTATAATCAGTTACATAATGGATAGCCTCCTCCAGCCCAAAAAAAACCTAATATAACCTTATGCTGATTTAACAAGTCTCGGGTATTCGGAATAAAGGAGGTAATTAGCGAACTACACCTCACACCACGCAGTCATTATCTGGAGACAGCCTGAACTTTTAGGACACACTGAGGAAAAAGAACGGATAAATGCACCTAGAAAAGCAATAGGAGGCAATACTGGGGCACGAGCCAGGGATCATAAAGTCTCCAGAAGCCATATTATAGAAAGAAACAAGGTTGTCTCAGTGGGGGAGAAGAAAAGACACGGAGGGTGGAGATGCAGCATTGTTCTCAAACATTCAAAGGCTCATCGTATGGAGTTAGCAAGGATTTGAGTTATTCTGACAAGAACAAGGAACAATGAGAGGCAGTTACAGGAAGCTACATTCTGTTTAAAATATGAAAGAACTTTCTAGAGCTCCAAAAGTAAAATACTCTGCTTTAGCTTACTCAGCTTTTCACACATATTACCTAGGTGAGGTGACCCTTTTCTAAAGGTGTAGGGTGTTACTGGAAGTTCATATTTAACTTTTAAGTGTCTGCCTTGCTTTCCAAACAAATTCTTTACAGTTCTACATCTGATTATACGTGCAGTGCATAGTTGATCAGTGTTTTGAAATGTCACCGACAATATGAGCACATTTAAACATCATGTAAAGACAATACATATTAATTCAAAACTCACTTTCTGGGGAAAAATACTCTTCCACCACGTCAGAAAGTAACTACCTAAAAAGGAGCTTTCTCCTTTCACAAGCTCTGCGTACATCCCCAGCTGCCTTATACTCCTCAGAGCACCAGGTCTCTCATCTGCTGAGAGTTAAAGAAGAGTGTGCGGTTGCAGAGGGAAGCTCCCGACCTTCAGGTCCTTCACTGTAGTTCCACTTCCTACTTCTCTTTGGGAAAATAACCAATTAAAGCATACAATATATTAAAAAAAAATCAGGTATGTACCTTAACATTTAACTCTTCAACTAAAAGTTACAAGTAAAGGCACTTTTTGCCCTACTGTAGTTACTAGTTATTGGGGAAAACACTATTCTGTAAGCCCCGCTGCTGACAGTGGATGTATGTGCAAAATGATAAAAAATTTTGAGTTGCGGGAGAACATGAAAATTAGATGGAGAAAACTCTGCCCAGTATTTCTGAGAAAATGTCTAAAAGAGGCCTAGAAGTTGTGAACACAGACACCGTGTGGAAGTTGGCACAACTGAGTTACAGGTTAGCTGTTAACTGTGCAACTTTGGGTACGTGACTTCACCTCTTTGGACTTCAATTCTGTTATCCATAAAACTAAGGAGGTGCATTACATGGAGTTTGAGACACCATCCATCTCTAACGTAGTTTATGCATATTCTTCCTTCTCAAAAAGGAAGCCCGGAGGTATTACTCTCCTTGACAATAACATCACCCTAAGGGGAAAAAGGCGTATCTATATGGCAGAGGCTATGAATCATGCTCCATTCTTTTCCGTGTGACTGTGTGGAGGGCTCTGGACTCTGGAAAGTTCCCGTTTAGCTACAGTGAGCACTTAGCTTCTTACCACGACGCCCGTGGCCTGGGCTGGCCTCCACTGTACGAGGACGACTCCTCCACACAGCATAAAAACTGAAATCCACTGTAACCTGCTGAGCGTCCTGTTTAACATTAAAACGGTACATAGAGCAGTACAAGGAATCTTCAACTGGTACGTCACCTAACAACAGACAATGAACTCATCAGCTCGGTTAACGTTAGACTGACACAAATGTATTATTTCTGATATCATGAACAGAGCTGTAGAGAAAAATATTCGATAGTTTGATAAAGGGTTAGTAAAACATCTTTTCACCGTGAAAACACTTTTTAAGATTTTGCGCCTGCCATTATCAGCTACTTCACCTACCTGGTATACTGCTGCATCCAGATTGCTGAGAGCCAGGAAAGCCATGTTGTTCTGCACAGCATACACTAAGGAAGGCACGCTCAACTTCATCAGTTCCTTGGGGCTCCCCAAGACATTTTCTCTTAAAGATGCCTTGAATCTACCCAGATTACCAGTTTCTCTTTGAAAACAAAAAGGGGAAATGAGAAGGGATGAGGAAGAAAATGAAAGATCATCCTTTCTATTACATACTGTCACACATAGGATAGCTACATTGTGTTAAGTTCATTGATATAATTTAGCAAACTTATTTCTAGAATTTTTAACTAATTTTAGATTTATTAAAAGAAGCAAACCAGCAATGCATCCCCATAAAAGAAAAACAACTACAATCTTCATTTGGGAAAATATGACAATCAGGTTTACCATCCTCATCCTCTGGTCAAAGTTTCAGGGGCTTTTGAGTATATTAAACAATGAGAGTACCAGGAAACCAGAATTGCCGATATTACCTATAAAAAATTAATTTAATCCCTGCCACTTTAACTGTCATTGCATCAAGTTCACCCAGATTATTTTTTACATTAATCGGGTTGCATATACATTTTTTTAATTTTTAAAATTACAATAGATTTTAATTGCAAACAAAAGAAAAAAGCGTTAGTAGTTATAGAAGTTACTTGGCATAGGAATTGAGTGATGCAGGTCAGTATTATTTGTAAATTAGTTCCGTGTTTGTGCAATATGGTAGACAATAAATCTTTAAATAAGCATATTCTCATAAAATTCAAGTATGTATCTGTATAATTTTGCAGGAAATCTGAATAATTTACTAATATCAGTAAGGTAAACTGTACCTGTAACATACATAAAGCTTACTACTTGAGTACATATTGATTGATGCATGCTCTTAAGCATTCTTATTCTTCCTCAGGAGGAACTAGCTAATCTGGCTCATATTTCCCCCTGTTGTAAATGAGCTCATTTATTTCCTGAAAATACAAATCAAAGAACACTTTTATAAGCATTAACACCAAAAAAAAGTGCTACATCAAAAGGCTCCCAACTGCCCCTCACAAGGTCCTTAAAAGGACCACAATACTTTGTTGGGAAGATCGAGCTATTTCAACTCACAATGAGCCTCTATATTTTGGGTTAACATTAGAATCAACAGTCACTAATTGGATATTTTCATATTTAAATAGTGCAAAAATAATTACCCAAGTTCTGAGGAGGAGCAAAAAGTCCATAATGTCTAATTAACTACCTATGCCTTATCCACCGTAGAACACTCCAGCCCCCAAGAAGATTATTAAGACAGGAAATTTGGCCCAGGCCACAGAAACAGAAGATGCCCTTCTTAGTTACAGAGCTTACTTTGCTGCCAAAGCTACATGCACACAGCCTGGAGGGCGACTATACACTCCATGCAGAGGAGGGAGAGAATACCAGAAGATTACTGGGAAAGTCTGCATTGTAGAGTTTTCCAAAGAGCTGAAGGTTGGCCCTTTAAACATTTACGATTCTTTTTTTTAACACAAATCTAAGATGTTCTATATAACTCTCCACCTCTTAAAAGAGTATAAAGAATAATTTCTCAAAGTTTTCCCTCAATTATAAAATTGAAGAGAAAAAGATTAAAAAGAAGAATCACAGAGGTCCAACTCAACCATCTTAACAAGGTGATATAATTGAACATTTTCTTTATTGTCATAATTCTCACTAGGAAACACATGATGGCAGAGACATAAATCTTAACAGGCTGCGTGAAGTACAGGACACTGCTTTTACTGTATCATTACTTAATGCCCTTCCAAAATGCTGACTTCCATACTAATGTATCTTCAGAGTGGCTCCCTAAAGAACTACTGAGAGGGAGCCGGAGGAAGATGGCGGAAGAGTAAGACGCGGAGATCACCTTCCGCCCCACAGATACATCAGAAATTCATCTACACGTGGAACAACTCCAACAGAACACCTACTGAACGCTGACAGAAGACCTCAGACCCCCCAAAAGGCAAGAAACTCCCCACATACCTGGGTAGGTCAAAAGAAAAAAAGAATAAACAGAGACAATAGGATATGGACGGGACCTGCACCAGTGGGAGGGAGCCGTGAAGGAGGGAAGGTTTCTACACACTACAAGCCCCTTCGAGGGCGGAGACTGCAGGTGGCGGAGGGGGAAAGCTTCGGAGTAGCGGAGGAGAGCACAGCAACAGGGGTGTGGAGGGCAAAGCAGAGAGATTTTGGCACAGAGGATCGGTGCCCTTAGGCACACACCAGCCCGAGAGACTTGTCTGCTCGGCCGCCAGGGCGGGCGGGGCTGGGAGCTGAGGCTCGGGTATCGGCTTTCAGTCGGAGCGCAGGGAGAGGTCTGGGGCTGGCGGCAGGAAGAGACCCTGAAGGGGTTAGTGCTAGCCCGGAGGGAGTCCGGGGAAAGGGTCTTGAGCTACCGGAGAGGCAAGAGACTTTTTTCCCTTTTGTTGCCTGGTGCGCGAGGAGAGGGCATTCCCCTCCCTCCCCTCTGCCTGAGTGAGCCAGAGCCCCCGAATCAGCGGCCCCTTTAAACCCGTCCTGTCTGAGCGAAGAACGGACGCCCTCCGGCGACCTACGCGCAGAGGCGGGGCCAGGTCCAAGGCTGAGACCCGGGAGCTGTGAGAGCAGAGACAGGGAAATCTCTCTGTGCAGCCTCCGAGGCAGCGGATTAAAGCTCCACGGTCCATTTGATGTGCCCTGCGTCTGTGGAGTGCATGAATGGACAGCGAATCATCCCAAATTGAGGAAGTGGACCTTGAGGACAAGATTTAAGACTTTCCCCCCCTTTTTTTTTCCTCTTTTTACAACGAATTATCTCAAATTAAGGAGGTGGACTTAGCAAGATTTCAGACTTTTCGCCCTTTTCCTCTTTTTACAACGAATTATCCCAAATCGAGGAGGTGGACTTGGAGAGCAAGATTTTTGATTTTTCCCCCTGCTCTCTTTTTGTGAATGTGTATGTGTAATCTTCTGTGTAAGATTCTCTCTGTATAGCTTTGCTTCCACCATATGTCCCAGGGTTCTTTCGGTCCGTGTTTTTTTTCAATAATTACTTTTTAATTTTAATAACGCTACTATATTTCATACTTTATTCTATTTTACTTTACCTGCTCTTTCTTTTTTTCCTCCCTTCCCTTCCTCCCTCCCTCCCTCCGCTCCTCCTTTCCTTCTTTCTTTTTCTTTCCTCCATCCCTCCCTCCCTCCCACCCTTCTTCTTTCCACTTTCTTTTTCTTTCCTTCCTCCCTCCCTCCCTCCCTCCTGTCTTTCTTTCTTTCTTTCCTTCCTCCCTCCCTCCCTCTCTTCTTCCATTCACTCTTCCTTTTGCTTTCATTCCTCCCTCCCTCCCTCCTTTCTTTCCTTTCTTTCCATCCTTCCTCCCTCCCTCCTTTCTTTCTTTCTTCCTTCCTTCCTTCCTTACTTCCCTTCTTCCTTTCTTTCAATCTCTCTTTCTTTCTTCTACTAATTATTTCTTTCTACTTTTTCTCACTGTTATTCTGAGCTGGGTGGATGAAAGGCTCTTGGTGCTGCAGCCAGGAGTTAGTGCTGTGCCTCTGAAGTGGGAGAGCCAACTTCAGGACACGGGTCCACAAGAGACCTCCCAGCTCCACATAATATCAAGCAGCGAAAATCTCCCAGGGATCTCCATCTCAACACCAGCACCCAGCTTCAGTCAACGACCAGCAAGCTACAGTGCTGGTCACCCTATGCCAAGCAACTAGCAAGGCAGGAACACAACCCCACCCATTAGCAGAGAGGATACCTAAAAACATAATAAGGCCACAGGCACCCCAAAACACACCACCAGACGTGGACCTGTCCACCAGAAAGACAAGATCGAGCTTCAACCACCAGAACACAGGCATTAGTCCCCCCCACCAGGAAGCCTACACAACCTACTGAAACAACCTTAGCCACGGGGGACAGACACCAAAAACAACGGGAACTACGAATCTGCAGCCTGCAAAAAGGAGACCCCAAACACAGTAACATAAGCAAAATGAGAAAGCAGAAAAACACACAGCAGGTGAAGGAGCAAGATAAAAACCTACCAGACCTAACAAATGAAGAGGTAATAGGCAGTCTACCTGAAAAAGAATTCAGAATAATGATAGTAAAGCTGATCCAAGATTCTATTTCCCAGATCCAAAATCTTGGAAATAGAATAGACAATATGCAAGAAACAGTTAACAAGGACCTAGAAGAACTAAAGATGAATCAAGCATCGATTAAAAACACAATAAATGAAATGAAAAATACTCTAGATGGGATCAATAGCAGAATAACTGAGGCAGAAGAACGGATAAGTGAGGTGGAAGATAAAATAGTGGAAATAACTGATGCAGAGAAAAATAAAGAAAAAAGAATGAAAAGAACAGAGGACAGTCTCAGAGACCTCTGGGACAACATTAAACGCACCAACATTCGAATTATAGGGGTTCCAGAAGAAGAAGAGAAAAAGAAACGGACTGAGAAAATATTTGAAGAGATTATAGTTGAAAACTTCCCTAATATGGGAAAGGAAATAGTTAATCAAGTCCAGGAGGCACAGAGAGTCCCATACAGAATAAATCCAAGAAGAAATACGCCAAGACACATATTAATCAAACTGTCAAAAATTAAACACAAAGAAATCATATTAAAAGCAGCAAGGGAAAAACAACAAATAACACACAAGGGAATCCCCATCAGGTTAACAGCTGATCTCTCAGCAGAAACTCTACAAGCCAGAAGGCAGTGGCAGGACATAATTAAAGTGATGAAGGAGAGAAACCTGCAACCAAGATTACTCTACCCAGCAAGGATCTCATTCAGATTTGATGGAGAAATTAAAACCTTTACAGACAAGCAAAAGCTGAGAGAGTTCAGCACCACCAAACCAGCTTTACAACAAATGCTAAAGGAACTTCTCTAGGCAAGAAACACAACAGAAGGACTATACCTACAATAACGAACCCAAAGCCATTAAGGAAATGGGAATAGGAACATACATATCAATAATTACCTTAAATGTAAATGGACTAAATGCTCCCACCAAAAGACACAGAGTGGCTGAATGGATACAAAAACAAGACCCATATATATGCTGTCTACAAGAGACCCACTTCAGACCTAGAGACACATACAGATTGAAAGTAAGGGGATGGAAAAAGATATTCCATGCAAATGGAAATCAAAAGAAAGCTGGAGTAGCAATTCTTATATCAGACAAAATAGACTTTAAAATAAAGACTATTAGAAGAGACAAAGAAGGACGCTACATAACGATAAAGGGATCGATCCAAGAAGAAGATATAACAATTGTAAATATTTATGCACCCAACATAGGAGCACCTCAATACATAAGGCAAATACTAACAGCCATAAAAGGGGAAATCGACAGTAACACAATTATAGTAGGGGACTTTAACACCCCACTTTCACCAATGGACAGATCATCCAAAATGAAAATAAATAAGGAAACACAAGCTTTAAATGATACATTAAACAAGATGGACTTAATTGATATTTATAGGACATTCCACCCAAAAACAACAGAATACACATTTTTCTCAAGTGCTCATGGAACATTCTCCAGGATAGATCATATCTTGGGTCACAAATCAAGCCTTGGTAAATTTAAGAAAATTGAAATTGTATCAAGTATCTTTTCCGACCACAATGCTATGAGACTAGACATCAATTACAGGAAAAGATCTGTAAAAAATACAAACACATGGAGGCTAAACAATACACTACTCAATAATGAAGTGATCACTGAAGAAATCAAAGAGGAAATTAAGAAATACTTAGAAACAAATGACAATGGAGACACGACGACCCAAAACCTATGGGACGCAGCAAAAGCAGTTCTAAGGGGGAAGTTTATAGCAATACAATCCCACCTTAAGAAACAGGAAACATTTCGAGTAAACAACCTGACCCTGCACCTAAAGCAATTAGAGAAAGAAGAACAAAAAACCCCCAAAGTTAGCAGAAGGATAGAAATCATAAAGATCAGATCAGAAATAAATGAAAAAGAAATGAAGGAAACGATAGCAAAGATCAACCAAACTAAAAGCTGGTTCTTTGAGAAGATAAACAAAATTGACAAACCATTAGCCAGACTCATCAAGAAAAGAAGGGAGAAGACTCAAATCAGTAGAATTAGAAATGAAAAAGGAGAAGTAACAACTGACACTGCAGAAATACAAAAGATCATGAGAGATTACTATAAGCAACTCTATTCCAATAAAATGGACAACCTGGAAGAAATGGACAAATTCTTAGAAATGCACAACCTACCAAGACTGACTCAGGAAGAAATAGAAAATATGAATAGACCAATCACAAGCACTGAAATTGAAACTATGATTAAAAATCTTCCATCAAACAAAAGCCCAGGACCAGATGGCTTCACAGGCGAATTCTATCAAACATTTAGAGAAGAGCTAACACCCATCCTTCTCAAACTCTTCCAAACAATTTCAGAGGAAGGAACACTCCCAAACTCATTCTACGAGGCCACCATCACCTTGATACCAAAACCAGGCAAGGATGTCACAAAGAAAGAAAACTACAGGCCAATATCACTGATGAACATAGATGCAAAAATCCTCAACAAAATACTAGCAAACAGAATCCAACAGCACATTAAAAGGATCATACACCATGATCAAGTGGGGTTTATTCCAGGAATGCAAGGATTCTTCAATATACGCAAATCAATCAATGTGATACACCATATTAACAAGTTGAAGGAGAAAAACCATATGATCATCTCAATAGATGCAGAGAAAGCTTTCGACAAAATTCAACACCCATTTATGATAAAAACCCTGCAGAAAGTAGGCATAGAGGGAACATTCCTCAACATAATAAAGGCCATATATGACAAACCCACAGCCAACATTGTCCTCAATGGTGAAAAACTGAAACCATTTCCACTAAGATCAGGAACAAGACAAGGCTGCCCACTCTCACCACTCTTATTCAACATAGTTTTGGAAGTTTTAGCCACAGCAATCAGAGAAGAAAAAGAAATAAAAGGAATCCAAATTGGAAAAGAAGAAGTAAAGCTGTCACTGTTTGCAGATGACATGATACTATACATAGAGAATCCTAAAGATGCTACCGAAAAACTACTAGAGCTAATCAATGAATTTGGTAAAGTAGCAGGATACAAAATTAATGCACAGAAATCTCTGGCATTCCTGTACACTAATGATGAAAAATCTGAAAATGAAATCAAGAAAACACTCCCATTTACCATTGCAACAAAAAGAATAAAATATCTAGGAATAAACCTACCTAAGGAGACAAAAGACCTGTATGCAGAAAATTATAAGACACTGATGAAAGAAATTAAAGATGATACAAACAGATGGAGAGATATACCATGCTCCTGGATTGGAAGAATCAATATTGTGAAAATGACTCTACTACCCAAAGCAATCTACAGATTCAATGCAATCCCTATCAAACTACCACTGGCATTTTTCACAGAAGTAGAACAAAAAATTTCAAAATTTGTTTGGAAAAACAAAAGACCCCGAATAGCCAAAGCAATCTTGAGAACGAAAAACGGAGCTGGAGGAATCAGGCTGCCTGACTTCAGACTATACTACAAAGCTACAGTAATTAAGACAGTGTGGTACTGGCATAAAAACAGAAAGATAGATCAGTGGATCAGGATAGAAAGCCCAGAGATAAACCCACGCACATATGGCCAACTTATCTTTGATAAAGGAGGCAGGAATGTACAGTGGAGAAAGGACAGCCTCTTCAATAAGTGGTGCTGGGAAAACTGGACAGGGACATGTAAAAGTATGAGATTAGATCATTCCCTAACACCATACACAAAAATAAGCTCAAAATGGATTAAAGACCTAAATGTAAGGCCAGAAACTATCAAACTCTTAGAGGAAAACATAGGTAGAACACTCTATGACATAAATCACAGCAAGATCCTTTTGGACCCACCTCCTAGAGAAATGGAAATAAAAACAAAGATAAACAAATGGGACCTAATGAAACTTCAAAGCTTTTGCACAGCAAAGGAAACCATAAACAAGACCAAAAGACAACCCTCAGAATGGGAGAAAATATTTGCAAATGAAGCAACTGACAAAGGATTAATCTCCAAAATTTATAAACAGCTCATGCAGCTCAATAGCAAAAAAACAAACAACCCAATCCAAAAATGGGCAGAAGACTTAAATAGGCATTTCTCCAAAGAAGATATACAGACTGCCAACAAACACATGAAAGAATGCTCAACATCATTAATCATTAGAGAAATGCAAATCAAAACTACAATGAGATATCATCTCACACCAGTCAGAATGGCCATCATCAAGAAATCTAGAAACAATAAATGCTGGAGAGGGTGTGGAGAAAAGGGAACACTCTTGCACTGCTGGTGGGAATGTGAATTGGTACAGCCACTATGGAGAACAGTATGGAGGTTCCTTAAAAAACTAAAAATAGAACTACCATATGACCCAGCAATCCCACTACTAGGCATATACCCTGAGAAAACCATAATTCAAAAAGAGACATGTACCAAAATGTTCATTGCAGCTCTATTCACAATAGCCCGGAGCTGGAAACAACCTAAGTGTCCATCATCGGATGAATGGATGAAGAAGATGTGGCACATATATACAATGGAATATTACTCAGCCATAAAAAGAAACGAAACTGAGCTATTTGTAATGAGGTGGATAGACCTAGAGTCTGTCATACAGAGTGAAGTAAGTCAGAAAGAGAAAGACAAATACCGTATGCTAACACATATATATGGAATTTAAAAAAAAAAAAAATGTCATGAAGAACCTAGGGGTAAAACGGGAATAAAGACACAGACCTACTTGAGAATGGACTTGAGGATATGGGGAAGGGGAAGGGTAAGCTGTGACAAAGGGAAAGAGAGGCATGGACATATATACACTACCAAACGTAAGGTAGATAGATAGTGGGAAGCAGCCGCAGAGCACAGGGAGATCAGCTCGGTGCTTTGTGACCGCCTGGAGGGGTGGGATGGGGAGGGTGGGAGGGAGGGAGATGCATGAGGGAGGGGATGTGGGAACAGATGTATATGTATGACTGATTCACTTTGTTATAAAGCAGAAACTAATAAAAAAATAAATAAATAAATAAATAAATAAATTAAAAAAAAAAAAAAAGAACTACTGAGAGGTACCTGTTTGTACCCATCTTTCACAGTCCACCTCCTTCCATGTCCATTTATCTCCCACATACGATTCCTCAAGCTCTAGTTTAGTAGCCACTTATCCCTTCCCTAATCCCTAGTTATGGGCAATGCCATCTTACCTCCACTCCTTAGAGATATTCTAAACCCTCAATGGTATCAAATGAATTTCTGCCTATCCAGAGAACAGAGCTGATCTCTTTATCACTGGCTCTCTTTGCTCTGCTAGAATACAGGCTGCTTAAAGATCTAACAGCTTCTATTAACCACCATGGCTGTACCAATAATCAAGGCTGCTGTGGTCCCTTTTCTCCCTGTCACTCTTCTCTTATCTCTTCTCCCACACTTTTCAGCTTTCACATCAAATGAAGGACCTGTGAGACATCACCAGCCAATATGAGTACTCCTTTCCTTCAACATGAAAATCCAGTAGAGTACAGTGTGTCCAGATTAACCTTCAGGTCTTTGGCTCTTCTGGCTATATCCTTTTTATTGGATACTTAGGAACTATTACTTCTCCACTGCCAGGAAGACTTTACTATCTTTTTCTGCTTCCTTAATGCAGATATTAGAGAAGCCAAGGTATACCAGAATGCTAACTACTGGGAAGCTCAAGCTTCACTATGGTACCTTAGAATTATACCAATATTATATAATTATAACAAGATATTTTGAAATAAGTTACAAAAAATAGCAGAGAATGCCAAAAAAAAATTTAAAAGAAAACAAAACCTCAAAATAATTAATGATTTTAGAAAGTAGAATAAAGAGATTTAGGAGGTATAAGAAAGAATATAGGGGAATGTTACCACACAATGTTTTAAAAGAGGAGATAAATTATTTCGGTATTAGATTATATCTTGCTTCATTTAATATATTTAATAAGAATACAGCTCTAAGGGGGGAAGATGGCGGAAGAGTAAGACGTGGATATCACCTTCCTCCCCACAGATACATCAGAAATACATCTACACGTGGAACAACTCCTACAGAACACCTACTGAACGCTGACAGAAGACCTCAGACCTCCCAAAAGGCAAGAAGCTCCCCACGTCCCTGGGTAGGGCAAAAGAAAACAGAATAAACAGAGACAAAAGAATAGGGACGGGACCTGCACCAGTGGGAGGGAGCCGTGAAGGAGGAAAGGTTTCCACACACTAGAAGCCCCTTCGTGGGCGGAGACTGTGGGTGGCGGAGGGGGAAAGATTCGGAGCCACGGAGGAGAGCGCAGCAAAAGGGGTGCGGAGGACGAAGCGGAGAGATTCCTGCACAGAGGATCGGTGCCGACCTGCACTCACCAGCCCGAGAGGCTTGTCTGCTCACCCGCTGGGGCGGACGGGGCTGGGAGCTGAGGCTCGGACTTCGGTCGGAGCACAAGGAGAGGACTGGGGTTGGCGGAGTGAACACAGCCTAAAGGGGTTAGTGCACCACAGCTAGCCGGGAGGGAGTCCGGGAAAAAGGTCTGGACCTGCCGAAGAGGCAAGAGACTTTTTCTTCCCTCTTTGTTTCCTGGTGCGCAAGGAGAGGGGATTAAAGGAGCTCCAGAGATGGGCGGGAGCCGCGGCTAACAGCGTGGACCCCAGAGACGGGCATGAGACGCTAAGGCTGCTGCTGCCACCGCCAAGAAGCCTGTGAGCAAGCACAGGTCACTATCCACAACCCCCTTCCGGGCGTGCAGCCCGCCACGGCCAGGATCCCCGGGATCCAGGGACAACTTCCCCGGGAGAACGCACGGCGCGCCTCAGGCTGGTGCAACGTCACGCCGGCCTCTGCCGCCGCAGGCTCGCCCCACACTCCGTACCCCTCCCTCCCCCTGGCCTGAGTGAACCAGAGGCCCTGAATCAGCGGCTCCTTTAACCCCGTCCTGTCTGAGTGAAGAAGAGATGCCCTCCGGCGACCTACATGCAGAGGCGGGGCCAAATCCAAAGCTGAAACCTGGGAGCTGTGCCAACAAAGAAGAGAAAGGGAAATCTCTCCCAGTAGCCTCAGGAGCAGTGGATTAAATCTCCACAATCAACTTGATGTACCCGGCATCTGTGGAATACCTGAATAGACAACGAATAATCCCAAACTGAGGAGGTGGTCTTTGAGAGCAAGATTTATTATTTTTCCCTTTTTCCTCTTTTTGTGAGTGTGTATGTGTATGCTTCTGTGTGAGATTTTCTCTGTATAGCTTTGCTTTCACCATTTATCCTAGGATTCTATCCGTCCGGTTTTTTTTAACTTTAAAAAATTTTTTTTAATAATTATTTTTTTATCTTAATAACTTTATTTTACCTTACCTTATTTTCTTTTCTTTTATCCCCTCCCTCCCTCTCTCCCTCTCCCCCCCCCTTTCTTTCTTTCTTTTTCTCCCTTTTAATCTGAGCGTGTGGGTGAAAGGCTCTTGGTGCTGCAGCCAGGAGTCAGTGCTGTTCCTCTGAGGTGGGAGAGCCAACTTCAGGACACTGGTCCACAAGAGACCTCCCAGCTCCATGTAATACCAAACGGCAAAATCTCCCAGAGATTTCCATCTCAACAGCAACACCCAGCTTCACTCAAGGACCAGCAAGCTACAGTGCTGGACACCCTATGCCAAACAACTAGCAAGACAGGAATACAAACCCACCCATTAGCAGAGAGGCTGCCTAAAATCATAATAAGTCCACAGACACCCCAAAACACACCACCAGACGTGGAACTACCCACCAGAAAGACAAGATCCAGCCTCATCCACCAGAAAACAGGCACTAGTCCCCTCCACCAGGAACCCTACAAAACCCACCGAACCAACTTTAGCCACTGGGGACAGACAGCAAAAACAACGGGAACTACGAACCTGCAGCCTGCAAAAAGGAGACCCCAAACACACGAAGATAAGCAAAATGAGAAGACAGAAAAACACACAGCACATGAATGAGCAAGGTAAAAACCTACCACAACTAAAAAATGAAGAGGAAATAGGCAGTCTACCTGAAAAAGAATTCAGGATAATGATAGTAAAGATGATCCAAAATCTTCGAAACAGAATAGCGAAAATGCAAGAAACATTTCACAAGGACCTAGAAGAACTAAAGATGAAACAAGCAATGATGAACAACACAATAAATGAAATTAAAAATACTCTAGAAGGGATCAATAGCAGAATAACTGAGGCAGGAGAAACGATAAGTGACCTGGAAGATAAAATAGTGGAAATAACTACTATAGAGCAGAATAAAGAAAAAAGAACAAAAAGAACTGAGGACAGTCTCACTGACCTCTGGGACAACATTAAACACACCAACATTCGAATTATAGGGGTTCCAGAAGAAGAAGAGAAAAAGAAAGGGACTGAGAAAATATTTGAAGAGATTATAGTTGAAAACTTCCCTAATATGGGAAAGGAAATAGTTAATCAAGTCCAGGAGGCACAGAGAGTCCCATACAGGATAAATCCAAGGAGAAACACGCCAAGACACATATTAATCAAACTGTCAAAAATTAAACACACAGAAAACATATTAAAAGCAGCAAGGGAAAAACAACAAATAACACACAAGGGAATCCCCATAAGGTTAACAGCTGATCTTTCAGCAGAAACTCTGCAAGCCAGAAGGGACTGGCAGGACATATTTAAAGTGATGAAGGAGAAAAACCTGCAGCCAAGATTACTCTACCCAGCAAGGATCTCATTCAGATTGGATGGAGAAATTAAAACCTTTACAGACAAGTAAAAATCTGAGAGAGTTCAGCACCACCAAAACAGCTTTACAACAAATGCTAAAGGAACTTCTCTAGGCAAGAAACACAGGAGAAGGTAAAGACCTACAATAACAAACCCAAAACAATTAAGAAAATGGGAATAGAAACATACATATCAATAATTACCTTAAATGTAAATGGACTAAATGCTCCCACCAAAAGACACAGATTGGCTGAATGGATACAAAAACAAGACCCATATATATGCTGTCTACAAGAGACCCACTTCAGACCTAGAGACACATACAGACTGAAAGTGAGGGGATGGAAAAAGATATTCCATGCAAATGGAAACCAAAATAAAGCTGGAGTAGCAATTCTCATATCAGACAAAATAGACTTTAAAATAAAGACTATTAGAAGAGACAAAGAAGGACAATACATAATGATCAAGGGATCGATCCAAGAAGAAGATATAACAATTGTAAATATTTATGCACCCAACATAGGAGCACCTCAATACATAAGGCAAATACTAACAGCCATAAAAGGGGAAATCGACAGTAACACATTCATAGTAGGGGACTTTAACATCCCACTTTCACCAATGGACAGATCATCCAAAATGAAAATAAATAAGGAAACACAAGCTTTAAATGATACATTAAACAAGATGGACTTAATTGATATTTATAGGACATTCTATCCAAAAACAACAGAATACACATTTTTCTCAAGTGCACATGGAACATTCTCCAGGATAGATCATATCGTGGGTCACAAATCAATCTTTGGTAAATTTAAGAAAATTGAAATTGTATCAAGTATCTTTTCCGACCACAACGCTATGAGACTAGATATCAATTACAAGAAAAGATCTGTAAAAAATACAAGCACATGGAGGCTAAGCAATACACTACTTAATAACGAAGTGATCACTGAAGAAATCAGAGGAAATCAAAAACTACCTAGAAACAAATGAGACAACGGAGACACGACGACCCAAAACCTATGGGATGCAGCAAAAGCAGTTCTAAGAGGGAAGTTTATAGCAATACAATCCTACCTTAAGAAACAGGAAACATCTCGAATACACAACCTAAACTTCCACCTAAAACAATTAGAGAAAGAAGAACCAAAAAAACCCCAAAGTTAGCAGAAGGAAAGAAATCATAAAGATCAGATCAGAAATAAATGAAAAAGAAATGAAGGAAACAATAGCAAAGATCAATAAAACTAAAAGCTGGTTCTTTGAGAAGATAAACAAAATTGATAAACCATTAGCCAGACTCATCAAGAAAAAAAGGGAGGGCTTCCCTGGTGGCGCAGTGGTTGGGAGTCCGTCTGCCGATGCAGGGGACGCGGTTTCGTGCCCCGGTCCGGGAGAATCCCACATGCTGTGGAGCGGCTGGGCCCGTAAGTCATGGCCGCTGAGCCTGAGCGTCCGGAGCCTGTGCTCCACAACGGGCGAGGCCACAGCAGTGAGAGGTCCGCGTACCGCAAAAACAAAAAAAAACAAAAAAGAAAAAAAGGGAGAAGACTCAAATCAATACAAATCAATAGAATAAGAAATGAAAAAGAAGTAACAACTGACACTGCAGAAATACAAAAGATCATGAGAGGTTACTACAAGCAACTCTGCCAATAAAATGGACAACCTGGAAGAAGTGGACAAATTCTTAGAAATACACAACCTGCCAAGACTGAATCAGGAAGAAATAGAAAATAGAACAGACCAATCATAAGCACTGAAGTTGACACTGTGATTAAAAATCTTCCAACAAACAAAAGCCCAGGACTAGATGGCTTCACAGGCTAATTCTATCAAACATTTAGAGAAGAGCTAACACCTATCTTTCTCAAACTCTTCCAAAATATAGCAGAGGGAGGAACACTCCCAAACTCATTCTACAAGGCCACCATCACCTTGATACCAAAACCAGACAAGGATGTCACAAAGAAAGAAAACTACAGGCCAATATCACTGATGAACATAGATGCAAAACTCCTCAAGAAAATACTAGCAAACAGAATCCAACAGCACATTAAAAGGATCATACACCATGATCAAGTGGGGTTTATTCCAGGAATGCAAGGATTCTTCAATATACGCAAATCAATCAATGTGATACACCATATTAACAAATTGAAGGAAAAAAACCATATGGTCATCTCAATAGATGCAGAGAAAGCTTTCAACAAAATTCAACACCCATTTATGATAAAAACCTTCCAGAAGGTAGGCATAGAGGGAACTTGCCTCAACATAATAAAGGCCATTTATGACAAACCCACAGCCAACATCATCCTTAATGGTGAAAAACTGAAAGCATTTCCACTAAGATCAAGAACAAGACAAGGTTGCCCACTCTCACCACTCTTATTCAACATAGTTTTGGAAGTTTTAGCCACAGCAATCAGAGAAGAAAAGGAAATAAAAGGAATCCAAATCGGAAGAGAAGAAGTAAAGCTCTCACTGTTTGCAGATGACATGATACTATACATAGAGAATCCTAAAGATGTTACCAGAAAACTACTAGAGCTAATCAATGAATTTGGTAAAGTAGCAGGATACAAAATTAATGCACAGAAATCTCTGGCATTCCTGTACACTAATGATGAAAAATCTGAAAGTGAAATCAAGAAAACACTCCCATTTACCATTGCAACAAAAAGAATAAAATATCTAGGAATAAACCTACCTAAGGAGACAAAAGACCTGTATGCAGAAAATTATAAGACACTGATGAAAGAAATTAAAGATGATACAAATAGATGGAGAGATATACCATGTTCTTGGATTGGAAGAATCAACATTGTAAAAATGACTGTACTACCCGAAGCAATCTACAGATTCAATGCAATTCCTATCAAACTACCACTGGCATTTTTCACAGCACTAGAACAAAAAATTTCACAATTTGTACGGAAACACAAAAGACCCCGAATAGCCAAAGCAATCTTGAGAATGAAAAACGGAGCTGGAGGAATCAGGCTCCCTGACTTCAGACTATACTACAAAGCTACAGTAATCAAGACAGTATGGTACTGGCACAAAAACAGAAAGACAGATCAATGGAACAGGACAGAAAGCCCAGAGATAAACCCACGCACATATGGTCAACTTATCTTTGATAAAGGAGGCAGGAATGTACAGTGGAGAAAGGACAGACTCTTCAATAAGTGATGCCGGGAAAACTGGACAGGTGGTATATGTAAAAGTATGAGATTAGATCACTCCCTAACACCATACACAAAAATAAGCTCAAAATGGATTAAAGACCTAAATGTAAGGCCAGAAACTATCAAACTGTTAGAGGAAAACATAGGCAGAACACTCTATGACATAAATCACAGCAAGATCCTTTTTGACTCACCTCCTAGAGAAATGGAAATAAAAACAAAGATAAACACATGGGACCTAATGAAACTTCAAAGCTTTTGCACAGCAAAGGAAACCATAAACAAGACCAAAAGACAACCCTCAGAATGGGAGAAAATATTTGCAAATGAAGCAACTGACAAAGGATTAATCTCCAAAATTTACAAGCAGCTCATGCAGCTCAATAACAAAAAAACAAACAACCCAATCCAAAAATGGGCAGAAGACTTAAATAGACATTTCTCCAAAGAAGATATACAGACTGCCAACAAACACATGAAAGAATGCTCAATATCATTAATCATTAGAGAAATGCAAATCAAAACTACAATGAGATATCATCTCACACCAGTCAGAATAGCCATCATCAAAAAATCTAGAAACAATAAATGCTGGAGAGGGTGTGGAGAAAAGGGAACACTCCTTGCACTGCTGGTGAGAATGTGAATTGGTATAGCCACTATGGAGAACAGTATGGAGGTTCCTTAAAAAACTACAAATAGAACTACCATATAACCCAGCAATCCCACTACTGGGCATATACCCTGAGAAAACCATAATTCCGAAAGAGTCACGTTCCAAAATTTTCATTGCAGCTCTATTTACAATAGCCTGGAGATGGAAGCAACCTAAGTGTCCATCATCGGATGAATGGATAAAGAAGATGTGGCACATATATACAATGGAATATTACTTAGCCATAAAAAGAAACGAAATTGAGCTACTGTAGTGAGTTGGATAGACCTAGAGTCTGTCATACAGAGTGGAGTAAGTCAGAAAGAGAAAGACAAATACCGTATGCTAACACATATATATGGAATTAAAAAAAAAATGTCATGAAGAACCTAGGGGTAAAACGGGAATAAAGACACAGACCTACTTGAGAATGGACTTGAGGATATGGGGAGGGGGAAGGGTAAGCTGTGATAAAGCGAGAGAGTGGCATGGACATATATACACTACCAAACGTAAAACAGATAGCTAGTCGGAAGCAGCCGCATAGCACAGGGAGATCAGCTCGGTGCTTTGTGACCACCTAGAGGGGTGGGATAGGGATGGTGGGAGGGAGGGAGACACAAGAGGGAAGAGATATGGGAACATATGTATATGTATGTGTATATGTATAACTGATTCACTTTGTTATAAAACAGAAACTAACACACCATTTTAAAGCAATTATACTCCAATAAATATGTAAAAAAAAAGAATACAGCTCTAAAACTTACAGTTTTACTCACTAAATTAAAAAAAAATAATAGCAATATATCTTCCAGAAAACCCTAGTAATCATCTATCCTTTTGTTTTACTGTTAAGTAGACAAAGATAAATGATCAATTCTAAATATACTACAGCCTTGAATAGTGCTCTCTGGATACTAAAAAAACATAAAAACCAAAGACCAATTTTTCTTCCATTTTCCTGCTCTGATATTTTCTGGAAATGACATCCCAAGCACTTTAATGAGTACCTTTTGTTAAAAACATTTATTCAATTTAATTATATAAATGACATTGTGAGATAAGAGAAAGCATGTGTATAATCAAAAGCATACACTAATTTTTTTAGATATAGTCTGTCCCATTATAAATTTACTGTTTGATTTTTATCACTGGAATAGAATCCATGTGCAACCTGTTGTTACCTCAAGGAATGCTGAAGCTCCATGTTGATTGCAGAGTGATTCCACTGCCGCCACCCCCCCTAAATTTCCAATCAACCATCTGAAACCAATTCTTTCTGATCTATGTTTGGTCAGAAGTAGGCCTCATTCTTCCAGCTCCTGATCTAACGAGAACTACTAAGAGGCCTGAAATCCTTGGCTAGGTTACCAAGGCACTGTGCAAAATGGAATAATACAGCAGAAGTTACTCATGAGTTTACGAAATCTAAATTTCCCTTACAAATTTCTTTCTTTTTTTTTTTTTTTTTTTTTTGCAGTACGCGAGCCTGTCACTGTTGTGGCCTCTCCCGCTGCGGAGCACAGGCTCTGGACGCGCAGGCTCAGCGGCCATGGCTCACGGGCCCAGCCGCTCCGCAGCATGTGGGATCTTCCCGGACCGGGACATGAACTCGTGTCCCCTGCATCGGCAGGCGGGCTCTCAACCACTGCACCACCAGGGAAGCCCTCCCTTACAAATTTCTTATCATCTGCAAAGTTAATTAAAATTAACTCGCATAAAAGATTTTGGGGAGCTAGGTATAAAAACCAATAATGAGGTCATTTGAGGACAAAAATACCCATCATATGAGGTACATGACTTTTACTTCCTCCCCATGACCGTAAACCCCTTATAGCATTGAGTACAAAGAGGCAGTCAAAATGTGAACTCAGCAAGAAAAACAGAATAGGGCTGGATAATCTATGACATAAGTATCTGACAGCTTCATTCATTATTCTAGATAATACTATGAAATAGTAAAATAATTTTCTCCAGTCTTATCTGGATAAGTAGTACAAAGATTTAAGATGCATTTGGTTTATTATGAAACACACCCGAAGTGTATGTACATTTACACCTCCTTCTAGGTTTCTTTAGTCTTTACAGGCTGTGGCGGATAGCAAACAATAAAAAGTTGACTTTGTTCTAAGACAACATGCAGTGTTTTCATTTCCTTTTCACATCACAAATGACAAACTTAAATCAAAAGTGTCACTTTTAATAGCTATGACAGGGTTTAGTAAAGCATACAGCTAACTAGCAATTTTCCTGTGAATTGTTATAGTAATTATTTTATGAAAAACTAAAATATTTTTAAATGTTGTACTGTTTGATGTTTCAACTGGAATTATAACTTAGAAATTGGTAACTTAGTCAAATACTTAAAAAATAACTTACATACAAAGCTTTTGCAACATCCAACTGCTAAGCTGCTCCCCTCCCCAAAAATAGGATTTATTAATTTCCTCTTCAATATAAAAGTGGTCTGATGTAATTATACATGGACACAACAGTGTATATAAAAAGATAATTATTACGTCTTCATTTTGTAGTAGCAGAAGACTGGACACACCCAAATGCCCATCAATAGAAACTGGTGTATGTGATACATCCATATAGTGGAATACCACACAGCTCTTAAAAAGAATGAGACAGATTTCTATGTACAGACATGGAACCATCTCTAAGATAAAACATTTAAGTGAAAAAAAATTTAAAAAGCAAAGCAGTGTAAACTGAATGCACACACAATGCATGTAATCAGAACTCCCCAATCAGACCGTATAAACCTTAAACCTTATTTATCAAAGTAAAGTAGCCATTCATTAATTCTTCCCCACACTCCCCTTTTTTCCTTGCACTTCTATTTTAACTTTTGATTGAAACAAGTATAATTTCATATTCCAAACAGTACTAGAAATGGTAAGTAAAATCAACAAGGATGGCGGAAAACTCCAAATTAATTACAAACAGAAACCAAAAAAAGAAAAAACAACCCCATCAGTTTTTTTAATGAATACCAAAATTACACGGAAAGAGAAAAAGAGAACTAACCCAAGTATTCTAAAACACAGTCTTTTTACTATATGCTGTAAAACTAAAGGCAAAAAAAACTACATACAAATACTAAACTTTAGTTAGTAGGTTTGCTTTTTCACAGCTGTATCTTAGAAGTTCTGAATCTACTTATTATGTATTCTAGGACTGAGCAAATAAGTAAATATCTTGAGGATAATGGAAGTCAAACTCACCACCATTGGAAAAGGGAATACGGAAAAGGGAAAAGTTGTAATGAACTCTGTGGTCCTGGATCAGAATTGCAGGTATCAAACAATATATAACTATATAACTCATAGTTGTATACACAAACACATATATATACAGAAACAGAGAAACAGACAGGTATGTATGTATACACATACATGTTACCTAGCTCTGTCTACTGAAAGGGCCCAGAAGTTATGATACCCCCAGTAGCAATGTGCACACCTCATGTCTAGATTCTGGTTTCTAAATACCATTTTGGGAAAAAAGGAACAAGTCTTCTTAAAGAAATGTATGATTCTGGGATTGGGGCAGGGCAAGTATAAGATAGGCTTTGAACATCTTGCTATGCTAAAAAGAAACTGCTCAAAGATTGATGAAAACATGTAAGTGAAAAAGAAAAGAAAGGAAACAGGAGGAAGCTTGAAGATGATCCCACTGTCTAAATCTGGGACAATTTGAGCATCGAAATAAATGATAATAATGGATTCCAGCCAATATAATAAAATAATCCATGAATCTACACTGAGAGGGAGAAGGACAGGTGAGGGGGAGAGAGAGGAAGAGGGAGAGAAGGGGAAGTCTCTTAGAGTAGAGTGCCAACCAGGAAATGCACGGGAATGACGGAACTGGGAAATTACCATTTGGCAACATCAGAGGACAATAAAAATGATGAGAAAGAGGATATATACCTAGTTTCAAAGATTCTCTCCACAAGATACTTAATACAAAGAGAAAATTGGTAACGTTATCTGGAGAGACCTGGCAGGCACTACCTTAATCAAGGAATCAAAGTTACATCACCAGTAATGGGGCAAATGGATATTATGTGCTTCGTGATACACTGCACTGAGAAGGACACATCATTTCTGTGATATTCCTGACCAAAACCCTAAATTTAATCATAAGAAAGCAATCAATAAACATAAACTGTGGGACATTCTACAAATTAAATGGACTATGCTCTTCAACAATGTCAAAGACAAGAAAAAAATATGGAGGAACTGTCTCAGATTAAAGGCAGCTAGAGATATAACACTACTGTAAAGTGTGATTATTTTACTGTTAAAGGACATCAGTGGGCAACAAAATTATCTAAGGTCTCTGAATTAGATAACAGTATTGTATCAATACTAATGTCTCAATTTTGATATTCTGTTATTATGTAAGAGAATGTCCTTGTTTTTAGAAAATATGCACTGAAGAATTTAGAGACAAAGGGGCATCTTGTGTAAAACTTGCTCTCAAAACATAAAAACAATATACACCCACACAAATACATAGCAATCAAGAATATGGTAAAATTTAGGGCTTCCCTGGTGGCGCAGTGGTTAAGAGTCCGCCTGCCGATGCAGGGGACACGGGTTCGTGCCCGGGTCCGGGAAGATCCGACATGCCGCGGAGTGGCTAGGCCCGTGAGCCATGGCTGCTGAGCCTGCGCGTCCAGAGCCTGTGCTCCGCAACAGGAGAGGCCACAACATTGAGAGGCCTGTGTACCGCAAAAAAAAAAAAAAAAAAAAAAAAAAAAAGAATATGGTAAAATTTAACATTTGGAAATAAAAACTTAAGAAAAAAACAAAAAATAAAATTATTGCAAGTACTGAACTGTCTAACCATGCTACTAAATGCTTATCTTTGCCCTAGCTAATCACAAAACAGCTCAATTATTTTGTTCTAGAATACTTCTAATTTGAAAATTAGAAATCAGGGAACTTGCCTTCTAATCCTATCACTGCCAATCACTTTCTAGGTACCTTTGGCAAATGAAAACTTCCCTCAACCTAAGATTTCTCATCATAGAAGATGAAATAATAGCTAAGGCTAAAGCAGTGGTATGAGAATGAAATGAAAATTAGCCGTGTTTACCTGCATGTTTCCCTCACCTGTTTTTAAGGGGAGATGAGGAAGAATGTTTCCTTAACACCTTCACTCTCTGGCAGCCTGCCATTCTCAACAGCAACAATCCTGAATGTCTGAAGGCAGCAAATTTAGTTGCTGCAATCTTAAAAGAGGATGTTTGGCAGTTTACATAACACATTTTGACAGTGATTAACAGTTGGTATTCCAGAGTGTAGTTACTTGCTTTCTAAAGAAAAGAAGTTAGATATCTGCTCATTAGGTTTTCAAAAATTCATTTTTCACAACTGTCCCCCAAAGAAGCATTATTCTTTGATTTTTCTAAGGCAATTTCAACTTATAACATTATATATTATAGCAATAGTGCTAAAGTGCTGGCTAGTGTCCCTTAGTGCAAGAAAGCTGTGATGTGCCTTATGGAGAAAATACATGTTAGATAAGCTTTGTCCAGGCATGATTAATAGTGCTGTTGGCCCTGAGTTCAATGCTAATGAGTCAACAATACATACTAAATAAGGTGTCTTTAAACAGAAACATGGTTATATAGTGATCAGTTGATGAAAATGTTGTGACCAGAGGCTCACAGGAACCTATCCCTGTATTTCCTCTAGGAGCAAAAGTTCAGTATTCAGTAATTCAGTGTCTGTGGTAACTACTGAGATAGTAAGAATCAACAGTCACCAAACCCATCACCAAGTCCTATAGATTCTACTTCTAGAACGTAACTCAAATCCACTACCTTCATCACCTGCTCTGTCATCATGGCCACAATCCCTGGGCTCTTATAAGCTCCCTTACTTCCAACTTTTATACCCTTCCAATCCATTCTCCTCAAAGGAATCAACAAAGTAACTCAAAGTAATATGGGTCACGATGTTAGTCCCTGATTTAAATCATTCAGTGATTTCCAGTGATTTTCAATGCACTTGAGATAAAATCCAAAATCCTTTACAGGCCCATAGGATTACTCGATACCCTGCCGACCTCTCCTGCTTCATCTTAGCACCACTCCCCTCTCACGGCACTCCAGACACACTGATTTGTTGTTCTTCAAACACACTGTGGTCTTTACCTTCTCTCTGCTCTTCTCTTGCCCAACCTCCACTCAATCTTCAGGTCTGGGTTTAAATGTAACTTCCTCAGAGAGGAAGCCCTCAACATTTTCACTGGGTATGTTTCCCACACAGCTATGCTTTAGTTTCATTAACGATTGTCTCATGACATATTGCTGAAGAAGCTGAAGATGCAATCACGATATCCTTTCATTTCATTCTGTAGCTATCAACCTGTGACCTCATGGGTAAAATAATTCTCCTTTCTCTATCACTCTTTTATCATTCCAAGAGATTAACATTTTTCACAGATGCCCTCTTAAAAGTAATCCCTTTGCTCCAAGAAATAAAATATTTTCTTGTTATGAATAGCAGGTATTCCGTTCTACCAATGTGTTTTGAATAAGAATATGATAATTTGCCAACATGTTTCTCCATAAAAATTACATTTGCTTTAAAATCCAGTAATTTCAAATGCATTTCACTTCTTTCATGCTTTATGATTTTCCAGTGCTTTTTCCACTTGGAAACTCAATGTGTTTTAAATGATTCTTCTTCACAGCCAAATTCTTGTTAGCCATGTAGTGTCAAATGCCAGCCACCAGAACTCTGTGTCATAATACTTTACTTTGTCCTGATTGTCCCTGGTCTTGTGTACCCTGCAGGTAAACGTTCATAAAAGAGCCTATACACTATGCTGGTGACATACACAGTAAGTGGTTACTGGTGATGATCATGATGATGAAGTACAGTATTTAGTTTTCCACACTGTTGCTACTTCGACACCATTATTGGGACTTGTCTGGTGAACTCTTGGAAACTTTTCTTTTATTAATATTTTGATATAATTTCCAAAAACGTTTCCACAAAACAAACTACAACTGACCATATCCATAACACTGAATAACTTAAGAATAGCAAGCAATGCAAAGCTGAAAAAGCATCAAAATAAAACAAAAAGTCATGCAGGGCTTCCCTGGTGGCGCAGTGGTTGAGAATCTGCCTGCTAATGCAGGGGACACGGGTTCGAGCCCTGGGCTGGGAGGATCCCACATGCCGCGGAGCAACTAGGCCCGTGAGCCACAACTACTGAGCCTGCGCGTCTGGAGCCTGTGCTCCGCAACGAGAGGCCGCGATAGTGAAAGGCCTGTGCACTGCGATGAAGAGTGGCCCCCGCTTGCCACAGCTAGAGAAAGCCCTCGCACAGAAACGAAGACCCAACACAGCCATAAATAAATAAATTAATAAACTCCTACCCCCAACAAAAAAAAAAAAAAAAAAAGTCATGCAGGCGGGTTGGCAGGACACTAGCCCAACTGCTGAGTTAAACCAAAGGCCTCATTGCTTTTCTGCACACTGGTTTTTAAAAAGTCTTAACAGTTACAAAACAACAAAACCAAGATTTGATCTTACAGTTTAAAATAGCTAATTTCATGCTTGACAGCCCTATTTCATTCCTGGGTCATAATTTTTTCTCCCCAAGGAAGCTGGGGAATAAGGAGAAGAAATGTGTTCCTCTATTCCCCTTTTTCCAATACTGCTATTTTTGTTTTAAAAGACGTTAAGCCCTATGATTTTATTAATTTATTAATGCTTAAATTGTTATACGGATGTTGTTCTAGAGCTTCAAACAGAGATTTTTTCCTTTGGAACACTGCCTTTTAAAGTTTTAAAGGTACAATAAGGCCTCTCCTTTACCTGACATTATGCAGAATAGTGGAAGCCAAATTTCCTTAAAAATGGATCTTGTTAAGTAAAAAGCTGTGAAAGGTCTGAGGCTTTACCCTACTTGCAACCTAACAAGTTAGGCTGCCACAGTATCTCTGCCTACAAGATAAATTTTAAACACAAATGTTCTATTAAAGCTTTCCACCATCAAGTCTCAAGTTATTTTTCTGTTCTTTCCTCCTTCCCCAAGCGATTTTTAGAGTATTTTTTTTCAGATGGTTATTTGTAATAACGTGTGTGTTTACTAGTTCATTTTCTGTCTCTTCCACTGAAACAAAGTTCCAAGCAAGCAGAAACCATATCTATTTCATTCATACCTGTATATCCAGCACCTATTATAAAACTGTCACACAGAAATCACTTAAAAAATATTTGTTAAATGAAATTTTAAAGTGTTTAAATGTAATTTAAACCTACATACATGCTATTCCTCACTACTTCCCACTCTCACCAGCCCACATCTTGAAACCTAGATGAATTCACCCACCCACATAACCCAGATGGGTCCCCATCTCATAAATCGTTCCCCAAGTAATTTCCTACCAGATTTTATTTAATTCTCACAACCCTATTTTCTCCAATTAAGAAATGAAGAAACTATACAACATAACCCAAAGCTCACCTCCTCTTGTTTCATTTTCTGTTGTCTCTTGTTGCTGTTTTTCTCTCATCCACAGACTATGGCTGTTTTCCTCTGTCTTGAATGGACTCTGACCCCTAGTTTTATAGACTCAGTGTCTAGAATTTCCCTTTTCAGCCCCATAAACTCACTGCATATATTTCTTTATTGGTGGTGAGAAAGTCATCTGATTTTTATCAGACTTAAAGTATTCCAGTCTATGAATAATATAATGTGGGAAATAAAAACAGACAAGCATAAAACTATTGGGCTTATGGGGAGGACTGAAGACTTATAACATAAACTTTAAAAAAAAAAAAGAAGAAATGAAGAAGCTAAAGCTCAGAGAAGTTAAGGAATATGTGGAAAGTCATAATCCCAATGAGTCTAGGACTAAAATTAGGTCTGTCTCACTCCAAAGCCCCTATTCTTAACCCTCTCTTATACTGCATCCTTGGCTAAAACGATTTTCATAGGATGTTACTGATACAAAACCCAGTGCTGCCACATAGTAAAAGTATCACAAGGGAGGAACCTCAGATGCTGTATAGATAAAATAGGGGTAATTATAGGACTTAACCTAAAAAATATATAAAGATTAAATGAGATAACTAATGAAAAGCACTTAGCACAGTGTCTAACACTTAATACAGGAAACACTCAAGAAATGTTAACTAGGGCTTCCCTGGTGGCGCAGTGGTTGAGAATCTGCCTGCTAATGCACGGGACACGGGTTCGAGCCCCGGTCTGGGAAGATCCCACATGCCACTGAGCAACTGGGTCCGTGAGCCACAACTACTGAGCCTGCGCGTCTGGAGCCTGTGCTCTGCAACAAGAAAGGCCGCGACAGTGAGAGGCCCGCGCACCGCGATGAAGAGTGGCCCCCGCTTGCCACAACTAGAGAAAGCCCTTGCACAGAAATGAAGACCCAACCCAGCCACCAATCTATCAATCAATCAATAATAAATAATAAATAAATAATAAATTAAAAATAAATAAATAGGTTGGCGGCGTGAATACAGCCTGCAGGGGGTTAGTGCACCACGGCTGGCGGGGAGGGAGTCTGGGGAAAAAGTCTGGACCTGCCGAAGAGGCAAAAGACTTTTCCTTCCCTCATTGTTTCCTGGTGCGTGAGGAGAGGGGATTCAGAGCGCTGCTTAAAGGAGCTCCAGAGACGGGCGCGAGACACTAAGGCTGTGGGAGCCTGTGCAGCCACCACTGCCAGGGTCCCGGGATCCAGGGACAACTTCCCTGGGAGAACGCACGGCGCGCCTCAGGCTGGTGCAACGTCACGCCGGCCTCTGCCGCCGTGGGCTCGCCCCGCATCCGCACCCCTCCCTCCTCCAGGCCTGAGTGAGCCAGAGCCCCCGAATCAGCTGCTCCTTTAACCCCGTCCTGTCTGAGCGAAGAACAGACGCCCTCCGGCGACCTACACGCAGAGGCGGGGCCAAATCCAAAGCTGAGACCCAGGAGCTGTGAGAACAAAGAAGAGAAAGGGAAACCTCTCCCAGAAGCCTCAGAAGCAGCGGATTAAAGCTCCACAATCAACTTGATGGACCCGGCATCTGTGGAATACATGAATAGACAACGAATCATCCCAAATTGAGGAGGTGGACTTTGAGAGCAAGATTTATGATATTTTCCCCTTTTCCTCTTTTTGTGTGTATGTGTATGCTTCTGTGTGAGATTTTGTCTGTACAGCTTTGCTTCCAACATTGGTCCTAGGGTTCTATAGGTCCGTTTCCTGGGTTTTTTTGTTTGTTTTTTTAATTTAATAGCTGTATTTTATCTTACTTTTACTTTATCTTTCTTTCTTTTTTTCCTTCCTTCCCTCTTTCCTCCCTCCCTCCCTCCCCTTTCTTTCTTTCTTTGTCTCCTCCTCACCCCCCCTCCTCCTCTTCTTCTCCTTCTTCTTCTACTACTACTACTAATTCTTTCTTTCTACTTTTTCTCCCTTTTATTCTGAGCCGTGTGGATGAAAGGCTCTTGGTGCTGCAGCCAGGAGTCAGTGCTGTGCCTCTGAGGTGGGAGAGCCAACTTCAGAAAACCGGTCCACAAGAGACCTCCCAGCTCAACATAATATCAAGCGGCGAAAATCTCCCAGAGATCTCCATCTCAACACCAGCACCCAGCTTCACTCAACGACCAGCAAGCTACAGTGCTGGACACCCTATGCCAAGCAACTAGCAAGACAGGAACACAACCCCACCCATTAGCAGAGAGGCTGCCTAAAAACATAATAAGGCCACAGACACCCCAAAACACACCACCAGACGTGGACCTGTCCACCAGAAAGAAAAGATCCAGCCTCACCCACCAGAAAACAGGCACTAGTCCCCTCCACCAGGAAGCCTACACAACCCACTGAAACAACCTTAGCCACTGGGGACAGACACCAAAAACAACGGGAACTACGAACCTGCAGCCTGCAAAAAGGAGACCCCAAACACAGTAACATAAGCAAAATGAGAAGACAGAAAAACACACAGCAGGTGAAGGAGCAAGATAAAAACCCACCAGACCTAACAAATGAAGAGGAAATAGGCAGTCTACCTGCAAAAGAATTCAGAATAATAATAGTAAAGATGATCCAAAATCTTGGAAATAGAATAGACAAAATGCAAGAAACATTTAACAAGGACCTAGAAGAACTAAAGATGAAACAAGCAATGATGAACAACACAATAAATGAAATTAAAAATACTCTAGGAGGGATCAAGAGCAGAATAACTGAGGCAGAAGAACGGGTAAGTGACCTGGAAGATAAAATAGTGGAAATAACTACCGCAGAGCAGAATAAAGAAAGAAGAACGAAAAGAACTGAGGACAGCCTCACAGACCTCTGGGACAACATTAAACGCACCAACATTCGAATTATAGGGGTTCCAGAAGAAGAAGAGAAAAAGAAAGGGACTGAGAAAATATTTGAAGAGATTATGGTTGAAAACTTCCCTAATATGGGAAAGGAAATAGTTAATCAAGTCCAGGAGGCACAGAGAGTCCGTACAGGATAAATCCAAGGAGAAACACACCAAGACACATATTAATCAAACTGTCAAATATTAAATACAAAGGAAACATATTAAAAGCAGCAAGGGAAAAACAACAAATAACACACAAGGGAATCCCCATAAGGTTAACAGCTGAACTTACAGCAGAAACTCTGCAAGCCAGAAGGGACTGGCAGGACATATTTAAAGTGATGAAGGAGAAAAACCTGCAGCCAAGATTACTCTACCCAGCAAGGATCTCATTCAGATTGGATGGAGAAATTAAAACCTTTACAGACAAGCAAAAGCTGAGAGAGTTCAGCACCACCAAACCAGCTTTACAACAAATGCTAAAGGAACTTTTCTAGGCAAGAAACACAGCAGAAGTTAAAGACCTACAATAACAAACCCAAAACAATTAAGAAAATGGGAATAGGAATATACATATCGATAATTACCTTAAATGTAAATGGACTAAATGCTCCCACCAAAAGACACAGATTGGCTGAATGGATACAAAAACAAGACCCATATATATGCTGTCTACAAGAGACCCACTTCAGACCTAGAGACACATACAGACTGAAAGTGAGAGGATGGAAAAAGATATTCCATGCTAATGGAAAACAAAAGAATGCTGGAGTAGCAATTCTCATATCAGACAAAATAGACTTTAAAATAAAGACTATTACAAGAGACAAAGAAGGACACTACATAACGATAAAGGGATCGATCCAAGAAGAAGATATAACAATTGTAAATATTTATGCACCCAACATAGGAGCACCTCAATACATAAGGCAAATACTAACAGCCATAAAAGGGGAAATCGACAGTAACACAATCATAGTAGGGGACTTTAACACCCCACTTTCACCAATGGACAGATCATCCAAAATGAAAATAAATAAGGAAACACAAGCTTTAAATGATACATTAAACAAGATGCACTTAATTGATATTTATAGGACATTCCATCCAAAAACAACAGAATACACATTTTTCTCAAGTGCTCATGGAACATTCTCCAGGATAGATCATATCTTGGGTCACAAATCAAGCCCTGGTAAATTTAAGAAAATTGAAATTGTATCAAGTATCTTTTCCGACCACAATGCTATGAGACTAGGTATCAATTACAGGAAAATATCTTTAAAAAATACAAACACATGGAGGCTAAACAATACATTACTTAATAAAGAAGTGATCACTGAAGAAATCAAAGACGAAATCAAAAAATACCTAGAAACAAATGAGACAATGGAGACACGACGAACCAAAACCTATGGGATGCAGCAAAAGCAGTTCTCCGAAGGAAGTTTATAGCAATACAATCCTACCTTAAGAAACAGGAAACATCTCGAATAAACAACCTGACCTTGCACCTAAAGCAATTAGAGAAAGAAGAATAAAAAAACCACAAAGTTAGGAGAAGGAAAGAGATCATAAAAATCAGATCAGAAATAAATGAAAAAGAAATGAAGGAAGCGATAGCAAAGATCAATAAAACTAAAAGCTGATTCTTTGAGAAGATAAACAAAATTGATAAACCATTAGCCAGACTCATCAAGGAAAAAAGGGAGAAAGCTCAAATCAACAGAATTAGAAATGAAAAAGAAGAAGTAACAACTGACACTGCAGAAATACAAAAGATCATGAGAGATTACTACAAGCAACTCTATGCCAATAAAATGGAAAACCTGGAAGAAATGGACAAATTCTTAGAAATGCACAACCTGTCAAGACTGAATCAGGAAGAAATAGAAAATATGAATAGACCAATCACAAGCACTGAAATTGAAACTGTGATTAAAAATCTTCCAACAAACAAAAGCCCAGGACCAGATGGCTTCACAGGCTAATTCTATCAAGCATTTAGAGAAGAGCTAACACCTATCCTTCTCAAACTCTTCCAAAATATAGCAGAGGGAGGAACACTCCCAAACTCATTCTACAAGGCCACCATCACCTTGATACCAAAACCAGACAAAGATGTCACACAGAAAGAAAACTACAGGCCAGTATCACTGATGAACATAGATGCAAAAATCCTCAACAAAATACTATCAAACAGAATCCAACAGCACATTAAAAGGATCATACACCATGATCAAGTGGGGTTTATTCCAGGAATGCAAGGATTCTTCAATATATGCAAATCAATCAACATGATACACCATATTAACAAATTGAAGGAAAAAAACCATATGATCACCTCAGTAGATGCAGAGAATGCTTTCGACAAAATTCAACATTCATTTATGATAAAAACCCTCCAGAAGGTATGCATAGAGGGAACTTTCCTCAACATAATAGAAGCCATATATGACAAACCCACAGCCAACATTGTCCTCAATGGTGAAAAACTGAAACCATTTCCACTAAGATCAGGAGCAAGACAAGGTTGCCCACTCTCACCACTCTTATTCAACATAGTTTTGGAAGTTTTAGCCACAGCAATCAGAGAAGAAAAGGAAATAAAAGGAATCCAAATTGGAAAAGAAGAAGTAAAGCTGTCACTGTTTGCAGATGACATGATACCATACAGCGAGAATCCTAAAGATGCTACCAGAAAACTACTAGAACAAATCAATGAATTTGGTAAAGTAGCAGGATACAAAATTAATGCACAGAAATCTCTGGCATTCCTATACACTAATGATGAAAAATCTGAAAGTGAAATCAAGGAAACACTCCCATTTACCATTGCAACAAAAAGAATAAAATATCTAGGAATAAACCTACCTAATGACACAAAAGACTTGTATGCAGAAAATTATGACACTGATGAAAGAAATTAAAGATGATACAAATAGATGGAGAGATATACCATGTTCTTGGATTGGAGAATCAACATTGTGAAAATGACTCTACTACCCAAAGCAATCTACAGATTCAATGCAATTCCTATCAAACTACCACTGGCATTTTTCACAGCACTAGAACAAAAAATTTCACAACTTGTACGGAAACACAAAAGACCCCGAATAGCCAAAGCAATCTTGAGAATGAAAAACGGAGCTGGAGGAATCAGGCTCCCTGACTTCAGACTATACTACAAAGCTACAGTAATCAAGACAGTGTGGTACTGGCACAAAACAGAAAGATAGATCAATGGAACAGGACAGAAAGCCCAGAGATAAACCCACGCACCCAAGATATGGTCACCTTATCTTTGATAAAGGAGGCAGGAATGTACAGTGGAGAAAGGACAGCCTCTTCAATAAGTGGTGCTGGGAAAACTGGACAGGGACATGTAAAAGTATGAGATTAGATCACTCCCTAACACCATACACAAAAATAAGCTCAAAATGGATTAAAGACCTAAATGTAAGGCCAGAAACTATCAAACTGTTAGAGGAAAACATAGGCAGAACACTCTATGACATAAATCACAGCAAGATCCTTTTTGACTCACCTCCTAGAGAAATGGAAATAAACACAAAAATAAACAAATGGGACCTAATGAAACTTCAAAGCTTTTGCACAGCAAAGGAAACCATAAACAAGACCAAATACAACCCTCAGAATGGGAGAAAATATTTGCAAATGAAGCAACTGACAAAGGATTAATCTCCAAAATTTATAAGCAGCTCATGCAGCTCAATAACAAAAAAACAAACAACCCAATCCAAAAATGGGCAGAAGACCTAAATAGACATTTCTCCAAAGAAGATATACAGACTGCCAACAAACACATGAAAGAATGCTCAATATCACTCATCATTAGAGAAATGCAAATCAAAACTACAATGAGATATCATCTCACACCAGTCAGAATGGCCATCATCAAAAAATCTAGAAACAATAAATGCTGGAGAGGGTGTGGAGAAAAGGGAACACTCTTGCATTGCTGGTGGGAATGTGAATTGGTACAGCCACTATGGAGAATAGTATGGAGGTTCCTTAAAAAACTACAAATAGAACTACCATATGACCCAGCAATCCCACTACTGGGCATATACCCTGAGAAAACCATAATTCAAAAAGAGTCACGTACCAAAATGTTCATTGCAGCTCTATTTACAATAGCCCGGAGATGGAAGCAACCTAAGTGTCCATCATCGGATGAATGGATAAAGAAGATGTGGCACATATATACAATGGAATATTACTCAGCCATAAAGACACAAAATTGAGCTATGTGTAATGAGGTGGATAGACCTAGAGTCTGTCATACAGAGTGAAGTTAAGTCAGAAGGAGAAAGACAAATAATGTATGCTAACATATATATGGAATTTAAGAAAAAAAATGTCATGAAGAACCTAGGAGTAAGGCAGGAATAAAGACACAGACCTACTAGAGAATGGACTTGAGGATATGGAGAGGGGAAAGGGTAAGCTGTGACAAAGCGAGAGAGGCATGGACATATATACACTACCAAACGTAAGGTAGATAGATAGTGGAAGCAGCCGCACAGCACAGGGAGATCAGCTCAGTGCTTTGTGACCACCTAGAGGGGTGGGATAGGGAGGGTGGGTGGGAGGGAGACGCAAGAGGGAAGAGATATGGGAACATATGTATATGTACAGCTGATTCACTGTGTTATAAAGCAGAAACTAACACACCGTTGTAAAGCAATTATACTCCAATAAGGATGTAAAAAATAAATAAATAATAAATAAATAAATAAATAAATGTAAATAAATAAATAAGCCAAGCATTTGAATTCCTTTAAAAAAATGTTAACTACTATTATCATAATATTCCTCTACAACAGAAGTCAGCAAACGTTTCCTGTAAGAACCAAATCGTAAATAGTCTAGGCTGTGTGAGCCATACTGTCTCTGTTACAACAAAAATAAGCAGCAAACTGGATTTGGCCAGTGGGTCACAGTTTGCTAACCCCTGCTTTAGGGTGGAATTCTTCAACTTCGGCACTACTAATATGTGGGGCTGGGTAATTCTTTGTTATGGAGTGCTGTCCTGGAGGACAGGACATTGTAGGATGTTTATCAGCACCCTTGGCCTCCACCTACTTGATGCCAGTAGCATCCCCCACGTTGGGTCAACCAAAATAATACCTCCGAGGGAGCAAAACTGTCCTGAGTTGAGGAAGACTGCTCGAAATCAATCAAACATACGAAGATGTAGCTTGAATCTTCTGATAAAGAACATAACTGAGTAAAAAATTAATAACACACTAAAAAGTATTTATACTCACTTAGCTAAAATTCCCACACTTAACAATAACTTTATAACTTCTGTGATACACACGGCTGTGGTTGAAAAGTAGAGTTCTTTGTCTGATGTCCTTGTGTATCTTAAAGCTATGGTGTAAGTTGCAGCCACCAGGGTCATCACTGCCAAGCAGTATAACTTGAATAATAAATGGACATTTTCTGGAAAATACGTGCAACAAAGATATTATTTAGTAGACAATATTATGTATATAAAAGTTAAGCAGTGTTATACCTCAAAATGCTTTCCAATTTCAAGCAAAAAATACGTTTAAAAATTTATTTCAAAACAATATTTTCCAACTACATGAACAGAAACAAACATACACACACAAAACACAGCTGACTTTAAGTATCAACAGGTTAGGCATAGATTTTGTTCCTGGGGAGGGCTTAAGTGCAAGGTTATGTGGCATAACTAACTCTAGTTTAGGATGTTATAAATCACATACTTTATATATCTTTATAATTCATACTTGTGAAAGGAAAACACAAAAGCAAGATGAAAACGATTACTGCAATGTATGTTCTAAATAGAGAGACAGCAGAAAAACAAAAGGAATAACGGAGTGATAAAATAATATAGAACTTCATCATAATGAAAAACAAATTATGTCCAGCCTCTCATTTCATAGCATTATAAGAAAGATAATTCATAACACCATAAAAAAGAGTATTAAGAATGAAGTTCTATAAAACTGGAAATCCAGGAAATATACACAACTTATGAACACTCAACTTAAGAACTTCTTGCAAGTTATCTGAGCAGCAGCCAACACTCAGGTGCCAGGGCCGGTCCAACACCTTCAATAAAACCACAAGCACCGGGGTACCAGGGCTCCTTCCATACTCCCAGTCCTGCTCTGAGACTACCATCACCTAATGCTCAAACTATGTCTACTTTCTTTACCCACTTCACACCTCTCTCATCCCCAGCTACCTGTAACCTTCTTTCAAATCTTCAGGCACATGTTAAACAGGGATCAGCAAATTTTTTTCTGTAAAGGGCCAAGAGTAAATATTTTAGGTTTTTTAGGCCACAAGGCAAAATCAAGGATATCATGTAGGTACTTAGGTGACAAGAGAGAAAATATACTTTCACATTTAATTTATATTTAATTGGACAAATTCAACATATAATAATAATTGAGTGCAATGCTTTACAGTATTGAGAAGAAGGGAATTCTATGGGGTGGGTGGGTAATATTTTGCTTCATTGGTCTTCAAAATTAGGGTTCCATCAGATTAATTGCAAACATTCACCTGTAAAAACCATTCTTAGCTGATAGGCCATACAAAAACAAGTGATAGGCTGGGTTTGACCAATGGGCCATACTTTGACAACCTGGGTTAAGAACCAGAGGGACAGGGGGGTAACTCTGGGCTGCTACTGTAACTACATTACACCTAAGTACACTTTTGTTCACCACTTTGGGAGCCTAACCACAATGCAAAGGTGACTTGCACAGGAAAAAAAATAGGAATTTCAAATAAATTATACGGTAAGGTAGAAACTCACTAGGAAACAGATTATTCAATATAAATATTTTTCCCTGGGTGAATTAAAGAATTATTTGTAAATTTCAGGCAGATTTTTTAAATTACATTAGGTCTTAACTAAAAAGTAATATGGTAGAATAGAAGAAATAGAGCTTCTCTGCCTAAACTTTCTTTCCAATAGATCTGAGGACCCAAAAAGCAATGTTAATGTAAAAGGGATTGAAGGAGATTACTATAATACTTTGCTTGCTCTAAAACTTTCGTACACAGGAGAAAATGTAAAACTTAAAAAATAAACAGCAGTACAAGAGAAAGCATTTCCCATCTTCTTGATCGGGGGTGAGCAACCTACATTTCCTCTCATTTTTATATGACCTGCAAGTTGAGAATAGTTTTACATTTTTAAACGGTTGGAAAAAAGTTTTTCGTTAATCTTTTGGTATGCATGAAAATTATATGCCATTCAGATTCAGTGTCCATAAAAAAAGTTTTACTGGAACACAGATATGCTCATTTGTTTCTGAACTATCTATGGTTACTTTTTTTGCCCGGCAACAGCAGGCTGAGTAGTTATGACTGAGACCATCAGCTGTTAACAGAAAAAGTTTACCAGCCCATGTCCCAGATTATCAATACTTTCATAAATAAGAGTTGTTAGGATTGCCAAACTAAAAACTACTTTATTTTAGCGTATATAGGTTCCTGATTCCAAAACAACATAGTGAATGTTTAACACTTTGAAAGTACACCTCTTAGCATCGTGATTAATGGGAATATAGATGATATTCTTGAAAATAACTACTGATGGAAATAGAAGAGTAAGCAAATAAGTTTAGATATTTGTATAACATATAGGGCTTTGGTATAGAATACCACTTTTAAAACATATAATAAACTTTTAAAAAATACTTAATGCTTTTTTAAGCATTATTTTCTCTAATTTCAGCTTACCATTAGATCAAAATATCTTCTTCACTCCAGTCATTAATTCTCCAATATGAAAGTTCAATTATTAGCAATTTCAGGTTTTTTTCAGGGTACTATCAAAAGTCCATACAGGGACTTCCCAGGTGGGCCAGTGGTTAAGACTTCACGTTTCCACTGCAGGGGGGCGTGGGTTCCACCCCGCGTGCCCAGAGGCTCCGCCACGAGAAAAAAAAAAAGTCCACAACTCAACTGCATTGTTGAGTGGGCACACTGGCACATCAGCACTGTTTTCTCCTTCCCACAAAGTTCCCATTAGCTCCCACGCAGTATCTGTTTTTGTGTGGAAAATGCCCCCCAAACAAAATTTACAGTGTGGACTTAAATTTTTTCCTCAGTTATATTTTACTATATTTTAGAGGAGACATTATTTGTAACACCTGAGAACTTGGAAATTCAGTAAGTCCCAGATAAATAAATCCTTTGTGAATATAAGGAAGCTCAGGAAACTGCAGTTTTGTATTACACATTTCTAGTGAGCATATAAGATTTATAACATGACCCAGGCACAGCAACTCTGTATTGGCAATAAGCCTAAATCTGTAAATTGTGGCAACTATTTCAGATAATGATTCGACTAATGTAACTCTGAACTTGCCTTCACCATTAATCTCGCTATTCCTATTTTATGTCAGTTATCAAAACAATTCTACTTTTTTCCCTTTACTTCCTGTGTTGCTACGAAAAGACTTAAGGTTGGGCTTATTTGAGAAGCAAATAAGAGAAGCATATGCAACTACAGACAGTACCCCCTGGGCAGGGCCTGAATGATAAACCAGGAAATATTTTCAACCAGGAAAATAATTTGGCACCCATGCAAAAAGCTATTCTTTAAATACTTGCTCAACGTTTATTCAGAGGTAAAGCCAAGAGCTCTATGAAAGAAGGGTGGAGAAAGAATCCGGGTGTTGCCCAACCTCTCCTAGCTACTGCTCTACCATCCAGAAATTCAGCTCTGGTCCTTACTTACTTACCGGACTCAGCAAAGCAGAAGTGCTACGGAGTTAATCAGACTCACCCTCACGAAATGGCAATTAGTCATCAAACAGAATTACTCTAATGTGCTATCCCTGGGGAAGCGGGGTGGGGGGGGAGTGGATCTCGCCCCACCCCTCCGGCAAAATATCCAAGTATTCTTTCTAACTACATACAACCTTCTCCTTGGAAGTAACTCTGTTAACGACTGCTTTCTCCACCTCGTTACGGCTGCAATGCTATTTTAATGCCCCAATGATGTTTTTAGTGGCTGTTACGTGGGCCAGCCGCTGCTTAGGCTCTGCACTAGGAGCATGCCCTTATGCCTCTGAGCATCCTAGGGCAGGAGGCTTAGCGGAGACTGCAGCCGCGGTGATCCCGGCCGGGACAGAGACCGGTCCTGCCTCCCGCTGGGTGATGCGTCTCCAGCCCCGCACCTGCGCCCCGGCCCCTCTCCGGGTCCGCCGCAGCCCGGGCCTGTCTGAATTCGGTTCCCACCCACTGCCAACTCGTCGAGGCAGGCGCAGTTTCGGGCTGCCGAACTGTCCAGCGCGGAGTACGCCGCGGGGAAGGCAGCCGCAGTGGGAGGCTGACTGCCCCGAGCGGCGGCGGCGCACGCTCAAGCCCGGGAGAGGCTCAACACAAACTCCTGCTGCCGACGCCCCGGCCTGGCCCCTGGGCCCCAGAGCCCCGCGGGCGCGGAGGACGGCCGGCCGCCGACAGGTGCAGACCAGCGCTGACGCTCGCTCGCTACTGCCCCCCGCGGGGTCCCCAGTCCCCAGTCCCAGCAGCCCCCGGCCTCACCTCTCACGGGAGCCATGGTTCCCCGACAGCACCGCGCGGAACTGACGCGCGCCCCCTTCGCGCGCGCTGCGCAGGACACCAGGGACCGCCTCCTGGGGTCATAGAGACGAAAGCCGCTCGGCCTAGAGCGCCTCGCCGGCCGACCAGCCACGGATTCCCGGCCAGCCAAGCACAAAGATTAGGCTAATGAATCGGAAGGCTGCGGAAAACAGGAGGATCCGGATGGAGGAGAGGCCTGTTCCGCCCAGTCTATGTTGACGAGTGCGTAAAACTCGGTTCCAAGGCGCTCTCTTGTAAACTACAACTCCCGGCCGGCTAAGGAAGCCGGAGTCAAGGGAGCGGAGCGTTGCCTTCTGGGAGCTGTAGTCCTCACCAGGTGACTGGGCGGCAAATAGGAATTGGGCTTAGACAGGGATTCGTGCCTGGCAAAGCTGTTGTAGCAAGAACTCCAAGAACTCGTGAAGTAACAAAAACTTCTTTCGACAGCGTTGGCAACTTCTGTAACTTCCTTTAACTTCCTCCTTCATTAAACTCCTTTGTTACCTCTTATTTAAACTTACAGTAAGTCCCCTATATACCAACCTTCATGTGGCGAACTTTCAAAGATGCGAACGTGCATTCCATCAACGTCAGGCGTGAGTGAAACTGCAGCTTGCCCTCCATCGCCTATTGCTGACGATCCTTCAGCTCTACCATCTCCCACCTCCTCTCTCTCCTCCAGTCAGTAACTCTTCTTGCCTGTTCACTCGATGCCAGCCCCTGTATGCCAGCTGTTGTACTGTACTACTGTACTTTTCAAGATACTGTACTATAAGGTTTCAAATGTTTTAGTTTTTGTTTGTTTTTTATGTATTATTTGTGTGAAAGTATTATAAACCTATTACAGCACTCTATAGCCGATTATGTTAGTTGGGTACCTGGGCTAACTTTGTTGGACTTACGAACAAATTGGACTTACAAACATGTTCTCGGAACAGACCTCGTTTGTATGTAGGGGACTTACTGTATAGTTTATATTACATATTGTTCAGAAGTCTTGTGCCTGTGTCCTCATCGTCAGCATTATCACTGATTATATTTACCTAGCCAGACATGCTAACTGCACGATCTTCGCACAACAAAAGGGCTTCGAAAACATTAGACATATCAACAGGCATTTACTTCAACTGCTATGATCTCCACGTTCACTGAAGCATATTAATTAGCATAAGCGAAGTTAGAAATAATTCACTGGCAAAATGAATGGTCTTCAAGGTATGTGGATTGATTAAAAATACTATGTAAGTACCTCAGTTCTTACAGGAACGTGAGTACAAGATTCTGAGACGCCCAGCAGCCTACACCTTCTGTGGCATGATCTTTCTCCAAAATGATTTTTTAAAGGTTTGGGTGGACAATGTTATATACCATTGTCTTATCATTATATATATATATATATATATATAGAGAGAGAGAGAGAGAGAGAGAGAGAGAGAGAGAGAGAGTCTATTAACATTATTGGAATATTTTGCATTCCTTATTAGCATCACATTAATATCAGAAGGGGCTCACAGAAGGAGATCACAGTTTATATAGTCAGACATTTGATTAATCTCACTTTGGAACAGTATTGGATCATCCCTCTGCCTGGTGTATGTGTGCTCACTGGTGCTGATCACCTCTTCCTGTAATTGGTACAGTTCTCACTTATGGAATTATTCAGTTCCATGCTGTGTACTTCTTATACGTACACTTAAACAAAAATTCATGTGTACTTGAAATTAATTGTGAAAATTAAAAATATTCTATCAGACATTTCTTCTTTTGTTTTATACCTACTGCTCTGTACAGTTTATTTATCTCTTCCCATTTTGGAGTGTCATTATAGTCTCAACTTACTTCAATTAACTCTAATTATTCTCCTCTAGACACTCAAATTGTCCCAGTATGGTCCCTGTAAGCCTACTCCTTTAAATCTGCATAAGCTTTTTGAAGCATTTTTGATTTCCAGGTTCCAGGTTCCAGGCCAATCTTCATTCTTCCCTGTCCTAGGCCATGGAATCAACTACACTTCAAGAAACTATGGTTCCTTCTGGGGGAGAACAGTATTACACACACACACACACACACACACACACACACACACACTGATCATAATGAGAGTGGTGGGTAAAATGCTTTGGGGCCAGTTTTGTGGCATTTCTCGTTCACATACATATCATGCTGCTGAATCCCAGCTTTCCTGTAAATTTTCATTGCCTGTGAAGACTTTCTACTCCATTGCCATAAGCCTTGACTAGATTTTGATGCCCTTTGTCCTAACGTGATCAGCCCAAAGCCACCAGGGACAAACCTATAGTCAGACAGAGTCAGGATTCTTGGCTCATTCCAGTGAGAGAGACTGCACACCAGAATAACTGTGGGAGGTCTCAGGAAACAAAGGAAAAGACAGAGTTATAGAATGTGGGGGGAGAATGGAGTTAGGTGAAATTTAAAAAGAAGTGATATTTTGCAACAAAAAGAATAAAATACCTAGGAATAAACCCTACCTAAGGAGACAAAAGACCTGTATGCAGAAAACTATAAGACACTGATGAAAGAAATTAAAGATGATACAAACAGATGGAGAGATACACCATGTTCTTGGATTGGAAGAATCAACATTGTGAAAATGATTATACTACCCAAAGCAATCTACAGATTCAATGTAATCCCTATCAAACTACCAATGGCATTTTTCACAGAACTAGAACAAAAAATTGTACAATTTGTATGGAAACACAAAAGACCCCGAATAGCCAAAGCAATCTTGACAAAGAAAAACGGAGCTGAAGGAATCAGGCTCCTGGACTTCAGACTAAACCACAATGCTACAGTAATCAAGACAGTATGGTACTGGCACAAAAACAGAAATATAGATCAATGGAACAGGATAGAAAGCCCAGAGATAAACCCACATACATATGGTCACCTTATTTTTGATAAAGGAGTCAAGAATATACAATGGAGAAAAGACAGCCTCTTCAATAAGTGGTGCTGGGAAAACTGGACAGCTACATGTAAAAGAATGAAATTAGAACACTCCCTAACACCATACACAAAAATAAACTCCAAATGGATTAAAGACCTAAATGTAAGGTCAGACACTATAAAACTCTTAGAGGAAAACATAGGCAGAACACTCTATGACATAAATCAGAGCAAGACCCTTTTTGACCTACATCTAGAGAAATGGAAATAAAAACAAAAATAAACAAATGGGACCTAATGAAACTTCAAAGCTTTTGCACAGCAAAGGAAACCATAAACAAGCCAAAAAGACAACCCTCAGAATGGGAGAAAATATTTGCAAATGAAGCAATTGACAAAAGATTAATCCCAAAATTTACAAGCAGCTCATGCAGCTCAATATCAAAAAAACAACCCAATCCAAAAATGGGCAGAAGACCTAAACAGACATTTCTCAAAAGAAGATATATAGATTGCCAACAAACACATGAAAGGATACCCAATATCACTAATCATTAGAGAAATGCAAATCAAAACTACATTGAAGGGGCTTCCCTGGTGGCGCAGTGGTTGAGAGTCCGCCTGCCAGTGCAGGGGACACGGATTCATGTCCCGGTCCGGGAGGATCCCACATGCCGCGGAGCGGCTGGGCCTGTGAGCCATGGCCACTGAGCCTGCGTGTCCAGAGCCTGTGCTCCGCAACGGGAGAGGCCACAGCAGTGAGAGGCCCGCGTACCGCAAAAAAAAAAAAAAACTGCATTGAGGTATCACCTCACACCAGTCAGAATGGCCATCCATCAAAAAATCTACAAACAATAAATGCTGGAGAGGGTGTGGAGAAAAGGGAACCCTCTTGCACTGTTGGTGGGAATGTAAATTGATACAGCCACTATGGAGAACAGTGTGGAGGTTCCTTAAAAAACTAAAAATAGAACTACCATACGACCCAGCAATCCCACTACAGGGCATATACACTGAGAAAACCATAATTCAAAAAGTCATGTACCACAATGTTCATTGCAGCTCTATTTACAATAGCCAGGACATGGAAACAACCTAAGTGTCCATCGAGGGATGAATGGATAAAGAAGATGTGGCACATATACACAATGGAATATTACTCAGCCATAAAAAGAAACAAAATTGAGTTGTTTGTAGTGAGGTGGATGGACCTAGAGTCTGTCATACAGAGTGAAGTAAGTCAGAAAGAGCAAAACAAATACCGTATGCTAACACATATATATGGAATCTTAAAAAAAAATGGTTCTGAAGAACCTAGGGGCAGGACAGGAATAAAGACACAGACATAGAGAATGGACTTGAGGATATGGGGAGGGGGAAGGGTAAGCTGGAACGAAGCGAGAGAGTGGCATGGACAAATATACACTATGAAATGTAAAATACATAGCTAGTGGGAAGCAGCCGCATAGCACAGGGAGATCAGCTCGGTGCTTTGTGTCCACCTAGAGGGGTGGGATAGGGAGGGTGGGAGGGAGACGCAAGAGGGAGGAGATATAGGGATATATGTATATGTATAACTGATTCACTTTGTTATACAGCAGAAACTAACACAACACTGTAAAGCAATTATCCTCCAATAAAGATGTTTAAAAAAATAATAAATAAATAAAAAGAAGCAATATTTTGATAGCTTCAAAGCAGGGCTGTGTGTGAAAAACTCAACATCTGATCTGGACTGCAGAATAGTCTCAGGATCCTGTTTCTTGGAAACTCTGAGGTTACTCTAGATGTGGACTGCCGTATTCAGGAGCCCCTTAAATGAAGGCTTTGCACCTAGGTTGGAAACTGAGGCTGCTTCTTTGTGTCAAAGTGACTTAAATCCTTCAAGCAAGGAAGGAGTGTTTCATTCTTACTGATACAATTTCAACAACAAGGTTCCTAGTAGCGTACGATCTTAGAGAACAAAATTCTTCAGTGAATTAGAAAGCAGACACTCAAAACGGGGTTGTTATTATATTTTACAACTGTAGCATATCCTTGAGAGGTATGTTATTTCCTGTTAACTCTGCAGCTGGGATTTCTGTGTTCATTATCCCAACCCAATGAATGGCCAAGCAGGTATTTATATTCTTAGTTGAAGCTAATTTTTACTTTCTCATTTCTAATTATCCCAAGTCTTCGAGGGCAAATGTCAGTTGAATGTGTTTCTTTTATGTATGCCTAGTTTTCTGTACAAACCTTGGTTAGGGCAAGGAGCAGCCATCTCCAACCTGTGAGCCATAAGCTCATTTGCCTGGTGATGGAATAACCTTACAGCAGCTATTGCTATTTCCATTTGAGACCCCAGTGATATTCCTGATTGCCACTATCAAACTGCAGCATTTGTCTCGATACCCTGCTCACTTCTATCCCTGCTCTGGTATCAGAGCTACCCTAGTCCCAGTGAACTGTGCGAAAGGAAGCCCACTGTGTCTCCATTAGTAACAAAGCATATAAAAGTGTGAACTTCATTCATTAAACAAGAAGACTGTGCAGGAAGCAAATACCAAAAGGCTTAAGGAGGCTGTAGTTCAACTATGGTCGCTGTATAATAGATTACTAAAAGTGGTAAGGTTTAAAGTATAGTAAACCATTAACCATAAAGAACTGTGTAGACAAATCTCAAACTGTAGACAGAATGAGATTAAGCATATTACTCTCATGCTGCTATTAAGAAAACATCCAAAACCAATTTGCTAGGTTATTATTTTAAAACAACTCTTTCCTATGGTATAAAATTACTAAAGATAAGCCAGAAGAATTGTTGCGTTTTAGAATTGAGAAAATTTGTTTAAAAATACAAAGAGACAACATACAATTCAGTGTATGAACTAGAAGAGTTAAATATGAGTAAAAATCATCAGTAAACATTTCTCATTTGAGCTTAACTCTCCCTTGCCTCTGCTTCCATTTTTAGTTCCCATAATCCCGTTTCTCTTTTCCTGCCAGTCACTAGTAAGTATTCTGTACTTAGTTCTACAATTTTCTGCTTCGCTGGCTGCAACCTTATTTCTACTCAAGCCAACTCTATTAAAACAGCTTAGCAGCTGCCAACTCCATTCCTCATTCTCTTGTGTTTGTTCATCAGACATTTACTCAAAGTCCTAATGTGCCTAGCATTAGTCTAGGCGCTAAGAGCTAGAAAATGGAAATCGGGGAAAATGAGGTGGGAATGCAGCAGAAATGAAACACTGGGGCTTCTCTCCTGGCTAACAATGACACGTGTTAACGTTAACAATGACACGTTTACACGTGTTAACTAACTCATTTAATCCTCTCAACAACCCAGCGAGTTGGGAAATGTTATTACCCCAGTTTTTATGATGAAGAAACTGCAGCAGAGAGAGATTAAATAACACAGCTAACAAGTAGTAGGCCTAGACTTTACTTCCATAATCACAGAGATTTCTTTGCATCTTTTTCTACTCTTCTGACTGTTCCTCTGTCTCATCCCTTCCTCCTCATTGCATCCCCATTCGTTGGGGATGATCCCCCAAATTATCTTTCTCCAGATCAAATTCCAGTCACCTCTGCTTTACTATCTTTGTCATTTCTTAAACTCAAAATTTCCAGTAATGAACACATTATCTTTTTTTTTTTTTTTTTTTTTTTTTGCGGTACGCGGGCCTCTCACTGTTGTGGTCTCTCCCATTGCGGAGCACAGGCTCCGGACGCGCAGGCTCAGTGGCCATGGCTCACGGGCCCAGCCGCCCCGCGGCATGTGGGATCTTCCCGGACCGGGGCACGAACCCGTGTCCCCTGCACTGGCAGGCAGACTCTCAACCACTGCGCCACCAGGGAAGCCCCACATTATCTTTTTTGACCAACCAGTTCCTCTTCTCAATTATCCTTTGTTTCCTAGAAACCCTAGGGTAGAGACTTTGATTTTCCCTTCCCTTCCCTGGAATGTTAGATTCCCTTCATTAAATCTCACATTTGCGCCTTCATGTCTTCCATTACCGCAATGCCCTAACTCTTTTTTTATTATTATTATTATTTTTTTTTTTTTTTTTTGCGGTACGCGGGCCTCTCACTGCTGTGGCCTCTCCCGCTGCGGAGCACAGGCTCTGGACGCGCAGGCTCAGCGGCCATGGCTCACGGGCCCAGCCGCTCCGCGGCATGCGGGATCTTCCCGGACCGGGGCACGAACCCGTGTCCCCTGCATCGGCAGGTGGACTCTCAACCACTGCGCCACCAGGGAAGCCCAATGCCCTAACTCTTGTAACAGCTTCCTCACCGTCTCCCCAATTCCAGTATCTCTCTCCCACAATGGGTCTTCTGTTCAAGAATCTGCCACCGTTTTCTAATATCCTACTACAGGAAGGCAACACATTCCTCTGCCAGGCTTTCAGAGTGCTCCAAAATCTATACCAACCCTGCTTATCCAACTTTATTTCCCACCACCTTCCCCATAGATGATCTTCCTTTTCCTCTCAGTTTTTCTCCCTCTTTTCCAAAAACTACCTTGCGACTGAACTACCACCTTGACTATTAGAATAATCACTCAACCATTACTCTGCTTCCAGTTTGTCCTTTCTTTCATTCCTTTTCTTTTAAAATTCATTCATCCAACAAGGTACTATAACAATACCAGGGATATAAGAATGACTAAAACTCAGTTCAAATCTCAAGAAATGCACAGTCTAACAGGGAGAATACAGATGGACACATATAGACCTTTTTACTTCAAGTGTTATAATAAGAATATGAATAAAATCCAGTGAAAACCCAAAGGAAGAGCAATTAATTCTGTCAAAGGTGACGGCGAAAACCTTCACTGAAAAAGTAAAATCTGATCAACAGATTTCATGGGGACAAACAGATTTCCTGAGGGTGTCTGTGGAGTACATTCCAGGGGACAGAGTGACAAGCAAGCACGGAGAGGGATGGTGTCAAAGACCGTAACATACTCGAAGAGCTTGGGCTCCATGTGCCTGTATGTGTAGTGTGTGCAGAGAACACGAGGGGGCAGACAATGAAACTGGAAGATACATGGATATATATGAAAAGTCTTATATAATACGGCAAGGGGTTTGTATCCCCCAGACAATGGAAAAGTGTCTTTTCAAACAAGGGAAGTGAAGGTTATAGGGGAGGAAGCCAGGTGACCTGATCAAATTTGTGTGTTAGAAAAATTACGCCGATAAATCAGGCAATAGGACTAAGTCCTAAACTACGGCCATAGCAGTGAGAATAGGAAGACACAGTTCCCAAAGGCAGATGAAGCCAAATCAACAGGGCTTGGTGACTAGTTAAATGCGGGGGCTGTGTGAGAAAGACAATCCAGAAGTTTTTAATTTATGCTACTGAGTAGGTAGTGATGCCTTTGACCACAGAAGGAAATAGAGAGAGAGAAACAAGTTCGGTAGAGGAAATGAGTTCGGGCTGTGACCTGCTGGAATGGGGGTAACCAACTGACACTGGGCCCAACATATGGTTGGAAATCTTTAGAGAGTGATGGGGCCTGGGTAGACAGTGGAGGTCTTGGGAGGAGAAGAGTTTGCAGTTTGATCTATAGCTCCCTGTATTCTCATCCTGTTGTACTTACCAGAGGACTTTCTGATATTTAGCTTTTCAAATAGTATTTGGTATTTTTAAGCACTTGGCAATTCTACTTTCAGCCCTAACTTGGTAACCCCAACTTGCGGCTTATCAGCCATCCTTTTCTGTGTTTAGGAATCTTGCAGAATCAAAGGAGGGTTGATTAGAACAGGTAAAATCAAATTCCTGAATTTGCAAAGTTTAATATTAGCTGTAACCACCCTCTTCAGGCACAGAGCCCTCCCCACCCCACGTCCACTCCACCCCCACCCCCAGGCCTTGCCTCAACAGCCAGCCAGCCCATCTTTAACTTCATTTTTAAACTACAGGTATGATAAACAACAAGGTCCTACTGTAGAGCACAGGGAACAATATTCAATATCCTGTGATAAACCATAATGGAAAAGAATATAAAAAAGGATGTAGATATATGGATAACTGAACCACTTTGCTGTACAGCAGAAATTAACACATTGTAAATCAACTGTACTCCAATAAAAAAATTAAACTACAGGTATGAAAATCATGACAACTTAGAAGTAGATCTGTTTGAAGTTTACCTTTATAGTATCTGAGAAAAATGGATTTTGAGGCATATCAAATTATAAGTAACATTTAACCTACATAGAAAATAAATTATACAAACACCTTAGTAAGAGTCACCTAAGCCAAAAATATGTGCTAAATATAAATGACACCCCCTGCCCCCAGGCTGCCAAGGCAAGTTTTAACAGGCCCTCCGCTTGAGAGACTTCATTATCCATGCTTAGGTATTGGGAGTGTGTAAGGCAGCAACAAAACAACATTTCTAAAATTTGGCTATCAGTAATTGACAGGGGCCCTAAACACAACCTATGGAGTCAGGCAAATAGGTCAAAGGAGTGAAGTAGGAGACCCGTAAGGCAGCAAGAATTAAAACCAGAAGTACCTGCCCTAATAAAGGGCAAAGCTACTAGTTACAGGAATGCTGGCCGAGTGCTGCTAGATATTCCGATCTTTTCAAGGGGCCAGAATCCAGATTCCATGTAAAATTTCCAGATTTTAAAAAACATCATGTGGGACTTCCCTGGTGGTCTAGTGGGTAAGACTCCGCACTCCCAATGCAGGGGGCCCAGGTTGGATCCCTAGTCAGAGAACTAGATTCTGCATGCATGCCGCAACTAAGAGTTCACATGCCCCCCACATGCCGCAACTAAGAAGTCCGCATGCTGCAACTAAAGATCCTGCATGCCACAACGAAGATCCTGCATACCTCAACTAAGACCCAGTGCAGCCAAAATAAATTTTAAAAAATACATAATAGGGGCTTCCCTGGTGGCGCAGTGATTGAGAATCTGCCTGCTAACGCAGGGGACACGGGTTCGAGCCCCGGTTTGGGAGGATCCCACATGCTGTGGAGCAACTAGGCCCGTGAGCCACAACTACTGAGCCTGCGCGTCTGGAGCCTGTGCTCCGCAATAGGAGAGGCTGCTGTAGTGAGAGGCCCGTGCACCGTGATGAAGAGTGGCCCCCACGTGCCACAACTAGAGAGGGCCCTCGCACAGAAACTAAGACCCAACACAGCCATAAATAAATAAATTAATTAATAAACTCCTACCCCCAACATCTTTAAAAAAAATACATAATAAAAATAAATATTTTTTAAATAAAATTTAAAAAAATAAAAACATCATGTGGATCTTTGTTCTAAATGTTCCAAATTAGTGAGGTCTTATTACATATCAATTTAATCCATGTTACATTTAATAGCTAATGAAGCTGAAAATATTGATTATGGTTTAACTTTTTAATGTTCAACATTAAATATGATTTTTGAAATAAACTTCTATCCCAGGTACAATAATCTTATATCAATACATAAAAAGTTATCTACATAAATTTCTATCCCATGCATAACAATCTTACATATATTAATATCTAATCATCTTATATTAACATCTAATAATTTCAGTCTTAATGCTGCCAAACTTTTTCTTACAAGTCAAAGAGGAATGGACAGTTTTACTTTGCAATTTTAATAGAATGAAAAATGTATTACAGAAAACAGTTTTTCATTTGTTGTAGCAGTTTGACAGTGCATATGGGTGAGAACCCAAAAACATTCATACCACCAATGAACGTGCCAGCCCCACAAAATTAGCTAATTTTCATGGATGCAAAAATACTTTTAAATATTTGCCATTGTTCACAATTTAGTGGTATCTACGTTAAAAGTGTGGTCTCTAACTAGGTTTCATCTATGGCTCTAGTTAAGTTCACCTTGACTTCACAGGTGGTCTTGGTATGGCCCCCGCGGAAACCAGCTATGTAAATCTGGGGCCGGGGTACTTGGCTGCTGCCTTCCCTCATTGACTGTGTGCTAGCATCCTTTGAAGGGTACACCTGGGAACAATTGTCTCTTCTCATGTGACTAAGATCAGTCTGTACCGAGTGAGTAACTTTCCGACGCAAATTGGCCTAAGTAGAAAGAGAATACACAGGAATGAACATTTCTCTAAAGAACAAATAAAATACTCTCAGGTACCAGTTAGTATACGCCTTTTTTTTTCTCTCAATCCACAAAGAAATTAGTCTTTCAACATAACATGTTTCTGCAAAACATTAAAACACTGGAAAATTTAGAACATAATAGAAAATAAATACCCTTTGCTGAGAAGTAGGAAAATAGATTAAATAATGAAAATGAACCCAAAGAAAGAACATACATATTCAAACTTACAGTGAGCTCAATTCTTTGTTAATATAATAATATAATAATTCATTCATTATTATACTTTTTTGTTGTGTGTATGGTACGCGGGCCGCTCACTGTTGTGGCCTCTCCTGTTGCGGAGCACAGGCTGCGGACGCGCAGGCCCAGTGGCCATGGCTCACGGGCCCAGCCGCTCCGCGGCATGTGGGATCTTCCCGGACCAGGGCACGAACCCGTGTCCCCTGCATCGGCAGGCGGACTCTCAACCACTGCGCCACCAGGGAAGCCCCACTATTATACTTTGAGAGTCACACAACTTGGATTTTTCCACCATTCTTGGCTTATTTTTTTAAAAGGCAAAAATTTAAGATTTCCATTGTCTTACCTAAATGGGCTTCACCCAAAACTTTTAATATAAAAAGCTCTGATGTTTCCAGATAATACTTTACATTTTTCTACATTATGCTTACTCCTTTTATGGATTACAACTAAACATGAGGTTAAACAGATTGCTCAGGCTGGGAAGCAAGGAGGAGTTTATAAAAAAGAGAATAAGAGTTTTATTGAAGTTGTGGTAAAGTCCAAGGAAAAAACTCAGAAGGGACTACAGCATGTGAGTTAAGAAGGAGAGACCTGGAATTAGAGGAAACATTTCAGCGTTTGAGACACTGCAGGTGACTGAGAACCAAAACTACTCCCACACACAGCTTATCGTCTACGACTTTGCTATTCCTTTGTCTTCACTAGCATAATTTTACTATTCCGAGACTCTTGCCAAAGCAAATAACTTGGTTGTTCATTACAGAACATCCTGAAAGATGCATGACTCTTCAGTGGTAAGCATTAACACACAGAAGAAGCCCTAAGACTCTGCATCCCTTGCCTGAAGATTCACCTTGCTATTCCCATCAATCCTGGACTGCTTTTTCATAATCTTTACAACCCAGTTCAGGTCCCCAACACATCCCCTGACTGAGCCCAGGCATCAAAAGACCTGCCTTCAACCAAACTTCAAAGACTCAATAAATCCTGACCTTGCTGTTCCCCCTCTGAGACATTGCAAAGCTCTGCTGAAGGGGTGGTTTCCCTTACAGCTCTAAGCCATATACTCAGCTTTGTCTTATCAACAGGTCATGTTGGTAATACATGGGGAGCTGGCATTCAACATGCTGCAGTTCTAGGGGATAATTCCGTCTAAGGTGGGAAGAAGAATGAAGTCGAGGAGTGAGAAGAGAGGGTCCAGTCAGTATGAGGTTCAGCCCCATTGAACACCGCATTCTCTTAACATTTCCAGGCCAGACCTAATCTGCCACCTATACCTCTCATATCCTGTCCAACCATCACTCCTCTCTTCTCCTTTGTCTATGTGTATCTCAGGACCAACTTAAAATATCACCTAAGTCAATGGAGCAGAATTTTTATTTCACTTCTGTTATGCCACTTACCAAGAGATACTAAAATATTTTTAGTGTATCAATGTCACTTGCTAGACTATTAGTTCCTGAAGAACAAGGTGGTAGGATATATATATGGTTACCCGGTATGCATCTGATGAGCTCAAGTGAGTGTAGTATTGATAGATAACAGAAAAGAATGCAGGGAATAGGAGCTTCATGAACTACAGAAGAGTAACTGGTAAGAATGCTATTGGAACAATGATCCGGAATAGGGGTCCCCAACCCCCGGGCCGAGGACCAGTACCGGTCCGCAGCCTGTTAGGACCCCGGCCACACAGCAAGAGGTGAGCGGCAGGCGAGCAAGCGAAGCTTCATCTTCCGCTCCCCATCGCCCCCATCGCCCCCATCACCCCCCATCGCCCCCATCGCCCCCATCACCCCCCATCGCCCCCATCGCTCCCCATCGCCCCCATCGCTCCCCATCGCCCCCATCGCTCCCCATCGCCCCCATCGCCCCCATCGCCCCCATCGCTCCCCATCGCCCCCATCGCCCCCCATCGCCCCCATCGGCCCCCATCGCTCCCCATCGCCCCCCATCGCCCCCCATCGGCCCCCATCGCCCCCCATCGCCCCCCATCGCCCCCATCGCCCCCATCGCCCCCCATCGCCCCCCATCGCCCCCATCGCTCCCCATCGCTCCCCATCGCCCCCATCGCCCCCATCGCTCCCCATCGCCCCCATCGCTCCCCATCGCTCCCCATCGCTCCCCATCGCCCCCATCGCTCCCCATCGCCCCCATCGCCCCCATCGCCCCCATCGCCCCCATCGCTCCCCATCGCCCCCATCGCCCCCCATCGCCCCCCATCGGCCCCCATCGCTCCCCATCGCCCCCCATCGCCCCCCATCGCCCCCATCGCTCCCCATCGGCCCCCATCGGCCCCCATCGGCCCCCATCGGCCCCCATCGCTCCCCATCGCCCCCATCGCCCCCATCGCTCCCCATCGCTCCCCATCGCTCCCCATCGCCCCCATCGCTCCCCATCGCTCCCCATCGCTCCCCATCGCCCCCATCGCTCCCCATCGCTCCCCATCGCCCCCATCGCCCCCATCGCCCCCATCGCTCCCCATCGCTCCCCATCGCTCCCCATCGCCCCCATCGCTCCCCATCGCCCCCATCGCCCCCATCGCTCCCCATCGCCCCCATCGCTCCCCATCGCCCCCATCGCCCCCCATCGCCCCCATCGCTCCCCATCGCCCCCCATCGCCCCCATCGCCCCCATCGCTCCCCATCGCCCCCCATCGGCCCCCATCGCCCCCCATCGGCCCCCATCGCTCCCCATCGCCCCCATCGCCCCCATCGCTCCCCATCGCTCCCCATCGCTCCCCATCGCCCCCATCGCCCCCATCGCTCCCCATCGCCCCCATCGCTCCCCATCGCCCCCCATCGCCCCCCATCGCTCCCCATCGCCCCCCATCGCTCCCCATCGCTCCCCATCGCTCCCCATCGCTCCCCATCGCCCCCATCGCTCCCCATCGCTCCCCATCGCTCCCCATCGCCCCCATCGCTCCCCATCGCCCCCCATCGGCCCCCATCGCTCCCCATCGCCCCCATCGCCCCCATCGCTCCCCATCGCTCCCCATCGCTCCCCATCGCCCCCATCGCTCCCCATCGCCCCCATCGCTCCCCATCGCCCCCATCGCTCCCCATCGCCCCCATCGCTCACCATCGCCCCCATCGCTCCCCATCGCCCCCATCACCCCCATCGCTCCCCATCGCCCCCATCGCTCCCCATCGCTCCCCATCGCCCCCATAGCTCCCCATCGCCCCCCATCGCTCCCCATCGCACCCATCGCTCCCATCGCTCCCCATCGCTCCCATTACCGCCTGAGCCATCCCCCACCTCCCCCGTGGAAAAACCGTCTTCCACGAAACCGAAACCGGTCCCTGGTGCCAAAAAAGTTGGGGACCGCTGATCTGGAAAATATTCCAGGAAGCTGAACCTTCCGCATCTTGAGAAATCAGGGGACTGAAAAGCTGCCACCAGAGAGGGTGGCAAGGGAAATGATGTGGTTAGTGAAAAGAGAGACTCAATATACAAACGGACCTAGGATGGACCTTATATGATAACAGAACTCTAACCCACAACCTCTGCAGCAACCAGTCTTGGAAGCCAAACCACAACCACAACCTCGGTAGCTGTAGCAATCATCTCAGAACAGCAGAACCGCCCTATTTTTTTTCCTGCTGCCTCCCCTTCCATCTCTGGACCAACCAGAGAAAGCCAAATATGCTCACTAAGCCAATCACAAAAGATGCTCCCCCATGGCCCACTGCTAGTTAGCCCGCCTCCAGTTTCCCCTGTCAATATCCTCCAATCAGAGGAATACCTGAAGCCTTCCCCTTTTTCACTATAAAACTTTCCCACTCCTCTCCCCAGCTTTGAGTCTCTGCCAAACACAAGTGATGGTGACTGGCTCCCTTGATACAGCAAGCTTCAAATAGCCTCTGTTCTCATTTGAGTAGTCTTCCTTTATTTCCACACCTGATTTCCATTAAAGAGTTGGATAAAATATACTGAGAAAAGGCTACAGTTATAAAAAGAGTTTGTTCCTTCACACTATAAATATTTATTGTTTAAAATGACCAGATACTATCAAAAGGAAGAGTGGGGGGAAGTCCACTGAGTCAGATAGGGATGAGAGTTTCAAAGAAGGCTTCAAGGGTAGGTACCTACTGTGATTAAGATGACTGCGAATCAGAAGGACAAGTGAGACGTCTGGAGAGAACAAGTTGACAATAAAAGGGGACTGTATCTGTGCTATAAGAGCAGTAACATTCTGCTCCTCAAAAAGAAGTCCAAGAAAGAGAAGGGTATGCTTTAAATGATTAGAGGAAGCTGCAGGGCTTTAAATACTAGCACCTCATAGGTTAGCACAATTAATTAAAACTATTATATAGATCAGTAGAGAGAGAGAGTAGAGATTGAGAAAAGGAGATAGAGAGAAAGGTAGCAACTATCATTGTTCTAGTTACTGGCTGATATAATTTGAGAGCAGTTTCATGCTTCTGCATTTCTATATATGCTTAAAACTAGAAGATAGTGACTTCCCTGGTGGTGCAGTGGTTAAGAATCCGCCTGCCAATGCAGGGGACACAGGTTCGATCCCTGGTCCAGGAAGATTCCCACATGCCTCAGAGCAACTAAGCCCGTGCACCACAACTACTGAGCCCGCATGCCTAGAACCCGTGCTCTGCAACAGGAGAAGCCACCACAGTGAGAAGCCCTCGCACCGTAACAAAGAGTAGCCCCCACTTGCTGCAACTAGAGAAAGCCCACATGCAGCAACAAAGACCCAACACAGCCAAAAATAAATAAATAAATAAATAAACTAATTTTTTTTTAAACCTAGAAGATAATCTTACAATGTAAAGCTGGAAAATTATAAATTATACTAATTATTTTTATTTTAGCAAAAAAACTGTGTACAACTATTTTATATAAATAATTTAGCTTACCAACTCTATGAGTAACAACATATTAAAATTCCCCAACCTATAAATAATTTTAGAAAATATTGTTACAAACCAATTTTATAGCTTTTCTTCTTAATTCCCATTCATTCCACTCATATGATCTCACAATTGTTGGTGGCAATAAATGTGTATCCGTCTGTGTGCTACTTTCACACTTTGCAATTGGTTTTATATAATGTTTGTCAACCTCTTTCATCTAAAGAAGTGGAGTTTTGTAATTAATATTTGTAAAATATCACAGGTAACTAAAATATTTAGCTAAAACGGACAAAACATTAGGAAAACAAGAACATGAAACATACTTGTAAATACCAGCAAAATAAAAAGAAGTTCATAATTAGCGAGCCAAATGTAATTACTTTCCCAGGCATTATGGATTTGTGCCTGATTTTTTGAACTTAATGTAGGAGGTGTATTTTGGAAGGAGAAAACCTAACATCACTCATCCCAAGTCAAATGTCCCTCTCCAATTTTCACAGTGGGGAGCATAAGTGAATACCTTATTGGAAATAGATAGAAGTTTAGAATAGCTATTAAATATTAGGTATACATCACATTTGTTTAAAGTATCAGAACATCTTTAGAATATATCTTAAACTCAAGCTCTGCATACATAGCAGATTACTATCTATTTTAGTGGAATATATTCATCTTTCTGCCAAAGTACCCAGAAGATCACTATTAAAATATTAAGTATTCAGTGATTCCAGGCTAAACAAGTTATGATATGCTGGAAATGAAGTTGCTGGAGTGGGTGGCAGAGGTTTAAGAAACTCAAGTCCTAGTAAAGAGGAGGGGGAAGAGATGAACTTCTTTCCCCAAATCAAGAAACAGATGATTACTGAACGCCTACCATTTAGCATAAGATATAATTTTTTCCTTCAAAATGATCTTATGATATACTTAGGTAGGTAAAAAGATGTTGAAAAGATAATTTACAATATTATGCAAGTAAATGGCAAGAAAAAATAATGAATACAGCATTGAAATATGAAGAAAGAATACTCACTTCCATAGGTATTAAAGGTCAGTGAAGGATTAAATACACAGGATTAAATACACAGAAAGGGAAAAACAAGACCAGATATGTAGAGGAAAACTGTTCTTTAATAGACAAGTATTTACATACAGCACAGCTTCCTGGTTATCTGATTCTAGCCTTTCATTGTCTTTGTGCTATCTTAAAAGGGCAGCTGGAGCATCACATCAACAGACTGGCAGCATGGTATCAGAACAAGAGTGCCAACAGCTGCCCACTTCTGACCACGTTGTCCTTGGCTGGTTGTCAGTCTTCCTGCCCAAGTGTTCAGACCATCCTCTGTTCCTCACTGTCACCAGCCCCATCGTCCTCTTACCAGTCACTGCTGGGATCCCTGCCAACCTGGTCAGTCGTACCCACACCCACCTGCTTCACTGTCAAAATGTTGATAAATATAACAAACACAAACCATTCATAAACCATGTATTGCAGGGTTTTAGTTTAGTGAGTTTAAAAGAGGTAAATTAAACAAGAGAGGATGACAGAAAGAGCAATTAAAATGTGAACAGTACAAACGAGAGACAAAGAGGAAGAAAACAAGGATACACAGTGGCAGAATGTGAGCCCCATGCAGGCAGGGATTGCTACCTGCTTTGTTCAACGTGCCCAGAATCATGCCTGGTGCACAGCAAGCAGCTCAGTGTCTGCTGAATGAATTAAGGAATCGGCACACACACACACACACACACAGAAACACACCTTCAGATCCATTTTGTGGCCTTTCATACTACTGCAATTTAAACCTGTTAAATTATTTGACAATTCTGTGCCTAAGTTACCACCTATGTTATCTGTGCTAAGCTCCTTCCATTTTAGATAAGGAAATACTGTAGTTCCAATTATTTATCTAAATGTAGTCTTGCTCTTTCAGATTTTTCCAGTCTAATTCATCAATTTGACTCCTTGTCCTGTTTTCATTTATTCTTTGTGGATTTCCTTAGTTTCCATCTTCAGATGTGAACCCCTTTCAGATAACCTGTAAAGGCCCTCATTCTGACCCTGTCTCTTGCCTGGACTTGGGGGACCACTCTACAAAAAAATGTAACTTTTTTTATTAACTACACTTTTAAATGTCATGAATTCTTAAAACGCCAACACTGCTTACCTGAGAATATGGAATAAGGGTTTCAAACTGTTGATGAAGTTCTAGTAGCTGAATCAATTCTGCATTTTTTTTGGCTTTTTCTCTAATTTTATCACTGTAATTTTCAGGATTTTCTGCAAATGAATATGCAGCATCTCTGGTATTGAAAGTGTAATACTTTTCTTTATATTTCAAAATTCCAATTGCTGGATTTCCTGAAAATTAAAAAAAGGAATTGAATTCAATATGAAATACTGAGACTTCCCTGGTGGCACAGTGGATAAGACTCTGTGCTCCCAATGCAGGGGGCCTGGGTTTGGTCCCTGGTTGGGGAACTAGATCCCGCATGCATGCCACAACTAAGAGTTTGCATGCCACAACTAAGGAGCCCTGGAGCCGCAACTAAGGAGCCCACCTGCCACAACTAAGACCTGGTGCAACCAAATAAATAAATATATATATATATATTTTTTAAAAGATATGAAATACTGATTCTATGTTTATAATACATTCATAGAACCATTCCCTATACACTCTGTTTTTAACATCACTTATGTCTTTATTAGCTAAAATGTTACAACTAGCAATTTTAAGTTATACATTTTGTTAAATTATATTTTATGTAAAATTCAGATGCAATTTATTTTATACTTTTATTATTTTATTTTATTTTATTTTTTGGCCACACCATGCAGCATGCAGGATCTTAGTTCCCCAACCAGGGATCAAACCTGTGCCCCCTGCACTGGGAGCATGGAATCTTAACCACTGGACCACCCGGAAGTCCCATATTTTTAAATTTTAAATTATGATTTTATCTAAAACTATTTCACTATCCAGATATAAGTTGTTTAAAAATCTTTTATGAGAAGCCACTTAATCATCTAGCAGGTTTTTCAAATATCCTTAAACTAAACTAACTACTAGAAGCACTGTTTTTAAAATAATTCTGTAAGAACTACAAAAATGAAACATCTGTTCCAAAATGTACATTTGCATGTTAGAAAGTATCTCCCACTATGAAAAGATACTACATAAAATATGGGTTATAAGTATCCACAGTTTGTGGGAATTATATAGGAAACGGTAACACTGTCTTATTTATTTACTCTTTCACTTATTCAACGAATATTTACTGACCCTGTTCCTGGCTCTGAGGATACAGAGAAAAGAAATCAATCAATATACCATGGCCCAGAGAGTGATCAGTGCTACACAAAACAAGTAAGCAAAGCAGGTTAAACACATAGTAAAAGGAGGAAGGGCGAGATTGATATTTTAAGTTGGGGGATCAGAGAAGGCTGAATAAGATGAGGGAGCAGGATATGTAGCTGTGGGGGAAGAGAGCTGTCCAAGTAGAGGGAATAGCAAGCGCAAAAGATTCCAGGTGAAAATGAGCTCGGAATGTTCGAGAATAGCAAGGCCAGTGGGGCTCGAGCAGTGCACAAGGGAACGAGAGGTGGGCAGTAAAGTCAGTGATGTCATCTGAAAAGGACCCTGCCTGGTAAGCCCCAGCATTACCCGGGGACTCAAGCCCTGTGGTCTGCGGTCCCCCGAGGAAGGAGGGACTCCCACGGGATTCCTTCGAGGCAGTGCAGGTGGCTGGTGCCCAGGAAATATTGTAGCACGTAGAAATAAAGTCTCCAGACTAGCTGATTCTGAGAGGATTCTAAACGCAAAGCCCCTCAAGCCCTTCTACTTTTTTTCTCTTTCTCCCCCTTTCTTAGAATCATAGTTGTTAGGAGCTGGAAGGGACCAAACAGACCTCCTAGTTGGTCCTTCTCCTTTTCCTGACGTGGAAGCTGAGGTCCACAAAAGACAAGAGATTTGCTGAAAGTTACTGTTTACTAATGGGACAACGGGGACTAGAACCCAGGCTCTCCCGGGACTTCCCTGGTGGTCCAGCAGTCCAGACTCTGCATTCCCAATGCAGGGCGCCTGGGTTCATCCCTGGCCAGGGAACTAGATCCTGCATGTGTCCTGCAACTAAGAGTTCCCATGCGCAACTAAGAAGCCCACACGCCACAACTAAAAAAAAAAAAAAGATCCTGCATGCCGCAACTAAGACCCAGCACAGCCAAAAATAAACAATAAATAAATATTAAAAAAGAAAAAGAAACCAGGCTCTCCCAATCTTGGCCCATAGCTTTTCCAACCACATCATGCTACCTCTGTGTCACCCCACATCTATGTTTCTGTGTTTGTGTCTCTCATGACTCCTTTCCCTTCTTACTTGTGGAGGGAGAAAGAGAGAGAGAGATTTGGGGGGGAGCAAAGGGAAGGAAAAAAAAAGACAAGGGGAGAAAGAAATCATCTCCATTCTATTGCTTTTTACTTCTTCACGGTTCTTGATTGTTTTCTCCTGTCAGTGGCCCTCACGGGACCTCAGAATACTATTCTCTCAGTTCTCCCAAGGTAAACCTTCTATTACTCGCATAATGAAAAAATCTCTACCATAAAAAAAAATGAGTCAATGTGTATGTTCTCTAGCCTGTATACACACAATCCCAATACTTCTTTGTAATAATTCTATTGCCAATTCACATGGCACTTTTTGGATAATAATTTATTCCATCTCAATTTCTGATTTACTCTTTAGAGAAGTTCTAGTAATATATACATCAGAGAGAAATTTTACTTGATAAAATATTGGCCATGTCCTTATACTGAAATCCTGATCTATGTTAATGGAATATGACCATAAAGTGACAAAGAATATTGTTTATAAACATATCAGTCAAACTAGTGTTGCGCTTTCAAGTAATCACTTTGGAAGACGATCTATTTTAGGAATGCCACGTAACACTTCTGAAATCCTTCATTGACATATGGGTCATCCCCCTTTTATGATACTGTAGCATCCATATTTCATTATATACACATTCCATCACTTATCGCTTGTATTATAATTTCTTGTTTATGTCAGTCTATCAGGTTATGCTGCGAGCACTTCAAAGATAAATACTGCATTTAGGTCATCTTTGTAGCTCCTTTCCTAGTTCACCATTAGAGTACATAAAATTTTCCAAAGTGAGTGAGTGAGTAACAATGAGGGCACATCATTTAAAGAAGAATTGGAGAAGGAGGACAGTATTATTTCCAATGATGTACCTGGAAGAAGAAGACCATCTGTTGAAGCAAATGTGTAAGCACAAAATCCCCGATACTGAATCAGCAATTTATCAAAATTGGCTGTTGTTTCTGGGAAAAGCCATTCTAGTTTTCTGAAATCCACCAGATTTACTCTCTCTTCTAAAATGAAAGAGGAGCACAAGAAAAACCATATTCAGTGGGAAGAGTAAACCACCCAGGAAACGAGCAGAAGAGACCGGCTGCTATGTGACTAAAACAGAGATGAATTAACTTCGTTCAAGACAGTGTAGCTCTTAATAATATGCGAGGTGGCAAAATACTTTGAATATGATGCTTATATACTAGGACTGTCAGTTCTTTAAACAACTGAGAATGTTCTCTGCAGAAAGAGTCAAGGAAACATCTCAGTAACTTAGTAATTTTGGTAACAGAGGATATACTTTTCTGTTCTTCACACTTCTAAAAAGTCTTCCTAGTTTTGCCAATTTTTTTTACGCAAATAAAAACGCGAATTTATAAAACATTGATCCCCGAGGTTCTTACTTTTGCAGTGCTACCTACACTTCTGTTTCTGGCTCTGTATCCAAACAGCAGACATTACAAGTGACCCCGTGGCTACAGCTGGAAGTAAGTACCGCTATGGGTTTTTTTTCACATCTTTATTGGAGTATAATTGCTTTACTATGTTGTGTTTGTTTCTGCTGTACAACAAATTGAATCAGCTATATGTATACATATATCCCCATATCTCCTCCCTCTTGCGTCTCCCTCCCACCCTCCCTATGCCACCCCTCTAGGTGGTCACAAAGCACCGAGCTGATCTCCCTGTGCTATGCGGCTGCTTCCCACTACCTATCTATTTTACGTTTGGTAGTGTGTATATGTCAGTGCTACTCTCTCACTTCATCCCAGCTTCCCCCTCCCCCGCGCCCCCATGTCCTCAAGTCCATTCTCTACATCTGCGTCTTTATTCCTGCCCTGCCACTAGGGTATTTTTTGCTTTTACGAAAACAGAATGTGAGAAGGAAATTTAGAGAGTCAATGATCTAATTTCACTTTCTGGAAAAACTTTCTTTTTAGGCAACAATTCAAATCCCAGACTCTATTTTGACATTTCTCATGAATTTTGAGTTGTCTTTAATAAGACAGCAGGGACTAAAAAAGTAAAAGGAAGTTTATTGATAAAGACAGCCTTTCTATAAGGATCAATGCATCTGGGCCTAAAATAAGCTCAATTTTATCGGGATAACATTTATTGATTTATAAATTTCAACCTGAATCTGTGGTAGATATATGGCAAATAGCATTCCAAAGAAATGGAGCTTTATTTGCAACAAATATAGCAAGGATTAATACCCTTTTCTACTACAAACCGATAATAAAATCACTAAGACTACAATAGAAACCTATAAGCAACAGGAAATCATTGTTAACCAAAACACTAACAATAACACTAGGAATGGTTATTGCTGGATAGCAAACTCTTCAGTTTATATATTTTCTGTTTTCCATACTTTCTATAATGAACATTAGCAGTCTTACAATCGAGAAAGATACACCTGAAAATTTTAAAACAAAAGAGTGAGTTTATTCTAGAGGTAATTTGAAGAGGAAGAGGAAATAATGGATGATTTCTGTTACCAATGTGCTCTTTCACTCTGCACACATCAGTTTTCACAGTCACTCCATCAAGAAGAGCTTGCATCACTTTCTCAGGAAAGAACAGTTCATGAGTCCCCAGAAATGGCTCAAGATGAGTAGCTAAATTACTGAGGATGCTAATCAAAACAGTCTCATCCTGAAAGCTAGTCCACAGATTGGAAAGGGCAATGAAGATGGGCTGAGGAAGAGACAAAAATGTTCAAAATGTCACTGCTTAATAAACTTACAGATCACTCTATTCTTAAAAATAAGTACAAATTTTTGTTTGTAAAGAGATTAATTCTCCCGTAAGACAAGTAAAAGTCTCATGAAATTAGACGATAGAATCTCAGTAGAAATTGGATGCATAAATTACGAGAAAATAAACTTGTATATCAAAGCATTTTATTTTGGTATGATTGCCAGTAAGTTAGTTTACTCAAAAAAGCCAAATACACATGATCACCTAAGAAACATTCATGGACGCTTCACCTCAAAAGGTCTAGGGGAAAATAGCTTCTTTTTTATAAAGAAGCTAAATATGACTCATTATAATTAGATTTATCTGGCTCAGTTACAATTCAAAAGAACTTGGAAAGTCTAGGGATACATCTTGGGCCATTTCTTGTGAGCTTATAAGTTAAAGATTTTGTGTCAGTGACATAAAGTATTTTTTATTCATATTAAAGGTCACTGACTTATACAACAAATAAAAAATTAATCAGGCCCTACTTATAAGTGAAACAACTTAGCCTTTTGTTTCCAGGTTTTTAAAGTCAAATGTTGGGAATGATTACAGAAAATGATTAGAGACTCAAAATGCTCTATAAAATACTGCATGTACATCTTGTACTTCTTTGGGGCTCCCAGATTTGCCCATAGGGTGGTACAGATAATCAGAAAGTCAGAATAAGTGCAGGCCTGGTAAACAAAGTGATTTTATCTGTCTTTTCAGAAAGGTCACAAGTTACATCACCTCTGTGCTAAAGGCAATTTTTTAACCAGCTACTGTAAAAACGTTTTCAACACTGCACTATGGATTATTTCTGTCGCCACAGACAATACTGATATTATGGTTATTATAATATATATCTGCACTTTGTTGAGTAGCAATGGCCTACCAAGGGAATCCTCTCATCCAACTTGTAACATCCTGGTTATAGGATTATTACTACAAAATAACCAAAAACAACAGGATCACCTCACATAAAGCTAATATTATATTTTTAGTAATTAAATAAAATTAAAATTACTTCTGATTCAACTTTATAGGACTTAAAAGTACATTCACCTTTAAACAAGGTCAAAGTGGATTACAAATGCTTACAAAGACTTGTGATGTTGGGACAGCCATCTTTGACTTTACAGTAAATTTTAATTGTTCCAGTTGGGCTCCTAACTGCTTTATCTTCATTTCCACTTCTTGAGCACAAGTAATTATGTCCGACTGTGAAGACAACATAATTGGCATTCATATTTTTATAACTTTACTACAAACATTATGTATATTTTAAGCCCTACCTGCTCCCCACATGTCCTGAAAGTAAGCTCAGTGAGAGAAAGGATTCTGCTCTCCAAGGTATCCCCACCACCAAGAACAGCACTGGCATGTGGATGGTGCTCCAGAAACATTTGTTGAATGGATGAATCTTTTGAAATACAATGGCTATAATTTTTCTCAAATGTATACTGGTGTTCTTTGATATTCAGTATAACTGCATTTCTGAGCAGTGGATCCTCTGACACAGTTTTCTAGAACTGCTATTTTCCCATTCCTCAAAGATAATATTAATGACGTATTCCTTTGAAAACTATTTTGATACCCAGATTTTTAAAAATTGCATTCAAGAATGCAGAAAATGTTAAAAATCACAGCATTGAGAGAAAAACAATATATTTCTCATACAACCATAGGAATCTGAAAATAAGGTGCTAAATGATGAATCTGAAATAATTACTAACATTTATCCTTATTATGTGCTAAGCGCCATATTAAATACTTATAAGTACAAAAAGAGGTAAGTACAAATAAGAAAACCAAGGTACAGAAAGGTAAGTAAATTGCCCAAGGATACGCAGCTAATGAGGGGTAGAATCATGGTTCTACACCTGAGATCGTCTGAGCCCAGGGCTCCTATCCTAAGATGTGACCAGAAATGGCAGTGGTATGGGGTTATTAGCACAGTGTTAAAGAGTAACAATTACGTGGAGAGAAAAAAACTGCATTTGAATTCTCAGATATCTGTAGCCTAACTATATGTTTTACTAGACTATTCTTTTTTTTTTTTTTTTTTTTTTTTTTTGCAGTACGCGGGCCTCTCACTGTTGTGGCCTCTCCCGTTGCGGAGCACAGGCTCCGGACGCGCAGGCTCAGCGGCCATGGCTCACGGGCCCAGCCGCTCCGCGGCATGTGGGATCCTCCCGGACCGGGGCACGAACCTGTGTCCCCTGCATCGGCAGGCGGACTCTCAACCACTGCGCCACCAGGGAAGCCCTAGACTATTCTTAAATGACAAAAAAATATTACTGCATAAGAAATATCAAACATCATCATTGTATTTCAACTAATGAATTTTTTTATCCGCAATGTAATGTGCATCCTGTTTCAATTTTACCCATACTACTCTTTAAGCATCTCCCCTCCTCTTGCCTCATTCTCCCATTGTTTATTTAAAATAAAATTTATAATAATAATTTACATATTGTTTATCCTATCTAATAAGTCTCTTCTCTACCCCTCAGAGTTTTCCCCTTTGATTGCTAGTTTTCTTTTAGAAATCAAATATGAAAATGCAGTCCTTAAAGTCTTTAGATTTGTACACAATCAACAAGAAACAGAAATAATTCTGCATATGTTCTCCAAAGTAAAAGTTACATTCAATACATAACACTTCTTTAAAAACTATAAGTAAAGATACTCCAGACCTACTCCCCCAAGCTATGCTTGCAGGCTCCATTCACAGATTAGGCACACAGAACTTCTTGATTTTTCCTGATAGTGTCCTAGAACAATCACCCTGTTTACATTTTACCAAAAAGAACTTTGCAACTAAAAATTCTACATGGACATTTTTCCAAAGAAGACATACAGAAGGCCAACAGGTACACAAAAAATTGCTCAACCTCTCTAATCATCAGGAAAATGAAAATCAAAACCACAATGAGATATCACTTCGCATCTGACAGAATGGCTACTACCAAAATGACGAGAAATAACAGGCGTTGGCAAAGATGCGGGGATAAAAAGGGAACACACGTGCACTGTTGGTGGGAATGTAACTTGGTGCAGCCGCTATGGAAAAAGTAGGGAGGTTCCTCAAAAATTTAAAAATAGAACCACCACATCACCCAACAATTCCATTTCTGGGAATTTGTCTGAAGGAAACAAAAACACTAACTCAAGAAGATATATGTGCCCCCATGTTCATTGCAGCATTATTTACAAGGAATCCTGCCATTTGCAGCAATAAAAGTGAAACTTGAGGGAATTTTACTAAGTGAAGTAAGTCAGACAAAGACAAATATCATATGATCTCACTTATATGTGGAATCTTTTTTTTAATTTTTATTTATTCTTTTTTTAAAGATTTATTATTATTTTTTATTCATTTTTGGCTGCATCAGGCCTTAGTTGTGGCACATGGGGCCTTCGCTGAGGCACACGGGATCTTTTGTTGTGGCATGCAGGCTTCTCTCTTCTAATTGTGGCGTGCAGGTTCTCTCTTCTCTAGTTGTGGCATGCAGGCTGGGTGGGTGGGCTCTGTAGTTGTGGTGTGCGGGCTCCAGGGCACGTGGGCTCTGTCATTTGTGGCACACGGGCTCTCTAGTCAAGGTGCACAGGCTCAGTAGTTGTGGCACGGGGGCTTCAGTTGCTCTGTGGCATGTGGGATCTTAGTTCCCTGACCAGGGATTGAACCCGTGTCCCCTGCACTGCAAGGCGGATTCTTTACCACTGGACCACCAGGGAAGTCTCTGGAATCTTTTTTTTAAATTGAAGTACAGTTGATTTACAATGTTGTGTTAGTTTCTGATGTATAGCAAAGTGATTCAGTCATACATATAAAAAGTTTTTCAGGTTCTTTTCCATTATAGGTTATTACAAGGTATTGAAGATAATTCCCCATGCTATACACAATAGGACCTTACTGCTATACGTGGAAACTTTAAAAAAAAAAACAAAAAACTGAGCTCATGGGGCTTCCCTGGTGGCGCAGCGGTTGAGAATCTGCCTGCCAATGCAGGGACACGGGTTCGGGCCCTGGTCTGGGACGATCCCACATGCCGCGGAGCAACTAAGCCCGTGAGCCACAACTACTGAGCCTGTGCATCTGGAGCCTGTGCTCCGCAACAAGAGAGGCCGCGACAGTGAGAGGCCCGTGCACTGTGATGAAGAGTGGCCCCCACTTGCCACAACTAGAGAAAGCCCTCGCACAGAAACGAAGACCCAACACAGCCAAAAATGAAATAAATAAATAAATAAAAATTTAAACAACAACAACAACAAAAAAAACTGAGCTCATAGATACAGAGAACAGATTGGTAGTTGCCACAGGTAGGGGAGGGGGATGGGAGTGGGCAAAATGGGTGAAGGTGGTCAAAAGGTACAAACTTCCACTTATAAGACACATAAGTCGTGGGGATGTAATGTACAGCATGGTGACTATCACTAGTTAACAATACTGTATTGTACAACTGAAAGTTGGTAAGAGAGTAGATCTTAACAGTTCTCATCACAAGGAAAAAAAATGTAACGATATGTGGCGAAGAATTTAGATTTATTGTGGTCATACATATATGGAATCATTATGTTATACATCTGAAACTAATATAATCTTACATGTCAATTGTATCTCAATAAAAAAGCTAGTTTCACTTAGCACTATCCTTGATGATGCAGTAAAATGTATTAATTTGATTGAATTTTGACCTTTAAGTGCACAGCTTTTTAATAATCAGTGTGATCAAACAGAAAGTATATATAAAACACTTCTATTGCATATTAAAACGCATAGTTCTCTTACATGACTGGATTGCAAGCTGAAATAGCCTTTTTTCCCCTCCAGTAGAACAGCATTTTTACTTGAAAGAACAACTGGCAGACACACTATGGTTTTTGCGCCTTAGCTATTGGAAGATATTTTCTTGAGAGTGAATGAAATGAGTCTGTCACTTCGGGAAAATGATAGTTTTTGTTACCAATGATAAAATTCACATCTTGAAAAGCCTGTATCTGCCACCACGAACTTGACAGCATCCTCACACAAAGATATTTCTAATGAGATTGTTGGAGAAAAAAATAAGAATAAAGTCGCTTCAACTTTCTTATCATAATGCAGTCCAAAAAATGCTTGGAGAACGCATGTGTACCTAGCATTCCTCTTCCTCTCCCTCACTTTTTAATTTATAAGTTTTTCATACTTTCTTCCATGGACATTTTTCAACAAGTCTAAAACAAGCACAAATTCCACCAAACTGATATCTTACTTGCATTATCAGAAAAATCAAGAAGTCCTGTATAATCTATGCTACGAAAGGGCCCTGCAGACATAGCTTGGGGGGAGGAAGTGTATGAAAGTCTTGACTTACATATTTCGAGAAATGTTGTGCGTCATGCAACATTTACTTGCACAATAACAATAACTGGTTTTCTCTCTATGGTGACTGCCTTGCTCTTCAAAAGCCCACAGCGGATGGAATTCTGTTCTCTCAGCTAAGACAGTCAACAAGACTGCAATCACCCCTTCCTTTTCTCTTCCAGAGTATTTCATTTGTTCACTGCAGCAGATAAAGTCCTGATCAAAAAACAATAACTCACTATCTTACCCAAACTATAATTGGATTTTTCAAATGTCTATGTAAACTGAATGTAGCATTGGCAAAAGAAGAATTTTGCATCAAAATCAATATTTCAAAAAAGCATATTAATATCTGTTCAAATAATGTGACTTTAAAAAAAGAGTATTCATAGGTTTCATACTCAGGAAAAGGTTTCAGCTAAACATAAACTGATGTATTTTATAACCTAGTGATAATACTGATTAAACTGTATCCATTCTGTAACAATTAACCTGAACTGTAACTAAGGTAGATTGATGGGGGAGGTCGGATAGCTAAAAACTATCATATCCTTGTCAGCCATAAAAAAGAATGAAAGTTTGCCATCTGCATCTGCAATGGACTTAGAAGGTATCATGCTTAGTGAAATAAGTCAGACAGAGAAAGACAAGTACTGTATGTTACCACTTATATGTGGAATCTACAAAATAAAACAAACTAGTGAATATTAAAAAAAGAAGCAGACTCACAGATATAGAGAACAAACGAGTGGTTACCAGTGGAAAGACGGGAGTGGGGGAGGGCATGATAGGGGTAGGGGATTAAGAGGTACAAACTACTATGTATAAAATAAATAAACTACAAGGATATATTGTACAGCACAGGGAATGTAGACAATATTCTATAATAACTATAAATGAAGTATAATCTATAAAATTTTGAATGACTACGTCGTACACCTGAAACTAATACAACATTGTAAATCAAGTATATCTCAATAAAAACAACAACAACAAAAAGAAACACTGACTAACCAGCAAAAAAGTCAGAAGGTTAAGAAAACTCATCCTGACCCTGACTGAAAGGAGTATGAGACAGTCATAAAGAGTGTTAAGACAAGAATGTGAACTTTCTAATAACACGAGCAACAGAGGGCTTGGAAATGAGATATTGTCTAGAAAAATAAGAGCTTGTGCCCCCACTGAGATGAAATCAGAGCTGTTCTGCTAATGCCCCGATGATGGTGATGGTAATAAACACTGACAACATTGTCCATCATCATCATCACCATCATCATCATCCGTTTACTGAGTTCTCACGTCTGCAAGCACTGTTCTACCTTATTTACCTAGTGGAGACTATCAATAACCCCTTTTTACGAACGTGGGAACCAAGGCACAGAGAAGTCAAGCAACTTGGTCAAGGACACAGATTTCGTAAGTGGCAAAGTCGGGATTAGAACCCATGCAGTCTGGCTGCAGGACCCACATTTATCACTTCTACACTCTATTAACCGTCCCTCTAGCTCTGAGAGTAAGAACTCCAATGAGAATGTAAGACTGTCAGTTAGCTGGCTGAATATGTTTCAGGAGTGAAAGCTGTGAGAAAATACTATATAATGAACAATGTCCTCTACAACATCCTTACAGTATGTGTGACAGTTTCCCAAAGATCTTTCTTATAACATCCCTTCTGGACATAAATGGCAAAAGTAAATGTGAGATTCTGCTCCTGTGGACCTGTATGCACTCAAGATAAACTGACCGTGAAATCCTCTTACATAAGGCTGCTAGCCACAAGTCTTAGGGGAACATGTACCCTAAAGAATGATTTGGTTTCAAATAGTTGATTTAGAGTCCTCCCTTCTGAAGGCAATTAGATAGTAGGTCAGCTGTGAGGACCACTCCTAGTCTGTTGCAATGCAGTCATGTCTTCTGGATGTGATCTTTCTATTCTCTGTAGCGGAGGTAAGGAGAGAAGACAAATTGAGTGCAGCCAGAAGTGGTAGTGAGTCATTAAGATACAAGTGAAAATGAAGAGGGAGCAGAATACAGCTTGTTCTGTCCCTCAAGACATTAGTATTCACTTGTACAAAAGACAGTTCCACTGATCCTGCGGTCTTATGCTGTTTGGAAAATAGAGGCTGTGTGAAGGTAAACAGTGACCAGGGGGATGGATGTGCTAATTAATTCAGTGGGAGAATACTTTCACAGTATGTATGTATATCAGATCATCACACTGTACACTTTAAATATCCTACAACTTTGTCAATTATACCTCAATACAGCTAGGGGGAAAAAAACAGAAACAAAACAGTAACAGGTGGAAACATAGCTTGCTGCCATGACGTAGTTAACAAACTGTGTTCCCTGGAATCTTAGGGTGGCTTGGGGATGCTCCTTGGTGAAAAGGTCCTCCAATCCTTTCATCTAGATACTGCTTTATATTTTTAGGATTTTGAATAAGTTTCCATCTGAAACGGCTCTGCTGCTTTAAAAAAAAGTTTAAAATCACTACTTCATATTTTCCAGCTCTCTGGGGATAGTGTTTGGCTTGTTCATTAGATCTAAAAACATCAGAAATAAAAATCTTTTCTACTAATTTTTACAATTAGAACAAATAATTACATAAAAGTTCTTTGAGTGCCAACAACCTGCCAAACTATATGTTAGACACTTGCTCTGAATGAAAGCAAACAATGCAGCATTGCTTACATATATACACACATACCTGCTTAACTACGGCAACCATGCAACAATCATATTACCCAGGAACAAAGAGAATCAACTACCAAAGATCCATTCCTGCCAACACATCTTCATTAAAATCAACATCCAACTTTCCCATTTCTATTTTAGTTCTTGATCCTACAGATTCAATATATACTGAGCAGTTATTAAGGTTGCCTTCTTTATCAATGACCTGGTTCTATCTTTTGTTTTCACCCCATAATATATAAACAGGTGGCAATAAACAACAAGGTCCTACTGTATAGCACAGGGAACTATAGTCAATATCCTATGATAAACCATAATAGAAAAGAATACAAAAAAAGAATGTGTGTGTTATGTGTGTGTGTGTGTGTGTGTGTGTGTATATCTCAATCACTTTTCTGTACAGCCGAAATAACACAATATTGTAAATCAACTCTACTTTTAAAAAAATCTTTGTCTAACCAGTGGGTTTTTAAAAAATTAAACTAAATATTTAATTCAAAGCAAAGAATATATATACAAAGAGGCTGCATTCTGTGGGAAAGACCAGCTCTTATGACATTAACTCACCAAAATGATCTGAAGGAAGATCTCATATTGTCGCATGTTATATAGTGCTTCTTTTAACATACAGGGCTGAAGTTCTTGACTCAAGAGTGGGTTCTTTGCTACTTTCTCGAGGATGGCTGTGTAGCGGTATGCCTGGTCCTGGGCCACCTCAAGTTGGGAATCAACATACTGAGTGGTGGCTGGGATTGCTTCCTGTAGAATAGCTGGCACTGGTTTGAGAGGTATAATAAGAGAGACATGAGGCAATCTAAAAAGATTCTGAAGAAAAAGCCTAGAAAGTGGTCATATTTAAACATTAGGTTGAGTTAGTTTTTTTCCTCAACCAAATTAACAATAAGGAGGCATATTCAAAAAAAGAAGACATTGCCAGAATAATAACCAAAAGTTAAAGCAGATCAGCTTTTGCTACTAAAATATAGAAGATGCTAAAGAATAGACAGGTGTTGGTGTTATGTGCTGTATTAACTATGTGCCTCTAGAAAAGCCACTGTATCTCTCCTTCTGTGTATCTTCTTTATTACTGGTAAAAAAGAAAATAAAAGTGTACCACTTAAGAAACTCACTGGGATACTGGTATACTGAAAAATAACAGAATTGTCTAGCAAGACAGGAAACTTTATGAAGAATGGGAATTGACTTTTTAGAACAGTTTTTAAATTGCAAAAAAAATTACCTTATTGTACTAGATCAGTGATCTGGTAAAAAGACACTAACACCTTCTCAGTGGGCCTACGTGTGTACCAAATGCATAAGGAAGTTACTTCTACTGGTAGGTCTTTGAGCAAATATTTCAATGAGTACTTTCAAACTTACAGATAATAAATGCATTAAGTATATAACAGCATAGTAGAGGCTCCTGAATTTACAGACTTGCAGATATCTCCTCTTGGACCATTTCATTCCATTAACCACATCAACAATGGTTTGCTTTTCAGGGTGATTTTTATTTTTTAAATCACTGAATTTTATTCCCTTTTGGTTATTTGACTGGAAGTAAAGAACACAAAGCCCCACTGAACTGGGGAGGCTGGCCTCCAGAAGGCCCTCTCAATCCTTTTACTGATTCATGCTCCCATACTAGCTTCATGGTACATAAAATTTAAGGTCTTGCCCCAATAAAATGAAAAATTACTATACATTATGAACAGTAGCTGTACCTAAGGTATGGTCAAAACTGCAAACCTTAAATCTACGAATGCCAGTGGTGTACTGTGAATTATTTTCCTCTGTTCCCATTAAATTTTAAACTTACCTAACCTATAGAATTAAATTAATGATATACCTACAGTCATCAATGCCTTCTCCTCCCTTTCCACAGTCTCGGTTAAATAAACGAATTCCAGTAACAATCATGGTGAGTTCTTTCAGCTGGCGTTCTTTGTCCTTCTTAGAAAGAGTTAGAAATGTCCCAAGCTCAGCCTGAGGAAAAACACTCTGTAGGGCAGCTAAAACAGACCACAGTAAAGACAACAAAATGGTAAGTAAAGATATCAGAATGTAAAATACAAGTTCCTTTCAGCAGAAAGTTAAGGGGCTTGTCTTTATAGAGTTACTTAGATGATTCTTTAAATGTCTGATACCTGATTCCAGAATACATGGCAAAATTTAGCATTTATCAAGAAAGCTGAGCTACTGAAAATAATGCCATTGCCTCACGTCTATTTTCATAATTAAGCATCCATCAGTAATTTTTTGGCAATGGGCATTAAAACAAGCTTTCTAATTAGGGCTCTGAGTAGAAAAAAAAAGATGCTTTAAAATAATTATGGAAGAAAGCCGTAGGAAGATTAGAGATATTGCCTATTCCTTATCTTAAAGTATGAAAGTGGGCAAGTATTTCCTGAGGATAAAACAGTGCCATTTCCCATCATCCATCCTAGGTGACAGACTCAACGTCTTTCATCAGTAGGAAATCTCCTCTCCCAGCAGTCCCCCTTCCCCAGTCAGCCTGGTTAATCATACTGCCAATGTTTCTGTAGTGAAACATTGTAATAGGCCCCTAGGTACATACAGCTCTAAGAAGATTAACAATATTCACTTCCCAAAAGTGCTACTTGAGTTTTAGTGTTGATACACTGTGTAAGAAAAATCTGGGTTAAGTTTTAACCTCTTATTTGTGCTAATTTTTTTTCAGATAAAAGAAGAAAACTTCAATACTTAAAATTCAACATATTTTATAAGATACTATGTTCATGGATGGAATGGAAATGGTGTATATTTTTTACCTGTTGCCTCTCTGACAATCTTGATGTCTGTTGGGGACCCCAGCCCAGAGCGCAGTAACACGTAGCTGACGATCTTGCAGTAGAGGCTTTCCAGCTCTTCTCGAACACATGCTCGACTATCTGTAATTTCTCTGCTAACAGAGCTTAATCTAGACTCTACGACCCGGTGATGTTCTTCGAGAAATTCCTCTAAAATTGGCAAAGGACAATGTTCCGTATATTGATACTTAGAATCCTTCTCACATAAGAAAATAGGACCAGGGACTTCCCTGGTGGCGCAGTGGTTAAGAATCCGCCTGCTAATGCAGGGGACACGGGTTCTAGCCCTGGTCCGGGAAGATCCCACATACCGCGGAGCAACTAAGCCCATGCACCACAACTACTGAGCCTGTGCTCTAGAGCCCACGAGTCACAACTACTGAGCCCACATGCCACAGCTACTGAAGCCCATGCTCCACAACAAGAGAAGCCACGGCAATGAGAAGCCCACGCACCACAAGGAAGCACAGCCCCTGCTCGCCGCAACTAGAGAAAGCCAGCGTGCAGCAACAAAGACCCAACACAGCCAAAATAATAATAATAATAATAAATAAATAAATAAATTTTTTTAAAAAAGAAAATAGGACCAGAGGAAAAAATGGCTTGGTATGGCAATTCTACTGCATGAAAACAAGTATTTTCGTAAGATGTAGTAAGCAAAAATAAACAGTGGTCAGCAAGTAACATCAAGACAAAAATCTAGTGGGAAAGATTTACTACTGTGATTTAAATGGCATGCTTTATCAAAACACGTAAGCCTTTAAAAAGACAATCCAAACGTAATAGCAGATAGGGCTAAAACCTCCTACTTAAGCAGAAAGTACACAAGACAATTTATAATATATATTATAAACACAGACAGTATAAATATTGTACTATCTATATTCTCTAGGTAAGTAGGTGTAGTATACTGTATGTAAACACATCTAATATAAATATCCATATAGGTAGTATAAATATTCCTCTTCAATTATGTGTATTTCTATTTTAGTTCTAGATAAATTTCCTTTGAATATCATTACTGTAATATGATGTTGCATCAAGAATGGTATCCCTCTCCCTTCGTCCTGTAATTCAGTGAGGTTTAGGCTTAATTGTGGAAGGAGCCACAGTTCACCAGCACTATAATTCTTGCAACGAAGTCAATAAGACACCCTATAACAAGGGCAATAATTAACATATCAACCATGCCCAGTTCATAGCTATAATCTTACCACAAAAACAACTCAAACTTTGAAATTAAGAAAAATCTAAATTACATCAATTCCACTATTATTTATTGTTCTAAAATATTATTACTGATCAAAAAAGCAAGATATATGATTTTACACATGTAGCATAACTGAAAGGTTAATACAGAGAGGGAAAAAAAGACAACAAAAATCACCAAATGGTTAATAATGAATGAATTACAGTGGGGCAGAGGCAGTGTAGTCTATAGAGAAATTTCATTTCCTTTTTTCTCTTGTTTCCAGTTTATTTTTGATGTATGTAAGAAACTATTTACATAAGGAAATATGTTCTAAGCTTAAATTTCCCATCAGTCACTTCATTTTTGGGTAAGTTACATAATTTAGGTAAGCATTATGCGATATTAATATAAACCAGGAAAAATAAAATCAGCAAATTAAAAAATTTTAACTTCAGTGAGCTGGTTGCTTTATTATGTATTAGTGGTATAACAGTCAAAACACAATAGACTTGGAAACTTTTGACACTCACAAAGGCCACTGGTGTTCTTCTCATTTAGTACCTCCAACATTATTACATTCTTCAAAGTTGGAAAAAATTTCAAAAGATAAATGAAAAAGTTAAATTGTTCTTGGTCAACCAAATGAAGCCCTTGAGAAATGTAATACTGCCTGCCATCTCAGTAAACAAAGGATGTCACAGTCATGAGCACTTGCAGCCCTCCAGTGTGAGCTGGTGAGCCCTGAGGGAACTCTGGAAGGAAACAATACCTGCCATCTAGCAGCCATCAGACTGCAGCCACTCCCCACGGTGAGCCCTGAGGAAACTCAGGATGTGAAAACACAGGATACTGGCTCCAGATAGCTGAGGTCCATATCAGTGAGCCCAGACTCTTGCATCTCCTCATACAAAGAAAAGCCCTCATTTCCTTAATTTGGGATATCAGTTTCCTTTAATTAACAACACTCTTTTGACATTCAGACTATCTGCCCTTTGTTGCAAAACTTCTATATAACCTGACTCCCCCGCTTCCCTCCTCAGAGCAGTTCTCTCGGGGTTACTTGAGATGCTGTCTCCCAGGCTTGAAGTCCTAAAATTTCCCGCTGAATAAAACATAACTATCAACTTTTAGGTTGTGAACATTTTTTAAGTCAACACCCTTAGGGTATCAAAATCGGTAGATATATGTTACCTCGACTTGTATAATTCATATCAAAATAGACTTGCATCTTAATGGTATCCAGGGAAGGATTTTTACTGTCCAATAGCCGACTCACGCAAAGCTAAAAAAGAAAATCACATACATGCTTCCAGTTATATTTTCTGAAACAATCAGAAGTATTTTCCAAAGTTATTCTCAAAATCAAAGGCAACAGCAAAGCCATTATTTCTGATATTTATCTACCAATGACCATTTTTATTACTTTTTTTCTCATTGAGGACTTTACACTTTATAGTTTTACTTAACCAACAACATTTATTAAGTAATAAGCTATTCCCCCTGAGTTAACCAATATTACCATACCCAAGTGACTAAAAGTCTAGTTGGAGGCAAGGAACTTGACCTTTGCTTAGTCTCTGCAGCCTGAATGTGGGTGAATGTGCCATGACGCTTATGCTCCTGTCTACAGCTCTTCCTGAGTCCCTTATTACTGTTTTTTTTGGTTTGTTTTTGTTTATTCTTTGTTTTAATTTATTTTTGGCTGCATTGGGTCTTCGTTGCTGTGCATGGGCTTTCTCTAGTTGTGGCGAGCGGGGGCTACTCTTCCTTCTGGTGATCAGGCTTCTCATTGCAGTGGCTTCTCTTGTTGTGGAGCACAGGCTCTAGGCGTGTGGGCTTCAGTAGTTGTGGCACATGAGCTTCAGTAGTTGTGGCATGTGGGCTCAGTAGTTGTGGCTCACGGGCTTTAGAGCGCAGGCTCAGTAGTTGTGATGCACGGGCTTAGTTGCTCCGCGGCATGTGGGATCTTTCCGGACCAGGGCTCGAACCCATGTCCCTGCATTGGCAGGAGGATTCTTAACCACTGTGACACCAGGGAAGCCCCTCATTACTGTTTATCTGAGCCTTAACACTCTTTTTTGCTGATGGTGGAGGTCATGTGCATTTTATAAAAAGCTGCCGAGGCTACGTCCCCTGCTCACAGACTTTCTCTGGCTCTACCTTCTGTTTCAAAATTTCTTCCTCTGGTCCATTTTCTCCTGTTTTTCCCCAAACATAGATGGCTCATCCCTTCTCTGCTTTGCCCCTTTAGAATAGAGGATCAACCTGAATTTTTCTTTTCTTCTCTCTTGTGCACCCCCCAAGCCCAGTCTTCCCCCATCTCACCTGTTAAGACTTTATTATGTCTGCACCCAGCGGGCACATCAACAGCTTCACCCTCAACCCAACTCCCAGGCCACCAACCCTCCTTTCCTGGGAGGAGGAAGAGGGGAAAGCAGGAGTGAGGACGGAATGTTATCTTTAGGGGACCCATGCATCTGGACCCCTCCAGGTGGAGAAGGGCCATTCCAAGCACAGATTTTACAAATGCACAGACTAGCTCATCAACATGATTTTTAATTGAGAAAAAAGAAAACAATCTTTATCACTTGAATTATTATATAAATTGACAGTTAATATACCTGTCATATTAAAAGTGTATTGAGCACAGGGAACTATATTCAATATCCTGGCATAAACCATAATGGAAAAGAATATAAAAAAGAATGTATATAAGTGTATAACTGGGTCACTTTGCTGTACAGCAGAAATTAACACAACATTGTAAATCAACTATACTTCAATAAAAAATAAATTTAAAGAAAAAGTATATTGAGCTTGATTCTTTCCAACTTAGTTGAGTTGGAAGAGAAACAAAAAAATCTTCTTGAGCCATGAAAAGGAGAAAAACATTTTCTGCCCGTCCCTGATTCTCCTCCACGGCTGTCCAATCAACTTTCTGAATAACCATCAGTCATTTCCCCTATCGCTAAAAACAGGCCTTATACCACATTCTCAAATTCAGCACAGAAAGACCCAGCTCTCAACTGCCTTAGAGAATCATGGAGTCTCTTCTGCCCAGTTATCGTAACGACACATTCCCCAGCTCCAAGCTTCCAAAGCTCTTTCTGACCCTCTAGCATCTGCAGACAGACCTGCACTCCACTATGTGAACTGCTGGCTGTGAGAGAAGATGGAGATGATGAAAATTTTCTCTGCCATTTGTCTGAGCTCAGAAAATATCATGTACAAGTCTGGGAAAGCTTGTCTCAAGTCTTTTGTGTGAAGGAGGGAATTAAAATCATTAAGCTCAGGAAGAAAAAGATAAATGTTGAAATTTTAGGAAATACATTGAGGAATATCTAGAAAATAAATATTTAAGCATCTAAACCCAGTGAGTCAAACTTAAAACATATGAAAAAATTAATAATGTCTAAAGTTCCTGCCCTCTTTAGTTCTTAAAATCGCTTTTCAGGCACACCTACTTGATTCTAACGAATTCTTTGCTCTGGGTTCAATTCTTCCCTTAGAATTGAAAAACACAAATTACATTGAATCAATAATTATATGGATCTTAATTTAGTACTATAATTTTACAGTATATGACAAGTCAGCTAATAATGTTCTCAATGTAACATTAGATTAATAACAAGATGTCTCTAAAATACTGTGGCAGACACTGCTACCTGCCAGTATCCATACCCCTCCTTCCTGACAAAGCCCCAGTCTGGATTAGGCAAAGACTTGGTCAGCTAAAAAAGGAAAGAAAAAACAAATCAATGTCCCAGGCTCACCTGCTGTGTCATTCTAGTCAATAAATGCAAACAGACGGGAGGGATTCAGGGAAAGCCTGTTATTTTCCAAAAAGAAAGTGACAGACCCAGTTGCACACACATTTTGACCTTTGTCCTCTTACCTTATGCCTGCCTAGAGGTGGGAGAGCCATCTTGTGACCCTGGGGTGAAAACACATGCATGATGGTGACCCAGGAAGTCAGGAAAAATAGCCTATGTACCTCTAGACTTCGTTTTATGAGAAAAAATAAACCTCTCATTTGTTTGCACCACTATCTGGTGGGGTTTTCTTTCACGGAGCTGAAGGCAATATTGACCAACACAAATACTACATTTAGAATTGCAAGTAAATAATTCAAAATTTGAGAACTGTTGGATAATCACCTTTACAAGTTTCTGCACATCATCTTTTATGAGAATTCTATCCGTGTTAAAGCCATTACTTGGGTCCAGGACAACAGCTTTCACCTGAGAGCAGGAAAGAGTCCATTACATTTATTTCATGTTACTACAAAATTAGTTTAACAATGTTCCATTTTTTAAATAGCTGCCTCTTGACTACCCAGCAGTTGATTGTTCAGCTGATTTTCTTATAACCCAGTTCATCCACACCTTCATTAGAGGTTGAAGAAAGGGAGCAATAAGCCTCAAATCTGAACATGGTGTCAGAAGAAGGACATGGAGAAACAGGTTGAAAACAATAGCTAGATTTTACATTGGGAAACTGAATATTTTTATCGTATTTTTTATTGTGTATTGTTAAAATAAAAGCAAGAGTAGAGAGACTGAGGCAGGAGACAGATGGGCTCCAGGCTAGGCATTTACCTCTAGCCTCCTGTTTACATTTCATAGGGCAGCAAAAAGTGGGCTTCAGGCCAGACACTTACAGCTAGTCTCCTGTTTGCATTTCCAGAGACAGGAGTTAGATGGGCTCCAGGTTAGACATTTAAAATCAGTCTCCTATTTACTCTCCGAAATGGAAGCTACCACAGGGACAGGGTAAATAGCCAAGTTTTGTCTCTTGGGGATGCCTTAAGATAACAGTCATGGCGAGAACAAAGAGGGGCACAATTTTGTTTGAGTGAAGGATCAAGGGATCTCCGCTTCCCTCCCACCCCACCCTTGGGGCAAGGGAGACACTAGGCGTGTGCAGAAAGTCTCCTTGGGGGGTCAAAAGTCAGGGGACAGGGCTTCCCTGTGGTGCAGTGGTTGAGAGTCCGCCTGCCGATGCAGGGGACACGGGTTCGTGCCCCGGTCCAGGAGGATCCCACATGCTGCGGAGTGGCTGGGCCCGTGAGCCATGGCTGCTGAGCCTGTGCGTCTGGAACCTGTGCTCCGCAACGGGAGAGGCCACAACAGTGAGAGGCCCGCGTACCGCAAAAAAAAAAAAGTCAAGGGACAATGCCAGGCCACAGTGAGTCTTGCTTCTCCCAGATGCCTTTGCATCGAGATCCATCTTGGCTGAGAGGTGCATGCGCACCTAGGGAGAGGGTCCTGAAACAAATTAGCCAGGGGGGAAAAAACAAGACGATTGCCAGAAGGAAGGCAAAGACCTGGAAAAACCGACCTACATAAATGATTTAACTGCCTGTTTACTGCACTCCTCCTCATTAGGGAGGACGCCCACACCCTTTCTTTCCAGATGTGCATCTCTGCCTAGCTTCTATTTTTCTTTTTAAATAAATTTATTTATTTATTTTTGGCCACATTGGGTCTTTGTTGCTGCGCACGAGCTTTTCTCTAGTTGCGGCGAGCGGGGGCTACTCTTCATTGTGGTGCCTGGGCTTCTCATTGCGGTGGCTTCTCTTGTTGCAGGGCACAGGCTCTAGGCACACGGGCTCCACTAGTTGCGGCACATGGGCTCAGTAGTTGTGGCTTGTGGGCTCTACAGCACAGGCTCAGTAGTTGTGGCACACGGGCTTAGTTGCTCCGTGGCATGTGGGATCTTCCCGGACCAGGGCTCGAACCTGTGTCCCCTGCATTGGCAGGCGGATTCTTAACCGCTGCACCACCAGGGAAGTCCCTGCCTTGCTTCTGTCTTAACTAAACAAACGTTTCTTTGTGTGCTCTCCCACTTGTTGTTGTGCTGTGTCTCTAATAATAAACTTTCTACCTGTTTTTACAGTTTTTGCCTCCGTGAGAAATGCATTTTCCACTGGGAGCAAGAGCCAGGGAAAAATAGCTTCTAGCCTCTAGCCCTTGCTGGTCTGGTGGCTAGGATTCCTGGTTTTCATCCAGGCTACCCAGGTTCAACTCCTGGGCAGGGAATTAAGATCTCGCTTCACGCCATCGCTCACTGCTGCCTCTCCGAGATGAAGGCAATCAGTAATTTTTACAACAGTGAACAAAAATACATCTTAAAAAAACTCCCACATAGGAAAACATTATTGATGTTTCTAAAACTTATCAAGATCTTCTAAATCAGTCTCCTAAATCGAGAACTAACATGCTTTATAGGCTTAAAAAAATATATTTTTGGCTAACTTGTCCAACAGTATGTTTTCAACGGAATAACAGTTAGGAAAACACTACAGAATTTTAAGAGGAAAATGGGCACTGCTTAAGCACATTTTTTAATAAAACAGTAGTTCACAAAAATATTCATTCTTACCATAAAAGCAACCAGAGTTTCAGAAACAATCTCTCCATGGGCTGCACATTCTTGTCCTATTTCTCGAATGATACTCTTTATAACACTTTCAGCCTGAGTGGGAGGCATTCTGGCTAAATAAAAAGATTTTTTTTAATTGCATTTATACACTGTTTTTTCCTCTTTAGATTTCACCACTAACATATTTGTAGTCATATTATTTATTAACTTATTAGTATTTACGAGTATCTAGGCCCCTCCTGTTTTCATTACTTTGTTTCATATTTATAAAAATGACAGTGAGAGCAATTGGAATGTTTCAAATGATTGAAACATTCCCTCTTTATTTAAATGATGGTGGTCACCAAAAGTACATTTATAGCATGATATTTTTAAATTTAAAAAAAGGTTAAACAGGGCTTCCCTGGTGGCGCAGTGGTTGAGAGTCCGCCTGCCGATGCAGGGGACACGGGTTCGTGCCCCGGTCCGGGAAGGTCCCACATGCCGCGGAGCGGCTGGGCCCATGAGCCATGGCCGCTGAGCCTGCGCGTCCGGAGCCTGTGCTCCGCAACGGGAGAGGCCACAACAGTGAGAGGCCCGCGTACGGCAAAAAAAAAAAAAAAAAAAAAAAAAAAAAAAAAAAAAAAAGTTAAACACTATTGGGGGCAGGGAGGAGTAGAATTAATGAGGAAACCCCACTCCCATTTGTGTAGGCGGCCGAGTACAGCTTGAAAGAGGAAATGCTTATTCCACCACATTCACTAAATGACCTTTCATAATTATAATGACTCTTGGAAAACAATTCTTGCTTGGATCGTCTAAATTCTCTTTCTAGCACATCCAAGTTGGCATTTAGACTCTTGATTAAAAACATAAAAGCAAAAGATATTACAGGAGTTATGCATCACGGGAAAAAATGAACTCCTGGTTATTAATTCCATTTACTATAAACCAGGAAAAGGTGGCGGGTTTTAATGGCTATCAGGTTTTCTGATTCGTACCAGTAACTGAGCACAGGGGAAAGAAGCATGTAGAGAGTAACAAAGGCAATCCCAGGTAGATAAAGCTAACTTTCAGCATTATTAGGGTTCAGGTAAGGTCAACAACACTTGTCATCTTGTTCAATAGAACCGGAGTGCCCGGTTTCCATCGTGACCTGACCATTTTCTAGCTGAGACCTCGGGCACCTGTTTCACCTTTTTTTTTTTTTTTTTTGAGGTACGTGGGCCTCTTACTGTTGTGGCCTCTCCCGTTGCGGAGCACAGGCTGCGGACGCGCAGGCTCAGCGGCCATGGCTCACGGGCCCAGCCGCTCCGCGGCATGTGGGATCTTCCCGAACCGGGGCACGAACCCGTGTCCCCTGCATCGGCAGACGGACTCTCAACCACTGCGCCACCAGGGAAGCCCTGCTTCACCTCTCTTTGAAGCGGTTTTCTCATCTGAAAAATATAGATTCGACTACTACCGTCTCCCCGGAGTTGTCGCGAAGACTGAATTCTATACATTTAGTGGTTAAAATAGTGCGTGGCATAAGGTAAGCGCTTAAAACAGCAGCTCCTAACGAGCCCGTGCTCAAAGCTTAGCCTTGCGTGTGCGCGTGCGCGAGCGCCCTCGGGTGCCGGGCCCGGGCTGCTCACGACTCCCCTCAGTACCCGCCCCTGCTTGACTCTGGGAAGCCTAAACCCTCAAGTTCAGGCCGTCGGAGGCGTGCAAGGGTCCCCGAGCAGCAGCGAGATGGCTCAGGCGCCGGCGCATTACGGGTTAGAAACCTGACCTGCGGACCTGGGCGCCTCCGGCCGGAAGTGACCGCTGTTTCCGTTCAGCGGCGGCGCCCCGAAAGGAGTCCTTACCGACAGTTCAGCCTCAACCAGGCTAGACGGGATGCCCCAGCGGCCCAGGCTCTGTCCACGGCCCAACGCTCGCTTCCTCGCGGGGTACACCCCGGGCTCAAGAGCGCGGAGGCCTGAATGGAGAGCTGGAGCCGCGTCTACCCGATTCTTCACCGGGGTCTTTGCGGGGGCCTTCTGGGCAGCTGGGCTCTCTCGGAGGCAGCGGCATAACCATGGAAACCGAACGCTAGGGCCCGAAGGGGGCGGGACCAGGATGTGGGTAGGGCCAAGGTGGGGAGGCGTGGCTGGGTCCAAGCTTGAGAGTCTTTCCCGGGAGGATGGAGGAGAATAACTTTATAAAACAAAGACAAGCAAATACAGAGAGGCCCAGGGACTTCCCTGGTGGTACAATGGTTAAGAATCCGCCTGCCAACGCAGGGGACACGGGTTCAATCCCTGGTCGGGGAAGATCCCACATGCCACGGAGCAACTAAGCCTGTGCACCACAACTACTGAGCCTGCACTCTAGACCCTACGAGCCACAACTACTGAGCCCGTGTGCCACAACTACTGAGCCTACGCTCTAGAGCTGGGAAGCCACAGCTGTTGAGCCCACGAGCCACAACTACTGAAGCCCGCGCGCACCTGGAGCCCATGCTCTGCAACAAGAGAAGCCAGTGCAATGAGAAGCCCACGCACAGCAATGAAGAGTAGCCCCCGCTCCCGCAACTAGGGAAAGCCCGTGCGCAGCAATGAAGACCCAACACAGCCAAAAACAAACAAACAAAAAAACTACAGAGAGACCCAAATCCCAGGCAGAAGAAGGCAGGTTCACTACCCCTCAGTGGGTTAAGGGTGTCAAACACAAGATTTCTTAAACAAGAGTATTAACTTGGTAGCATGAAAACCTATAAGGGGATACAGTGGGGGAGGTGAGCAGAGGCCAGTTCCTAGAGATGGGAAAACGGAAGGGTTGTATTCTTGTATTCATGAGAAATGCAGTGCATATAAAAGTACTGTTGCTGGAAATAGTCAATAAACAATCCATAACAGGAACAGAAAAGAGTTTTAACTGAGGCCTACAGCCCCGGACACAGCCTCTCAGATAACTCTGAGGAACTGCTCCTGAAAAGCATGCTTTTCAACAGTTTTATATTTTGTCAGAACAAAGAATATCAAACAAGTCAGGGATGCATTCCTTCAAGTTTTCAAAAAAACAGATTAGCATGTACGCAGCCAGTCAGTATGGCCTTGGCACCAGGAAGGAAGTCTTATCTTTGAAGGAGTACCAGCATTGGCTGCCAAGGAAAGAGCTCTAATTTTAACACGGACAGGGTCAATGCACTTTTCTTTAATGATTAAAGCAGAGGTACAGTGTATGTTTGATAGGCCACAAACCAGCTGTTTTAGTTAGCATAAAATTCAAGTTAAATTACGTATAAGCCAGGATGACTTTCCCCATACCTCAATATGTGAACATTTCTTCCATTAGTATCTAGTTTTTAAAAAAACAAAAGAAGGATCACAGTTTAATTTCATGTCCTCTTGTTCAAAGGAAGTCAGTAAAAGGATAGCCCAAGATGCCAGAAGAGAAAACTGCATGTTCTAGAAGCACATACAACACATCCGAGTCTGGAGATGGAATAATGAGGTTTTGTCCTTTAACGGTAATGTTCGTTAGGTCCACCTACTGACATGAAAGTACGAAACAGCATTAAAATGATATTACAAGCAGAGCATCAAACAACAAAGTTTTATTTTTAAAAAGGCTACTGCCAGTAATTTTTCTCAAATTGCAAGCAAATATACCAAATAAACTTTACTTAAGGACATTCACAAATTATTAGGAAATGAATCAACACAAAAAATACTCAAGTCATACTATAAAAGGATTATTTATCTTCCCCTTCTAGAAAATTTTTGTGGAATGTGGATGAAGCTTGTGCAAAAATAGATTTTTAGAGTAGCAAGATACATAATAGCAAAACACTGGAAATACAAACACCTGAGATTTAAGGAATGTTGATAAAGTAAAACATTAGGCAGGCATTTAAAATGTGAGTAAAAACCTGGTGTTTGGGGGCTTCCCTGGTGGCGCGGTGGTTGAGAGTCCGCCTGCCGATGCACGGCACATGGGTTCGTGCCCCGGTCTGGGAAGATCCCACATGCCGCGGAGCAGCTGGGCCCGTGAGCCATGGCCGCTGAGCCTGCGCGCCTGGAGCCTGTGCTCCGCAACGGGAGAGGCCACAGCAGTGAGAGGCCCGCGTACCGCAAAAAAACCCCAAAAAACCAAAAAACAAAAACCTGGTGTTTGTCTTATATTTTTAAAAAGCCAAATGCAAAATATATATACAGTATGACCTCAACTATATTCATATACATATATACATAATATATAAAAAGTGTGTAAGTCAATTTACCAATATCCTTAGCAGTGTGTGGATCTGAGTAAGTTATTTTATTTATTACTTTATTACTTATCTGAGTATGGGTTACTTATTAATTTTATTCCTTTATACTTTTCTGGATTTCTAGATTTTCTATAATGAGTATATAGTCTTATGATCTATAAAACAAAATAGAGAAAAAAATGAGAGGACTAGCTATTCGTAGAAACTGAGCCCAATTTGGAAACTGTAAGTACACAAAGTAACACAACAAAAAAGAAAGTGATATAGCAAAATTTTAACAGTGGTTATATCTAGGCAATGGGAGCATGGCTGTTTTCTCCTTTATACTTTAAGATATCTACCAAAATGTGTTTCGTGAGCATATATTACTTATGTTAGAATATTAAATATTTTGGGGGATTCCTCTGGTGGTCCAGTGGTTAGGGCTCCACGTTTCCACTGCAGGGGGCACGGGTTCAATCCCTGGTTGGGGAACTAAGATCCTGCAGGCTGCGTGGCATGGCCAAAAAAAAACAAGAAAAAAGAACATTAAATATTTTTTAAGATGGTAAGAATAATTCCATCATGTTAGGTATAATTTTAAACTAATGGGCAAATCCTGGCACAAATACTTCCTGAGTGTGTCTGATACTGCTAGTTGCCTACCTAATATACAAGTTCTTCTCCCTTACCAACCCTGATTGTGTTGTAAATGACAATGTTCTATTCTGCAAGAAAAAAGAAAAGATATCTCAACACCCCCCGCTTGCAGCTAGGGGTGACCTGAGACATGGTCCTGGCCAATGAGATGTAAGTGGAATCACTGGATGCAGAGGCAGAGAAAGCCCTTTCATTTTTATGTCTATCTCCTTCCCTTTTCTTTGTACTTGAAATGAGAATGTACTGGCTGAAGTTCCAGCAGCCTTGTTGTGAACATGAAGATGAGAACCACAGCTTAAGGGTGAGGAAACAAAAATCTAAAAAAGAGCCTGAGTTCCTGGTGATATCTCAGAGCAGCCATATCAGTCTTCTTGACTGGCTACCTCCAGACTTCCCATAACATCTGAGAAAATAACCCTCTATCTCATTATTTAGGTTTTCTGCTACATTCAGCCAAATTCAGTCCCTAACTGCTACCTCCAGTAGGTGTGACTTGGGAAGTATTATTCAGCCTTTTGTGCTACATTGAATAACTGGCCCTAATTCTTCACTGCTCCTTGCACGCACACCCTTGTTATGGACTTATGTGGAGTATCCTTCCTTGCCCTTTGAGTTTAGCTATATGACTTGCTTTGGCCAATGGGATGTATGGAAGTGACAGTGTATCAAGTTCAGAGTCAAGGCCTTAAGAGACCCCACATTTCTTCTTTCCCTCTTGAGCTTGTGTCATTGTCATGAGAAGAACATACCCTGGCTGGCTCTTGGGTCCCAGGAGAAGAATGAGAGGCATATGGAGCAGAATTGCCTGAACCAGTCTTTCAATGAGATGCAGAGCTGTCCAGATGGGCCCAACCTAGATCAGCCCAACTCCAGCCAACCTATAGATGTGTGATAACAAATAAGCATTGTTTTAAACCACTGAGTTTTGGGGTAGCTTATTATACAATATTACTGTGATAATAGTTCATCTATAAACCTCTCAATGGTCCAAATTTCTCATTTATGAAACAAAGATAATAATAGCATCTACCTCATAGATTTGTTAGAATAAAATGAGGGAATCCTTATGAAGCACTTAGCATAGTGCCTGGCATAGCTTAAGGGATCAAGACATTTTAGATATGATTATTACCTTTAACACTATTGTTGACAAAATCAGTATGAAAATGTATTTCACACTCCCAAGACTTATTGGACTTCCATTCTTTGTAGAACAAGTTTTTTCTAGTTTTAACATGGCAGCAATTTAAAAAGAAACATGGAGGAACTAGAGAGCCTCCAAAAAATGATAAGAAGAATCTTGTCAGAAAGAAATGGAAGGAGTTGGATATATTTACCTTAAGAAAAACATGGCCTGAGAACTAGTCTCAGTTTTGTTAGAAGAGAAAGAGGACTTTATGTTGTTTCAGAACACCAGATTACAAATCTACAGACAGTAGTGGATCTAACTTAACATAAAACAAACAGAGTTGACCAGTTGTGATGGAAGTCATAGGAGAGAAAGTGAGTTCCATTTTACTGAATGTTTTTAACTCAAAGATAAATAGGATTACCTTCACGAAATGGCATAGACTTAATTCCTATGATTAAGTGACTTTAAGATGTCAGGGATCAGGGACTACCACACTTTTAAACAGGGGAATATATATATATGTGAGTGTGTGTGTGTGTGTGTGTGTGTGTGTGTGTGTGTGTGTATTTCCCTAAAGTCTTAAGAGCAAATGAGTTGAGCGTTTTAGCATGTTTACTAATTTTTGTTGAATGGTGGGCAGTGTAAATGTTATCCTTGTTGAGTGTCTGAATTTTCTTGTCTCCCTTCAAGGAGTGTTGAGCTTTGGGTTTTTTTAGGCAGTTAAGTTATTTGTGGATCATTTTGATTCCTTTGAAAACTGTGTTTCAGCTGTACTAGGAAGAGGCTAGAGTAGTCTTCACTCCAGGGGCAATTTTGCCCCACTACTAAGTAATGACTGCTCAGAGGTTTTCACTGAGGACTTCCCACTCTGACTGGTCAGAGCTCAAATGTCTGCCCATCCTCTGTGATTTCTGGGAATCACTTAGCTTGCAACTCCCTGGTTATTCTTTGATGGGCTGTGTGGATTTTCAGTCCATGTATGCACAGCCAAACATTTAGCAAAGACTCAGATTTATGGAGCTGTGCTTTTTTTGTTGTTTTTTGTTTGTTTGTTTGTTTTAAACTCTGCCCTTCAAATTCCAGCTCCCTCAGCCTCTGGGAATGCTGGTCTCTGTCTCCTCAACTCAGCTAGATCTCTAGTCTCTGTTTGGGTTTATTTTCCAAGTATTCTGGAAATTGCCTCCACGCAGAAAGTTAGGGCAGGCATTCAACCTCATATGCTCCCTTCTTCTCAGGCATCATAGTCCTGTGCTGTCTTCCAATGTCTGAAAACAGTTGCTTTATATATTTTGTCCTGTTTTCTGGTTGTTTGTGGCAGGAAGTTCAGTTCAGTCCTTGTTACTCCATCATGGTCAGAAGTGGAACTGTGGATAATCTTGGAGAGAGGATAATAGGAAACAGCATCTAGGAGAGTAGAAAAGTTTGCTTAATAGGAAATTTCAGTTCATTGCTGAGAAGAATGGATATTCATCTGAAGGTTACGATCATGAATATAAAGTGAAAGCAATCTGCCAAGCTGAGTGACTTTCTTCAGACATTGCTGAGTAGCTCAGGGGCCGCCTGGGAAAAATAGATAGTTTTCCTAGTCCAGAATTGGAGTGTTGCCAGAATAGCTGTTACAATGATAGATCAGGACTTTTAAACCAGCTTCCATCAACAAAAGCAATTTAGCAGTTCTTTAGGTATTGCAAAGACCTTACTAAGAAAGTTTCCATTTACTAACAGAGGTATATAATGAACATTTGCAAGAGTTTACCAAGTTATTTCACAGATAATAACAAATGAGTGGTTCCTTACAACAGCGTCACAAGAGCATGAACTATTGTTCATTGCATTCTACAAATTCAAGGTTCAGAGAGCAAAAAAGACCAGCCTAAGATTACACAGCTACTAAGTCACAGGGCCATCTTAGCTCTATTGCTCAAATCAGTATTTAAAATTTGAAGGGAACTCTTTTAAGATTCTAAGAAAAGTTCTAGACTCTTTCCCCCAGAAAGATGCATAAGGCCCCTAATTTTACATGTAATTTCAGAGAATTCAGATTCTCTGAAACTCATGCAAGTGTCAGTAGATTAAGATTCTCGAATGCACCTGGACAGTGGTTATGTGGATGTTCACTTTATAATTATGTATTCAATGGTGTATATGTTATATTAACGTTTTCTGTATATGCTCTATTTCATAATAAAAAGTAAAGAAAAGGCACAATAATGTAGAACTTCTCTACTTTGGGTTATGCTTTTTGGCTATAGATCATTAAAATAGAGCTGCAACCTGGTTTCCAAAAAATCCTCAAAAGTAAAAAAAAATCCAGATCTTGTGCTTTTCACCGTACCTCATTCTTCTTCTCCATTATTATCCATATGCTATGCAATGGTTGGCTACTTTAAAAAAAAAAAACACAGCCATTGTGTTAGTCTACGTAATATATGTGGTATACCAATTTTGAAATGGAGGAAGTCATAGTCTTAGAATTAGCTGACAATTTCCTTTTCCAGTTTAACTTTCCTTCTCCACAAAAATGCTTGCTAATGGAAAGGGAAGCTGAATTTTCAGGGTAATGATGAAAAGGAAACTGTGGCACACGCAAGACACTGCAAGTCGCTCCTTACTGCAGTTTCCCTTAGAAAAAGCATGAACTATTTTCAGTCTGCTTCCCACATCCTTTCAGTCAAGAAGATCACAAGATCATTTTTTTAAAAGTATTTATTTATTTATTCGGTTGCATTGGGTCTTAGTTGCAGCAGGCAGGCTCCTTAGTTGCGGCAGGTGGGCTCCTTAGTTGCAGCTCGCCGGCTCCTTAGTTGCGGCTCACTAGCTCCTTAGTTGTGGCATGCAAACTCTTGGTTGCGGCATGCATGTGGGCTCTAGTTACCCGAGCCCCCTGCATTGGGAGCTCAGAGTCTTATCCACTGCGGCGCCAGGGAAGTCCCACAAGATCATTTCTTAATCAACTTCCTTAGAGAGATTCCTCTTTAGAGGTTAGTTACATGGGCACAGATATGAAGAGGCAGAAAAAAAGCGAATTTTGAGTTTCCTGACACAAAAATAGCAAGCTTCTTAAGTTCATTAGGCTGACCCTTAAAAATCTACTTTTCTTTATGATTGTCAATTACCTTTAAAAATAAGATGAATGATGAGCAAAAGAATTAATTATTTTTGTTTCCCACCTTTTTCTCCATCACATGAATCAGCCAGTGGGGAAACAACAAACCTTAAGATCAGATTTTCACAACCTAGATGGGGTTGGGGGGAACCTGAAACACTTACTGCAGATCCCCAAGCATGGGGTCCTGCTCTTTCATGTGCTACAAGAGAACTGAAATGACAAGAACACAAAATGAAAAAATTAAATGAGTGAATTCTATTATAATCAAAATTGAGCCTCTAAAAAAAAAGTGAAGGCAATAGGTTCTTTCTTAAAGGTATTTCCCCCCCAAACCAGGTAAATATCATAAACATAAAAAAAATTTTTCGTACACATAGTCCTACTGAGGAAAGCAGGATCTAAAGCATAAAAACCTTTGCATTACAGCCTCTGTGGCAGTGATTCTCAACGCCGGAGAGTGAGGGATAGCATATCAGAAATACCATGGGAGCCCCCATGGTAAACTCTGGTATCTTATCTACTTACCTACTCTGTATATGCAGATAATGTTACTAGGTAGCTTTCACCCACCCACTCCCACACCCATCTCCCCAATCCTTACATTAAGAACCAAGTCTTCATTATTGTCTCTTGAATTACTTCAATTCTCTCCATTCCCACTTCTCCTGAATTTATTGAAGCAACTACGTTTCTGGGGGGCTGGGCCGGGATTACTATAGCAGCCAACTAAATGAGCTCCCTGCCTCCAGTCTCGTATCTCTCCAAATCCTTGCCTACACTAAATTGATACTTCAAAAATGGAAATCTGATTAAGTCATTCCCCTGCCTAAAACCTTATGAGGGCTTCTCAGTGGCCTTGGGGTAAAGTCCAAACTCCTTGGCATGGCATACAAGGTGATCACGATCTGATCTCAGCTCAGCCATCCAACCTCAGCTCTCACAACTACCTCCACTCCCCCAAGACCACACTCTTTCTACTCTCTGGCCATGTTGCATTACTTGCTGGCCTCCAGATCTTTGCACAGAGGTTAGTTCCTCTATCTGAATGTCCCTTTTCCCTCTTCACCTGGTTAATTTCTCCATGTTTTCAGAAGCCATGTCTCCTATGAAACTTTCTCTGACCTGTCAATATTGGGTTTAGAGTCCTAAACCTTCACCTCCATCTGATTCCAAAACATTTTCACCATCCCAAGAGGAATGTCCATAGCCCATCCCCCCAGTACCTACACCTGACAGAGCTCTCAGCACTCTTGGGGAGTCTATTTTCTTGTCTGTCTCCCCCACTAGACCACAAGCTCCTTGAAGGCAAGGAACATATTTTGTGGAATCCCCAGCATCCCTAAGCAGAGCCTGGGATGTAATAGTCACACCAGACGATCTGGGTTAGGGAGGTGAGTTTAGGAGTGGGCAAGTGAAAAAAAAAAGAGAAATTTTAGATGGCTTTAATGTCTTTACTGAAAAGTTAGCGTGATTTTGGACGGAATTCCAATTTTGGAGGGAAAAGAGGAGGCATTTAAATGAAAGGTCTTCAGAAGAACTTCCTCTGACATAACTTTTGATTCTCATGCTTTAGGATGTCTTACCTACCTCCAAGTACCCCTTTAAACATCCCCAGGGAGAGAGGATGCTTAGTCTTCTCTCCTTCCATCCATGCCTCAAACTAGAGTTGGCAGTTTCCAATGGCACCTGGGCGTCAGAAGGTGGGCACTGACTCAGTAACAGATCCCTAGACTTACAGGAAGAGCAGGTGTTGGAGGTGGGCATGAGGCCTGGGGATTGGGCTCCAGTCTGAAGTTCATCGTTGTGCTTCCCTCTCCCTCTGAAGGGCACTATAGCATGGCTCCCAAGGACAAACTTTAATTTGGTGCAGTCTAAACCCTTATTAAAGAAATAATATTTTCAGGCTCACAGACATAGAAAACAAACTTATGGTTACCAAAGGGGAAAGGGGGGAGAGGGATAAATTAGGAGCTTGGGGTCAGCAGATACACACGACTGTATGTAAAACAGACAGACAACAAGGACCTTCTGTACAGCACAGGGAACTATAGTCAGTATCTTGTAATAACCTATAATGGAAACGAATCTGAAAAAGAATATATATACATCTGATTCACTTTGCTGTACACCTGAAACTAACAGGAGATTGTAAGTCAACTATACTACAATTTTTTAAACAGAAATAATTTTATTTTCTCAATTATCAAGGAACTCACCTTGCTCTGTAGTCCATAAGTCCTCAGGTTTTTGAGGAGGAACTTTTTTGACCCTCTTCCAACTTTGCTGAAATTGTAAAAGAGCTGCATTACACTTTTAGCAGCTATTTTCTTGTGGCCCCAGATTCCATCAGATTATTTTAAGACAGTTGTCCCTCCAATGGGGAAGGTTGGACTGCCAATTCCTCCTGGCACACTGCAAGTATATTCCGTAACATCTTACGGAAAAACCCGAACAAACTTTTTGGTCAACCCAATAGAAAGCTAGTAATAGGTCACCTGAATTTCTCACCTGCACTCCAAGCTCATTATCTCTAACACTAATCTTCTCTCCAAGTCCATCCCACTCTTGGCATTCTTTGTTGGGATGAGTTGTCACCGATTTAATAACAGGCCCAATGATTAAAGCAGCCCGGAACCTGCTTCGGGTAATCTTCCTTCTCTTCCTCCGTCACCCTTCACACGCAGTCTTGTCACTAAGCCAGCCGCTTCTACCTTCGTAGCCTGTCTGATGTCCATTCCCTTCCCTAATTACTTCCCTAGTTACTGTGTTTGGAGGTCTCTTAAACGTTTCATCTGCTTCTAGTCTGCCCCCCTCCCAAATGCAAGGCTGATCAAGTAATTCCCTATGTACAGCTCTTTGAAGATTTCCCACTACCTAGAAGAGAAAATTCAGTCCCCCTAGAATGGGATTGAAGTTCCTCCTTGATCTGGCCTCATCCCTAGACCTGCACTGTCCAATCTGGTAGCCACCAACCACATGCATCTGTTTAAATTTAAAGTAGTTAAAATTACATGAAATTTAAAATTTAATTCTTCAGTTGCGCTAGCAACATGTGGTTAGTGGCTACCATATTTGACAGTGAAGATATAGAACTTTTCCATCATTGCAGAAAGTTCTATTGGGCACTCATGCCTGCTGTACCTCAACTCGAACTTCCAAATGACTCTCACCCTTGAGTATTCTGTGCTTTGGCTAAAGCAACATCCTTTAATTAGAATACTTGCCCTACCCAACTGTGACTTTCAAGACACAGTTCAAATGTCACCCTATTCAGTGAAGTCATTCCTAACCAAATCTCCCACCTACACATGATTGGTCACTTCCCTTTTTGGGCCTCCACTGCACTTTATGCAGACCTCTACCCTAGAGCCCCCAACACTCCTTGTCTCTTATTGGTGTTCATGTCTGTTTCCCTTGACTACAGTGAGCTTGCGGGGTGAGGCAGGGGCCTACCAATCTTACTCATCTTTGTGTTCCAGGCTCCTAGACCAATGCCTGACATATAATACACACTCAGTAACAATTATTGTGAATGAATACATATTACAAATAAATACTCTTGGGGCCTCCCTGGTGGCGCAGTGGTTGAGGGTCCGCCTGCTGATGCAGGGGATACGGGTTCGTGCCCCGGTCTGGGAGGATCCCATATGCCGCGGAGCGGCTGGGCCCGTGAGCCATGGCCGCTGAGCCTGCGCATCCGGAGCCTGTGCTCCGCAACGGGAGAGGCCACAACAGTGAGAGGCCCGCGTACCGCAAAAAAAAAAAAAAAATTTAAAAAATAAATAAATAAATAAATAAATAAATACTCTTAAGGTCAAGAATCTATCAGTCTTCATAAACAGCTAACACTCCAATTTATTTTTTTTATTTTTTTTTTTTTTTTTTTTTTTTTTTTTTTTTTTTGCGGTACGCGGGCCTCTCACTGTTGTGGCCTCTCCCGTAGTGGAGCACAGGTTCCAGACGCGCAGGCTCAGCAGCCATGGCTCACGGGCCTGGCCGCTCCACGGCATGTGGGATCTTCCCAGACCGGGGCACGAACCCGTGTCCCCTGCATCGGCAGGCGGACTCTCAACCACTGCGCCACCAGGGAAGCCCTAACACTCCAATTTAAATCCTTCACTGACAGGTAAAAACCTTGAAGAAGAAATATATTGTCATTCAGGTCATCAAAATACATCAAAAGGATATCCTCTCCTAAATCACAGTCTCATGCTAGAGCTGCGTTCCATTTAAAATTAAGCCATGAGCAGTATGACAGTTTCAGTGGGTAACTGAAGTGGCTTGACAGGTGCACCAAGATGAGCCCGACTGCACAAGGAAGCAACTCTGGCTTCAACAATTATTAGATACACACCCACAATATTAAAAGCATGAAAATTTGGCTGGCATTTAAATATTTATTAAGTGCCTAGTATAAAAATAGTTTATCGGAACACAAAAAAACACAACCCAATAGAAAAATGGGCAGAAGACCTAAAGAGACATTTCTCCAAAGAAGACATACAGATGGCCATTACTCACATGAAAAGATGCTCAGCATCGCTTATTATCAGAGAAATGCAAATCAAAAATACGATGAGGGGACTTCCCTGGTGGCGCAGTGGTTAAGAATCTCACTTTTTCTTCCCTCTTGGTTTCCTGGTGCGCGAGGAGAGGGGATTAAGAGCGCTGCTTAAAGGAGCTCCAGAGACGGGCGCGAGCCGGGCTAAAAGCGCGGACCCCAGAGACGGGCGTGGGACGCTGGGGCTGCTGCTGCCGCCGCCAAGAGACCTGTGTGCAAGCGCAGGTCACTGTCCACGCCGCCCTTCCGGGAGCCTGTGCAGCCCGTCATTGCCGGGGTCCTGGGATCCAGGGGAGGCTTCCCTGGGAGAACTCACGGTGCGCCTTGGGCTGGTGCAACGTCACGCCGGCCTCTGCCGCTGCAGGCTCGCCCCGCACCCCGTGCCCCTCCCTCCCCCCCCCGCCTGAGTGAGCCAGATGCCCCGAAGCGGCTGCTCCTTTAACCCTGTCCTGTCTGAGCGAAGAACAGACGCCCTCCGGCGACCTACACGCAGAGGCGGGGCCAAATCCAAAGCTGAGACCCAGGAGCTGTGAGAACAAAGAGAAAGGGAAATCTCTCCCAGCAGCCTCAGAAGCAGCGGATTAAAGCTCCACAATCAACTTGATGTACCCTGCCTCTGTGGAATACATGAATAGACAACAAATCATCCCAAATTGAGGAGCCAGGAGTCAGTGCTGTGCCTCTGAGGTGGGAGAGGCAACTTCAGGACACTGGTCCACAAGAGACCTCCCAGCTCCACATAATATCAAACGGCGAAAATCTTCCAGAGATCTCCATCTCAACACCAGCACCCAGCTTCACTCAACGACCAGCAAGCTACAGTGCTGGACACCCTATGCCAAACAACTAGCAAGACAGGAACACAACCCCACCCATTAGCAGAGAGGCTGCCTAAAATCATAAAAAGTCCACAGACACCCCAAAACACACCACCAGACGTGGACCAGCCCACCAGAAAGACAAGATCCAGCCTCATCCACCAGAACACAGGCACTAGTCCCCTCCACCAGGAAGCCTACACAACCCACTAAACCAACCTTAGCCACTGGGGACAGACTCCAAAAACAACGGGAACTACGAACCTGCAGCCTGCAAAAAGGAGACCCCAAACACAGTAACATAAGCAAAATGAGAAGACAGAAAAACACACAGCAGGAGAAGGAGCAAGATAAAAACCCACCAGACCTAACAAATGAAGAGGTACTAGGCAGTCTATCTGAAAAAGAATTCAGAATAATGATAGTAAAGATGAGCGAAGATTCTATTTCCAAGATCCAAAATCTTGGAAATAGAATAGACAAAATGCAAGAAACACTTAACAAGGACCTAGAAGAACTAAAGATGAATCAAGCATCGATTAAAAACACAATAAATGAAATGAAAAATACTCTAGATGGGATCAATAGCAGAATAACTGAGGCAGAAGAACGGGTAAGTGACCTGGAAGATAAAATAGTGGAAATAACTGATGCAGAGCAAAACAAAGAAAAAAAGAATGAAAAGAACAGAGGACAGTCTCAGAGACCTCTGGGACAACATTAAATGCACCAACATTCGAATTATAGGGGTTCCAGAAGAAGAAGAGAAAAAGAAAGGGACTGAGAAAATATTTGAAGAGATTATAGTTGAAAATTTCCCTAATATGGGAAAGGAAATAGTTAATCAAGTCCAGGAGGCACAGAGAGTCCCATACAGAATAAATCCAAGGAGAAATACGCCAAGACACATATTAATCAAACTGTCAAAAATTAAACACAAAGAAATCATATTAAAAGCAGCAAGGGAAAAACAACAAATAACACACAAGGGAATCCCCATCAGGATAACAGCTGATCTCTCAGCAGAAACTCTACAAGCCAGAAGGGAGTGGCAGGACATAATTAAAGTGATGAAGGAGAAAAACCTGCAACCAAGATTACTCTACCCAGCAAGGATTTCATTCAGATTGGATGGAGAAATTAAAACGTTTACAGACAAGCAAAAGCTGAGAGAGTTCAGCACCACCAAACCAGCTTTATAACAAATGCTAAAGGAACTTCTCTAGGCAAGAAACACAGCAGAAGGAAAAGACCTACAATAACGAACCCAAAACAATTAAGAAAATGGGAATAGGAACATACATATCAATAATTACCTTAAATGTAAATGGACTAAATGCTCCCACCAAAAGACACAGATTGGCTGAATGGATACAAAAACAAGACCCATATATGTGCTGTCTACAAGAGACCCACTTCAGACCTAGAGACACATACAGACTGAAAGTGAGGGATGGAAAAAGATATTCCATGCTAATGGAAAACAAAAGAAGCTGGAGTAGCAATTCTCATATCAGACAAAATAGACTTTAAAATAAAGACTACTAGAAGAGACAAAGAAGGACACTACATAATGATCAAGGGATCGATCCAAGAAGAAGATATAACAATTGTAAATATTTATGCACCCAACATAGGAGCACCTCAATACATAAGGCAAATACTAACAGCCATAAAAGGGGAAATCGACAGTAACACACTCATAGTAGGGGACTTCAACACCCCACTTTCACCAATGGACAGATCATCCAAAATGAAAATAAATAAGGAAACACAAGCTTTAAATGATACATTAAACAAGATGGACTTAATTGATATTTATAGGACATTCCATCCAAAAACAACAGAATACACATTTTTCTCAAGTGCTCATGGAACATTCTCCAGGATAGATCATATCTTGGGTCACAAATCAAGCCTTGGTAAATTTAAGAAAATTGAAATTGTATCAAGTATCTTTTCCGACCACAATGCTATGAGACTAGATATCAATTACAGGAAAAGATCTGTAAAAAATACAAACACATGGAGGCTAAACTTAATAATGAAGTGATCACTGAAGAAATCAAACAGGAAATTAAAACATACCTAGAAACAAATGACAATGGAGACACGACGACCCAAAACCTATGGGATGCAGCAAAAGCAGTTCTAAGAGGGAAGTTTACAGCAATACAATCCTACCTTAAGAAACAGGAAACATCTCAAATAAACAACCTAACCTTGCACCTAAAGCAATTAGAGAAAGAAGAACAAAAACATCCCAAAGTTAGCAGAAGGAAAGAAATCATAAAAATAAGATCAGAAATAAATGAAAAAGAAATGAAGGAAATGATAGCAAAGATCAATAAAACTAAAAGCTGGTTCTTTGAGAAGATAAACATAATTGATAAACCATTAGCCAGACTCATCAAGAAAAAAAGGGAGAAGACTCAAATCAATAGAATTAGAAATGAAAAAGGAGAAGTAACAACTGACACTGCAGAAATAGAAAAGAACATGAGAGATTACTACAAGCAGCTATATGCCAATAAAATGGACAACCTGGAAGAAATGGACAAATTCTTAGAAATGCGCAACCTGCCAAGACTGAATCAGGAAGAAATAGAAAATATGAACAGACCAATCACAAGCACTGAAATTGAAACTGTGATAAAAAAAAATCTTCCAACAAACAAAAGCCCAGGACCAGATGGCTTCACAGGCGAATTCTATCAAGCATTTAGAGAAGAGCTAACACCTATCCTTCTCAAACTCTTCCAAAATATAGCAGAGGGAGGAACACTCCCAAACTCATTCTACGAGGCCACCATCACCTTGATACCAAAACCAGACATGGATGTCACAAAGGAAGAAAACTACAGGCCAATATCACTGATGAACATAGATGCAAGAATCCTCAACAAAATACTAGCAAACAGAATCCAACAGCACATTAAAAGGATCATACACCATGATCAAGTGGGGTTTATTCCAGGAATGCAAGGATTCTTCAATATACGCAAATCAATCAACGTGATATACCATATTAACAAGTTGAAGAAGAAAAACCATATGATCATCTCAATAGATGCAGAGAAAGCTTTCGACAAAATTCAACACCCATTTATGATGAAAACCCTGCAGAAAGTAGGCATAGAGGGAACTTTCCTGAACATAATAAAGGCCATATATGACAAACCCACAGCCAGCATCGTCCTCAATGGTGAAAAACTGAAACCATTTTCACTAAGATCAGGAACAAGACAAGGTTGCCCACTCTCACCACTCTTATTCAACATAGTTTTGGAAGTTTTAGCCACAGCAATCAGAGAAGAAATGGAAATAAAAGGAATCCAAATTGGAAAAGAAGAAGTAAAGCTGTCACTGTTTGCAGATGACATGATACTATACATAGAGAATCCTAAAGATGCTACCAGAAAACTACTAGAGCTAATCAATGAATTTGGTAAAGTAGCAGGATACAAAATTAATGCACAGAAATCTCTGGCATTCCTATATACCAATGATGAAAAATCTGAAAGTGAAATCAAGAAAACACTCCCATTTACCATTGCAACAAAAAGAATAAAATATCTAGGAATAAACCTACCTAAGGAGACAAAAGACCTGTATGAAGAAAATTATAAGACACTGATGAAAGAAATTAAAGATGATACAAACAGATGGAGAGATGTACCATGTTCTTGGATTGGAAGAATCAACATTGTGAAAATGACTCTACTACCCAAAGCAATCTACAGATTCAATGCAATCCCTATCAAACTACCACTGGCATTTTTCACAGAACTAGAACAAAAAATTTCACAATTTGTATGGAAACACAGAAGACCCCGAATAGCCAAAGCAATCTTGAGGACGAAAAATGGAGCTGGAGGAATCAGGCTCCCTGACTTCAGACTATACTACAAAGCTACAGTAATCAAGACAGTATGGTACTGGCACAAAAACAGATAGATCAATGCAACAGGATAGAAAGCTCAGAGATAAACCCACGCACATATGGTCACCTTATCTTTGATAAAGGAGGCAGGAATGTACAGTGGAGAAAGGACAGTCTCTTCAATAAGTGGTGCTGGGAAAGCTGGACAGGCACATGTAAAAGTATGAGATTAGATCACTCCCTAACACCGTACACAAAAATAAGCTCAAAATGGATTAAAGACCTAAATGTAAGGCCAGACACTATCAAACTCTTAGAGGAAAACATAGGCAGAACACTCTATGACATAAATCACAGCAAGATCCTTTTTGACCCACCTCCTAGAGAAATGGAAATAAAGACAAAAATAAACACATGGGACCTAATGAAACTTCAAAGCTTTTGCACAGCAAAGGAAACCATGAACAAGACCAAAAGACAACCCTCAGAATGGGAGAAAATATTTGCAAATGAAGCAACTGACAAAGGATTAATCTCCAAAATTTATAAGCAGCTCATGCAGCTCAATAACAAAAAAACAAACAACCCAATCCAAAAATGGGCAGAAGACCTAAATAGACATTTCTCCAAAGAAGATATACAGACTGCCAACAAACACATGAAAGGATGCTCAACAACTTTACTCATTAGAGAAATGCAAATCAAAACTATAATGAGATATCATCTCACACCAGTCAGAATGGCCATCATCAAAAAATCTAGAAACAATAAATGCTGGAGAGGGTGTGGGAAAAAGGGAACACTCTTGTACTGCTGGTGGGAATGTGAATTGGTACAGCCACTATGGAGAACGGTATGGAGGTTCCTTAAAAAACTACAAATAGAACTACCATATGACCCAGCAATCCCACTACTGGGCATATACCCTGAGAAAACCAGAATTCAAAAAGAGACATGTACCAAAATGTTCATAGCAGCCCTATTTACAATAGCCCGGAGATGGAAACAACCTAAGTGTCCATCATCGGATGAATGGATAAAGAAGATGTGGCACATATATACAATGGAATATTACTCAGCCATAAAAAGAAACGAAACTGAGCTATTTGTAATGAGGTGGATGGACCTAGAGTCTGTCATACAGAGTGAAGTAAGTCAGAAAGAGAAAGACAAATACTGTATGCTGACACATATATATGGAATTTAAGAAAAAAAATGTCATGAAGAACATAGGGGTAAGACAGGAATAAAGACACAGACCTACTAGAGAATGGACTTGAGGATATGGGGAGGGGGAAGGGTAAGCTGTGACAAAGCGAAAGAGCGGCATGGACATATATACACTACCAAACGTAAGGTAGATAGCTAGTGGGAAGCAGCCGCATAGCACAGGGAGATCAGCTCGGTGCTTTGTGACCGCCTGGAGGGGTGGGATAGGGAAGGTGGGAGGGAGGGAGATGCAAGAGGGAAGAGATATGGGGACATATGTATATGTATAGCTGATTAAATTTGTTATAAAGCAGAAAAAAAATAAAACAGTGATTTTTTGAAATAAAAAATAATAAATAATAAATAAATAAATAAATAAATCTAAATAGAAAGGCAGATTGCTTCGGATAAAGGTCTAAATTAGTATTCTTTAAACAGAAAGGATATTTTATAAGGGAAATGTAATAACATTCAGAACAGACTCTCCAATAGAAATATGAAATCTAATTTAAAACTCTTCAGTAAACACATTTTAAAAAGTAAAAAAGAAACAGATGAATATATTTTATTTAACTCAATATATCTAAAACACTTCAATGTGTAAAAAATTATTAATGAGTTATTTTGCTTTACTTTTTATGCTAAATCTTAGGAACCCCACATATGTACTGTATACTCATAACGCATCTCAGTTCAGACTAGCCACATTTCAAGTGCTCAATAGTCACAGGCTACCATAATTGGACAATGCAAACCTATAACTAAAAATACTAAACCATCTCAGCAAAACATGAGTTGGGGGTGAGGAAAAGGGGGGAAGTAACAGCACTCAGAAGATCTCATGAGGTCAGGAAGATAAGGGAGAAAGATATTGAATGTAATATCATTTTTAGGGTTAACAATAATAAGAAAAAGAAACAACCTGGATATCTAACAATAGAACACTAGCTTAAATAATTAACGGCACATTCATAACATCGAATATTCCTAGATATGGAAAGCATGAATTAGATGCATATCCTATTATAGAAAAACATCCATATTATATCATTAAGTAAAATAAACAAGTGAATGTAATTTATAAAATATCCCATTTTCATAAACATAAGAGGAAAGTCTCTTCATATGTGTCTATACATTTGTATATATGTTTATGGGCCTAGAGAAAGGTAAGGAAAGACAGTCACTCTTTAATGAATATCAGTTGCCTTGTAATGGGATTGGAGGAGGCAGAGAAGCAGTTATTAATTCATTTTGTCTTTTTGAACATCTGTATTGTTTGAATCGTTATAATGAGGAATGTTTTGGTAATTTCAAAAACATCTTATATAGTATAAATTGACTGAGAAAGAGAAATTAACAGCAATGGCTCTTGGTGAGTAGAAAGGATTTGATCTCTCTTGATGGAGTCAAAGCCTGAGTTAATAGCATAATTCAGTCATTAATAAAGGGAGGGTGGGATTAAAGGGGAAAAAAGTGTAAAAACAATTCTGTTATATAGAAGGCCTTCCTAAGCAAAGCATGCAACCCAGAACCTGTAAAGGATAAAACTTGACAAATTTGATAACATGAAAATTGAACACTCGTAAGCAACAATAAGGGAGAAGCAATAGGCTGAGAGATAATATTTGGCACATATAAAATGAAAAAAAAAAAAGAATCTGCCTGCCAATGCAGGGGACACAGGTTCAAGCCCTGGTCCGGGAAGATCCCACATGCCGTGGAGCAACTAAGCCCGTGCGCCACAACTACTGAGCCTGTGCTCTAGAGTCCGCAAGCCACAACTACTGAGCCTGTGTGCCACAACTACTGAGGCCCGTGTGCCTAGAGCCTGTGCTCCACAACAAGAGAAGCTAACACAATGAGAAAGCCACACAACACAATGAAGAGTAGCCTCTGCTTGCCACAACTAGAGAAAGCCCACACACAGCAATGAAGACCCAATGCAGCAGAAAATAAATAAATATGTATTAAAAAAAAGTCTACGAATAACAAATGCTGGAGAGGGTGTGGAGAAAAGGGAAACCTCCTACACTGTTCATGGGAATGTAAATTGGTGCAGCTACTATGGAGAACAGTATGGAGGCTCCTCAAAAAACTAAAAATAGAGTTGCCATATGATCCTGCAATCCCACTCCTGGGCATATATTCAGACAAAACTATAATTCGAAAAGAACCCATGTTCATAGCAGCACTATTTACAATAGCCAAGACATGGAAACAATCTAAATGTCTACTGACAGATGAATGGATAAAGAAGATGTGGTATACACACACACACCCACACACATATATACACACAATGGAATATTACTCAGCCATAACAAAGAATGAAATAATGCCATTTGCAGTAACATGGATGGACCTGGAGATTATCATACTAAGCAAAGTAAGAAAAAGAGAAATACCATATAATATCTCCTATATGTGGAATCTAAAATATGACACAAATGAACATATCTACAAAACAGAAATAGACTCACAGACATAGAAAACAGACTTGTGGTTGCCAAGGGGTAGGGTAGGGAAGGAGTGGGAGTTTGGGATTAGTAGATGCGAACTATTATATATGGAATGGATAAACAACAAGGTCCTACTGTATAGCACAGGGAAATATATTCAATATCCTGTGATAAACCATAATGGAAAAGAATATGAAAAAGAATATATATATGTATAACCAAATCACTTCACTGTACAGCAGAAATTAACACAACATTGTAAATCAACTATACTTCAATAAAATTGTTTTTAAAAATGGTTTATTGGGACACTTCCCATTATAAAAGTAACACATTATCTTTATGGAAATCTGGGCGGGATAAAACTCCATCACCTATAGTTTCATTAACAAAGACTGACATTGTTAACATATTTGTGTAATTATTTATTCTGTATTTATCCATGTATGTATGTTTTACATTCTTATCATACCTTATATTATTCTTTTTTTAACATCTTTATTGGGGTATAATTGCTTTACAATTAGTGTTAGCTTCTGCTGTACAACAAAGTGAATCAGCTCTATGTATACATATATCCCCATATCCCCTCCCTCCTGCGTCTCCCTCCCACCCTCCCTAACCCATCCCTCTAGGTGGTCACAAAGCACCGAGCTGATCTCCCTGTGCTATGCGGCTGCTTCCCACTAGCTATTTTACATTTGGTAGTGTATATATGTCCATGCCACTCTCTCACTTCGTCCCAGCTTACCCTTCCCCCTCTCCATGTCCTCAACTCCATTCTCTACATCTGCGTCTTTATTCTTGTCCTGCCCCTAGGCTCTTCAGAACCATTTTTAAAATCAAATCTTCTTAAATAAATGGGCCAATGTTTAGGTTGTCTATTCTATTCCATTGGTCTATTGGGTGATCCCTAAACCAATACCACACTGTTTTAATTGAAATATTTGTATGATAAGGCTATGCGTCTGATAGGCATCATCCCCCGGCCTGATTCTTCCTCAGGAGTATCTTAGGTTATATAATCAGTTAACGATAGCCCCTGTTTATTGGCCCCTATGTTTTTTACTTCTTCACAATATGCTTGGACTATTAGCTCAAAGCCTGCCAGTGCCAAAGTCAAATTCTTACACATCCAACTGCATTAAATAGAGCCCAAACAAGCATATTCTTTAGCCATTTAGAGCCTGCCTGCCTCTCCCAAAACTGCAACTAATATCTGCTAGCCATAGATAAGACAAACATTGTAGCTGTAAAAGACCCCAAACCATTGCTGCCTGTCTTAGCTCAGGCAGCTATAACAAAATACCGGCTGGGTGGCTTAAACAAAAGGCGTTTATTTCTCATAGTTCTAGCGGCTGAGAAGTCCAAGATCAAGGTGCCAGCCTGGTCAGGTTCTGGCGAGAGCTCTCTTTCTGGTTTGCAGACATTCCTGGTGTCCACATATCAAGGGTGGAGAGGAAGCAAGACCTTTGATGTCTCTTCTTATAAGGGCACTAATGCCATCATACGAGCTCCACCCTCATGACTTTTATCTGAACCTAATACCTCCCAAAGGCTCCGCTTCCCAGTACTATCATATTAGGTATTAGGGTTTCAACATAAGAATTTGTGGAGGACAAAACATTCAGTCCATAACACTGCCCTTCAGAACTCTCTGACCAGAGACGTCTCTCATTGCTGAAGGACATCATCTAGATCTGTAAGTCCCTCTCCGATTCCCCTTGGCCCTTGACTTCCTTTGCCCTCATCCTCCTTCTATTCTTGGACTTTGCTCTTCCTTATGAATTTTAGGATCATCTTTTCATGTCCCAGAAACAAACTTACTGGGATAGTTATTGGAATTGTTTTGAATCTATAGATCTATTTGGGCAGCATGTTTAGATCTTTTTATCCTTTAAATTTTCTATTACTGAACATAAAATGTCTCATACATTTTGGCCTTAACTCTCTTTCAATAAAGTTTTAAGTTTTTATTCATAGAAGACTTGAACATCTTTTGTTATATTCTGATTGTTTGTGGCCAGTATGTAAAACTACATTGGTTTTTGTGCGTTGATTTTTGCTAAACTCTTATTAATTCTACTAATAATTTACTTGTGGATTCTCGGCTTTTCTAAGTATGCTATGATATCATATGCCAAGAATGACTGTTTTATTTCTTCCTTTCTTATACATTTACTTAATTTTTAAAATTTATTTTATTTATTTATTTTTGGCTGCGTTGGGTCTTCATTGCTGTGCACGGGCTTTCTCTAGTTGTGATGAGCAGGGGCTACTCTTCCTTGCGGCGCGTGGGCTTCTCATTTCGGGTTTCTCTTGTTGTGAAGCACGGTCTCTAGGCACGTGGGCTCAGCAGCTGTGGCTCACGGGCTCTAGAGTGCAGGCTCAGTAGTTGTGGTGCACGGGCTTAGTTGCTCCACGGCATGTGGGATCTTCCCAGACCAGGGCTCGAACCTGCATCCCCTGCATTGGCAGGCTGATTCTTAACCACTGCGCCACCAGGGATGCCCTCTACATTTACTTATTTTTTTAATTAATATACTTTATTTTTAAAAAGGCTTTTTAAGAGCAGTTTTAGGTTGATAGCAAAATTGAAAGGAAGATACAGAGACTTCCCCATTAGACTTTCTTTTTTAGAGAGGCATTAGGTTTACAGAAAAATGGCACAGAAAGTTTAGAGAGTTCTCATATACCCCTCACTCCACCCCCCAGTTTCCCCTATGTCTTGCATTAGTGTGGTGTATTTGTTACAATAGATGAGCCCATACAGATAGAATATTATGAACTAAAATCCATGTTTGCATTAGGGTTCACTGTGTTGTGTATTCTACAGCTTTTGACAAATGGATAATAACATGTATCCACCATTACACTATCACGCAGAATAGTTTCACTGCCCTAAACCTCCCATGTACTCCACCTACTATGCCTCCCTCTCCCCTCCTCCAGCTCCTTCCTCTTATTCCCTCCCCCGGCCCCTGACAACCATTGATCTTTTTTTTTTCTGTCTCTCTAGGTTTACCTTTTCCAGAGTGTCATATAGTTGGAATCATATAGCATGTAGGCTTTTCTGACTGGCTTCTTTCACTTAACGATATGCATGTAAGTTTCCTCCATCTCTTTTCCTGGCTTGATAGCTTGATTTCTTTTTAGCACTGAATAATGATGAAAGAAATGTTCACATATTGAGGTACAGGGAAAGTCATCCTGGCTTATACATAATTTAACTTGAATTTTATGCTAACGAAAACAGCCTGTTTGAGGCCTATCAAACAGACATTGTACATCTGCTTTAAAGAAAAGGGCATCTTGACTAGAAGTAAAGAATGTCCCTGTTAAAAATAAAGTTAAGGGCTTCCTTGGTGGTGCAGTGGTTGGGAGTCCACCTGCCGATGCAGGGGACACGGGTTCGTGCCCCGGTCCGGGAAGATCCCGCATGCCGCGGAGTGGCTGGGCCTGTGAGTCATGGCGGCTGAGCCTGCGCGTCCGGAGCCTGTGCTCCGCAGCGGGAGAGGCCACGGCAGCGAGAGGCCCGCGTACCGCAAAAAAATAAAAAATAAAAAATAAAAATAAAGTTAAATGTCTCCCTTCCTTGGATGCCAATGATGGTACTCCTTTGATGATAAGACTTCTTTCCCAGGTGCCAAGGCCATACTGACTAGTTGTGTACATGCTGATCTGTTTTTCTGAAAACTTGAAGGAATCCATCTCTGACTTGGTTTGATGTTCTTTATTCTGACAAGATATAAAACTAGGGGGAAAACCATGCTTCTCCAGAGCAGTTCCTCAGAGATATCTGAGAGGCTGTCTTCTGGGCTACAGTCCTCAGTTTGGCTCAAATAAAACTCTTTTCTATTCCTATTATAGATTGTTTATTGATTATTTCCATCAACAACAATAATATTCCATTATCTGGATGTATCACAGTTTGCTTACCCATTCATCCATTGAAGGACATCTCGTTTGCTTCTGAGTTTTTGCAATTATGCATAAACCTGCTATAAACATTTGTGTGCAGATTTTGTGTAGATAAAAGTTTTCAACTCTTGCCCTTTTCTCATTGAAACAAACTTCACAGTGATAGTTTTGGACAGGAGGGCCAAGTAGCACTGCACAGTACTGGAACCAAAGGTGGCATGGCGACAAGTTCTTTAGGGGCATCCTCCTTCCCCAACAAATACATCTAAGTAGAAAGAGCAGTGAGCTATGCAAATGCAGCTTCTAGAGAAGTCCGCAGCTCCTTCCAATATGTTGCTGCTCCCACCAGTCCAATATAGAACATTCTGGGTACGGCCAGTGTAATAAGTCAGATAGTCCATAGGGTGTGCTGGGAAGGGAGAGTTAAGACTGGTCTACAACAGAGAAAGACAAATATCATATGACATCACTTATGTGTGGAATCTAAAAAAAATGATACAAATGAACTTATTTACGAAACAGAAATAGACCCACAGACATAGAAAACAAACTTATGGTTACCAAAGGGGAAGGGAGGGAGGGATAAATTAGGAGCTTGGTATTAACAGACACACACTACTATATATAAAATAGATAAACAACAAGGACCTACTGTAGAGCACAGGGAACTACTCTCAGTATCTTGTAATAACCTATAATGGAAAAGAATCTGAAAAAGAACTGAATCACTTTGCCGTACCCCTGAAATTAACACAACATTGTAAGTTAACTATACTTCAATAAAAAAAACTTTTTTAAACACTAAAAAAATAAAAAAGACTGGTCTACAGAGGCAAAAGTGGAATTGACAGACTAAGCAACCTCTCTGGTTTCCTCATTTTAGAAAACCGTAAGAGGAGGTGTATGAACCAGAGGAGCCCTAAGTAAACCCTCAGCCCTGTAATTCCGTTATTTTAAATCTACAGTGGCCTAGATGTGCTCCATTTGTGGACTTTCTCCAGCAGCACCCTGGAACAGAAAACTGTAGCAAAGCTCAAGCTGAGGTGGAGAAATGATAGGGGACAGTGGGTTGAACTGACCAGGGTGTAACTGAACTTATACCTGTGGGTGTCCGGAGGCTAACTTGGCAGAAAGACTGTTACTTCTGATATCGAGTGAGAGGAAACTGAGGTCTGTGGAGCCGAAATATCAAGAAGTGACAGGGGAGGGGAGGGATACATTGGGGGATTGGGACTGACATAGACACACTACGTTGTATGAAACAGGTAACTAACAAGGACCGACTGTGGAGCACAAGGAACTCTACTCAGTACTCGGTAATGACCTATATGGGAAAAGAATCTAAAAAAGAGTGGATATATGGATATGTATAACTGACTCAGTCTGCTGTACAGCAGAAATGAACACAACATTGTAAATCAACTGTACTCCGATAAAAATTAATTTTAAAAAAAAGAAGTGATGAAAGGTGAGTGGTGGGTCATCGGAGCTGTTACAGCAATTGTAGTCTAATGTTGGAAGGGTGGGAAGTCCAAATCTGTGATGCTCCCAGCATGCATAAGTGAGGTGCTATTAAAGTCCTTCAGTGATGGAATTGAGGGAATGCATACTGCCAAGTATCTGACTTTCATTCCCAGAAAGAACAATAACCAGATTGTGATCCTCTGAGGTAAGCATAGCTCCCAAGAAGAAAGAAATTCCCTCCTGCTGCATGAATGTCATCTTTCATATAAAAATCAATGCAAAAAAATCAATACAAAGAACTGCTTCCAAATTCAGCCTCAATGATATACAATATGTGACAATTACTCAGATGACTTAAATGATCCCTATGTAGACCACAGGGCCACTTTTCTTACCTATATGCTAGGGAGCCACCTGCTGTCGAAATAGGATCCTACGGCTACGATTTCTTCCATTTTTTTCCAACTACATAACTGCATATGCTTAGCTCCAATAATCTAGACTAAGAATTTTATAGAATTTAAGAAGCTGACATAACTTTAAGTGAGAAGTAACCCACAGTACGCTCCTTGTCTCTTTTGCAAGTCAGAAAATACTTGTTAAGCATTTATATCCATTTGTTACACGTTGCAATTCTCAAAGAAGTTTCTGTTACCCAGGAATTAATGAAGCGGTCCGTAATAACAAATGTCCCTGCCAATTTCCTTCTTAGTGTTTTTGGGAATACTATTCCTTCCCTGAAATTGTCTTTGCCTGTCCCAATGCTACCCAACCTGCAACCTCAGCTCAACTCTTAACCTCCTCCATGCAGGTCCATGAAGCTGCAAGGACCTCTGCTCAATCCCCAAGGCACCCCTCTTCTTGGTACTTCATCACACATGCACTGCTTCGTGGCGATATATACTAGGAAACTAGCATTTACCATATGCCAGCACTTTGTTGCAAGCACTTTACCTTTACGAACTTATTTAGTTCTCATATTAACCCTATGAGGTAGTCACTATCATAATCTGCATTTTGCAAACGAGGAAACTGAGGCCTAGAGAGCTTAAAAAAAGACTTTGTCCAGTATCATCAAGGTTATAAAGCAGTGGAGCCATAGTTAAACCCATGCATCTGCCTTTCCAACTTGTCTGTAAGCAGCCAGAGGACAAGAACCATGTTGCAAAATTCTTTTGAGTTCTGATAGTGCTTAGCCTGGTGCTAGAATCTTAGGAGCTCATGTTTATAGTTTTACTACAGTTTACTAATCTTCCAGGAAAGCAGAATACCCAAGGAAGAGGATTGTTTGGTCCCATTAATCAGCCTGATATAAAACAAGTCTGGCAAGAGACCATAGTAATAACAGAGAACTTATACTGAGGCTGTACTATGAGCCTGGCACTGAGCTAAGTATTTTTATATATTAACACATTGAATCCTTTTAATAAGTGATTTCAGAGAGGTACTATTATACATATTTTATGGATGAGGAAACTGAAACACAGAGAGATGAAGTAACTTACTTGAGGTCACACAGCTCCAGCCTAAGCCTAACCTATATGCTATCGTCTCACACTTACTGCAAAAGGATGTTTATCTGCAAAGGGATTTAGAAATTGTGGAGAATGCACAGTGATGAAGATGGTCTTCCTTAGAGAACACGGACTCCTAAACCTGTAATCTCCCTGTAGGATTGCACAGGCCCTCGGGGATCCCTCTCTGGTTACTGCTGCCAGCACTGAGCTGGCCTCGGGGGGGCACTGCTCCCCTTTTAACACCTCAGCTTTTACACGCTTGCTTTTAAAACTACGGCAATCTTGAAGCAAGGCTGGAACATTTAAACCAGAATTTACCAAAGTCCAGGGTAATAACACAAATAAAGAAATCATAACAGGGGCTTCCCTGGTGGCGCAGTGGTTGAGAGTCCGTCTGCCGATGCAGGGGGCACGGGTTCGTGCCCTGGTCCGGGAAGATCCCACATGCTGCGGAAAGGCTGGGCCCGTGAGCCATGGCCGCTGAGCCTGCACGTCCGGAGCCTGTGCTCCGCAATGGGAGAGGCCACAACAGTGAGAGGCCCGCATACCGTAAAAAAAAAAAAAAAAAAAAAAGAAATCATAACAAAAAGTACCATAATCTGGTTCCAAGGTGTGGCCCGCTCTCCAAGTTTTGAACAAAGTGGAGACTTGACTTTCCTTCCTGCTGTCCATCCTTGTATCTACCACTCGAAAGCACTCAGCTGGCACCTTTCCTCTTCAAAGTCAGGCCCCTAGAGGGCCTGGGTCCAGGAGGAGGTGGGACTTTCCCGCGGGGTGAGACAGAATTCAGAATTCCTGTTTCCTTTATGAGGACCTGCCTTTTCCACAGATGACGGACATTGGAGATGAAGGGGAGATGCCTCACCTTCAGCCACTCCTCCAGCAATGAGACCTGTTCTTAAGCCTCAGCAGACAACATCCCAAATTGAATGTCTGTATAAGATATTTACTGATACGGTAGCAGATGGTCACACACTAACTCCTTTGGTCAGGATATCAAGAGATTAAAGGAATCCTCATACCGGGATGCCTGAGAGATTAGAGAAGCCAGCAAAATGAATGGAGTCTGGAAGGAACACAGCCGGACGAGCCAGTGTGCATGTGCAAATGTGCCCCCGAGCACGGACTAGGGGGCAGGGATGCACGTTTTGTTTCCAGATACTGTAATCTGGGGTGCTAATAACCACCAGGAAGACTGCATGTGGAGACAAAACTGAGGACAGTACACTCGTGACCACTCCTGCTAATGCTGCCTCCAAACCTGCCAGGAGCCTGGCTACCTTGAGGAGAACCAGACCCATAACTGTAGATGCTCAAAAAGCTATTCGTTAATTTCACCAACTGCCTATGTAATGCTTTTATTTTTTTAATAAATTTATTTTACTTATTTATTTTTGGCTACATTGGGTCTTCGTTGCTGCATGCGGGCTTTCTCTACTTGCGGTGACCAGGGGCTACTCTTCGTTGCGGTGCGCGGGCTTCTCATTGCGGTGGCTCCTCTTGTTGCGGAGCATGGGCTCTAGGCGCGCAGGCTCAGTAGTTGCGGCGCACGGGCTCTAGGGCACAGGCTCAGTAGTTGTGGCGCACGGGCTTAGTTGCTCCGTGGCATGTGGGATCTTCCTGGACCAGGGTTCGAACCCGTGTCCCCTGCATTGGCAGGCGGATTCTTAACCACTGTGCCACCAGGGAGGCCCTTATTTTTTTTAAAACCAACTATTTCTGAATCTGGCAACAATGCTTTACCTAGAAGATTTTTCTCTAGAGCTTACCTCTGGAATAAATTTGGTTATTTGCCTCTACAATCCACCCCATCTAGGTCAGAACAGATAGATAGATAGACAGACAGATAGATAGATAGATAGATAGATAGATAGACGCTCACCGTGGTCCAGCAATTCCTTCTAATATGGTGCACACCAAAAGTACAAGGCTCTGCAGGGTCAGTGGTTACTGACGAGAATAGATGGAACAGTTTCTTCTGCTTGAAAAGCATTTCCTTCCTGATCATGTAGAAATAATGTTATCGGTCATGTCTATTTTTTAGATGCAACTGTTTTCTAAGAAAAGCTTCTGTAGACACAGATATCTATGAGGTCTTCACGTAAAGTAAAGGTCCGCAAATGACAGCTCGCAGGCCAACTCCATCCCCCTACCTGTTTATGTACTGCTTGCAAGCTAAGAAGGATTTTTATACTTTCTTAAACCGTTGAAAAAACAAAAAACAATAACATTTTGTGACGTGAAATTCTGTGAAATTCAAGTGTCAGTGTCCATAATAAAGTTTGACTGGGACACAGCCATGCTCATCCTAAGCACTGTCTAAGGCTGCTTTTGCTCCACAACAACGGAGTTGAGTAGTTGCAACAGAGACGGTAGGACCCGCAAAGCCTAAATATTTCATATTTGATCCTTAACAGAAAAAGTTTAGCAGTTCCTGACGTAGTGTAACAGGCACTCTTACTTTGATGCATAAACTTCACCTTCATTCTTTTTCAGATCATCTCAGTAGGCTTATTTTACAGATGAAGAAATGAGAGGCCCAAAAAGGTTATTAACAGAACGATGCAGAGCCTGAACTAAAACATTTGGCCAGATTGTTTAAGCTCTCTAAACCTTAGTTGCATCACTTATCAAAAAACAGCATTGACCTCATACAGTGGTGGTGGAGGTGGAAGGGAATAATGCATATATGGGGTTTAGCACAGCGTCTGCCATAAGTGCTTACTAAACACTAAACAGCTATTTTTATTAGCTAATAATATCATTATTACTATTAAAACTCAGATCTTCCGATTCAGCCTAGTACCTTTTTCACTACCATAAACTATATTCCCCTCAAAAAAAAAAAGACAAGAAGAGGTTATATAACCATTGTTTTTAAAATGTTTCTGGTGTTTTATCGAGACTTGAGATAGTTTCCACTCACTCCCCAGACATCTGATCCACTCATATCCTCAAGTTTCTACCAAGGTGACATCACAGCGGCCACAGATGGTCTTTGGGGAGATGAATAGCACTTACTCAGGAAGATCTACAATCATTTTACCTCTTCTGATCTGTAAAAGGAGGAGAATGCTTGTTCTACAGAACTGAAAGGTCAAAGGAGATAAGAGATATGAAGGCGCTTTGAAAAATGAAATGTCTTTGCAGTAAAATTGTACATCTATGAAGTCTTTTGCAAAAGTAGACAATTCCTAAGATCATTATCCATTCATTGGCCATCAGGAGGCTTGTCATCTTGTGATCTATGACCTAAATATAATGCTTAGGTTTTCTTTATTCCTTGATTCGGAGAGGAGCAAGCAGTACCCAGCTCAGAACTTTGGAGAGGGTGTCAGTGATGGAAGAAGAAAGTGGCCAGCAGAGGGAAGTGAACAGATCAGGGATCTCCTGAAGCTTCCTGCCGTCTACGTACCTAAGCATTACTCACCTGCTCACCATGTGTCTCTCTCCTAAGGACCCTCTTTACCTCCATCAATCTGCCTTCCTTCTTCCTCATCTTTCTTTCTCCTCTTGTCTTCCCTGTTTCCTTCTTCTATCTCTTTTCCCCCACCCCATCCTGCCTCTCCTTCGTTCTCACTTTGTCTGGAGAATGTTATTTATCATTAGTTCTTAGAGGATACAACGCTTCTATTCCATGTTCTTAATGTTATATTATTCTCCCACTCACGTAAATTGTTGTTCTTATTACTTGAGAAGAAAAAATTAAATAAATAGGACTTCACTGTTTGCAAATGTGTCATTTTGTTAATCCTTGGGTCTTCTCAAAACCCCGTTAGAAAACAGTGTTCTGAGTTACAAAAGTGAAAAATGATAGCAAAAGCTTTCAGTCTTTTTTTTTTTCTAAATACTAAAGTGTCTCTTGACAACAAAAGAGTTTCCTGCATTGTGAACTTGGAGGGTCACTTGGTTGCTTTAGCTCTTTATCTTTACTGGGGATATCTTTCTCCGATCCATTTTGAAGATGTTCCTAATCATGCTATTGCCTAGCAAATAAATTCCAGTTCTCTAGCATGGTGTTCGAGAGCCTCCATGGTTAACCCTGACCTCTCTCCAGCCTTATTTCTCACAACCCACACTTTATGGACCATATTAGATGACATTGTCCTGACTCTGGCTTTCCTCCTAAACTTCTCTCTGTTTGGATTACCCAGCTTCTAGCCAAATCTGCCAATTGAGATTGGACTGGTCCTTCAAGGCCCAGATCAAAACTAGCCATTACATTTCTCTGAACTCCTGCACCCCTTTGTTAATGCGTCCATTGGGGTACTCCCCAGATTTGGAATTGTGTTGTTCTTATCATTGTTTATGAACCCATGCTCTCCCACTACTGTCCGATATATCTCTGTAGTCCCTATGAACTTACACAACAGGTTTTCCAGGAGTGCTTAACGAATGACCAAACCTACCACCTCCAGCCTAGATTTCCTATCTAAGATCTGAAAAATTTTTGATTAAAATTTTTTTTCCATTATATTTCCATTCCATTTAGGAGTCAAATCCTTATTTAATACCAGATTGTATCTTAGCATTTCTGACATGATATTTGATATACCACTTCCAGGTGTTTCTCTACCTAAAATCCTAGCTCTGGGAAAAATAAAAATATCTGCCATAGGCACTTATTCAAGTGCCTGTAATCACAGAAGGACTGCGCAAACATGACTGTGAATCTGATGCTGACCTTTAGGATGGCTTTAGGTTTGGTAAAACTATTACATGACCTCAGAGCTGGCTTTACTTTTAGATTCCAGAAAACACTCTGAATTATTTATTTGTCTGTAATGGGTCTTAAAATGTGATGTTAACATCCTGGAAAAAATTACATTTGAATCTATTTATAATTGAAAGAGAATATGGTTGATGATATTTCTTGGAAGTGCCCCTCTCTACAAAGAAAGTAAGAATAGGTTAGACAATCATTTATTTTTAAATGTTATCGGTGCTTTATTAAGACTCAAGACATCTGATCCACTAATGTCCTCAGGTTTCTGCGAAGGTGACATCATAATGACCACAGATGGTCCTTTGGGAGACGGATATCGTTTACTCAGGAAAAAAAGGCAGTATATTTTTGGTTCAGATTTCTTAGCAACATAAGAAATTAATTTTGTTAAAATCAAAAGTCATTCTCTCAAAAATCTACTGCTTTCTTTTCTCTTTTCAAGTTCAGCAATTTCCTTTCAAACCCAGCCTTTTTCATGTTTCCTTTTGAAGATTGTTATAACCTATCCTTATGACCTTTTATAAACAATCCTTTTTTTCTCTTACAGGCTCTTTATATTTAAATAGAAATAATAGAAATAGTATAAATAGAAATAATAGTATAAATAGAAATAGTATACGGTGGCAGAAATACTACATTGAGTTTATAGAAAATAGGGAGCAGTGAAGCAAGGTAGGTGGCCTTGGTCCTAGGATTACAGAGGATGTGATGTGTCCATGGTGGGGGACAAGGACATTGTCACCTTTCCTGTCTTCTCAATCACCTTCTCCCTCTGCAGGAAACCTGAGTGTCCCTGACAGCGCCCCTAGTGGTACTAAGTAGGAATGCAAGTATTCTTAAATCAGGGTCCTTAAGGCCGTCCTTTGAGATGAAATGGGGGTTAAGTAGTATTCAATAATATTCCTCAACCTGAGTTCCTGGTCTCTCAGACGGAATGATTCATAGGTTAAATCTTTAGAAATAGGCTTATGAGTAAAAGCTGGCTGATTTGTTATTCACTAAAAACCATGCCCAAAGTCTTCTCTTCAACACCCGTACCCCTCCCTGACCCTCCTCAGTGCTTGCCCCACTCCTAGCACAAGAAAATAGCTAAATGCACATTTAAGGTTTATCATAGTCTGAGGGGCATTTTTGGTGAAAACCATGTATTTGAAGTAATTTAGATACTCATCTTAGGCAGTTTGCCAAAGATTTGACACACTAAGCTATTCCTCCTAGGTGCTCCATACCATCACTTACTGTTTTTATTAATGAAGTAGACTGAGGTTTGCAAGGCTGGGCTGGCCAGTTTCTCAGAGGCACTCTGCCTGTAATTGCTGTAGTTTTACACCAGGTAGTGGGGCCAGATACAGAACACAGGTTCCTGGGTTTCTTAATGTAGAGATTCTCGAACTTTCTCAGTTCCTAATGAACTTAGTGTCTCAATAATTCTTCATGGCATTCCCTAGGCCAAAAGAAGTGCCTAACTATCTGGACCTAGGCTAAATCAAGTACCTAATAGGTCTAAACAACTAATAGTAGTAGTTTGTGTGGTATCTGACAAGTGTCACTGGGCTTTCCTTGAAATTTAAAAATATCCTGCTTCACCCCCGTGAGTTTGCTATGGCGCCTGGGGCAACTTGGCATACAGTTTGGGAATACAGTCTTAATGTTTTAGGGCATTTAGCAATTAACCCAATTCCAGTTCCTGTATGGTTTCCTTATGAAAAATAACCAAATAAAATTTGCCATGATTTCACTTCTCTCTAGATAATAAGACAGTGACATGTATCAACATGGATAGATCTCAAAAACATGTTAGGTGAAAATAGGCAAGTTGCAGAATAATGTATACAAAATAGTAGTATCTATTTAAAGTTTATATGTTATTTATGAATACAAATGTGTAGTAAAATCAGGACTGGAAGGATGCACACTCATTTAGGAGAGTGGTTATTTCTAAGGAAGAAAGGGAATGGGACTGAAAGAAGAACAAAGAAGACTCAGATTTTATTTGTAATATTTTATATGTGCTATTAAATATATAAGGCAAACATGACTGTGGCATGAATGTGGCATATAAAGCAAACTATGGATTGAATGTGCTCCCCCAAATTCACATGTTGAAATCCTAATCCCCAAGGTAATGGTGTTAGGAGGTGGGGCCTTTGACAGGTAATTAGGTCAAAAGGATAGAGCCCTCATGAATAAAATTAGTGCCTTTATAATAGAGAGACATAAGAGTTTGCTTCCTTTCTCTGCTCTCTGCCATGTAAGGATACAATGAGAAGATAGCCATTTACAAGCCAGGAAGTAGGCTTTCATCAGACACCAGATCTGCTGGTACCTTGATCTTGGACTTCCCAGCCTCCAGAACTATGAGAAATAAATGTTTGTTGTTTAAGCCACCCAGACTATGAAAATTTGTTATAGCACCTTGAGCTGATTAAAACAATGACCAAATGCTGATATTTGTTAATTCTGGAGAATGGACCATATAGGTGTTTCTTATATGATTCTCTGCACTTTTCTGTATCAAAACAAAACAAAACAAACACACACACAAATCAGAAAGTACTGAGCAAGAATTAAAAGAGGTAGATAAGTATTATTTTTCTAGAAAATCTATGATCAACTCTTATCTTTAGCTATTTAATTTAGTTTTGGATCATAAAATAATTCTGAATCTTTTCTGAGGGTCAAAATAACCATGTGATACTTATGACTCTATCGTATTAAAAAAAAAACCAGCAGCTGTGCTTTATAAATCAGCTGTTTGCTAATCCTAATAAGTTGTAGCTTTTGCTACTAACTAGTTCCAACAGACAGGCAGATTTACATTCAAATTTAACACATTATTGTGTTTAAAAAGAGACCATATCTTGTTAATTTTTTTAAAATTTCAGTATCTTAGGACTTCCCTGGTGGTGCAGTGGTTAAGAGTATGCCTGCCAATGCAGCAGACACGGGTTTGAGCCCTGGTCTGGGAAGATCCCACATGCCGCAGAGCAACTAAGCCCGTGCGCCACAACTACTGAGTCCAAGTGCCACAACTACTGAAGCCCGAGCGCCTAGAGCCCGTGCTCCGCAACAAGAGAAGCCACCACGATGAGAAGCCTGTGCACCGCAAGGAAGAGTAGCCCCTGCTAGCTGCAACTAGAGAAAGCCCGCGTGCAACAACGAAGACCCAACACAGCCAAAAATAAATAAATAAAATTTAAAAATTTCAGTATCATATATAATAGAGGTTCAATAAATGTCTTTGGAATCAGTAAAACTAACCCATCCTTTTCTCAGCATTAAAAAAAATTTTTTTTAACAATGAGGAAAAAAATGTTTAGGCAACATTATGTAGGAGTTTTATAATATGGCTTGTAATTTTTATTATTTTTAAACATTATATTAATTGTTACTATAATATATTCATATGGTTCAAAATTAAAAGGTTTAAACTGATGTCCAATGAAAGCTAAGGCTCCATTCAACACTTGATTCCCCAGCCACTCAATTCTCTCCTAAACAGGCAACCAGAATGACCAGATTTTTGTATATGTCTAGAAAAGAGGTATTTTATACACACACAAGCAAACACATAATAACATATCCGTACTCATGGCTCTATGTACCAGCTAGAGATGATACTGATGAAAGTCATTTGGATGTCTAATAGATGTTTCAAATTCAACATGTTCAAACTGAACTCCTGCTCTTTTCCCCCCAGAAAGCTTCCCCTGCAGCCTTCCCATCCAGTCCATCACCACCCCAGCCTTCGGGCTGCTCGGTGGTCCCTAATCCCTCTCTTTCTTGTACACGCCACATCCAGTCTGTCAGGAAAGCCTACTCACTACTTTGAAAATGTTTCCAGAATCTGGCCTCTTGCCACCACCTCCCCTGCCGTCTCCCAGGTGGCCGCCAACGGCCCCTTTCGGCAGGATCACTGCCCTCCACGGCTCCGGATGCTCCGCCTGCTTCCATCCGGCTCCCCCACGGCCTAGTCTCCACAGAGCGCAAGAGGAATCCTTTTACACTGTAGGCCATACAATGCCACACTGTACCTCCAAACCCGGCATGGTTCCCTGTTCACGCAGAGTAAAAGTCCACCTCCTTACAAGGCCCTGCGCGGACCAGCCTCCCGTCACCTCCCGAGCCTTTCCCTCCTCTTCCTTCCAGCTCACTCTGCCCAGCCCCTCTGCGGCTCCCAGAGCACAGCAGACACAGTCCTGCCTTAGGGCCTCTGCCTCACGCTTCTCACAGACCCTCTCCACAGACGCCCTCACCTCCTGCAAGTCTCTTCACATTTTGCGTTCTAAGGCCCAACTTGACCACGCTGCTTGTAACAGTGCACGTTATCTTCTTCCCCTCCCCCAGCCCCCCCCTCCCCGATCTCCCACGCTCGGGTCTATTTTTACCCATAGAACTTACCAGTTTCGGATATACTATATTATGTTCGCATTTGTCATCTACTGATGGTCCCCTTTAACAGAATGTAAGCTCCACTACGGTTGAGATCTTTGTCTGTTTTGCTATGGACACATCCCAAGTGTGGAGTGTGATGCCTGACACATAGCAGATGCTCAAAGATATTTGTTGGATAGGTGAATGTATACATAGATGTATACTATGCATATCATTAGAACCTTGACTTTTCACTTAATGACATATTCATTCATTCGACAAATATACCTTGGAAGTCTAGGAAGTTTTTTTTATCAGCACATACATTTTTTCTCCTTTTTTATGGAAGCTTATTATTTCATTGGAATTGCAGCATTGGAAAGATGTACCATAATTTACATAACCAGTTCTATTGTTTCTAGTCTTCTGTTTTTACAGATAATACTGTAATGACAATCTGCTCCATATATTATTTTACATGTATAAGAATATCTGTAGGATAAAATCCTGGAAGTGGAATTGCTGGGTCAAAGGGTATATGCTTTTTAATTATAATAGGTATTGCCAAATTGAATCCCATAGAACTTGTACTAATTTATGTTCCCTCCAGCCATGTATGAGAGTGTTTGTTTTCTCACACTTTTACCAGCACAGTTTTATAATTTCTTATCTTTGCTAGTCTGATAGGTAGAAAATGAATTTTTAATGAAGTTTTAATTTGCATTCCTCTTATTTTGAGTGATTGGAACATTTCTTCATAAGTTTAAATGATGTTTGATTCTTTTTCTATTTTCTAGTTATATTTTTCATCTATTTTTCTATTGGATTGTTGATCCATTCCTTATTGATTCCTAGAAGTTATCTATATAGTAGAGCAATTAGCCCTTTGCCTAAATAGGAAATGGAAATATTTTTTCTTGTTTGTGGTTTGTCTTTTGACCTTGCTTATGATTTTTGGCCTAGCAGATTTTTTAAAAGTTTTTAACGAAGTTGAATTTATCATTTTTATTAATACTTTTTTCTTCTGAGCTTTATGACAAACATAAAAGGCTATCCTCAATCTGATTTATTTAAACATTCTCAAATGACTTCTAATATTTTTGCAGTTTTGCTTTCACTTTTTTTTTTTTTTTTCCGCTTTGCGGTACGCGGGCCTCTCACTGCTGTGGCCTCTCCCGTTGCGGAGCACAGGCTCTGGACGCGCAGGCTCAGAGGCCATGGCTCACGGGCCCAGCCGCTCCGCGGCATGTGGGATCTTCCCGGACCAGGGCACGAACCCGCGTCCCCTGCATCGGCAGGCGGACTCCCAACCACTGCGCCACCAGGGAAGCCCGCTTTCACTTTTAAACCTTTGGTCCACCTAGAATATATTTTGATGAATTGTAAGATAGGATTCAATCATCTCTGCCCTCAGTGACTATCTAGTTACCTCCAAACCATTATTTAAATAAGGCATCTTTTCTTTACTATTTCAAGATGCTATTTTTGTCTTATGTTAAATTAATAAGTGACATTGAAGAGATTTGAAATTGAATGTTCCATATTTTGGAACAACACCCCTAAGTTTTCCCTATACCTTTACATTTTATTCTTAAATTCTATTCTGTGCCATTGATTCTTGTGTCTGTTCATGCCCCAGGACTACTTTTTCAGTTTCTAATGGCATAGAGTGAAAAGGATAGTGCCCCATCATTGCATTTATTATCAGAATATCCCTAAAAATTCTTGCTGCTTATTTTTACACCTGAAATTTATTTTTTAAAATAACTTTATTGGAGTATAATTGCTTTACAATGTTGTTAGTTTCTGCTGTACAACAAAGTGAATCAGCTATATGTATACATATATCCCTCCACCTGAAATTTAGAATCAGCTTGTCTACTACCTCCCAAACAATGCCAAGACCAAGATCAAAAACAACAGTAACAACAGCAACCCTGAGTATTTCGGTGGGTTCCGATTACATTCACTCTCTCCAGTTCCAATCCTAGCTATTACCGTTACTGTACTGAAATCATTGAAAAACAAAGTCTTTTCCTGTTTTGTCTCTGAGCTAATTCTTGCTAGACTTCTGGTTACAGGAGCACACATAGTTTCATCTTTATGACTGCCCTGGGCTGTTGTTCTAGGCTCTGAGCCCCACGATCCTTATATCCCTTTATTTGTTTTTTTCATGCTATAGCATAATTTAAAGCAGTTTGTTCAAAATCGTAATTATAAGGGACTTACCTTAATACGCCTTTTATTAACTTCTTTTTTTTTTTTTTTTTTTCTTTGCGGTACGCAGGCCTCTCACTGTTGTGGCCTCTCCCGTTGCGGAGCACAGGCTCTGGACGCGCAGGCTCAGCGGCCATGGCTCACGGGCCCAGCCGCTCCGCGGCACGTGGGATCTTCCCGGACCGAGGCACGAACCCGTATCCGCTGCATCGGCAGGCGGACTCTCAACCAGCGCCACCAGGGAAGCCCTATTAACTTATTTTACATATAAGTTTTTTCGGACGCGCAGGCTCAGCGGCCATGGCTCACGGGCCCAGCCACTCCGTGGCATGTGGGATCCTTCCGGACGGGGGCATGAACCCGTGTCCCCTGCATCGGCAGGCGGACTCTCAACCACTGCGCCACCAGGGAAGCCCCTACATAGAAGTTTTATAATCCTGAAACTATCTTGCAGTCATTCCAATTCAAGTCTGTATGTTGTGATTCTGACCTTTAAACTTGTAAGCATACCTTCCACTTGAGTTCTTAAAGATTCAGACACACGGCCAGTTTCCATGCGCCCACTCAGGTGAAGCAAATATTCTATCTTGCAGCTTTCTGTTCCTTAGCAAAGTGCTTAAAATCTGTAGTCAATAAACATACTCCACGGGGTGCAAGAGAAAAAAGGAACTGAATAAAACAATTTTAAAATAAATGTCAGCAGGCATCTCATAAGATTAAATTTTTAAAGCTAAAATAAAGTTCTACTCACCATTGACTAAATATACTTTAAAATCTACAAGCAGTAGATGGACTATAATTCACATCCATGTGTATATATATATATACCCATAAAATACTGAAGAAATAAAAATTAATAAAATTGGTACATTTTAAAAATTAGAATCAGTGGCTATAGGATCTGCATGAAAAATGCAGAGCCATATATGACTTGTGATCTCATTTCTGTAGGGATGAAAAATAAAAATAACTAACAGTTACCAAATACTACTTGTTTGTCAAGAAGTCTTTTCAGGCAATCAGTCTCATGTTGGTGACTGAAAGAGGCAAAGAAAAGGCCCAGAGATGAGACCCAAGGAGTGACTTGGTCACACCCTTCTAGAGTGTCATTCTCCTTGAGCAGCTTGCCTAAATTCCTCAGCAATAGAACAGTGGGGTTTATTCCCACAATGCTCCCATTACTTGGAGGATGCTCCCTGGCCAAAGTCTACTGAGTGTATCTGTGAGACCAGAGAGTGTGAAGCCAGACCATGACTCTGGACTCCCTGGAATGGGTGACAGCAGTTGTAGCATTGTCTTTTGTGTCTTCCTGAGGCCTCTGACAAAGAGGCTGGAATTTCCTTGTATTCCAGAAAACTCAGAGATGGTATTTTGTCAAGTAGGAAGCTGTTGGCCTGAACCGACAGGGGAAACAACCATCTACTAGCGGCCACCTAACAACCTCAGGAAGAACAAAACCGTATGAGAACTAGGAAAATTTACCTTTGAGATTGTAGAATCCACTTTGCTGAAAACAAAATTTAAATCAAACCGTTCCTTCACAAATGTGGACAGGACTAAGCACAAAGCAAGAATACCAGTTTGGCTAGCAGGCTACTGATGGTAGATATTACCGCCTTGGCAGTACAACATGACATGAGTTAGAAAATGAGCTGTGAGCCCATTATTGCTACTTCTCCAGCCCTCGACAGTGTCATAATGCATGTACTCACTATCCTTCTACCCACTTAGCTGACTTCTCTAAGAGTAAGGACCACCAGCTATTTCTTGTACCAAGAACTCGAGCATCTAACACGGCACCTGGTATACAGTAGGTTGCTTCCTACTGCATGTTGAATAAACAAAATCAATAATTAATATCCCAGGCTTCCCTGGTGGTGCAGTGGTTGGGAATCTGCCTGCCAGTGCAGGGGACATGGGTTCGAGCCCTGGTCCGGGAGGATCCCACATGCTGCGGAGCAACTCAACCCGTGAGCCACAACTACTAAGCCTGCGCTCTGGAGCCTGAGGGCCATAACTACAGAGCCCGCGTGACACAACTACTGAAGCCCGTGTGCCTGGAGCCCGTGCCCTGCAACGGGAGAGGCCACCGCAATGAGAAGCCCGCGCACCTCAGCGAAGAGCAGCCCCTGCTCACCGCAACTAGAGAAAGCCCGTGCACAGCAATGAAGACCCAATGCAGCCAAAAATAGATAAGTGAAATAAATAACTTTATATATTAAAAGAATTAATATCCCATACATCTCTATGATTTCTAGAGATGTAGATTCTTTAGAACAGATTGTGGAGCTTCTAGAGATATGTAGATTTCTAGCTGAAATGCGTAACTCTATGGATACATTCTATTATGTAATTAACTGATAATCCTTCAAATGGACCAATAATAGAAATAGCTTTCCTTGGGAATACTGAGTGGGGGGGAGAGGGGACGGGAAATACTTATGCGTAGAGTGATATGTCAACGACACTACCTGGTCCTGGAGTTTGTTATGGGTCCTCAGCAGAGAGAGTCCAGTGGATCTTAAAGTCCAGTGGTAGGAAATAGACAGCCAAAGCAGGTAAGATGGAAAGAGTGCTGTGAGAAATAGGAAATATCACGTATGGTTAAAAGTAAGGAAAGGCAGATCGATAAACCTGGATCCTTGCTAATTTTAAGACCTAACATGCAGCTGCTATGTAGAAAAGGATAATTTGAACTTCATTCAATTCAATATTAAAGTGTTTCTATTTAGAACTAACTAGAGTAAAACCATTTGTTTTCAATCCTGCTAGTTGGAATCAGATGGTAATGTGTTGAATGCATCTGCACTTTTCAAATGGAGTGAATTGATGCGGAATACCCAACCTCGATGTGCTTGAATTTCTTTTTTTTTTAATGTTAAACCCCACTTTACTAGAGTTAGTTTCTGGACACATTAACTCATTTTTTTTTTTTTTTTTTTTTTTTTTTTGCGGTACGCAGGCCTCTCACTGTTGTGGCCTCTCCCGCTGCGGAGCACAGGCTCCGGACGTGCAGGCTCAGCGGCCATGGCTCACGGGCCCAGCCACACCGCGGCATGTGGGATCTTCCCGGACCGGGGCACGAACCCACGTCCCCTGCATCGGCAGGAGGACTCTCATCCACTGCGCCACCAGGGAAGCCCTAACTCATTTTTTTTATAGAAGAGGGACAATGAATCTCAGTTTGCTTACAAGCTAGGAGATCACTTTGAATTCTGCATTTCTTACCTGCAAACAGATATAGCACTTGTAACAGGTTATAAATAAACTGGTTTTCAAGCACAGAGCCAGCCCCAACAGTAATAGTACACTATTTAAAAAGACCTAAGGCAGGGCTTCCCTGGTGGCGCAGTGGTTGAGAGTCCGCCTGCCAGTGCAGGGGACGCAGGTTCGTGCCCCGGTCCGGGAAGATCCCACATGCCGCAGAGTGGCTGGGCCCGTGAGCCATGGCCACTGAGCCTGCGCGTCCGGAGCCTGTGCTCCGCAATGGGAGAGGCCACAACAGTGAGAGGCCCGCGTACAGCAAAAAAAAAAAAAAAAAAGACCTAAGGCAATGAATTCCATTTCCAATGGAAAAAAAGAATCATATGATCTTGGACAAACAATTCTGATGGTTTACTTAACAGTCAGAAGAACTTAGTAGTTCTTCCTTGCTCATAGAACTTTATGATTTTTTTGAGGAGTGAAGCATTCAGCTTTAGTGGATAAATCCTTGTTAGGCTGAGACAATCATTATCATATCCCTCTTTGCCATGAATTGTCTTATGAATGGTCATATCAATCTGTTTTGGCAAATGAGTAATTAGGGGAAGGCTGTTATTGTGCTTATGAGAATGATATTTTTCTCTGAAAAAAGATAAATATGCATTAAGAAAATGACCATTTGGGCTCTTTTTCTGCTTCCTCCTTGTTTTGTGAGAATATGATACTTGGTTGCTGTGAGGCAGGAGCTGAATAACGCAGGTGAAGCACTCACGCATGGCCTGGCTTCCAATAACTGGACAGCAAAAGGCAACGGTTTCTTCTTTCCTCTTCTGAGTGATCTCAGCCAAGCAAAAAGGAGAGCTTATCAGAGGCAGCAGAATGTCAAAACCCTCTGTTCTGTAAACAAACCTGTTTTGTCAAATAGTGTCTACATGATGTCAGTGAAAAAAAGGCCCCCAAAGCTAGAATATGCAGGCTATAAATAGGTCAAATGGAATCAAGGTTAGAGAAAGACAGTACCAGAGTGACTTCTTTGTCACATAAAGGTCCAGTGATTACTAAATAGCCCGACCCCTGTGCTTTGTGACTGCTATGGGGGTGAGGTAGCTTCTCCATCTCTCCTAGGGATGCTAGGCACCTGTTTCCCAGCCCACAGGTCTCCTGTCTCTAAAAACAAGGTTCTTTTCTTGGTGGAATGACTTCTATAAAATTTAACTACAGTAATTTCTCAGGGTCCTCAAATTAAGTTCCCAGATGGCCTCCAGGAATTAACATAGCTTCCTAAATATCAGAAACCATGGGAGCTGCATAGACTCCTACTGTACAGGGAGCCTCTAAGACAACTAAGAAAAATGCACTTTAAGCTCTTTGTTTTTGGCCGCACCTCGCAGCTTACGGGATCTTAGTTCCCTGACCAGGGATGGAACCCAGGCCCCAGCAGTGAAAGCGCCGAGTTCTAACCACTGGACCACCAGGGAATTCCCTAAGCTCTTTTTAAAGTAACTTTCCAAAATGGTTACAATTTAAATAACTTGCATGGGGCTTAGTATCTAAGATCTAGAGTGGCTTTTCTAGGTATTGTACTCAGTAATTGGTACCAGGAGAGTTACTAAGTGTTCTCAAGACAAGTTATACTAAAAATTGGTTCACTCAGGGAATCTTTCTTTTTGAAAATAGCCTGACTTAATCAGATTTTGTTAGAAAATGTAAGTGTCCCGCTGAGATTTCAAAGACATACCTCACTTTCAATTTTTCACTTGACGTTGCAATTCTCACCTTTGAGCTTCTGTCTCCAGAACCCGCCAGGGACTCTGCCCTTCTCGACACCTGTGTGGTGAGGGGGAGCTCTGGGTTATGCCCCTCCGTAAATTCTTCCCTGGGCTCCGCATCAGGAGGGCTCCTCAAGCACATTCAGGGAAGGCTGATCAATTCTTGGCTCCCAGCCCATGCCCACTGGAAGAGCAAGGGTACTGCACAGTAATTCAGACTTGCCTGCTACAATTCCAATGTGTTTTGAAAGCAGTGCACCCCTGACGCCTACTCAGTGTTTACACAGGCACTAAATTAGGCTCTGTGCTGTAGCTGTGGAAAACACATGGCTCTGCAGTCAAACAACTTGTCACTTTTCAACAGGCGACTTTCCTTCTCTGAGTCTCAGTTTCCTAATTTTCAAAATGGGGGTAATAGGAGGCATCTTACGGGGTTGCTGTGAGATTTCAGTAAGACAAGGTTTAGTAAGGAATTTAGTGCAATAGCTGATACATAGCAGATGCTCAGTCAGTGGTTGCTGTATTTTCCATTGTTTCTTTTTTTTATCCACAAGGATCATCCTTATCAGTGTCATGGAAACAAGAGACTGCTGAGGGCTTCCCTGGTGGTGCAGTGGTTAAGAATCCGCCTGCCAATGCAGGGGACACTGGTTCGAGCCCTGATCCGGGAAGACCCCACATGCCACGGAGCAACTAAGCCCACGCGCCACAACTACTGAGCCTGAGTTCTAGAGCCCACGAGCCACAACTACTGAGCCTACGCGCCTAGAGCTTGTGCTCTGCAACAAGTGAAACCACTGCAATGAGAAGCCCGCGCATCGCAACTAAGAGTAGCCCCCGCTCACTGCAACTAGAGAAAGCCCGTGCGCAGCAACGAAGACCCAACGCAGCCAAAAATAAATAAATGAATAAATTTATTTTAAAAATAAAAGAGACTGCTGAGAGGTTCCGTAGATGGGATTATGGAAATACGAGGGAGGTCTCGTTTTTAGTTTACTATCAGCTTTTTCTGCCCTTTAGAGCAGATTAGCCATTCACTTTGAACTTTAATTCTCAGGGGTATATCATCTTGGAGACATTCAAGCTAGAAAGAACTGTGGTTTGAAGTGATCGAAGTGAAGGATTTGGGTAAGAGTAAAGATACTGTTTCTTCAATTTGGCCTTGGGGCAGGCAGAGCAGAATGAGAACAGAGGACCGAAGAGGTCCCCTCCCCTCCGTGGTTCGTGCTGACTCCAGGCTCTAAGGGGAAAAGCAAGTGGGGTTCTGGGATCAGGTCAGTCTGTCCTGACAGAACCCCCTGTGATCACCCCTACAACAGGAGGGCTGATTAGCACTGTGGGGAAGCGGGGGAGGAGGAGTCCTCTGGTGGGCAGGTCAAGCTGGGATCAGGACAGTAACAAGATCTCTAACTCTGCCCTTATCGGAAGCATCCACATTACTTTAAAAACCCTAAGGGAGGGGCTTCCCTGGTGGCGCAGTGGTTCAGAGTCCGCCTGCCGATGCAGGGGACGCGGGGTTTGTGCCCCGGTCCGAGAAGATCCCACATGCCGCGGAGCGGCTGGGCCCGTGAGCCATGGTCGCTGAGCCTGCGCGTCCGGAGCCTGTGCTCCGCAACGGGAGAGGCCACAACAGTGAGAGGCCCGCGTACCGCAAAAAAAAAAAAAAAAAAACCCTAAGGGAGCTAACGGTTGGGATTGGGGTGGGAGCTGAGAGTGAAGTATCAATATAAACAAGGAAAATACTAAAAACACGGATAATTTATTCCAATCTGGTTGAAGCCTGAGAAGCTAGATTCCTTTTTCCAAACCAAAAATAAGTCGCCTGCTTTCTTTTTATGTTACGCACTGTATCACTGATACCAAAAGACACATCTTCACTGTGGCCGTGAAGTGAACGTCTTCAGAAGATGCTTTCCTTCTGCTTTCCTTCCTTGTGCTCAGCTGCGAAACTGGTGAATGACTCCAATAACTCAGACACACAATCCTAGGTACAACTTCCTTTCACTTCTAGAAGGGACAAAAACGATGCATGACGTAGAGGACGGACCACGTCCTTCCAGTCCTCATCAGAGAAGCCACAAAGACACACATCTGCAGAGTCAACCAACCAGGCACCAAGGCCTTTACCTCTGAACAAAAACAATGACGGAAGGCGTGGGCTGAAGACTGACTCTGTGGATTTGAAACTGGCTCTGACCCTTCCTCGCTGTATGACATTGAGAAAGTGACTTGACCTGTCTGTGCCTGTGTTAATGGTTCCTACCTTTCACAGCCTGCTGCGAACGTGAATGAGTCCACTTGTGTACGCATGGTTGGTGCATGCTAGCACTCTCCAGTGCCAGCTGCTGTTCTTATCTATTCAAGTCCGCAAAACCCAGGTTTCTCTCATGTAACCATCTGCCTGTGCCTTGTGATATTTTGAATTCCCTCTCTGTCACTAGCTGTGTGCCCTGGAGAAAGTTACTGAATCTCCCTGAGCCTCGGTTTCCCTCCCTATAAATTGGGGGCAGTTATAATTACTTTCAAAAGTCATTGTGAGGATTAAATATTGAGGTTTTTAAAGTGCTTCACATGTAGAGAAAAGGGAACCCTCCTACCCTGTTGGGAATGTAAATTGATGCAGCCACTATGGAAACAGTATGGAGGTTCCTTAAAAAACTAAAAACAGAATCACCATATGGTCCAGCAATTCCACTCCTGGGCATATAACCGGAAAAGACGAAAAGCCTAATTTGAAAAGATACATGCATCCCAATGTTCACTGCAGCACTATTTACAATAGCCAAGACATGGAAACAACCCAAGTGCCCATCAACAGACAGTTGGTTTAAGAAGATGTGGTATATACACAATGGAATATTACTCAGCCATAAAAAGAATGAAATATTGCCATTTGCAGCAACATGGATGGACCTAGAGAATATCATACTGAGTGAAGTAAGTCAGATAAAGAAAGACAAATAGTATATGATATCACTTATATGTGGAATCTAAAAAATAATACAAATGAAGCTATATACAAAACAGAAACAGACTCACATAGAAAACAAACTTATGGTTACCAAAGGGGAAAGAGGTGGGGGAGGGATAAATTAGGAGCTTGGGATTAACAGATACACACGACTGTATATAAAATAAACAATAAGGATTTACCATATAGCTCAGGGAACTATATTCAATATCTTGTAATAACCTATAATGGAAAATAATCTGAAAAAATATATATATAACTGAATCACTTTGCTGTATACCTAAAACTAACACAATATTGTAAATCAACTATACTTCAACTTAAAAAAAGTGCTTCACGGGCTTCCCTGGTGGCGCAGTGGTTGAGAGTCCGTCTGCCGATGCAGGGGACATGGGTTCGTGCCCCAGTCCGGGAAGATCCCACATGCCGCAGAACGGCTGGGCCCATGAGCCATGGCCGCTGAGCCTGCGTGTCCGGAGCCTGTGCTCCGCAATGGGAGAGGCCACAACAGGGAGAGGCCCGCATACCACAAAAAAAAAAAAAAAGTGCTTCACTCATGTAAATACATACATAGTAGTTTTCATGTTATCATTTGTCAAAATGGGATAACAACCACCCCGTCCTGCCTATCCCATTGACTGCTATGAGAAGAACGTGCTGGAAAAAGCAGTGTAAAGTACTGTATAAATGTTCTGACTTCCAGCCCCTAGGCAATCGATTAGTATGGACCACAGTAGTCCTGCAGAATCAGGAAGCTAAACACTAGGAGAGTGCAGTCCATTATGCAGGTTGTAAACAAATCACTACTTTTATCATTAGGAAATCCCAGACTGGTCAATGTAAACAAATCCACCTAAGGCCTGCTTGACAATAGCACTTTTTAATTTACAGAAAATAGCTTTCCAGGTATTTAATTTTAAAGCCACCAATATAAGTTGGTGATTAATAATTTAAGGATGCTACATTAAAGTGGATAGATTTTTTTGGAGCAGTCTTTATGGCTTGGGTTTTCTTCCATTTTAATTCAGTAGATGTTGACACTTGTTGGTCCTGAGCATTGCGGTACAGAATGCTTTTCTGCATTTTGACCTAAAGGAGATGAGTTCCAAGCACTCCTGGGCTTGGGTATAAACATAAGGGGACTCCCCATCCCTGAGGCAAGGAATCTGACCTCTAAAGACATATTTTTCTTTCACAAATGGCAAATATAAGAGAGTCCTTTCTGAATTATTTTATATAGGCTTCCCAGAACTTCAGTTTTATCCTATTGAATCTGAGAAACATTGTTTTTCCTACAAAGCTACTGCAGTTCACTAAATAATAATCTTTAGACTAGATTACTAGACATACTGGATTACTAGACACACCTCTCCACAACGGAAACCATCTAAGAACATGTCCCTTTACTGTTTTTTAACTGCAACAAATACTAAAATAGTTAGATGTCTGATGTAAACGTGAGTAAAGCCAGATACAGAAGTATGTTTAGACTTCTTCCAAGAAATTTTTTTCCCTCCTAGTCAGTTTTGACCCCTCTCACTGTTATCTCTCCTCTATTAGACTTGGAACCTCATCGTAGCCTGGAATGTGCTTTTGAATACTTTGGTTTTCCATCCAAATGCTCACAGCTCACTAGTCCCCTGCACATAACCGGGGATCAATAAATGGTTTTTGAGTGAATTTATTTAGTCTTTAGAACAATGTCTTTTGTAGTGCCATTTCAGATGAAGACTTCTAATCAAGAGTTGCTTAGTTCTCCTGAGTAATAAGACTGGAAGGTGTTTTCTTTCTTTCTGGCAGAATAAAATCTGCATGTCCCGGTGAGAGCTTCGGAAACGTATAATTGATGCATTTTTGAAACGCTACCCTGGTTTCCTGTAACTCCTCCTCCAGGAAATCTTTCCAATTTGTCATGATGCCCAGTTGCTTCGCCATGAACAGCAGCTCTCCCTGAGTGTTAAGCGGTTTGGCCATCACATTTCCAAGCATGGCCTGATGTGTTTTCTCTGCTTCTTTTTTTTTTTTTTTTTTTTTTTTTTTCTCTGCTTCTTGAAGCACTTCCTGAACCTCTTCTTGCTTCTGTCTCTGAGCCATGCGATAGGAGATGTTCATTTCATGTTCTTTTTCCTTTATTAGCTGGCTCACACTCTTCTTTTGATCCTTCATAACTGTGACACCAGCTCTCAAAAGTTCCTCCATGGCCTTTCTACAGAAAGGAATAAGGGTTGAATATTGTTAGATGGATTAGCCACCAAAAAAAAAAAAAAAAAAAAGATTTTGTCTTTCACCGCAGATGTAGGAGAAATGGTTTCATGGTTTAGATGAGTCACCAGTCTGAGACAGGCTGGTAGAGATGAGCTTTGATTAGATGTTAATAATAAAAAAATATTTTTCAGAGCAGGGAAGGAGCACACTGATTTCCCCACTGTGGGCTAGGGCGAGGCCACTAGTCTAGTGTCTAACGCTAACTTTAGGGACTCGAGTCCACTGTGGTCAGAAAAATATGAATGCAGACTTCTAAAAAAAAAAAATGAAGAAATAGGCTCAGATTTCCAAACCCCTAGAGAAGGTATTTCTATATATCAACCCAGCTACTCACCTTTAGCCAGAGGGGAGGAAACTGTCTCACAGGGTGAGTTTAGCCCTATTTTTGATTCTATCTGAGCAATACTCTTAAGACAGCAGTCTCAAACTTTTTGGTCTCAGTATCACTTTTCACTCTTAAAATGACCAAGAAACCCAAAGAACTTTTGTTCATATGGGTTATATCTAGTGAGCCTGACAGTTTTAAAAGTTAAAAGTCAGACATTTAACAAACATTTATAAATTCACGTGAAGTATCGATAAATCTATTAAACATTAACATAAAACACTTACCTCGTAGGAAAAATACTTTTTCTAAATCAAAAAACTTTTGGTGAGAAAAGTGGCATCATTTTACATTTGTGGCAAAACTCTTTACTGTCTGTCTTAATAGAAAAAAAAGCCTGGAGGGGTGGGATGGGGAGGGTGGGAGGGAGGGAGATGCATGAGGGAAGGGATGTGGGAACAGATGTATATGTATGACTGATTCACTTTGTTATAAAGCAGAAACTAATAAAAAATAATAATAATAATTTTAAAAAAAGAAAAAAAAGCTAGATTTTCATTTCGTTTCAATCTGTTGAGATATCACACATCATAAAACGCTGGAAAACACCACTACATACTCATGAGATAGAGTGAAAAGGCAAATCACATCTTAGTATTATTAAGAAAATAGCTTTGACCTTGGGGACCTGCTGAAAGGGTCTGGGACCATACTTTGAGAACCACTGCTGAATGAATTCACAGGCCTCTGGTTATAATGTATATAATTATACAGAATTTATAGCAGCCAACTATAAACTCAATAGTAACTCAATGATTAATATATTAACTCAGTGATTACTCAAACAAGTCTATGAGGCAGTTCAGTCTATGAGGCCTATTTTATAGATGAGGAACTGTGGCTCAGAGAGGTCAAGCAACTTGCCCAATTTCACTTAATTAGAAAAAGTGGCAAAACAAGTGCTACAACCCAGGCAGCCTGGGTTCAGGGCAAATCTCTTAGCCACTGAGATACACTTCTGGTGGATATCTCCTGATACCTAGCTGGAATAGAACCTCTAAAGATTTGAGGATTAAAAAACCTACAAATGTTGAATTCGAGTATTTATGGTTGTTAATAAAAACCCTCCCCTCTCTGCCTCCTAGTCTAGTACAGTCCTTCCAAGACTTACCCCAGCTTCTACCCTCCAAGATGCAGTTCTCTCATTGTCTATGATGCTTTCAACTTGACTTTCAAACCTGACAGACTTTCCCAGTCTGGAGGTAAACATCACTTGTCCTGAGCCTCTCCAGCTGCTATGCTATTTTTCTCATTCCCTGTCCCACCAACTAGGCTATATCCGTTACTAATAACAAGGGTCACCACTTATTGAGTACTTACTGTGTCCCAGGGACTGTGCTAAGCAATTTACATGCACTATATCTCATTTAATTTTCACCCACTGAAGCCGGTTCTATTTGTATTTATTACCTCTTATTATTCCCGTGTAACAGGTGAAGAAAGTGAGGCTTGGGGAGACAGTTATTGTTCAATGTCACACAATGGAGCAAATCAGAGAGTTCCTGCCCTTTGGCAGAAAACATTGCCTGCTTCAGTAGCATAAGAGATCACTATACATTTCTTATCAGGAGGGCAACACACTGAAAATAACCTTTTAGAATTGCTATTCTGATAATATCAAGTAAACTGAATCTGAGTTGGGTGAAGGAGAGAGACCACTTCGTACTAGTCTGTAACAATCTGAGTGTACAATGATCTAAACTAATGATGAAAGAGAAAGGGATAGGAAGAGGGAGAGAAAGGGGGAAATCCAAGAAATATTACAAAGTCACAAGGGCCAGAATTCGTTATTGCTAGGATTTAGGGGCTACAGAAAGAAGAGGAATCAAAACCAACTTCCTGGGCTTCCCTGGTGGCGCAGTGGTTGGGAGTCCGCCTGTCAATGCAGGGGACGCAGGTTCGGGCCCTGGTCCAGGAAGATCCCACATGCCGCGGAACAACTGGGCCCATGTGCCACAGCTACTGAGCCTGCACTCTAGAGCCCGCGAGCCACAACTACTGAGCCCGTGTGCCACAGCTATTGAAGCCCACACGCCTGGAGCCCGTGCTCCGCAACAAGAGAGGCTACTGCAGTGAGAGGCCTGCGCACCACAACAGAGAGTGGCCCCCGCTCGCCGCAGCTAGAGAAAGCCTGCGCGCAGCAACAAACACCCAACGCAGCCAAAATAAATTAAAAAAAAAAAAACCAACTTCTGGATTCTCAGCCCAGGTCACAGGACAATACAGGCAAAGATCTTGTTCAGAAGGTGTGTCTACACACAACCTTAGGATTCAGGCTGACGATTTATAAAATCTTTAGGATGTTGGTGAGATTGTGGAGATGATGATCAGAGCCCATGGGGCTTAGGGAAGGAACTGGAAGGCATTTCCTTGAGCCAGCCCCAAATCCCCAAGGAGGAAGCTACACCCCTTCTCCAGAACCACGGCTCCATCACAAGCAGGTGTGAGCTTCCTACTAGGTCAGCCTGGCTTTCTCTGGACCCACACAGAGGAGGTGTCCATCTAAGGGGCTGACTAAAAAGCTCCACCAGAGCTGGTCTCAGGTACATCTGCTCAAAGTGTACCTTAGATGACACCAGCTCCCACTCTCCATGACAGTCCCCTTTAAACTCCTTACTACCAAAATCTGTTCTCGCTTAAAAGGATCTGATATTTTTTTTAAATGTCCTTTCCAACTTTCGCCAGTTATTTTCCCAGTGTTGGTACAGTAAAAACCAACACTTCATTTCTGCATAGGCAATTCCTAAGTTATGCAGGGATCTGTTTCCAAAATTCATTTGTGCATCCAATGTTTGGAGAAACACTGAACGTAGCAGATCATTTGCCAGGTGAGCCCACAATGAGCTATTTCACTTGAACTACAGGGCTCTTAGCACTATTTTAATTAGCTATAACCAATGTGCTTATAAGGAAAATATATTCTGATGTTCCACCTGAGACGCTGGGAACCTATTGCACCTGGTCTGCGGGAGGGTTAGTGATACCTAAGCTGGGGCGGTAGACATCAGACGGGGTGGGGAGGAGAGGAGGCATCTCCAGAGTCCAACCTTCAGCAGCACGTTTATATCTCTGGGGTATTAATGCTCCCACTTCCCTTGGCTCCGCCTCATTAAACTCCCCACCTTCCCCTCCATGTGTCTGCTCATGCTGTCCCCACTCTTTTCAGTCCTTCACACATGGGACCTCCTCCCTTCTCTCTAGGGCCCAAACCAAGACTAACTTCCTCCAAGAAACCCACCTCACCACACAGCCCACACACTCTTTGCTTGATCTTTCCAGGACCGAGAACTTCTCCAGCACCCATGTGTTCTTTGCACAGGTCCCTCCAGCCTTGCTCAAAGGGGACAGCTATGCTTTAGCTACTTCACATAATGTTGTGGCAAGAGCCTTATTCCTCAGTGCCCAAGCTCAGAACCACATCCCCAGAAGGCACTTGATGAACCCTGGTGAAGTGAGCAGGGTGGCATAAGGGAAGGTCACAAGCTTTGGTATCATACACACCAGGGTTTGTATCTTCTCCAGGTGACCTTGGGCAGTTGCTTAGTCTCTCTCTGAGACTCAGCATGTTCATCTGAAGATACGAAGGATGACTGAATCCCCCAGGAAGGGATATGAGGATTCAGTGAGAAGCATACAAAGGGCCCTGCGTGTTCTAGTGTGGAATAAAGGGTAGCTGTCACCAGGAATTACAGCCATGACCACACACATTCCTGAGCAGTCACTTCAGTCACGCCTTTGCCTTGGGCGGGAAAATACTCAGAACCTTTCCGAGCAAGATGTTTATTTCTTTTTTTTTTTTTACCTTTAAGAGAAAGAGTACAGTGTCTCCTAGATAATCTGTTTAGAACTCAATCACCTCAACCCACAAAGAAAGTTTTCTGAGCATTTAACAATTTTGTCACAATATGAAAGTATTCTGAATCCTGAAGTCTTGAGTGAAAGTTTATAGCCAAGTAAGAGATCCACAGTGGAATTCTCAACAGTGGCCCTTCTCCATATATTAATTTCTGCAAATGCTCTACAGAACGCTGGAAGCTAGCAATGTCTCGAAATGAGACCTGGTGTGCTGCAAAGTGGGTTCAGCTGACTGGAACAAGCTTGAACCTTTGGTAACTATTTAAAGAACGCCCATGCGCAAGGTTCTCCGCCAGGTACTTGGAACGCATCAATAACAAAATGGACACTCTAGATGGATATACTTAAATAACAGGCATGGCAGTTCCCTAATCGTAGTCAACTGGCTTAACGAAAGGTGGCTGTGAACCTCACAGAGGAAAGGGCCAAAGAGGGACGAAAAACAGCGAAAAGAGGGAAGGAGGAAGCAGGAGGCTGCGGGTGTGTGTGAGGAGAGGACCCAGAGGCGTCTCCAGGATGGACACAGCTCCTGCAGGTGGAGGGTGGGAAGCAGAGGAAGAGGAGAGCCACCTCCCACTGCTGTGGACCACAACTCACTCAGGAGTTACCGCCTTCTCCAACTTTCTCCTGAAAGCCTCTTTCCTCTTCTTCCTCTGCCTCCCAGTGACTCACAGCCTGTGCAAGAAGGGGGGGACCACCGAAGCAGCCGCGGCTGCAGCCTTCATTCCTATTTATCTGCACTCCCTACAGAATTTTACCTTTGGCCCTATTCTAAACAGTTCTAACAAGGACGACGTTACCCATTAATTATATACAAATAGATTTGTTCACTCAAGCAGCAAAGCAAGAGACAAGTCCTAGTCCAGGAGGTGGAATACAAAGGTTTTCAGTTTGGGTCCTGCTGCTTCAGCTACATGAGCTTGGTCAGGTCGCTGAACACCTGGAAACCGAGGTTCTCTCTTGACCACTAGGGCTCCTGACTGCTGTCCTGTTAACTGGCCAATTCCATCAAATGTTCATTACATATTATAAAATGGTTCCTTTGGTATTTTTCACACATATAAATATGATCCAATTTATGTAAAAATTATTTCAGATTATGCACATATATAAGGCTGTAAATACATCAAAAGGGCACAGAAGGATACAGACCCCGTTCTTTAAAATGATTGTCTCTGGGAGACAGGGACGGGGTAGGAAGCAGCGAGTTGGGACTTTGCAATTTTGGCTCTCTATATTTCCATAAGGTCAACTTCGTTTACAGCATTATGACTTGTGTAATAAGAAAAAGACCAAAAGTAACCCATCCACAGTAGTGTACGGTATGCGCTAGAGAACGTGAAGACTGACTTATATGTGTCTGTGGAAAAGTATTTCTTGATTCCTCTCCTCCCCTAAAACTGGAGATATAGAATGAAAAACACAATTTTTAGAACAGTAGTTATCTCACGAGAGGGGGGAAAGGAAGGAAATGTGGTTGAGGAAGAACATGGGGCTTTTTAATCCCTTCAGATGGCTGGTAGGCCCTTGAGTATTCGTGTTATTTTTCTTTAAACCACACACACGCACACATACACACACACACACATATTCTACAATACACTATATATTGTTCTCTATGTTTGATATATTCCATAATAAAAATGTAAAAACAGGGCTTCCTTGGTGGTGCAGTGGTTAAGAATCCGCCTGCCAATGCAGGGGACACGGGTTCGATCCCTGGCCTGGGAACAGCCCACATGCCGCGGAGCAACTAAGCCCGTGAGCCACAACTACTGAGCCTGCACTCTAGAGTCCACGAACCACAACTACTGGAGCCCATGCACCTAGAGCCTGTGCTCCACAACAAGAGAAGCCACTGCAATGAGAAGCCCACATGCCACATTAAAGAGTAGCTCCTGCTCACCGCAACCAGAGAAAGCCCGTGCACAGCAACAGAGACCTAATGCAGCCAAAAATAAAAATAAAAAATAAGTAAATTTTTTAAAAATGTAAAAACACAAAAGCTGGGAAATATCCACCTATGTGCTTCAACCTTATCCCTTTCTCCAAGTTGATTCTGACAGAGTAAGACACTGATTTGCAGGGGTGTCCCCTGGAGTACCTTCTCTGGGCCTGGATCTCCTCCTGGACTATGTGCCTCTCCTGGGCCTGGGCTTCCTCCACAGCCTGGACTTTCTCCCGGTGGCACTCCATCATGATCCTCTGGATCCTGTGGACCACGCGTTGCTCGGCAGCCAGGTGTTCTCACTGCAGTTCTTCCTCCATGTTTTGATGCAACTTGATCTTGGTCTTATATACCATTTCCTTAAGCAACAGAAAAACTAGGTTTAAGTGTTACAGCTTTGATGTTTAAAAACGTTATTCAGGGCTTCCCTGGTGGCGCAGTGGTTGAGAGTCCGCCTGCCGATGCAGGGGACACGGGTTCGTGCCCCGGTCCGGGAAGATCCCACGTGCCGCGGAGCGGCTGGGCCCATAAGCCATGGCCGCTGGGCCTGCGCGTCTGGAGCCTGTGCTCCGCAACGGGAGAGGCCACAACAGTGAGAGGCCTGCGTACCGCAAAAAAAAAAAAATATATATATATATATATATATATATATATTTTTTTTAATAGTAAAGGAATACAGAAAAAAAATGGAAAAAGAAAAGAACTGGAATGGTATATCCATACCATGGAATATTACATGGCTATTAAAAGGAAAAAATAAAGAAAAGTGTATACTATATGGAAAAGTTTCATTAATAATGATGTTAAGTAAAATCAGAAATGCACAAACTATTTAGCATAAAATACATATATAGATAATATTGGAAAGGAATTGCAAAAAGAAAAGTAGTTGGGTCACAGCTATTTTTTCTTGATTGTCCAAATATTCTACAGTGTCCTATTACCTTTATCCATGATTAGAAATACAGAATATGATACTGCTTTAGGAAGTCAGTCCTGGAAAATGGCAGAAATAATGACTATGAGAGTCTCCCGGGCAGGAGGACACCTGAGGCCCAGGCAGCAAGCACCGCACACGACCGCAGTCACAGGAAGCTGCCTGCCAGTCCCCACTGTCGTTCTGGAGCATTCCAGGTCATTCGAGTTGAGGGGCTCTTCCTCGTTCACAAAGGGGACGGGAGCAAGGGCTCCACTGCGCCAAGGTAGAAGGACCTGTGGAGCCTTCAGCCGAGTAAAAAGAGGAGGCACTTGCCAAACCAGGACCTGAGGGAAACAGGCTCCCAAGGAAAACCCTGTATCCGTAGAAATGTCCACTGACAGCACAGTGTGACAGGCACAGTGCTAGGGCCGATGCTACAGACAGAAGGAGGGTGGAATCCTCCTCGGGACTCGCTGCCTAGCAGAGGAGACCCAGACCCCATCCTGCAACCAGTGGTTTAACAGAAACACATGCCAGAAAGGAGGGGCAATTTATTCCATCCAGGAGTTTCAAAACTTTCATTTAAAGGTCAGTTTGTATCTGTTTCAGGGATAAGAGAGAACATAAAGAAACAAAGGTGCTCAATATTCTGTGATAACCTAAATGGGAAAAGGATTTGATAAAGTCTAGAAACATGTATATGTATAACTGAATCACTTTGTATAGAAACATGTATATGTATAACTGAATCACTTTGTATAGAAACATGTATATGTATAACTGAATCACTTTGTATAGAAACATGTATACGTATAACTGAATCACTTTGTATAGAAACATGTATACGTATAACTGAATCACTCTGTTGTACACCTGAAACTAACACAACATTGTAAATCAACTCTGCTCCAATATTAAACATTTTTTTTAAAAAAAGAATAAAAACAAAAGAAACTAAGTTATTTCACAGAGTGAGTCAGTGGAAGAACTAGGAACAAAAGCAGATTCTCGCCCACCAGCTTCTCGCTTCATTGTTGGCTGCGATGCTGGGGTCTTTCCAGAGATTCAACAGTTTATTTTCCTTCCAGAAACGCCGTCCAGGCTTATAAGACAGTGAGGTTCCTCCCTCCCTCCTCCTCCCTGTCTCCTAGAGACAATCACTGAGCAGGGAATGGAAGGTTCTGCTACAGGTAATAAGCCTGAGTCTCTATCTTGTAGTCAGAGGCCATTGTTTAACGTCTTAGGGGATATTTTAACTTCTTAGGGATTATTTCTGGGTTTTCAAGTACATTTTCAGTAACTGAGATTGCTGAATGGTTGAGCCTTAGATAGATGAAGTATTATCATAATACATTTCTATTTGAATCATAGAATTTAAAAATGACACACCAGCCCTTTATTTTGACCGGGTTCTGAACAAGGATTCAGAGAATTAAACCCTGTCCCTCTTTTATGTAATGGTTTAGTAAAACCAAAATCATTTTACTGCCTCATACAGCATGTCCAATACCTATTTAAAGCTATGAAAAAATAATTCAATGACCTACTGTTTGGCGGTGTTCTTACTCAATGGAAAAGCCTTCCAGTTAAATTACTTTTACTGAAATGCATTTTGAGTGAATCAGCCTCTATCTGGAGATAAGAGACAGCCTCATGAAATCCATCCTCTTTACTGTGCAGATGTTTGACAGACCTTCCTTTATTACACAATGCCTCCCTCATGAGAAGTTTCTCTCAGGTATCACATGGAGGAAGATCTGGGCCATCTGAGTACCGGATTTGTTTTTACCTCATGGACATGGTGATTCATAGCACTTTCCTCTGTGCATTGACTGTCAGAAAGCTCAAGGGCCAGCTATGATAACTGCACAGGACCTCGTGGCATACAGACATTTCTAACTTTCGGATTCACACCTGACTTCATTCTATTTCCTACTCTCATTTTCCCTTAGCTTCCACTTTATTATTTACTTTTAATATTATTGTATTTGAATAAGACAATATGAGCACCTTTTCAAAATCCTATCTGTCCATTGGAAAAGGCATGGAAATTTTATTTAACAGCAAGCATCTGACACCCAAATTCTTAACATCACAGAAGAGCAATACCTGGTGATTTCTACGTCTCAGAACGTAATGCTGTTTGGTTCTAGAAGAACTTGGTTTTCTGCTCTCTATAAGGGTAATCTCAAACTTTAATATGAGAGAATATGTGTGACTTTATATGTGTTTATATCAAACTTTAATATATGTGAGAATCACAGGGGCTGCTGGTTAAATACGCTGCCAATGACTCTGTAGGTCAGGTGGAGCCCAGGAATCTGCAGGTAAGTAGGCTCTAAGGAGGTGGTTCAGAGACACCCCCGGGGAACAATAGCGATGTCTGTCTGGGGACCCTACAGCTGAAACAACCCTCCACATCCCTCTTAGACAAATCACTCATTCATAATAATAATAAAAAAAAAAGTCCCTGAGACTTTTTTAGAATAATTTGGAAAGGTCAACCTCCCTCTTTAAACTTTCTTAGGACTTCTTCTATTTTAACACTAAGTGCATCAACTCAACCCAAAGACTATATGGGGTACCACCAAATTACCTAGAGCAAGACTAGGAGGCAAGCTCCTTGAAACAGGCATTACATCTAAGCTATCCTTGCATCATCACAACCTGTTAGGGGCCCGGGGAGTGGGGATTTATCAATTCATAGAGGAGTATTTCACTCTTCAAGAACCAGTGTGGCCGTTCCGGTCCCAGCTAGCTGAGCAGCAGGCCTATCTGGACGTGCTATAAACGCTCCTCCCGTTTCGAAGTGAAACAGGGATGGCCATTGGAGTCAAACAGGGAGGGTCAACCATCCCTTAGGAGCCCTGGGGTGGAGCTCCCTTTCCTGCCAGGAAGTTTTCTGAGGACAGTCTATTTAATCTCACCTGGTACAGAGCTGATACACGGCAGGTGCTCACGGCCGAAACGAGAGACAAAAGGGCCCATGGTCCCTGAACTGTTTATTCTTTATGTTCTTATTGAATTAGGCCAAACCTCGGCCCACACTTCTGCCACTTTCCCTCCAGCCTCTGCCCAGGAATCATCACACCTGCATCGTGCCCTGTCCTGTCCCTCCCGTGACCCACGTGTGAAAATAGTTCTGTTTTTTCCTTTGAGCAGAGTTTGGGACTGAACTGTGTAAGGAAGCCCTGGGTCTCTGCCTGCACAGTTTACTAACTACCCAGGGTCGTGTACTGGAACAAGTTACAGGCTGGAAAGAGTCCCCCTCATTGTGTGACCTCTCGCCCTGCAGGAAATACCTGAGAAGCAGAGGGCCCTCTTGGTATCACGGTAAATGCAAACTTAGGAAAAAGGATGCAATCAGAGAGCTCAGGAGAAGGGAGAGAAGCGCCTGCTTCCTCTGTTCAGCCCGTTTTCACACTTACAAAGTCAAGGCACCGTGCTGGCACTGGGACAAGGGTGGTGGCGAGGCAGACACACCCTTATGAAGGCTGCAGGCAGATGGCGATCAGATATTCAACAAGTAATCAATCCTCCAATCTATTTACTTACACCAGTGCTAGGTGGTGATGCCGTTAAAGAGGGCGGGGTGACAAGGACAGTGTATGGGTAGCAGGACAGAGCTGGTCAGGTAAGGTCTCCCTTGACCAGTGATGTCTGATGTCTGATGCAGGAAGAACATTCTGGCAAAGTCCCCAAGGTGGGAAAGAGTATGGTGCGTACAGGTTTGAGGGTCCAGAAGAAGGGCACCGAGAGGAGGAAAGGGAGCCAGTGGCAAGGGAGGTAGGGTCTGGCAGGCAGGGGTGCCTCCTTCCTACCTCAACCCCATAAAGGTTTGGGTTCATTATATCAAAGGCCATTCATTAAGCTTCATTATGTCAAAGGGATTCTCTTGCACCCATGCATCACTGTTGCCATGGAGTCCAGCATATCTTCTGTGAAAATCCTGGGCCTCCCAACCAACCTTCATGGAACACGCCAGAGCTTTTTACTAAAGTACCGCTAAAAAGACAACAAACAAGCCACTATAAAAACCTGTAAACCTTTTTGATGTTCCTCTTTCAGAATCTGGATTTTCATTTTGTGCATGTCTTTTGCTTCTTCAAGGGCTTTCTTCACTGCTTCTCTTTGGCGTTCATCAGCCTTTGAAAGAGTTCATTTATTTATTAATATATATCAGGTTTTCATGTTTAATGAAAACTAGCAACCACCCTGGGGCCCCTGACTACTGGCTCTGTTCCCATCTCAAACCTCCCATAGCAAACTAGGCCTCAGCCAGAGATGCCCTAACATGCCCTAACAGAGATGCCCTAACACAGAGAGGCCCAAACTATGGCTAAAATCACTGTTTCAGGAATTGCTAAGGAGAGCTTTACTGCAGCCTGCTGGGTTGTCTTTTTTCTTTGGCACTTTATTTCTTGCTTGATTGACTATCAAAGTCATGTATGCTCATCGCAGAAAATCTGGAAAATACAGAGAAGTGGAAAAATGCACAAAGCCTGAAATTACTGAGAAGGGAGGCTGAGTACCATCCCAGATCCCCTGCATCAGGGTCTTCAGGAAGAGGTTTCATTATTTTATTTCAAGAGAATGCCCAGAACATTAGTTATATTTAAATTGTATATTGTTATATTTAAATTGTACATTATTCACAAAAGCATTCTCTTGTGTTAGGGTAGTTAATTAATGGCTCACAATCAATTTAAATTTTATTATTATTGATAAGGATACATGTCTAGTCAGATTTTTATTTCTATTACCCTTTGCACTGGAGCATTTTATACTTTCGAAGTACTTTAATACCAAGCTTTTGCTGGGGCTAATGCTGGGCAATCCCAACACTCTTTGCCATGATGTTTACTTTATAGAGAAACCGAGAAACAATGTCCTAGCACTGTGGGCTGTCCTGCTCTCAAGGAGCACTAATTTTCTTTAGGAAGCCACGTATGGCATTTTCTCTCTAACTGGAAGAAGTGGGAGCTGGAGGACTGAGATTCTGCTTCGCTGAAGTGTCTGGGACCTGACCGTGGGCCCCAAGACCCTCAAAGTGCCTCCACGGCCCTCGGCAGTCGCACGGACAAGGTGTCCAGGACTTTGGAGCGAAGGGGCGCTGGGAGGGGGTGTGAAAAGGAGAGTCAGCTGTGACGCAGCATTTGGAAAAAACAGGCACTTGGGGGCATTACCCACTGCACAAACGAATGGTCTACTGTATATCAAATGTTAAGCAAGAATAAACAAGTACAACAAGAATGATTTTTTTTTTTTTTTTTTTTTTTTGCGGTACGCGGGCCTCTCACTGTTGTGGCCTCTCCCGTTGCGGAGCACAGGCTCCGGACGCGCAGGCTCAGTGGCCATGGCTCACGGGCCCAGCCGCTCCGCGGCATGCGGGATCTTCCCAGACTGGGGCACGAACCCGTGTCCCCTGCATCGGCAGGCGGACTCTCAACCACTGCGCCATCAGGGAAGCCCAAGAATGTCTTTTTAAAAAGGTTTTAATCCCCTGAGAATAAAGGGAGCAGGCAGGAGTCCTCCACACAGAGGGGCAATTTAGACAGAAGGAAGCTCCTGATGATTTCTACTTCTTACTTAGCACCTACTGTGTGCCGGGCACGTTATTTCATTGAACTCTCTCAATAATCCTACAGAGTGAGTATTACTGTTCCTCTCTTACATTGGAAGACGCCAAGACTACGGCGTTGAAGAACTTGCTACCCTGGTCCCACAGACGCCAGCATTCAAGTCAGTTCTGTCTGACTCCACTCTTTCATACAAATCCAAAACGTGAAAGAACCACAAAGATGCATTCAGGTTGATTTCCAACCTCTTTTACCTCAGCCCATACGTCAGCCTCTGCTCTGGCAATACGTCCTTTGAGTACAGCTTCTTGAAACTGCTCTTCTTTATTCAGAATATGCGTTCCAATATCTGTGTGTTTTAAGAGAAAAAAAAAATCACAAATATCCACAGACTGTTTCTTGGCTTTCCTTTTCACTGTTATCGAGTTATTTATTAGAGTTATCTAAGAAATATATCCTTGCAGGAAATGTCAGTCTTTAAAGATACCCATGAAAGGGGTAACTTCTTCCCTAACTGATTAAGAAGGAACTCACAGCACCGTGCATCAGACCCGGTCCACAGGGAGGCAACCGGGGAAGGAAAATAGCAGGAGGAACACATTCTGCAGCCCAGAGTTGAACGGTGAGTGAATATTCAAGAGACATTAGCACACTGTCCAGCTCCTCTCTGGGTGCTGGTGTTAGTTACCTCCACTGGGAAAGTGGTAGCAGAATGCTTTCTTTAATACGCCATAGGCCCTCCTAACATGTAGGTCCTCATGGGTTTAGCTGCTTTAGCTGTGGGCAGGAGTTTAGCACTTCTCTGTCAATGACCTTATTTCCAAATAACAATATTCCCGTAATACTTCCCTCTCCACCCAGACAAGAAAATAAAAACTTAAGGAGGGTTCGAGGACCACACAATATCAGAGAGCTGGGGACAGAGGTCTGAGTGCATGGAGCTGGGCCCAGGCATTTCTCCATCTTCTCCTGCTGGAGTGGGTTGTCAGAGGTGGCTCACAGCCTGCAGGAGGATGCTGAAACCACACACACACACACACACACACAGTGATCTTTCTCTCCAATTTAAACTATTACAGTACTTATTTATTCCATTTATTGCTCACATCTTAGATGTGTCAAATTATTAACCATTCTGGCGATTAGGTCTTGATCGGCTCCCTAAAATTACAAGGCGCATCTCAAACTGCAGTGTATCTCTCGTGGTGCCTTGCTGGCCGTAAATACAGATAAGACATTGGGGACATATGTTTTGTCTGACCAACACCTCTTTTCTCCCTCTGGTAACAGGACCCATTTTGCTGAAGAACTTACCCCTCTCACCTGTTCTGGGACTGCCAATCACAGCAGCCAACCTGCTTGGCCCATCACATGTTCCCCATTAACTGGCCCCATTAATGGGCCTGGGATTGGGCACATGCTCAAGTCTGGCCAATCACACCCTTCTCCAGGATTTTATATAAAGCTGTAAGGAGAACAGAGCTCTTTTTCCTCTAAGGTTTTTAAACCGGAGGTGTTTGGTGATTAGGAGGCATTAAGAGGTAACATGAGGGGGACTTCCCTGGTGGCACAGTGGTTTAGACTCTGTGCTCCCAATGCAGGGGGCCTGGGTTCGATCCCTGGTCAGGGAACTAGATCCCACATGCATGCAGCAACTAAGAGTTCGCATGCCGCAACTAAGGAGCCCGACTGCCACAACTAAGACCTGGCGCAACCAAATAAATAAATAAATATTTTTTAAAAAAAGAAGCCAATTTCAACAAGTAAATTTTTTTAAAAAAGAGGTAACATGAGGGAGTTTCTTTGTGGTGAAGAAACATTTCTATGTTCTAATTGTGGCGATAGCTACATGATAACCATCATGTGATAAAATCAATAAAACTACACACCAAAGAAAAAAAGTGCATGTAAGGTCTGCACCTGAATTAACAGTATTGATCCAACACCAATTTCCTGGTTTTGACAGTGTAGCAGCATTATGTAAGGCATTAATGAGAGACGCTGGATGGGAACTCTCTGTTCTATTTTTTAAACTTATCAGTCTTCAACTATTTCCAAATAAAAAACTATTAAAATATGTAAAAAATATTTTAAAACTTAAAAGAACACCCCACAAGCTGAGGGCCAATTCTGAAGGTTCTAATTTACTGGGTCCATGTTGGATTAGTATTGTAATAGGGAAGAACAAATCTAACTCCATATTAGATCTGTTTCTTTTACTTTAACCTTTGTATTCTATTGCTTTTGCTTAGAGTTAAGAATGTTGCCTATAGCCTGAAATCTACAGGATAGCCCATTCTCAAGGTTCTGACCTTTAAAGGTGTTAACACTTCCCCATTCATATAGAGATAAAAAGTTGCAGAACAGAGAATAAAATCTGTCTTGTTGGAAGTTACAGTAACATCATGACCTGACCTACCCAGACAGCTGCAAGAACAAAGGATTCCTGCACCAAGAAGTCTGCAACAACCAGCCCCCACCCCCCGCCCCTTTTAATATAAGAGAAACCTGATTTCTGAATGGGGTACCATGGTTCTCTAGGACATTAGTCTGCAATCTTCTGGGTCTGCTGGCTTTCCAAATAAAGTTGTTATTCCTTGCCCTGACAACCCGTCTCCTGATTTACTGGCCTGTTGTATGGTGAGCAGAACAGGTTTGGACTCGGTAACAGTATTTTTTTTTTAATGGGTAAATTTACTTTATCAGATAATTTTATTTAGCTAAATTCACAGTTAATGCAGAATTTCATTTTCTTAATTTACATCTTTATTATACATTCTTTCAATTATTTTAAAACCCACTAATTCATTTAATATTGCAAATTGCATGGCAATAAACAATGGGTTCTAACTTTCTTAAAGGTGTCTATAGCAATTTAAAATACCATGAGTCTTCTTTTCAGTTTGTAGCACCTGACTTAAGACCTTTACAAAAACAGATTTTAAATTCATTTAATGTACTCATTAAGATTCACTGTCACTGTTTCTCTTGTAAGGAAAACAAATTTCAATTGCTATTTCCCAGACTATATTGAGCAATGGTGTATATTATTTTCAAATGGTTAGCAGAACTTTACTCACATAAATGTATAGCCAGAAAAAGAACTCCGCCTCTCTGAATGCCTATCCACTCAAAACAATGATGAAAATAATGTATAAAATGGATTTGAGGGGCTGACCTCCTACTTAACATTATCAAACACTTTCCAAGTATTCCTAGAAAATATTTTAAAATATATGCAAATATTCTACCATATGACAAACCATCATTTCTTTAACCATTTCCCAATTGTTCATCTTTATCATTTGTAATTTTTTTACATCATGAGTAGCACTTTGAAGAACACCCTCAACCATAGTTTTAAGCCAGACATTATATCTTTAGGATAATGTCAAGAAGTGGGTCAAACAGTGCAGATAGTTTTAAGGCTGTTAATATATTTCACCAAATAATCTCCAGAACAGCTTGAACAACTATTACCAACAATATGTTAATAGGCCCACAAAGTGAGCTTGGCTGGTGACAGTGAAGCAAATTCAACTACAGATCCATGAGATGCTCAAGCATCTCAAAACTATCATACCAAAGGAGCAAGGAGACAGTTATTACTGGTGATGAAGCCAAATTCAAATTCTTCAAAATACCACTCAGCTTAACAACAACAACAACAAAATCATGATTTGATTAAATCATGATTATTTAAAAATAATCAACAGAAAAGCTTTCCACAGAAAGTCTAGTTTTTCCAAAAATAAAAAGTTAAAAAGTCAGTACCAAATGACCAAAATTTTTTATTTGACTAAATTCTATTTCATGCATAAGCATGACACCCTCTCCTGTTTATTAGACTTCAGCAATTAAAAAAAAAAAACCCTGGGCTTCCCTGGTGGCGCAGTGGTTGAGAGTCTGCCTGCCAATGCAGGGGACACGGGTTCGAGCCCTGGTCTGGGAAGATCCCACATGCCACGGAGCAACTAGGCCCGTGAGCCACAGCTACTGAGCCTGCGCGTCTGGAGCCTGTGCCCCGCAACAAGAGAGGCCACGACAGTGAAAGGCCTGCGCACCGCGATGAAGAGTGGCCCCCGCTTGCCGCAACTAGAGAAAGCCCTCGCACAGAAACGAAGATCCAATACAGCCAAAAATAAAATATATATATATATATATATATATATATATATATATATATATATTAAAAAAAAAAAAAAAAAAAAAACCCAAGCAGCCTTGTACAGAACAGTGAAAATGCCAGGGGTGAGGGTAGGCTACAGTTTTACTATAGGATAAATATATGTATATATATATTTTAAAAGACCTCTCTCCCTTTGGCCATATCAACAATCAGTTCAGATCATTAAATACAGACAAATTTTCAAAATCGCTTCTTCACTTCTCCAAGATCTTCAATGCTATTATCATCCACTTCTGGCCATTCTTCCTGAATGACATCACTTGTGTCACCTGTAAAGTCTCCCTGAATGATGATTTCATCCTCCCCTATTACTGAGGCACCCAGGAGAATTTCTGAGCAAAAACCCTTTGTGCTTCTTCAAGATCGATTTCAAAAGTTGCAAGGTCACACACTCTTGTTACGTATTTCTTCTTTGCTCTGGGAATTTTGGCTATCGTAACCTTTTGTGGTACAGTTTTCTTTTTTTGTTTTGACCCCTTCCACCTTTTGTTTTTTCTTCTCTTCCTCTTCCCCTGCTGTTCCTTGACCCTCACTTCTTCTTTTTTTAAAAATTATTTTATTTCATTTATTTTTGGCTGCATTGGGTCTTCATTGCTGTGCGCAGGCTTTCTCTAGTTGTGGCGAGTGGGGGCTACTCTTCGTTGTGGTGTGCAGGCTTCTCATTGCAGTGGCTTCTCTTGTTGTGGAGCACGGGCTCTAGGCACGCGGGCTTCAGTAGTTGTGGCACGTGGGCTCAGTAGTTGTGGCTCACGGGCTCTAGAGCGCAGGCTCAGTAGTTGTGGCACACGGGCTTAGTTGCTCTGCAGCATGTGGGATCTTCCCAGACCAGGGCTTGAACCCGTGTCCCCTGCACTGGCAGGCAGATTCTTAACCACTGTGCCACCAGGGAAGTCCGTCCCTCACTTCTTGTTCCAGCTTCTTGTTCGGGTGAATTTTCTACAGCAAGTTTTGCAAACTCGTTTGGAAAATTCTTCTCTAACCATTGTTGACATTTAGCAACATCAGACATATATTCACAGTACTCTGTTGGTAATGAATACACTCCACAGTAAAGGACTCAAGTGGGTAATCTGCATCTAATTTGGTATTGCTCCTTGGGTCTCCTTTGCAATCATGCCCACCGGATTCAGAAATGTCAGCAGCCATTTCAAAACCCGGGTGGTCGCACAGTCTCCGCCATCTCCGCGCCCGCCACTACCGCCAGCTGAAGTGACACAGGAGACTCCTCTTCCCCAGCCAGAGCCGCCCAAGAGCTCGGTAACAGTATTAAATCCAATGAGTCTGTGTTTGGATTTAAAAGTTCTGTAGGACACTGCCAGGGTTGAGAACTACCCTATGCAATACTCATTAGCATTTATACAGACATTTCAACATGCTTTAATTTATTCACTTAATGTTTGGATTCAGATATCCTAGGAGGCATAAGGAATCAACCAATAAAAGCGTATTAAGAATAGATATCCACTGTTCTGGGTGTAAAAGGTCAAATCATTATAGAGATAATAATTAATAAGTCATACTAAACAGTTATTAAAAGTTAAAATCAGTTATCAGTTTTGGTATTGATATTTTTAGAGGATGATCCCAATTTGATCTCCCGCTACACTTTAGCTTTTTCAAAACACCCTCCATTCTCTAGCTTCTTACATTTTCAAAGATCAGGAGTGAAATTTAATCACTACTAATTTAACATATTAAGGAAGAGAGGATATGAGAAGTATTTTGAGAGTTCTTAGGAAAACACTTTTAAGGCTTAAAGTCAGACTGAAAAATCTGACGGAGATGAGGAGAGAAGGAAACCTGTAATTACAACTTGATTTGCTTACTAAAAGTGTATATATGGGGGGGAGGGATAAATTGGGAATTTGGGATTAACAGATACACACTACTATATATAAAATAGACAAACAGGGCTTCCCTGGTGGCGCAGTGGTTGAGAGTCCGCCTGCCGATGCAGGGGACGCAGGTTCGTGCCCCGGTCCGGGAAGATCCCACATGCCGCAGAGTGGCTGGGCCCATGAGCCATGGCCACTGAGCCTGGGCGTCCAGAGCCTGTGCTCCACAACGGGAGAGGCCACAGCAGTGAGAGGCCCGTGCACCGCAAAAAAAAAAAAAAAAGATAGACAACAAGGACCTACTGTATAGCACAAGGAATTATACTCAATATCTTGTAATAACCTATGATGGAAAACAATCTGAAAAAGAACATATATTTTATATAAAAGAATATATATTTTATATAATATATTTATATAAAATTCTAAATATTTATATAAATTTTTATATTTATATATATATAATGAATCACTTTGCTATATACCTGAAACATGGTAAATCAACTATATTTCAATAAAAATTTTTTAAAAATACAAAAGGATTTAAAAGAGGAAGAAAAAGAAGTGTATATATAGTACATATTCTCATGTTACCCAGATCTACCTACTTTTATGTCACCAGCTACTAATAAAGAATATAGTTTTACCATATGCTAACGCATATATATGGAATCTAAAAAAAAAAATGGTACTGATGAACCTAGTGGCAGACAGGAATAACGACGCAGACATAGAGAATGGACTTGAGGGCGGGGGCGGGAAGGCGGAAGGGTAAGCTGGGACGAAGTGAGAGAGTGGCATGGACATATATACACTACCAAATGTAAAACAGATAGCTAGTGGGAAGCAGCTGCATAGCACAGGGAGATCAGCTCGGTGCTCTGTGACCACCTAGAGGGGTGGGATAGGGAGGGTGGGAGGGAGACGCAAGAGGGAGGGGATAAGGGGATATATGTATATGTATAGCTGATTCACCTTGTTATAAAGCAGAAACTAACCATTGTGAAGCATTATACTCCAATAAAGATGTTAAAAAAAAAAGAATATAGTTTCTTTCACCCATGTATTAAGGTATTACTTAGAGATATTTCCTCTCCTATGTGTATGGAAGGTGCCCAAGTACGAGGAAGGGCAAAAAGAACTCTCAGTTACTATTATGTGCCAGGCTTTAGAATAGGTACAAATATTTCATTAAAGTCTCAAGACAAATCTGCAAGGTAAGTATTAACATACCTATTTACATATAAGGAGACAGACTGAGAGGCTAAGCATACTGTCAAGGCACACAACTGGGAAGTGGAGAACTGGATTTCAACCCACATTCTTCTCATGCCAAACAGACACCCCTGCAGGACAAGCAACTTTGATCAGGAGGGCTGATCAAAGTCTACACATCAGGAAGAATGTCATATAATGCTATGAAACATTAGAACAAAGGAAAACAGCAAAGTCACTTACCCAGTATATCTTTGTGAGTGTAAAAGCGTGTCTTAAATGGCTTGTACTCATGGATCCGTTTGAAGATTTCCCCAAAGGGGGCTGGTGGAATTATTTTATTACACACAGCACAGCAAACAAAGTTTGTGTAATTCGGATTTCTGATCATAATTAAATTTGTCTTTTACTACGTGCACTTAAAACACTCTTAGGATCAGAAAAAGTAATTTTAAGAAAAGCTAGACGTTTGAGAAAGCTGGAAGAGGTTCAAGGTTTGAAGACAATGCTAGAGGCTTGCAAGGATTAAATGATTTGCCATGATTAGGTAGTGGTTATGTGCCTAATGGTAAAGAACGGTACTGAAAGCCTCTGCCATATAAGGTCTGGGCACTGGATTTGGGAAGATTTAAGCAGTTGCTCCCTCCTAGACTCTAGATTAAATTGTTAACTTACTTAGCAACTGTTGCTAGGTAAGACAAGCTTTGCTCATAAAAGCAACTAGAAATAATGACTAAAGGGAACATGGTACAGCTGTTCATTTCCCAGATACCTTCTGTATTAGTTTCCTTCTGGGGCTGTAACAAATTACCACATATTTAGTAGCTTAAAACAACACAAATTCATTCGCTTGCACTTCCAGAGGTCAGAAGTCCAAAATGAGTCTTATGGGGCTGAAATTAAGATGTTAGCAGCACTTGTCCTTCTGGAGGCTTTAGGGAAGAATCTGTTTCCTTGCCTTTTCCAGCTTCCAGAGGCCACCCACATTCCTTGGCCCATGGACTCACATCAATATAGCCTTTTCTCTTCCTGTTTGCAGGGTGACATTGCTTCTTCCTCTGATCATCTGCCTCCCTCTTATAAGGACTTCTGTGATTCTATCAAGCCCACCCAGATAATAAAGGATAATTTCCCCATCTCAAAATCCTGAACTTAATCACATCTGTCAAGACCCTTCTGCCATATAATGGAACATATTCACAGGTTCTAGGGATTAGGATCCAAACATCTCTGGGGTGGTTGGGGGAAAAGGAATATTATTCAGCCTGCTATACTTTCTGTTAAATGGTTTGTTTTAAAGAATTGATTTTTTAGGCCAGAAAAGGAGGGAGTTTAATTTTTTTCAGGTTATCTATAAATATGTTTTTGTGCCATGGCAATAAAACTGGGAAATATCACAAGTATCTTAAAGGAAAATTTACTTTCATTAAGCAAGCACTCAAAATTACTAAGCTTGGTTTTAAAATCAGAGTTAACTAATTTGTTGTCCTTGTTTTAAAATGGAAAGTCCTATATCTCAAGAACCCCTTCGGTGCCTGGCAAACTGGGACAGATTGGTCACCCGATAAGGGTATAAAATAATAAGTAACTTCACTGTTTACGTCAGGAAATTCTTATCAACTTGTCAGTTGAACTGCTTGCTCCTCTGGGCAAATAGCTCTTCTATCAGAAGAGATTGCTTCCCTGGGCAAAGAGGTTGCTTACACCTTATCAATGGTTCACTTACCAAGACTTGCTTCAAGACTGAATCTCTTATGTTACTGAGTTTGCCTAATCTCAACCAGATTCCTGCATTGGAAAACATTCCTCCTACCACTTGAACCCAGACTACAAAAGGCTGTAAGGCCCTCCCTAGACAACTGACTCTGTCAAAGTGGCATTTTCCTTTAGAGAAGGAATGAAAACATCAACACACAGCCAGGCAGCCTCTGACCTGCACACAGAAAGGCTGTGCTACAGAACTTGTAACCACCCTGTAAACAGTATCACAGTTAGGTTACTTGCTCCTAAAATTCAATGGGATTCTTCCCTTGCACTACTTTTCACAGCTGTGTGCCTTGCGGAATCTACTGCTACCCTGGTTCGTTCACACACGTCACATGGCTTAAGGCTGCCCTCTGCCCAGTTCCTGATGCTCTTCTTTGCTGCACTATCTCCTGATAGCTCACGTAACTAATACCTCCCTCACCAAGTAGCAACTTATTTTGTTGACTACTAGAAGAACTCTAAAGACAATGATGTGACATTAAATGCGTCATTTGAAAACAGAAGAACTCTAGTTCTTTAATAACCAACAGCAGAAGATAATACTTTAAATTAAAAGGCATTTTATACCTCCTAAGTGCATTTTAAACTATTTGAAGTATACTATACAGAGACACCTAGCAAAGAAATATTTAGGGCTCAGTAGTAAAGATTTAATTTAGTTGCATGTAGATAACTAGCTAAGCTCTTTAATATTTACAAATCAGATAGTTACATTTTCATGTATCTTGCAAAACCACAATAAAGCACTGGAAAATAAATATTACATTATGATGATAAACTCTGCCTGTGCAATTATTTTACTTGTTAATAATAAATGAAACAAAATTTCAGAGATGAGATTTATTACTGAGCTCCAATTCCAATGATTTGGAGAATGCGGTAAATATCTAGAAAAGAAACAGGTCTAAACACTCATCAGAAAGGTATATATATACATACATACATATATATATATATGGTAAACCCATGTTCTTATGGTTATTTTAAAACTAGACCTTCTTTTCTTACCTATTGAGTAGTTCTAGTTTTTAAATAACTGTAAGAACATTTGGTCTACATTTATAATATCACTGTAACATTAATTTACAAAAACCAAAACAGATAATGTTGTAGTCAAATAAAAACATCATACTCAGTATAACATACTTTCTTTTAAAAAAAAAGAAAAACTCCAATTACTTTGGGTTATTCTCTCATTTAATCTTTATTTTAGTAGTTGAATGGGAGTATCTTTTCAATTATAATAAAATTCTGAACCAAAATTAGCTGAAATGGAAAATCGAAATATAAGACCCATCTGTGACTCTGTAAAAACTATTTGTTTTTAACTGCAGGCTTTACGATAATTTACAATTATTTTTTTCTTCACAAATATAGGTTCTATTCCAGGTAGAAAATGAACACTGTCCTTGCAAACAGCAAAACAAACTAAACACCCACAACAGTTGTAAATGCACAATCCCCCTTAAAATGTTAAAAATACCATGTAAATTTAAGAGCCTCAGTACTTTTTATTATATAGAACTTAATTCACAAAAGTGACTTCCATTCTCATCGCACTTTTACAAGAGGATTTAGTCAAGAAAAAATATTGAGCAGCTCTTTCTGTGGAAAAAGAGTGCGATGATGGCTACAGTTTTGAAAGGACAACATTCACGATAGTGGCCTGGCTGCAACCGCCATCCTTCTTCCTCAGTAGCATCTTCTAGAACAAGAAACAGGATACTGTGTGGTGCTAATCTTCACCTGAAGACTTCAGAGTCCCCAGTAAAGCTCCATCTGCAGTAACCAGCACTGTTAATCCCACTTAGATGTTTTCCTCCTCATATAACTGTGTCCCTCACTATCAATAGCTTCATAGAGGTCCTTCTTATTCTCCTGTGTCGCATGTAGATAACCGATATAAGCCACACAAAGTGAAAGGGTTATCAATCCGAAAGCCATCACAGGTTTGTTCTGTCAAAGGAAAAAAATTATAAGACCTCATTAAGACTCATCATTTGAGGAGACTCAAGTATCTCTTGCACTTTCCTCTTGACATGCCAAGGCTTTAGTACCACACCAGCATTCCTATGGTATTAATTTCATTTATAAAAATTTACCCAGTTCTTTATTCAATTAACTCAACTCCTGATAATTTAGAGACTACAGAAGACTCTTGCTTCTTCTCTCCACGGCTGGGACATCTCTAACCTTCACCTTTCGGAAGGTGAGGCTGGAAGAGGTGTGAGGGAAACGAGAGGCATGAAAACTGGTCCAGTGCTCAGAGTTTTCAGTGTTATCTGTGTGATGTGGAAAAGTTGCTTAACTTCTCTGGGCCCAAGCTTCCCACTTGCAAACCTTAAATTAGTTAATTTTATTAGGAAGTGAGGAATGAAGTGTACATGCTATTCTTCTCACCTGAGTTCATGGATAACTGGCAGAAACCTTTCATGTCATACACCAGGTACAGCAAAATATACACGCTCTTCTCTGGGAACTTATTCTATTACCTCAAGAAATTTAGTGATTGGAAGAGAAATGCTATTATAATAACCTTGATTTGCTGCTGTAAAATCCAAGACCCTAAGAGGCAAAGTGATGCAGCTTTGAAATTTTTTTTAAAAGCTTTTTAAATTTGTATTTTCTGCTTCTGTCACCATACCTGTTGTATTACTATTATTTCAAATCTTAATCATCAAATAAATAAAGGTCAAACCTCAGAGCAGTTTAAATTTACAATTCTTTTTTAAATATTTCTTATTTTATTTATTTACTTATTTATTCATTCATTCATTTATGGCTGCGTTGGGTCTTCATTGCTGCGCGCGGGCTTTCTCTAGTTGCGGTGAGGGCTACTCTTCGTTGCGATGTGTGGGCTTCTCATTGCGGTGGCTTCTCTTGTTGTGGAGCATGGGCTCCAGGCGCGTGGGCTTCGGTAGTTGTGGCACACGAGCTCAGCAGTTGTGGCTCAAGGGCTCTAGAGCGCAGGCTCAGTAGCCCTAAATTTACAATTCTTGAAATGTATTTGGCAATTAAAAGAATACATTAGGGACTTCCCTGGTGGCACAGTGGTTAAGAATCCACCTGCCAATACAGGGGACACGGGTTCGAGCCCTGGTCTGGGAAGATCCCACATGCTGCGGAGCAACTGAGCCCGTGCGCCATAACTACTAAGCCTGCACTCTAGAGCCTGCGAACCACAACTACTGAGCCTGTGCTCTAGAGCCTGTGAGCCACAATTACTGAGCCTGCATGCCACAACTACTGAAGCCCGTGAATCTAGAGCCTGTGCTCCACAACAAGAGAAGCCACTGCAATGAGAAGCCCAGGCACGGCAACGAAGAGTAGCCCACGAACCGCATCGAAGAGCAGCCCCCGCTCGCTGCAACTAGAGGAAGCCCATGTGCAGCAACGAAGACCCAACGCAGCCAATAAATAAATATATATATAGATATAAAAGAATACATTAGTGCAACGTTTTTAAAACATTCTACCATGATTTAATGATTTGATTGTTAAATTGACCTATTTAACTTTCAAACAGCTTACACTGGCAACTATGTTATTAAAGTTATTAAAATTCTAATCACATTCAATACATTTAAGTACATTGTATGATTTCATTTGAGTTTTTTAAAAAGTAAAATTTATCATATCAAATATATTCAATAACTTGCTACAAAAATATGAATGATTAGCTAACTCCCTAACAGTGTACAAATGCATGTTTTGAAATTTTTCAGGATATGTTTGCAGTATCCCCCTAGGTTAAAATATTAATAAAGCCTGGAATTGTAGACTATAAGAATGATCAGATTTTCAGTCTGTTTTCTTTGTTTCAATGGAAGATCTTATTTACTTAATAATACGTGATCAAACAATAAAAATTTCCTTAAAATTAACGCAGATATTAGAATAAAATTTTAAATGGGAATTTGAAAAGTCAATCTATTAAAATCCAACCATTTTCCATTAAAATTCCCCAAATGTGCTCAAAATAATTAGTTTTATATGTGTATTAAGTGAAACAGCATTGAAGATCTTCCTTCCACCTGCTTTTTATTCACAGAGAGGTCTTCCATGATAAAATCAAATAATAAAAACTTTCTATTTCCGACAGCCTAGTTAAGCTGAACATAAAGTCTTATCCTGGGAACTTCCCTGGTGGTCTAGTGGCTGGGACTCCGCGCTCCCAGTGCAGGGGGCCTGCTTCGATCCCTGGTTGGGGAGCTGAATCCCACATGCAGCAACTAAAGGTCCCACATGCTGCAACTGGGACCCAGCACAGCCAAATAAATAAATAAATATCTTAAAAAAAAAAAAAAAAAGTCTTATCCTGGATGTATTTCTTACAGGTTTAATGAAGAGCTCTGGATTCACAGCTCGAAATAAGGTTGTGGAGCGGACCCCTCTGAGCCCTGGGTTTCCCAGGTCTTTTTCCTTGGGTGGTTCCTTTTTAAAGGCTGGAGGCTCAGGTGCTGAAGACATCTTGAGGAATGATGATTTAGTACCTAAAAATAAAATAAGAGACTTTTTTTCCCTTCCAGATTATGTTCTTTTGATAATGCTCTTCAAGAAACTGATTCCGTATCACTCTTTTTTGAATTCCAGTCCACTTTTCCACCAAAAGTGATGGTCCATTATTTTCTTCCTTTGTATAACACATACTTTGTAAATGGAACTTCAGGTTTTGCTTGGTAAAACGGCTATTTTATTTTTCATCTCTTAGACCAAACTAGTGAGGTATGCAAAAATCGTCTTCCTACGTTTCCAGGAGGCCAGATGATTTGTTTGTTGGTCTGAGTCACACTGTATCTTGTTATATGAAGGGGATGCTAAGGGTGGAAGTGGCCGGTGGGTTATCCACACCTTCTTAATTTCCTTCCATTTTCACTCTTCCTCACCTTCCAGTAGCCCTTTCAGGACAGGAGCATTCCATTACTCCATTGCTCCCACCCCCTCTGCCTTCCTCCACCGGCCACCCCAGCACCAGCACCAGACAGAAGGGTGAGCAGCTGTCAGTGCTCACTCCCTCTCTGCCCATCAGCCACTCTCTGGAAACAACCACTGTGCTACTTCCTTAATCTGAATACCCTTTTTTCTCTTAATTACTCAGAATTTATCCTATTAGATCCGAGTATGTCTTTTGGCTTCTGGTTCTCCCAGCTGGAATGCCATCATTTTGTGAATATTTTTCTCTTCTAGATACTATTAGGCAAAAGCTTCTTCCTACCATTCCTGCCACCGAATGCTTGGGGCGGAGGCAGAGTTGCAAGGGAGAAGGTAGGGAAAGACACCTTCCAAAGAAAGGCTGAACTCGATGACAATACAATAAAATTCTTCAGGGTAAATGCTGAACCCTCTCATATAGTAAATGTTATTAAATGAGTCAAACACTCACATTTAAACACTCATTGGGGCTTTGTTTATTCAAGTATTCTTTTAAGTCTTCCATTTTATAGTCTTTATAAAAGCAATATTTTTGCAACTTTATTACTTATGGAGAAAGTTAGGAATTTTTTCAAAACATACTGATTATTCAATGGGAAAGCTCAACACATGTGTGATCCAAACACAGGAGTGTGCTACAGGCACAGCAGGTGGCCATTAGCAAGAGGATCTTGCGTTTCACTCCTTCCATCCCCTTGCTAACCATTCTCAGCCATTCATTAAATAAACCTCCCATACTTTGGGCATGTGCATTGGTTTCATAATCACTGGGGAGCAAATAAACATTTCTGAAGCCCTGGGGGTTAGCTGATTTGCCAATGACAAGTGGTATCATCTCTTCCAACCACGATACACTACAGCAGAATAGAGCAATCATCAACCTCTGTTTACCTCTTCTGCGAAGTCTACCTTGGACACGAAGTATATGAGGTAACAACTCGTAAAACACTTATTTCATCAGCATTTAAAACATCATTCAAGCTGTAACAAGAAATTTTTTTTAAATTTCAACTGCATTCAAGTTACTAGTTTTCTCTACTGAACAGTTTTTTTTTCACTACAGACAACTTCTGAATCATTCCATAACATGCCTGAAATTTGTTCAGCCAGCACACACTTGCTTGAAACTCATCATGCCCAAGGTGGGCAAAAAAATCCAACGTCTTCTGCAGAACCAGGGGTCCACTCATATGCCCGACTCTTACGTGAACTTCTTGAAACTGTCGAGTCAAGAAAAACGCGCAAACTACAAGTTGCAAGTTAAGTTTTATTGGGGAAACTTACTGAGGACTATAGCCTGGAAGACAGCCTCTCAAGCCTCTCAGATATATTAATATTTCTATATATATACACATGCAAGATTCTTTGGTCTCCTCTTTCCTTGGCCGAACCTACATTTGCTTTGTGACGAATCAAACAAATAAGCAATCAAGGTAGTATTTATTATACTGCAACCTCTAGACATCCACATTCTGTTTATATTAAACCGTTTATGTTAAACTCTTTGCCAGAAATGACAATTAAAGAACACCTGGGCTAGAAACCACTGCAAATGTTTACTGAAAGGGCCTTTTACAACTTAAAGAATTACCTACTACACTATATTTAAAAAGATTTAATATGCCACAATTTCCATTGTTTGTGATACTTTGGGGAACGTATGAAAATAATATTTTTCATTATATATCATTCTTTTACTAGGCCTGGAATAAGACAGCTCAGTTCTACTGCTGCTTCTCGTTTAATGAGCCACAGTCACTGAAGATGTTACAATAGTTCTCCCCAAACTGCATGAACTTGTTTATGCCACTGATCAAACTAATAAAGAATTTTAACAACCTTCTGTACTTTAAGTAAAAAGAAAGAGATTACTGAGGCCAAAAAGGGCCTTAGTAGGTAAGAATTTGTGATATATAAGAACAGAACAAAGCAGAACATTTTTTTCATGTAAGAGAAGGTTCTTCTGCATCTCCTCACATGCCCGGCACACAGAGCTGTAGGAGTATGACTGGGGCAGAAATTCAAGATGTGGTGGTTGAATAAATAAAGTATGTAAGATGCAAAACCTTAGCTGTTTCTTCACAGATGTGCTAATTGTCAGTGCTTTTTGGGAAAACAAGTCTCTATTTCAAATTTTAATCTAGTAGTAAAAGCTACTTTCAAGTGCAGAGCTAATATAATTCCATTTTAAAAAGCTGCAGCACCGTAAGTTCAAAGCACAGCAACAACTTATTCCAACATTACCACTCGAATCAGCAGTACCTAAGACAACAGTTAACATCTAGCACACGTCCATCAGAACTTCCTAAGTCTCCCCATCACTTTCTCCCACTTCTTCCCTTACTCTTTTTTTCCCACTGCGGGTAACTGGAACTTTCTTGTTTGTATATGATACTGACCAATCTCTAGATACACCTGCTTTCAAGATATGTTTACTTGTAAGCTAGGACCCTCATTTATTGCATTAAAAGGGGAATCTCCGGACTTCCCTGGTGGTCCAGCAGTTAAGACTCCGCGCTTCCAATGCAGGGGGCCTGGGTTCGATCCCTGGTCAGGGAACTAGATTCCGCATGCCACAACTAAGACCCAGCGCAGCCAAATAAATAAACATTACACACACACACACACACACACACACACACACACACACACTAGCGAGGATGATGGGAACCTGGCACTGAACTGCTTCTGGCTAAGTAATTTGGTGATTAGTTTCTGTGTGGGTCCACCTGTAAAAAACTCAATAAATCAGGAAACCCAGGGCCACCACCTGGCTGTGCAATCCGTCCAGGTGCCCCCGTTCTTATTTCTTCTTCATTTTTCCATCACCCATTTGTTGTTCCCTTATCAACTCAGGAAAAGAAACTGTTGTATATAATTTTTTTTAAATAGAAGAGAGGAGAATTTTTCATACCTGCCTGTAAAAAAAGATCTAAACTAAACTGTATTTACTTCATATGTCCCTCCTGGAGAAAAGACAGTCTCTTCAATGAGTAGTGCTGGGAAAACTGGACAGCTACATGTAAAAGAATGAAATCAGAACATTCTCTTAACAACATACACAAAAATAAACTCAAAAGGGATTAAAGACCTAAATGTAAGGCTGGATACTATAAAACTCTTAGAGGAAAACACAGGCAAAACACTCTTTGACATAAATCACAGCAATATCTTTTTGAATGCAAATGGATCAACCTCCTAGAGTAATGAAAATAAAAATAAAAATAAACAAATGGGACCTAATTTAACATAGTTTTTGCACAGCAAAGGAAACCATAAACAAAACGAAAAGACAACCTACAGAATGGGAGAAAATATTTGCAAACGATGCAATTGACAAGAGATTAATCTCCAAAATATACAAACAGCTCATGCAGCTCAATATCAAAAAAACAAACAACCCAATCAAAAAATGGGTGGAAGACCTAAATAGACATTTCTCCAAAAAAGACATACACATCGCCCATAGGCATATGAAAAGATATTCAACATAGCTAATCATCAGAGAATTGCAAATCAAAGCTACAATGAGGTATGGCCACGCTGGTCAGAATGGCCATCATCAAAAAGTCTACAAACAATAAATACTGGAGAGGGTGTGGAGAAAAGGGAACCTTCCTACACTGCTGGTGGGAATGTAAATTGGTACAGCCACTATGGAGAACGGTATGGAGTTTCCTTAAAACACTAAAAATAGGGGCTTCCCTGCTGGCACAGTGGTTGAGAGTCTGCCTGCCGATGCAGGGGACACAGGTTTGTGCCCTGGTCTGGGAAGATCCCACATGCCATGGAGCGGCTGGGCCCGTGAGCCATGGCCGCTGAGCCTGCGCATCCGGAGCCTGTGCTCTGCAACAGGAGAGGCCACAACAGTGAGAGGCCCGCGTACTGCAAAAAAAAAAAAAAAAAAAACTAAAAATAGAGCTAATCCCACTCCTGGGCATGTATCTGGAGAAAACAATAATTTAAAAAGATACATGCACCCCAATGTTCACTGCAGCACTATTTACAATAGCCAAGACATGGAAGCAACCAAAATGTCCATCAACAGGTGAATGGATAAAGATGATGTGGTATATATACACAATGGAATATTACTCAGCCATAAAAAAGAATGAAATAATGCCAATTGCAGTAACATGGATGGACCTAGAGCTTATGATACTAAGCAAAGTAAGTCAGAAAGAGAAAGACAAATACCATATGATATCACTTATATGTGGAATCTAAAAAAAATGATACAAATCAACTTACTTACAAAACAGAAACAGACTCACAGACACAGAAAACAAACTTAGGGTTACCAAAGGGGAAAGGTGGGAGTGTGCATAAATTAGGAGTTTGGGATTAATATACACACAATACTATATATAAAATAGATAATCAACCAGGACCTACTATATAGCACAGGGAACTCTACTCAATATTCTGTAATAACCTATAAGGGAAAAGAATCTGAAAAAGAATGGATGTATGTATTTGTGTAACCAAATGACTTTGCTGTACACCTGAAACTAACACAACATTGTAAATCAACTATACTCCAATATAAAATAAAAATTTTTAAAAAAAGATCTAAACTAAGCTGCGTTTCCTTCCTATGTCCCTCCTGGTAAAAAGGTCTTTACCTTTCTCTTCTGCCCACCCTCTGTTGAAGGCAATATGCGATAGGAAAAGGAAGCAGCAGAGGTCAAGGACTGACTCTTTGCACCAATGCCACAAGGGTTATTCACACCCTCAAGTGTGAGTGAGAATGGTGCTCCCCTGGAATGAATAATGCACACTGTGCGAGGATATACAAAGACGTTCCTAAGCCGAGTCAGGATCAGTCATTTCTGAATGATTTTCTCTCCTTTAGTAAAATTCTTACTCTGCAGGATGATCCAGAATATATTTGGCAACTGACATTAAACAATTCAGTGAAATAAAATTGGCATGACATGAAAATTAGACCAAGATATAAAGAATCTGAGTGACTTTGGGGGAAAACCTTTATCTTCAGATATTCATTTTTGAAATAAGCATCTCAGTAGAAGATAAATTTAGAAAATTATCAGAATCATAGAACATTAGTGAAAGGCATGTCAGCAATAATCAGAGCCTTGTTTTTAAGACTTACGGAATTATAAAATGGACAAAATACTTTAATGAGATATAAATGTACTTGTTATTTTAGTGCCACGTACCACACTATTTTAATATTTAAGAAAATCACTTGCAGCCTGGGGCAGGACACCTTAAAAATAATTTGAGGGGCTTCCCTGGTGGCGCAGTGGTTGAGAGTCCGCCTGCCGATGCAGGGGACACGGGTTCGTGCCCCGGTCCGGGAGGATCCCACATGCCGCGGAGGGGCTAGGCCCGGTGAGCGGCTAGGCCCAGTGAGCGGCCCGCGTACCGCAAAAAAAAAAAAAAAAACACAAAAGAATAAGCAAGTTTGTAACAGAATCAGAGGACTTCTGTCTTGAGGGAGTGTAGAATAGCCTCAAATTCCAACTTTGCTACGGATCAGGTGTATGTTTTTGAGTGACAACCTCTCTAAGCCTCAGTCTGCACCTTTATAAAAGGGATAATATTATCTAATGCATAGAATTACTATCTGGACTAAATGAGGTAACTTTTTTAAAGGACAAAACAGATGTTCAACAACTGGTAGCTACCGTCACCTTCACCATCGAATCCAATCCCCTTTTTTGAAACAAAGAAATCTAAACCCACAGAGACTGCCTTTGCCCAAGGGACAGGGAGATAATCCAGGTCTCTCAATTTCCAGCCCACCCCTAGTCCACCACTTCACCCCACCTTACTCCTAAATTGATAAGACTCTGCATTTAGAAGTTATTTATTACAAGATTTAAGAAACATAAAATTATAATCACTTAAATTTTAAAGATGAATTCTGTATTTGCTGTTTTAAGGTAAAAAAAAGCTATTAAAAAATCTCTTTCCATCTCTTGAAATTTACTGTACCTAGAAAAAGGAGAAAGATTTTGACAACGGTTGTTGCCTACAATCTGAGAGGTGTAAAGTACTACCTGGGTCCGCTGCCCTCCCCATAGTGTGGTACCCACACTACAGCTGGCCCTACTCAAAGACTGATACCTTTGAAGCCTCCAGAAAAAAACAAAACAACTGCATTCAGTTAAGTTCCAGACATTGTCTTGCAGGGGGAACACACGACTTAACACAGTTAAAAAGGAAAGAGGCACCTCATGTGAAAACACTTACAAAACCACTTTCCCCTAATTAAGAAGTTTGGTGAGCTGGGATACCAAGAAACTGTCCAGGAAATGGGAGGGACACGCGCCCGGTGGGGTCAGAGATCTACAAGACCCGGCTCAGGGCGCCCACCGAGTGGCGAGGATTCGGGGGGCTTGAGAGAACGCCGCCGAGTCCACGCACCTCGGAGCGAGGCCTGCATGGCGGCCGGGCCCTCCAAGGCCAGGGTCTAGTGCGCTGTAGGGCGGCCGCCCTGTCCCAACCCGCCACCCCGGCCCCGCCACCCCGGCCCCGCCACCCCGGCCCCGCCACTGCTTACCTGCCGCTGAGTCACCTCTTCTCCGCGCCCGCGCCTCGTCTCCTCCTGCAGGAGAGAGCGGCCCAGCGCGCTCGGCAATCTCGGCGCCGCAGCGGCCCCTACAGCCCGGAGGCTGCGGCGCAGGGGCGCGGGAGCGGAGGGGTACCAGTCTAGCGACTTTCCTCCACCTCCCAAGCCCGCCCGCGGGATGGAGTTTGCAAAGGGCGTTTTTGGTTTCTTCCTTTTTTACCTTAAGTTTTCAGCGTACTGTGTTCAAATAACTTTCCAGTTTCGCGTGTGTATTTTGTATAAATAAAAGGAGACATCACCTAGAATTACATAAATTTACTAACGGAAGGGGAAAGCTTTCTGATTTGGGAAAGAAGGCTCGGATCTGGTCTCCTCCTAGCCCCATTTCAGGGACACAGTCATTTAAATGTACGGTTAATCCTCTGACATTCTGTTAGTGCCTTGAGATTCTAAGATGCAAGATACGTGTGGCTATGATTGTGATAAGAATAGATATGGATGCCGGTTTGCACATACTTTGCTGATGTTGAACTTTGTTGGGATAAATGCTGTGTTAAAACAAACAAAATAGAATATCAGGTGCCCAGATTTTGGCATGGATTTATGTAAAGTTTTGGCAAATGGATTTTGAATTTAATTAAAACGTTCTCTCAAGCCAAATTGACTTTAATTTGAGGTTTAATTTTTAAAAGTTCACTGACATCTGGTATTAGTAGGCAATCTTCTTACAAATAAGTTAAATTTTAATTAAAAAGCTGTTTGTAACATGAAAAGGTGCTCAACATCACTAATCAGTAGAGAAATGCAAAACCACAGTGAGATATCGCCTCACACCTGTTAGAAGGCCTATTGTCAAAAAGACAAGAGGGACTTCCCCAGTGGCACAGTGCTTAAGAATCCACCTGCCAACGCAGGGGACACTGGTTTGAGCCCTGGTCTGGGAAGATCCCACATGCCGCGAAGCAACTAAGCCCATGTGCCACAACTACTGAGCTTGCACTCTAGAGCTCGCCAGCCACAGCTACTGGAGCCCACATGCTTAGAGCCCGTGCTCCGCAACAAGAGAAGCCACCGCAATGAGAAGCCCACGCACCGCATTAAAGATAGCCCCTGCTCACCACAACTAGAGAAAGCCCGCGCTCAGCAACGAAGACCAACACGGCCAAACATGAAAAATAATTAATTAATTTTAAAAAATAATAAGATAGCACCATCAATACTTAATAATATTTAACAGGACATCTGGTATTTGCTAGGATTAGGAGCTTTTCTATTTGATGGGATTGGCTGCATAAAACAAAGTTTCATCTGTGTGAAAATGCATTCAGATTTATGAAAGACAACTATTTTAATCACAACTTCCCAAAGTCTGCTCTAGGGACAATACTGGTGGTCTGTGAGCCTTCTCAAGGGAAGAGTACTTTTTTTTCACACAAGAATTAATAGAATTAATCTTTGCCTGGGCTCTAGGCATGAGGGCTTCAGTAGTCGAGGCACACGAGTTTAGTTGCTCCGCAGCATGTGGGATCTTCCCAGGCCAGGGCTCGACCTGTGTCCCCTGCATTGGCAGGCAAATTCTTCACCACGTTGTTGCAGTAATTTTTACAAAATGAATGCTGGATTCTTTTCCCTACCATCATGCAAGTCAAACTAGGTGACGTAATTAATGTGGGTTCAGCATACAACTGTTATTTCAGCTGCAAATAACTGAAAGTAACTTGAGTGCAAAAGGATCTGTATTACCTCATGTAATTAAGTACAGGGAGGGGACTGGTTTGGGGAACCGTGAGATGTGGGACATCCCTTGTCTCATTCCTCTATGCGCTTCTCAAGTACACTCACTGCATGTCTTGGGTACATCCCTGCTGGCAGTTCCAGCCTCCTACCACGTTAAGGTACATCCAAGTGGAAAGGGAGCTTTCCTAATCATCCATATATCACATCTCATAAAAGAATTGTGATTGGCTTTCATGACCTTTGGGTCATGTACCCTTTTCCAGGACAAATTGTTGTGGACAGGAGGAAGGGATAGCAGGGCTGGCCCAGCCTGGGTCAAGGTCACGTTATCCCAGTTGTGGAGGAGACATACTCTGGGGGTTGGGATGGGGTAGAGGTGTTAGGAAGGCAAAACAAGCAGACGTCCACCCCACAGGTAGACCTGCTTCCTGAGAAGTTACACAGAACTCCTGAAAAGCAGCAGCCGGCAGGGACCACAGAATAGAGCTTTTCCACTGAGGGGTGCTGCTGCCCCATGCTCACATGGTGGTGAAGGGATGCCTTCTACTCACGGTGGGTGACTAAATGAGGTGGCCAGAGTGGAGGAAATGGGTGGGCCTGGTGCTGAATGCACAGGAGAGACTCCTGAGGGACTTGAAAAAATAGTGTCGTTACCTGCCATCATATAATTTATTTATTTACTGTCTTTCTTCTCCTTTAGCATGTAAGTTCCATGAAGGCATGACTATGCCATAAAAGCTCCATGTAAGCTGCATGAAGGCTCTACATTTTGCTCGTAGCTATATTTCCAGACACATGAAGAGCTCCAGAAATATTCCTAGAAGGGATGTTGAGTGGACAAGTGAGATGCTAAGGAGGAGGTACCATGATGAAGAGCAGTCAACCAATGCATGGGCCTCTGGACCATGACAGACACTTTCCCAAAATGGGGTGAAAGTGAGATATTGTGAAAGGGGTCCTAGTGCAGGAGGGTAGAGCTGCCACGATGGGCCTGCAGGCCCCGCTTGTGAAAGGAAAATCAAAATGGAGTTGGTGTTGCTAAGAGAGCTCTCTCACATAGAGCCTGGAGGCCATTGAGCAAGTGTGACTTACCCATGTCTCAGCCTGGATGGAACCTGACCTTTGATCACTTACCGTCTAAAGCAGGCATCCAGAACATCTGCCCAGTGCTCCAGAAACTCAAGATATTTCTTGGACACTTACCCTAAAATAACGAGTGACAGCCTATCCCTTAAGGACAAATATTTCCTTTCCTGCATCAGAGTCAGTCATAATTCTTGAACAATCCTGTGGCTTTTGCTTTTATAAGCCCCTGACTCTTTCTCTTCCCCGGAACAGGCTTTTAGTTTTACCTGATTCTGTGTCTCCCAAGTTGCAATTTTTTAAGACCCCCCCAAAAAGTTCTTTGTTCTTTGCAGCCTCGATACTGATTATTGTTGGACATCAATTCTGTAACTGCCTCTGACGGCACCCAGGGCTGCAGAAACAACTTCTGTCAGCTGAGGCACAGATCTTTTATTCCTTTATCAACTTGTTCCCCTCATTGGATAAAAACACACAAAAAAACCCAAGCCCACCCTTTTTATTACTCTTCCACCTTTGCCCAAACCCAATTTCCAGAGAGGAAGGGAGCCCTCTGAGGTAGAGGGGCCCAAGCAAAGCTTTGTGGCCAGCCCTTTATCAATAGCCACGCCCTTGGGTGTGGAGGGCATAGGCCCTGAGGTTTGCCTGTAGGCGAATAAGTCAGTGAAATGTCAGTATCAATGTTCAAATGACCTTATTTTTATCCAGATGCTAGAGAAAGTTGGGGATATTTGGGTTGTACTATTGAATAGAAACTGCTGTTCACTGTACATACCTTTGAAATAAAACAATTTTAATGTAGATGTAAAATGCAGTGTATTACAAAATTTACAAACATTTAGAGAGAAGTCCCAGAGACTAACAGATGAACTCACAAGATGGCTTAGAGTTTCTGAAGTCTTGCCAGTTGGTCTGACATTCACATACCCTCAGCATTATCCTACATTGAGGGTTGGCAAACTTGAGCATGCGTCAGACTCACCTTTGTTAAAACAACAGTTACAGGACCCCAACTCCAGCGTATTTCAGAAAGTAGGTCTGGGGTGGGGCCTGAGAAATTCTATTGCAAGTTCCCAGGTGCTGCCACTGCTGCTCCTTGGACCTCACCTTGAGAACCACTGACATTCATGATGGGTCACTTTCCTTCTTCATTTGCCAGATAAGACATAAGTGCTTTTTATTATATAGTTTCTACCCTGGGGAGAGAGATGTGTCACAGTTTAACTCATCTTAAGAAATTCCTCTGGGCTCCCCTGGTGGCGCAGTGGTTGAGAGTCCACCTGCCGATGCAGGGGACACGGGTTCGTTACCCGGTCCGGGAAGATCCCACATGCCGCAGAGTGGCTAGGCCCGTGAGCCATGGCTGCTGATCCTGCGCGTCCGGAGCCTGTGCTCCACAACGGGAGAGGCCACAACAGTGAGAGGCCCATGTACAGCAAAAAAATAAAAATTAAAAAAAAAATTTGAAAAAAAAAAAAAAAAGAAATTCCTCTGAAGATTTAAATGTCTGACCCAATGAAGCCTCCAGCAAATCAGACAAAACAATCATTTCAGACAGTGGAGACTTAAATACTTAGTGTTGATCATAGGTCTGCATGGATTGGGATCAGTGCAAATCTAATCAAGTGAGTGGGACAATTTTATTTGGAGGCAATGACATTTATCCTGAGAAGGTGCTTCCTAAGTTTCAAAAAATGCAAAGATTTGGACCTACTGCATAGTACAGGGAACTATATTCAATATTTTGTAATAACCTATAAGGGAAATGAATCTGGAAAAAAAATATATGTATGCAAAGCTGAATCACTTTGCTGTACACCTGAAACTAACACAAGGTTGTAAATCAACTATAATCCAATATAAATAAATAAATAAAGAGATTTTTAGAAAGATTAGAAACTCTAATTAGTTTTAATGCCTTCCTTTGAGGGCATAAAACAAATAACTGAGTTACTTAGATGCATAAAATGTAATAAAGTCCTTTATTGTAATGGTCCTAAAAGAATGTTGTGTCATGGCTTAAACAAAAATGAAAAGTCTCTTTAAGTTCAAATAAGAAAGATTCCCTTGTCTTCTATTTTCTTTCATTTCTTTCTTTTTTCTTCTCCTTTCTTTAGTTTGAAAAAACTTGGAGCTTTTCCTCAGGTCATGTGGAAATTGTTCTACAGCAGATGACATGCAGGGCAGATTATTTGTGGATTACAGTAAGTATTTTTATTCTCAGGAAAGCTGTGAATGTGCTAAATTAAGGTTACCTGGTGACAAGCTAAGTGCTTTTCCGGATTAATGAGAACAGTTGTAAAAATCCACAGTGGAAAGGCAAATCTCCAGAAGAGGACAGCCTCCGTGTGAACAGGCGTCAGGGTTTTCTAATCTGAGCCAGAGGCTCGCTCTATTTCTCTTTTAGACCAGTCAGCCTCCACCGCTCACTCCAAGCAACCAAGAGTGTCTGTCTCTCTTCCAGCCATGCAGATGTAAAATGCAGCCTTATTATAAAACCTACAAACATTTAGGGAGAGACCCCAGAGTCTAACAGAACATTGTGAACAGCATATTGTACAGTTTGTTTGTTTGCAGAAAGGGTGTAGAGCTTTGATCAATACAATTGGATGGGCAGACAGGGAAAGCAGGCTCTGCCATTAGGCCCTGGAGGCCTGATGGAGTAAAGCAAAGTGACACAGGCACAGAATAACGGAAAGCAGGTGAATCAAGGCAAACAGGGTAACAGGTTTGTGTAATTATGAGGAATTATTTTCTTTTGTTCAGATTTTCTTTCATATTGTTGTTGTACTTATTTTCAATACCAATTATTTAATATAAACTGGTGCTAGAATTTAAGCCTTTCCTTTACTCACCTCTATTTTTTAAGTAATCTTTTTGTTCAATTGAAGCATTTGTTTCATTGAAGGAAAGTATACAAATTCTAAGTGAACAGCTTGATGGATACTCACAAAGTGTACACACTCAAGTGACCACCACCCAGAAGAGGAGCTAGAATATCCCAGAAGAGCATCCCAGAACCACGTCACACCTCCTCTCCGTCACTATCCAACCCCTTCCCTGGCAACCGCTATTTCAACTTCTATCACCATATATTAATTTTTTAACTATTGTGTTTTAAAATTCATTCATACTGATGCATTTATCAGTCTGTGGTTCATTTCCATTGCTATATAGTATTGCATTGTCCTGAGAAGTGAGATTTCCTGCCTCAGCATGAACTTAACTGATGAGACTCATAGCTGAGATTAGCCAGATTAGGAAGATACAATAGCAGATCAATAAAGAAATTTACTGTTTGCATCAGGAAATTTTTGCCAACCGATTTCTATAAGCAAACAGTTTTCCAATCTGGGTGAACAACTCACTTATCAGGACAATTGTTTTCTCTTCATAAAACTCATCTGCAGAATGTTGCATGGCTATGACCACCAATCCTAAAATACAGTCTCATGAACTTGACCTAGTCGCAACCAGTCTCCTACCTTGAAAGACCTGGCATAAACCTTGTAAGCCCAGAATCCCAAACCCTACAAATACTCTTCCCTAATTTCCCCACTTAGAGACACTACCAAGACTGTAAGCTGTGCTTGATCAACAGTTTTTCCTGGCAGTCTTTGTAAGGAGGTTGACAATATGAATATATCACAATTTATGTATCCATTCTTACGTTGGTGGCCATTTGGGTGTTTCCAGTTTGAGACTATTATGAATAATGCTGTTAGGAATATTAGTGTATTTTGATGCACATATGTATACACTTGCGATTGGAATTGCTGAGTCATCAGTGGGTGTATGTTCAATTTTATTACATTTAACAGTTTCCAAAGTGACTGCACCAATTTATACTCTCACCAGCAGTATATGCACATTCCTACCAAAACTTTCTATTGTCTGCCTTTTTAATTTTAGTCATTTTGGCAGGTGTGTAGTGGTACTCCCCCAACAATCTTTCTTCTCCCTCTCAAATGCCTGACAGAGGTCATCACACATGCTGGATTTCCTTTCCAGATTTTCCAAAAGGCTAGAGATGCTGAACAGTCCCTGGGGTTCAGGCTGTGGCTGTGAAGCATTGGCTCTGGGTGCCATAGTCTTACTTCTATGTACAACCATATGCAGGCTGTGTGTAAAATTAACTGTGTTTATTATACTTCAAGGAGCACAAGGTAAGCATACGTAGGCATCAAAACTTAGAATAGTTGTCTGTCTTATGTCCATGTTTACTTTACACAACACCATCTGCTGAGATGTTATGGCAACACACGGAGTGGTCAATCCACAGACCTTAAGCCCTGAATGGAATTTAAAGTGTGTACTTCTCTGAACCACAAAAAAATATGTCCAAAGTACTTTTCTGCGTTGGGTTTTGTTGTGATTTTTTTTTAAGTTTAGTCAAGCACTGGAGGAAGTATTTGATCTAATTATTTCATCTTCTATAGTTATGTATGTTTGTCTTAATATTTTTACCCATCTATTCAATTGAAATAACCAACAGCTGCTACTTTTAACCTACTGAGATCCCCTTTCATGCAGGAATCTCAAATTGTTTCATCAACTATTATGCATTACTTGCCTTTTCAACCCTAAATTTAACTTTTATCAAATGCCTATTACATGTCAGACACTGTTAGCCAATACTTGCACACTGCTGCCAGATAATCGAGCTAACAATTCCAAGCACATAATGAAGTTACAGTTGCAATGAGTATTTCAGCCACCGTGGAGTGGGAGATCCTTACTCAAGTATGTATTTATTTCTATTTCATATTATTAATCTCTAGGGTACATTTACAGATTTCTATAGATTTTCTATACACAATGGGATTTTGTTGCCTATATTTGTGTCTCCCATCTAGAATTTAACTATTAAAATAATATTATTTTTTGGAAGGGTGGGGAGGCATGCAAGTGATTAAATTAGGAACTATTTGTTTGGCAAAAATTGATGGAGAAGATACACATTTGTTGTTTACTCTCCAACATCTGCATTAACGTTTACATGCACACAAAGCCATTCATATTATTCTTTTTCTTAAAGAAAATTCAAATAATAAGGGAAGAGAGATGAAAACCTAGGCTTATCTGGCATACAAGTGTAATATTTGTTTAGAGGACATGACTTGATTAACTTAGAGCCCCCTCAAACCCTGAAAGCTTTGAAAGCCTGGTGGCTACACTGATGCTAGGGAATATGTGACTTTCTTTTTCTTAGGAAAAACAAGATCTCAAACATTTCCTGGACATGGAAAATGCTTAGAAAATATTTGATGCTTTAAGTGCAAATATTGAAAATGCGAGTGCTTTCAGTGACCTGGGGGGAGATGCGGTGCCTAGATGGGGCCAGGAGCTGTGTCTCTGCTGATGGCCGCCTGGTGTGGGACAAGCCCATCGTGCAACTGGGTCCAGAAAGGGCTGATTTAGGAGTGGTTACAATCAGGAAATGATGTTCACATTTTCCTTTGAAAAATGTTGAAAACTCATTTTAGGTATAGAAATGTGACCTTTCTGACGCCTCAGCTATTCTGTACCCACAAAGCATTTTTCCTCAATCCTTCCCTACATTAGTCAGAGGTTAAGATGAAGCACCAGGGTAAGAGGCAGCAACAGAACCCTTTAGCTCGTTCTCACCAGAATGTGAAACCTCAGCAGCACTTGATATTGCTCCCATCAACCATTACTGAGAAATATTTAGGGAGGGGACAGATAAATTAGGAGTATGGGATTAACATATACACACTACTACATGTAAAATAGATAAGCAACAAGGACCTACTGTATAGCACAGGGAGCTATACTCAATATTTTGTAATAACCTATAAGGGAAAAGAATCTGAAAAAAATATGTATGTATAACTGAATCAGTGTGCTATACACCTGAAACTAACACAGTATTGTAAATCAACTATACTCCAATAAATAAACACATAAGAAATATTTATTGTGTTCCTGGAGTTGTTCTAGATGCTAAAAACTCCCATGAGCTCCCGGTATAACTGAGAATTGCCATGTTAGAAAGAGATGAGTAGGGACTTCCCTGGTGGTCCCGTGGTTAAGACTGCGCTTCCACTGCAGGGGGCGCAGGTTCAATTCCTGGTCAGGGAACTAACATCCCACATTATAAGAATGAAATTAGAGGTGACTCTCTCCCTGAGTCGGCCCGTGTGTCTCTCTACATGTACCCCTTTTCCTCGTAATAAGCACTTGATTTAAAAAAAGAAAAAAAAAAAGAACGAAATTACAACACTCCCTAACACCATGCACAAAAGTAAACTCAAAGTGGATTAAAGACCTAAATGTAAGGCCAGATACTATCAAACTCTTAGAGGAAAACATAGGCAGAACACTCTCTGACATAAATCGCAGCAAGATCCTTTTTGACCCACCTCCTAAAGTAATGAAAATAGAAACAAAAATAAACAAATGGAACCTAATTAAACTCAAATGCTTTTACCCAGCAAAGGAAGCCATAAACAAAGTGAAAAGACAACCAACAGAATGGGAGAAAATATTTGCAAACAAAGTGACTGACAAGGGATTAATTTCCAAACTGTACATACAGCTCATTCAGCTCAATAACAAAAAAACGAACAACCCAATCAAAAAATGGGCAGAAGATCTAAGTAAACATTTCTCCAAAGAAATACAAATGGCCAAAAAGCACATGAAAAGATGCTCAATATTACTAATTATTAGAGAAATGCAAATCAAAACTACAATGAGGTATCACCTCACACCGGTCAGAACGGCCATCATCAAAAAATCTACGAACAATAAATGCTGGAGAGGGTGTGGAGAAAAGGGAACCCTCTTGCATTGTTGGTGGGAATATAAACTGATACAGTCACTATGGAGAACAGTGTGGAGGTTCCTTAAAAAACTCAAAATAGAACTACCATATGACCCAGCAATCTCACTACTGGGCATATACCCTGAGAAAACCATAATTCAAAAAGACACATGTACCAGTGTTCATTGCAGCACAATTTACCATAGCCAGGACATGAAAGCAACCCAAATGTCCATCGACAGAGGAATGGATAAAGATGTGGTACCTATATACAATGGGATATTAGCCGTGAAAAAGAACGAAATAATGCCATTTGCAGCAACATGGGTGGACCTAGATATTGTCATATTGAGTGAAGTAAGTCAGAGAAGGACAAATATCGTATGATATTGCTTATATGTGTAATCTAAAAAAATGGTACAAATGAACTTATTTACAAAACAGAAATAGAGTTACAGATGTAGAAAACAATCTTATGGTTACCAGTGGGGGAAGAGGGGAGGGATAAATTGGGAACTGGGACTGACATATACCCACCATTATATATAAAATAGATAACTAATAAGGACCTACTGTAGAGCACAGGGAACTCTACTCAGTACTTCGTAATGACCTATATGGGAAAAGAATCTAAAAAAGACTGGATATATGTATATGTACAACTGATTCACTTGGCTGTACAGCAGAAACTAACACAACATTGTAAGTCAACTATACTCCAATAAAAATTATAAAAAAGAGAAAAAAAAAGGATGGGTACTACTTCTTCATGTAAGTGTCTTGTGTTAACAAATTGTACTGGAAAGCAATTGTTCTGAGATGCAAAGGCAGTTCTCCCCATATGTGCTTTGCTGCCCAGTGCAAAAGGTAATTTTTTTGTTTTTTGAGTCTATGCATACTTCTCTCATTTCTGGTCCCATTTTGCTTTTACAGGAAATCTCACAACCCAAAGTCAGCGTTGCTTTCAGTGGACAAAGATAACAACAGCTACTATTTATTGAGCAGTTATTATTTCATTTAAGCATTATAAGAAAACCAAAAAACGGAATGCCTTCCCCATTTTGCAAATAAGGAAACTGAGGCTCAGAAAACTCAAGCATCTTGAGCAAGTTCATGAACTTAAGTAAAAAACAGGTCCAGGATTCCAACCCTGGTTTGTCTGAACTCCGGTCTATGGGATCTGTACTGTTGCAAAAAAACATTTTAATAGAGAATTGACACAAATTCTGATAAGTAACTCCTTTGAACCTTGCCTCTCCAGCCTAAATACCTCCAATCCATATTTTCAAGACTCATTTAGAGACACCCTCTCCACCCTGGTCACTGTCTTCTAGACCTACTTGAGCTTGTCAAAGGTCTTACGGAGGCCAGAAAAAAAAGCAGTGCTCCAACTCTGTCTAAAGTGAGGAGAAAAGACTCCTGACCTCCCTTGGAAGAGACATTATGCTAAGAAACAATAAGGGTCAAGTTCAGAGCACAGTACTCTGTGCGTGAGTGTTCCCAATGCACGGGAGTGCTTATACGTCCATCACTGGCGCCAGCCGTGATGTTAACGCTTAGACCTTGGTCGTGTTCTTCTCATATGGCTCTGCTTTCGACACACCTCTGTTGTCTTTATTAACACAGCGATTCTCAAGCAGGTTTTCCTGCAGCCTCCACCCCTGTGTGGTTCATCCAGGGGGCCACGCTGGACATTTGAAGGCTCTGACTTATACTGCTTCCATGTTCTGGGCTCTGCTCATGCTGACGTCCTGCAGGGACACATTCTCACAGTGAAGAGAAAGCAGAGGAGAACAAGGTGAACAGACAGCATTCATTCCATTCTCTTTCCAGCTCTGGCTTCTCTTACCTCTCCCCACCCTTAGCTTTCTGACTTCAAGGTGGTGCTATTTCTACTGCAACACGTCACTCCTTTTATGCAGTCCTTATTATGTTTGCTTCTTCCAAACAAAAAATGGAGGGGTGAGAATGAAATCTCTTTGTCAAAAACACTGAAAGCATCGTGAGCATAACTGAGAAGTGTCAGGTTCATCGGAGGCACTGTGTCCAGGACACACCCATGTTCTTGCCTCTTGCTCCACAAAGATACAACCCATACCCTCTTCTTCTATAGAACCTCTCCTGATAGCCCCCTAAGCCCAGCGATCTCTCCCTCCCCTAGCTTGTGTGCAAGATGCTACATGATCCTTGAGGACAGGGACCTTCGTCTAGAAAACTACACCTCTGCCATACTGGGTCATCGTATGCTACCTTTGTTTGGGTTAGTGCTAACGTTATTGGAAGGCTGGGATCTTCTGAATCATTAGTGCTTGGGGATTCAGTAAGGCCACCCTGCAGGTTGCCCTAACAACAAACCACCTCAGACCAACTATTCCTGGCAGAAGTTGTCTCAGTACAATCAGGTAACGTTTTAAGGTCATGGATGAAGTTTGATAAGTGCTAAACAAAAGAATGGAAACTAAAAGGGATGATCAATTCCAGAGATAAGGCTTTGGGATCTTATCATGATATCAACTCTTTGGAAACGGGGTCAGTATTCTAGGATCCTGGGATCTCTCTGTTAAAACAAAACCAAATCAAACAAGATTTGCTTTATTGGGTACGGAGGAGGTTTATCCAGTAATATAATTAATAATGTAGATCAATGTTTTTTCAAAATCAACTGCAGTCCTCTTTGGATTTTGGATTAAATATACGAATATATGGAATAATTATAAAGGTCACGAATGTTAAGAGCACTAGGAGAGAACCGAAATCCACCTGGTCTGTGGAGGTGGCTATGACAGTGCTAACGTCTGGGACTTGGGTTTCCTGCCCAGCTCTTTTCTACACTTCATATACTGGCTCTGGGACCTGCAACAGGCTGCTCTCAGTAGCTGTTTTCTCATCTCTAAATGAAGGCATTCAATTTCATGACATCTAGTATCATTTCCAACTGTAAAGTTCTGTTTCTAAGTTATTCTTATTCCAAGAGAAAAAGGATTTCATTTTCATTTCTGCATGTCTTTAATTTTAGCTAAACTCATGCCTAGAAATGGATCCATAAAAAGATAAAGTACTTTTTTTTCCCCTCTGTTTGTTATAGACATAGAAAATATCTGTTATCAATGCTTCCTGGGCTTAGAAAAGTGATTTTTACTATGCCTTTTACGTTCTGGATTTCTAAGATTATGACCCATGAAGTGAAGTTAAAATAAGCTCATCAAAGATAGATTGACTTCAGTTGTTCTTTTGCCTGTTTTTGCCCCGTAGATGGCTTTTGATAAACAACCTGGGAAATCGTTTAAAGAGATGAAACACCCTCCCTCATTGTCCCAGCTTCTTTGCTTAGATGATGACAAGCTTTTATAAAAAGGCGTGTTCAATGAACTGCGAGTATGTCTGTGTCTTTGAATTGGTTTTTCAGTTTCAGGTCTCTTTTAACATATATTTTAAACAGCAGCGACATAAGAAGTCACATCAAAGTTATGAGCCAAAACAAATGATCAGGTTACACCTGTTCTGCTTACACTACCTTGGAAACCACTGGACTCCATTTTCCTCAGCTTAAAACACCAGCTCCCTCTCAGGGAAATGGTATAATCAACCCGTCGTTTTGTAAATGGAACGAGCAGAGGACTGGATTTCTTTTTAATCTTCACGTCTGTGTCAAGAGGTAAGTGAAGCTTATTTCTCTTCTGGTAGGATTTGTTTATTTAATGGGGAAATGCCATTTCTTGTAATTGGGTAGTCATTACGTCTTTCCCAAAAGTTTCCCCGGGGAAGGAATCCTACTTATGACAAACTTAGACATACTGCTCTTCAGTTTTGTGCCGCATCACAGATGCCCTTTCTGGATGAGCTGCCGCTAAGTAAAGTTGCCCATTTAGAACGTGTGAATGACGGGGGCTTCGGGAGCCTGTGACCAGGGCAGAAGCCTGGCCTGAGCACAGGGTGTGGACTGATGTAAGTGAGGTGCTGGGAGCACCGAGGCACAGCCTAGGACCTTTCAGTGGCCTTTTCTGTGTGGTCTGAGGACAACCCTTGCCCTGTTCCTAAGAGGGGGTCCTCTGAAAGTGGCAACGCCTTTATTCACACCGGAAGATGAAATACCAGGCACGTGGTGCATATGGACACGTGTCAGCCTGGGTGGGTACTGTTCTACTCAGCACTGCTTGTGGACCCTCGGTATTGACAAGTCAAGTTTTAGTATACTGTTATTGATATGTAGACAACATAAAGTTAGACGTAAAATAATTTTACATCTACAGGCTAACCTTTAGACTTATGGCTTTTATGGGGCTATATTTACAAAAGAAAAACCAAACGTTGCGAAACCAATAAATTAAATTTAAACCAATTAAAGTTTAGCAGACAAAAGATGTCATTTTGCTGAAATGAAATTGCTACTCATGGCGAGAATGAGATTCTGACTGCAGAGCCCTTGTGATGGGCCTGCTGGACGCGCCGGGCTGCTCCCGGCTGCTTCTTCCACCACCGGTCCCCGTTCCAGCCACCAGCACCTTGGCTCCCGCGGCTCTCCCTGTGGCTTCATGTGGCTTTTTCCTGAGCACAACCCATCCTGTGCTGTTGCTCACAGGCCTAGGTGATTAAAGTTCTGCAACTTGGTTCCAAGATGCTTTTAAACATGATTTATATATCAGAGGTCAATAAACATTTTCTGCAGAAGGCCTGATAGTTACTATTTTAGCCCTGAGAGCAGCTTTGTCTCTATTGCAACTACTCAACTCTGCTGTTTTGGCATAAAAGCCGCCCAAAGACAATAGTAAATGAATGGGCATGGCTGTGTCCCAGAAAACTTTATTTACAAAACAGGTGGTGGGCTGCATTTGGCCTGAAGGCTGTGTAGTTTGCCAAACACGTAAATATGAGTGCTGAAATCCTGAGGCTGCCCTTGTTATGAGCTGGTCATTCAGCGGTGCTTTTGTTTGCTTGTTTGAAGATCCTAGACCAAAAGCACACACACATTCTCTTCTCATAGACCCTTGAGAATCTAACAACAGCCCTTCAGGGGCCACAGGTCCTGGGTTGAGAAACTTTCTGCTTTTGGCATTTCCCAAATAGGCCATCTCTAAAAATGAAAATGCCTTAAAATTGAACAAGGGGTTAAAGTGTTCACACGTGTCAGCATGTTCTATGGGCCTCAGAGATGGAAAGAGGTCCTCGAGAGGAAACTGTTTTCTTTGGGGGTTAAATGATTTGTGTGCAAGGTTGGACGGAAATCAGCTCCAGGGTGAGCTGGAGACCCATCCTGTAGGACCTGTCTTCTGCTGCTGGATTTTCTACTGATTATTGCGTGTTGTGGACAAGCCACTTCCCTGAGTTTTGGTTTCTTTGTCAGTGCATTAAGGGTCCTACCACACACTGCCTACTCCAGAAGATGGGGTGGGGGTCAGATGAGAGGCTGTGAGATGTTTTGGAAACGGTCAAGCACTATCCAGGGATAATAATATCCAAGGTATCATTATTACTGAGAAGCGAAAGAAGCTGGGTATGGAGGCTGATGGCTTTTTCAGGGCTTGTCACCAGTGGTGTGTGTGGCATTCGATATCTGGTGCCCCTCTAATGCAAGTTTCAAAACAGCACTCCTTGGTAACGACAGAGCAGGTCCCAGGCTCCTGGCAGTGCCAGGGTTTCTTGGACAGTGTTTGTGCCCATTCAGAGCCCAGAGAGGGCACTTGCTTCCTGATGCCCGAACCACACAAGAAGTGAAGCCTCCTGTGTGGCAAGAAGTTGCTGGCATGGCAAAGGCTCATCCCTGCAATAAGAGAAGAATGGGCGGGCTGGTGCTCAGGCCCAAAGGCTCAGAAGCTCAGGTTTATAGTTAGTACACCCTGAGTGGAGTCATCCCTAAAGGACTCACCCACATTAACCAAGCCCCAGGAAGCCTGATTTATAAAGCACCTCTCCAGGGGCTGGAAGTCTTGCATCTAATCTCAAGAGGATTCATTGCACAGCTTAAGGAATCTCGGCAAGAAAACAATTCCTCAGAAGGTTGCTTGGTCACTTGGAGTAATGAGAATCAAATGATTGTAATGGACATTTAATCCAGGATGTATAGGAGCCAGATGCATTAGCTATCCTTGTCCTACCAGATGGTTACTGGGACTCATTTTTTTAAACCTAAGACTTGAGCATGTTCTCACTAGCTCTGACAATAGCTCAGCATGTTTGCAATAGGGGTTGTCCCAGAAAACCCAGGATCCTCAGTTGCAGAAGAGAGAGTGGTGTCTGCACATTACTGTGTTCTCCCTACCCAGAGAACTGTGTAGACTCTTAGCAGGTCCATGTCATTTTAGGTCGTTTCTGTTCACCTATCTTTCACGCAGACCTCTACTTTTTGTGAACCTTTGCTGCCATGTCTTGATGCCACTCACAGGACCACATGGTTGGCTGTCTTCTCTCTGTTTCTTCGTTTGCTACCCACTTTACTCAGGTACCTTCTGGTTGCTGTGATTGGAAAAAAGTTTCCAATTCTCTTTCTTTTTTAACAAAAATTTATTTATTTACTTTTGGCTGCACTAGGTCTTCGATGCTGTGCACAGGCTTTCTCTAGTTGCAGCAAGCGGGAGCTACTCTTCATTGCAGCACGCAGGCTTCTCATTGTGGTGGCTTGTCTTTATTGTGGAGCACGGGCTCTAGGTCCATGGGCTTCAGTAGTTGTGACATGTGGGCTCAGTAGTTGTGGCTCACGGGCTCTAGAGCACAGGCTCAGTAGTTGTGGCTCACGGGTTTAGTTGCTTTGCGGCATGTGGGATCTTCCCGGACCAGGCCTCGAACCCATGTCCCCTGCACTGGCAGGCGGATTCTTAACCACTGCGCCACCAGGGAAGCCCTCTAATTCTCTTCTTGATGTTCGAAGTCTTGCATAATCTTACACCCTTAAATCTACATATCCACCAACTTTCTAGTATTTTTCCAGGTTATCCCAGGAATACAGGACAGATGATCTCTCTGGGGTGGGTTCCTTCTATAACTAACATCTCATGATGTTTTTTACTCATTTCACACTCAAAGGAGGTATTTGTCTCTAAATTCTGAGTTACTTAATTTAGCCTGACAGTGCTCTCACTCCAGGACGTCATGTTTTATGGAGGCCTGTGATACTATTCTTAATTTCTCTTAATCAGTGAGTAGAACCTTAGAATAGCTGGTGGAGGATTTTGAGTTTTATGGGTTTTCCTCTTATATTTTTGTCACTGATCCATTTTGAGTTAAATTTTTTAAATGGCGTGAGGAAGGGATCCAACTTCATTCTTTTGTATGTGGAAATCTGATTGTCCCAGCACCTTCTTCTCACTCCCATTTTTTTTTCACAGAACAAAGAATAAACTTCTTTAAAATGTGTTCGACATCACTAATCATTAGAGAAATGCAAATCAGGGCTACAATGAGGTATCACCTCACACCAGTCAGAATGGCCATCATCAAACATCTACAAACAATAAAGGTTGGAGAGGGTGTGGAGAAAAGGGAACCCTCTTGCATTGTTGGTGGGAATGTAAATTGATACAGCCACTATGGAGAACAGTGTGGAGGTTCCTTAAAACACTAAAAATAGAACTACCATATGACCCAGCAATCCCACTACTGGGCATATACCCTGAGAAAACTATAATTCAAAAAGAGTCATGTACCACAATGTTCATTGCAGCTCTGTTTACAATGGCCAGGACATGGAAGCAACCTAAGTGTCCACTGACAGATGAATGGATAAAGAAGATGAGGCACATATATACAATGGAATATTACTCAGCCATAAAAGGAAATGAAACTGAGTTATTTGTAGTGAGGTGGATGGACCTAGAGTCTGTCATACAGAGTGAAGTAAGTCAGAAAGAGAAAAACAAATACCGTATGCTAACACACATATACGGAATCTAAAAAAAAAAAAAAAAAAAAAAAAAAAAAAAAAGTGATTCTGAAGAACCTAGGGGCAGGATAGGAATAAAGATGGAGAAGTAGAGAATGGACTTGAGGACACAGGGAGGGAGAAGGGTAAGCTGGGACGAAGTGAGAGAGTGGCATGGACATATATACACTACCAAATGTAAAATAGATAGCTAGTGGGAAGCAGCCGCATAGCACAGGGAGATCAGCTTGGTGCTTTGTGACCACCTAGAGGGGTGGGATAGGGAGGGTGGGAGGGAGACGCAAGAGGGAGGAGATGTGGGGATATATGTACATGTATAGCTGATTCACTTTGTTATAAAGCAGAAACTAACACCCCACTGTAAAGCAATTATACTCTAATAAAGATGTTTAAAAAAAATGTGTTCAAAGCCCTCCAGAATATAAGTTCCAACCTTTCTCCCCAACCTCTTTAAATCCACTCCCCCTAGAGAAACGTACACATGCACATTATTTCCCAATACACACTTCACTTATATTCCACAGAACTCTGTTCAACTTATTTTGTCTGTAATACATAACAGACAAAATTAATTTAGATCAAATGTTTGGGGGAAATTTCCAATTTCCAAAATTATTCCTGATATTGGAATATTGAATATTTTACTTTCTGAAAATATTTATGTTTTCCAAACTAAATTCTTATGCAGTTAACTGCTGCTTCTTAAGAGAAAGGAGAGAGTCATAGGATAATTTGTACATTAGAAATGGTAAACGGAAACTCTTTAAAAATTGGGAGTAATCCTTAGTAATTTAATAACATGGATAAATTAAAGATGCTTTTTAAAAATAAGGAGACATTCTACATTATTAAGAGATAAAAATGTTGAGCTGATGACTTCACTGCTTTCAAATGCTTAAAGGGCTATTACTGGGAGATTCCTAACTATTATCCTTCATAGGAACAGAGCTAGAGAAAAAAAAAAAAAAAAAAAAAAATATATATATATATATATATATATATATATACTTACCTTGAAATTGGAAAGACTTCACTTTGACACCAAGAAAAGGGTTTTAATGGAAAAACTAAAAATTATAATGATAATGCTTACTGAGCACCTACCGTGTGTCAGTCTCTGTTTTGAGCCCCATGAGGTAGGTACTATTATTATTACAGATGAACTTGGACTTGAACCCAAGGAGTCCAACACTGTGTTCAGGCTCTTATCCGGTATGATAAACCACCCCTGTTAAAAGTGAACTCATATTAGAACACCCCTCCCTCCTGAGAAAAGCCATTGCCTTTCCATCAGCAGAGAACTTCAAAATAGGATGGACATTAGTCAGATGAAATTCATAGTCCTGACACATTTGATGGTGTCAGTCTTCTGATCCTATTCAAACACCAGTCACTTTCTTACTATTTTTCTTTTTGAAAAAAAGAAAATCTCTTACCTTTATCTGTTCTCTGAAATGTCCAACAGGGTACTTTTAAATATTTTGCAACATTAAATAAACATCCTCCTGAGTAATACAGACAAATGTCCAATGACACATGTCATAGGGAAACATAAGACCCTTTTGTCCCCTTTTTAATCTTTGGGGATTTGTTTTAATAATTCATGGAGATGTTAACCTTTCAGGTGGATTTGAGAATCCTTTTTATTTAATACAATTTTGTTTGTGTTCTCAAAACCAAGGACATTGAAGTATTTATTCCCTGCTGAATAGGGCATTGTGTACATGTGTCTTTGTTGTCTCTGAAAATACCTCTTAACCTTCATACATCTCAGGGTTCTAGCATGTGGGCTTGTTACATAATGTTCCCTCTGGAAGAGATCCATGTGACGTGCTCTGGCAGGAATGCTACTATCACAATATCCCCATTTTCTTTACCTTCTGGTTCCCCTCACATCATCATTTCCATGATGCTCCTTTGGTGGAGTCTATAGAGAAGGCAAGATGTAATCCATCTTTGTAATAGGAGATAGGACCTGAAATGGCAAGGTCTTCACCTGAGAAATCATGAAGTATCTTAGCGGCAGACCTGGAGCTCCAATCCACATCTTCTGATTGTACTAGAGAGTTAAGAGCAATGGTTTCAACTGGAGAGACTTTGCTACATCTCCCCAGTGTACATTTGGAATTGTCCAGAGACATTTCTGGTTGTCACAAATAGGACAGGAGGTGGTGCTACTGACATCTAGCTGGGAGAAGCCAGGGATGCTGCTAAACAGCCTACAATGCACAGGACAGCTGCTGGAACAAAGAATTATCCAGCCCAAAATGTCAATGGTGCCACTGTTGAGAAACTCTGTTTTAGAGTAACGAAAATTGGATTTGAACCCTGCTTTGCCTCTTATTTTGTGACCTTGGGCAGTGGCTTTATTTTTCAGAGTCTGCCTTCTCATCTGCAGACAACCGCCACCATAAACAAACCAACAAAACCCCCACTTTCCAGGCTGGTTGTGAGAGACCAACTCACAAGAGCACTAAACAGAGAAGGCTGAGCACACTGTAGGCTCAAGAAACAAAAATCACTGCCCACCCCATGGAGTTCAGTTATATGACAAAATGGAAGCCGAGAGTGCGAGAAAGACAATGTCGCTGAGATGAAAAAGAAGGCTCCCTAGCTTCCTATCCACTTTCGTAGGGTAAAGAGCAAAAGAGACGGAGAGGGGCGCAAGAGAATTGAGCAGCATTGAGGGTGTACTAGGAGGGGAACGGAGGAGATGCTGAGACCGGAAGTAGAAAGCAGTGGGAGGGCTGTATGGGTGAGAGAGAGCTCAGCAGTGACTTGGAAGTGAATTTGAGAGATATTTAGGAGGAATCAGAAGAACTTGGTGAGCAATTTTAAAAGCGTCATGAGAGAGGCATCTAGGATGATTATGATTTCTGACCTGGGTGCTTGGGCGTTAGTGATGCTGTTTAACCACATAAGGAAATCAAAGGGCAGAGCAGATAGTACATTGAACTACAGACATATCAAGCTTGAGATACCTGTAGGATATTTAGATAATAGCCAGTGAGATCTGGAAGTCTGGGGAGAAGCCTAAGATTTGAGAAACAAGAACGTGAAAGCAGTAGTTGAATCTGTAGGAATGCATGAGGTTTTGCAGGGAGAGCATATGGACGGAGAAAAGAGCAGAGAACAGAGCTGTTCAGGGCTGGGCGAAGACAACTAAGACGGTACAGTCAAGAGGATCAGAATAACAGAAAGAGCGGGGAGAATGGTATGGAAACCAAGGCTGAAAGAGTTTCAAAAACACAAGTGCAGGCAACAGTATCAAATGCCACAGGAAAATTAAAGGAGATTTGAAGTGTCCAGAACACTTGGTAATTGAGAGGTAGTTGAAGTTGAGAAGAAAAATGCTGAGAAGAAAAACTAGACTCAGTGAGTTGATGAGTAAATAATACTTGAGGAAGTAGAAATAAGGGATAGGGATAGAGGTTGTCAGAAAGAGAAGCTATGAAGATTCCCCCACTAAAAATGGACAACACTTCAGCACGTTTATACACTGAGAGGAAGGGGGCAGTTGAGGGTGAAGATACAGAATTCAGAGCAGGGGAAATGGGTAAATCAAGGATAGGATTAGAGCTGGAATGATCATTTTGAGGTGAGAAGAAACCAACCCTCTCCCTCCAAACTGGGTAAAGAAGGTAAGCTGGGCACCAATGTAAGTAGATCTGGAGGGATGAGGGAGCATGAGTTTGAGGGAGTTCATAGTGGAGAGCCTCACTTCTCACTATCAAATTGTAGGCAAGCAGCTGGGATGAGATATGGGACACAGGAGGTGGTAGGGACAGGGAATAACCTTTAAGGATTAGGGACGGGCACTGACAAATTAGAGAAAGTGAGTAGAGACTACAACTTTAAGGTGTGGAATCCAAAAATTAATACACAGAAATAGACTCACAGACATAGAAAACAAACTTATGGTTACCAAAAAGGAAAAGGGTGGGAAGGGATAAATTAGGGGTTTGAGATTAACAGACACACACAACCATATATAAAATAGATTAGCAACAAGGATTTACTGTAGAACACAGGGAACTATAGTCAGTATCTTGTAATAACCTATAATGGAAAGTAACCTGAAATAAATAATATAGGAATCACTTTGCTGTACACCTGAAACTAACACAATATTGTAAATCTACTATACTTCAACAAAAAAAAAAACATTAAAAAAAGAGAAGCTGGCATGTGAGGGATATCTCAAGGTACCAAGGTCCCCTTGGGATTCATATCTAATTCTTTCTAGATCAGCCATAGAGCCCAACCATCCTTAGAGAGAAGCAATAAAGTAGAAGGATTTGTCTGGGAATGGGTTAGTGTGTGTGGGATGACAAACCAAATTCCAAATTTAACTGGGCATGGGCTCATTTACGTCCTGTGGACCAGCTGTGTCATCTCCTTGTATGAAAGTGAGCGTATCCTATGGGATTCTTAGAGAGCCCTGAACATCCAGGGTTGTAATAATGCAAAAAGTCAAGTTTATCTTCCATAATTCCATAATCTGCAAGTAAGACAGTAGAAATGATCAATGGAATAGAAGTAAATGAATCATGATGAAACTGTTTTCTTTTGCAGAATATTGTCTTCTTTTGAATCTAAGTCATGAGTTGGATGTTCCTCAGAGACCTCCTGAGTGGAGTAAATAAATACTCCACTGGGATCGGGCGGACCTGGCTGGCTGTCATGTTCATCTTCCGTTTGATGGTCTACATGGTGGCGGCGGAGCATACATGGAAAGATGAGCAGAAAGAGTTTGAGTGCAATGTTAGACAGCCTGGTTGTGAAAATGTGTGTTTTGACTACTTCTTCCCCATCTCCCAGGTCAGACTTTGGGCCTTACAACTGATCGTGGTCTCCACGCCTTCACTTCTGGTGGTTCTACATGTAGCCTATTGTGAGGGTAGAGAGAAAAGGCACAGGAAGAAACTCTATGTCAGCCCAGGCACCATGGATGGGGGCCTGTGGTACACTTACCTTATCAGCCTCATTGTTAAAACTGGTTTTGAAATTGGCTTCCTGGTTTTATTTTACAAGCTCTATGGTGGCTTTAGTGTTCCCTACTTTATGAAGTGTGATTTGAAGCCTTGTCCCAACACTGTGGACTGCTTTGTCTCCAAACCCACGGAGAAAACGATTTTCATCCTCTTCTTGGTCATTACCTCATGCCTGTGCATTGTGTTGAATTTCACTGAACTGAGTTTTTTGGTCCTCAAGTGTTTTATTAAGTGCTGTCTCCAAAAATACTCTAAAAAACTCAAGTCCTCAGTGTGTGAGTGCCACGACCTCAGATATGTTAAATATGGTGAGATGGGGGCCCCACCCTTGCTCCAGAAGCACCATTTAGACTCAGCCATGAGCACAGCCCAGGGAGGGGAAACAAAGGTACTCTGTGGCACACAAGAGGCTTAAAGCAAACCCGCATCCCTCTGAAGTAGACATAGGCTTCCTTGGAAAACGAAGGGTGTCAGCCTTAATGTCCCTTGGGAGGAATTTTTTAAATTTTCGATATGTGCTCAGTTGTATATACTAGACAGAGGTCTCATTGTTTGGTGGTAGGGTTCATCCACATGAACCCTACATGAGTTGTGTTTGAATAGTTAATTGCAACTTAGTCTGAAGAAAGCCAACTAACAGCATTCTTCTAAGTGCTTAGATCCATCAACTGGAAAATATAAAAAGTGACACTTCTTTCAAATGTGATGGCCTCCAAACAACAATTGAGGCACTGGCAATCGTTCCAAGTGGCAGCCAACGCTCCACTCACTCAGCCCTACTCAAACTTTGTAGAGAAAGACTATGATGAGGGTGGGGTAGCAGCTAACCAGGGGCACACAGAAGCACATTCAGTGAGAGGGTTCAGCCTGGGGAAAACTCCACAGAGCCCAGGACGCTTTGCAGTGTAGGTGTCCCTGGATGTAAGTGGACTAGGGGAAATGGAAGAAGGTCATCATTTACTGGTCTCCAACTTAAATACAAATGTTACTGGGAGATAATTCCACTTAAGCCTGAACTAGCAGACATTTGCAAGGGTCATTCTAGAGTCATGAGGGAAGGCAGGTCCCACAGAGAGAAGCACATTGGTAGGGAGAAAGGGGAAGACCCAGAAAAAGAATATGCCTACCTGATAGTTACTGAACACTTACCTTTAACCACAGAACAATGAAATACTTTGTAAATTTCCATATGTTGGACCTTCTTACAATCAGGAATTCACAATGTACTATACAATATGTCATAGTTTGCCTACGATTTGCTAGTACATCTCCTTCTAGAATAGATAGTAAAATGTGTACTATGCTGTTACATTGGCTCAAAAAATGTAAAAAAAAAAAAAGATATGTTTATTATCACTTGATTTGAAACTATGGCTTTCTTTTACTTTCCTATTTAAAAAAAGAATCACAGATATATTCTCCTTGGATTTAATACTCTAACATATGTGCATTTCTCCAGAATAAAAATGAAGTGGTTTTGCGGTGTTACTTGACTGTCATTGATATCGTTACTTGGCTGAACTGGGCATGATTGTTCTGTGAAATAAAACTTGTTCTGACAATTTTAGAATAGGATTTGCAACCCTGCCTGGTAAAGATAGCTCAGAAATCATTCTCCTCCGCTGGGATTTTTTAAACAAAAAGTAAGTGCATAAAAATGTAATTTTAACTAAAACAAATTATGTTATGTCTTCCACAGCCTGCCCTCTTTAACATAAAATGACTCACTACAGTTCCTGCATAACGAAGGTTATTTGTGTCATTATGTAGCCTCCAGACCATGCCGCCAACAGCGGTCATAATCTGTTTTAAAGACTGGCTGGACAGCAGAGAGGATGTGAACTCTGTGGTCCCCCTCCTCCAGTTTACACCACATGTCACTGCTGGACTCAGGTACTTGTATCCATTGTACTTCACCTTGTGACATGAAAACATGCTTGTGTTTTCACAAAAGCTAGCCTTCACAAATTCAGGTAACCAGGAAGGACTTAAAGGAACGTATATTTTTTTCTACAGTAATAGGTGGTTAAAGAGGTTTAAGGTTTGGGAGGCCCTGATCCTGGCATGGAATCTAGAACATAGGGTTTTAGTGCACAGAACTGGAATGGACGTCAGGGAATTTTTCAGTCTGAGGATGAATTTGCTGCCGAAACGCCTTTGGGGACCTCAGCCTCTTCACCTCAGTTATGACAACAAGCTCTGCTCAAGCTAAGAGGATTGGATGCATATGCACATTCTTGCCTTTCTACTTTGCGTACAGAGGAGACTTAAAGGTAATGGAGGTAAAGGCCATGCATAAATTTGTTTAGATAGGAAGGGGAATAATTGTTTTCTTTTTAAAGCTTAATTAATTTACAAAATGAGTTTCCTATATGAACATTCTGGAGGCTGTCTTGGTGTCAGTGAAGACCCAAAGCATTTGATTGAGAGAAATTGGCAGTTAAATTTTTCCATTTTTATTCTTTCTCTTATCAATAAATATTTATTGAGCAATGATTAATAGAAGCAAGACACTGTGTTGTGCATCTTTAGATATAATTCCCACCTCCAGAAAATTTCCACTTCCATTAAGGAGCATGGAGGTGAAGATGGGGTGAAGTATCTCACACCTGTATCCTGTATTTACATCACTTCACTTGACCCCCCTACAAGCTTCTGGTGCTCAGACAGTAACCTTAGAGATGAAGAAAGTGAGACCCGCAAAGGCAGTTACTCTTTTCAGGGACACATAGCTAGTAAAAGCAGAGTTAACAATCACCATAGGTCTGCCTTAAACTACCTGCTCACCACATCAGGCTTCTCAGATCACTAAACAGATGTCTTTCTAATTTCACTCAAGCCATTCCTGACTTGCAATTATTTTGTTTCCCTTGCACTCTTCCCCAGAACCTTTCTGGTTACAACTTTGCCCCTGGCCACAGGGTTTCCTCTAATTGGAGCTGGAGGGAATTTTTTTTTTCAAGTACTTGGATAGAAGAATGCCAAGTATGCAAGTGGCTATGGTTCCAGTCTTCCCAAGGAAATTAAGCCAACTTTCTTCAGACAGACAAACTGCAAAGACTAGAGGGGAGGGGAAAAAAGGCAAAGACCTGAGGATGTTTGAATTCTTTGATCCTGCTATCCCTGACACTGGCTCCACCCCTACCCTTTCTGCAGTTTAGTTACATCGAAGATAAATTCCCCATTTTTGTTTAAACTGGTTTAAATTGGGTTTCTGGGCCTTGCAACTAAAAGAGTCCTAATAAAATCATGTTCTTCATTAATTTCTTTCCTGTATAATTAGAAAAAAGAGGTATGACTCTTCTCCTGTATTAGCCTTTCCTTCTCAGGCTTCAAGCATCCTAACTTTTACATGTGTGTACGTACAGAAAGTTTGTGTCAATAGGAGGAAAGATGGGAAAGGATGTCAACACTGGTTACAATAAGAGAAGGAGAGATGAACTTTTTCTTTATAAATCTTTTCATTGTTTCACATGTACTTTTGTTTTTAATTTTTTTTTAATATCTCTACCTATATTTCCCAAAGATGCCTTAAACATTTTTTATTTTTTGGCTGCGTGGCATGCGGGTTCTTCCCCAGCCAGGGATCGAACCCGCGCCCCCTGCACTGGAAGCGCGGAGTCTTAACCACTGGACCGCCAGGAAAGTCCTTAAATTTTTAATAAATAAAATAAAGCAATTGAAAACCCCAAAGTGCCCCAACTCTTTCTAGTTCGCATCTCATCACATGCATGTAACACTTGCCTTAAACATTGATGCCAGTGTATTCCTAGTTTACATTTTATTTTGTTTGTATATTTAGGATGACACAGCACAAACGAGAGGGCATTTCACAGCTCTGTGAAAAACTGGTGAGGAAGGAAAGCAGTGGTGGGGCACGTGGAGGTAAAAAATGTCAGCGTTCAATTGAATTTTAATGACAAAAGCCCAAGGGAGGCGTTCTGGGAGAGACCTGCCAGCAGCTCTTTCTTTAATATAAAATTGGGTCTTTTCTCACAAAGCAAATCTTCTTTCAGCTGTAAAAGACATCGGTGATTGTGGCGAGTTCTGAGAATTTTCCAGAGACATATCTTGTTTCCACTGTGCCAGAGAGTTTAACAAACAGCCTTCCTATTCTGAGATGTAGATGATCTTTTAAAATTCTATAATTGTACCCATAAATTCTGTCCGAAAGCAATGGGAAGTGAGTTCTGGATGTTACCCAAATAAGCCACCATCCCCATCTACTTACAGGTGAAGTATCGGATCCTTTGCCAGCTATGGAGATTTAATTTTCTATTAAAAGAAAAAAGAAAAAATGTTGTCTAGATGAAAGTGATATATGTAGCTTTGTAAATCTTGTTTTAGCTTTTTTATCTTTAACGTATTTTTATCTTCAAATTTCTCTCAGACATTAATGTCACCTGTCAGAGTGGAGACAGGCAGAATGGCTGTGGTATAGAACTGCAGCAGGCTCTGCTTGTCTGTGCAGAGCAACAGGAAGTTGACGAAGTGGACTCCAGAGTCCTAGCCCTCAGGGAAAGGTCACTGTTAAAACTCTGCAGTAGATTGGGGCAGAGGAGACAAATATTAAGCAGTACAGTTTCCATATTCTTGTTATAAAAATGTCATTAACTAAATTGATGATCATCATCCCCTGTTACTAAAAGTATGACTCACTAGGTTAGCCAAGTGCCTTCAATTTAAAAGCATTGATCTCAAAGGAGAGTAAGTACAGTAACCTGAGACCTTTCTGTAGAAGATTAGCAAACCTGATAAGCCAATCTTCTTAGAGAAGATTGCTCCTAGTCACATTAATTTAATGATGATATTAAAACTACTGACTGTGACCAAGGTCGAGAATCTTGTCTCATTCATCTCTTCACACCCTGGTATTGCCACAGCTTACGTCCCTGGTACTGAGGAGTACAGTGTTTCTGGGGAAAAAAATCTTTGTGTTCCTCTTGCCTCTTCCATCTTTCATCTACCCAATATTTATTCCTCTCCACCTAAAAGAATTCTGATTTTGTTGGGGGTGGCAATGTGCCCAGCTTAAAAAAAAAAAAAAAAAAGCACATTTCCAAGTCTCCTTTGTATGTAGTTAGCAGTGTGTGACAACCTTCTTGTCAAAACAAGATTTTGTGAGTGATGCTTTGGGGAGAGTTAAAAAGTGGGGCCTGGGCTTCCCTGGTGGCGCAGTGGTTGAGAGTCCGCCTGCTGATGCAGGGGATGCGGGTTCGTGCCCTGGTCCGGGAAGATCCCACATGCCGCGGAGCAGCTGGGCCCATGAGCTATGGCTGCTGAGCCTGTGCGTCCGGAGCCTGTGCTCCGCAACGGGAGAGGCCACAACAGAGAGAGGTCCACGTACCGCAAAAAAAAAAAAAAAAAAAAAAGGTGGGGCCGATCTACCTTGCATGCTTGTTGCTCCCCCCGTCTCTTCCTGACTGAGACATCGTAGCTGGAGCTGCAGTGAACATCTTCTACCATGAGGTGACTTTGAGGATGGAAGCAAGACCTTATGGATGAAGGAACAGAAAGAAAGCTCCTGGGACATTGACACCATTATGGAATTGCCATTAGCTCTGCACTGCCTGACTCCATGCTTTCGTTTTTGTTGTTATGTGAAAGAGAACTTAACTCCCACCTGATGTAAGTCATTGATTTGTTAGTCTGTTTCACTTATAGACAAAAACAGTTCCCGACTACATTCATGTTACTGATTAGGATGAAGACACAGAAGGCCCGCTTCTATCTACTGAAGACAAAAAAAATGACCAGTGTATTGAAAGGCAGAAATGAGATGTGTTTAAAGACCTCAATAGAATTTTGTTCAGAACAAGTCAGGTGAGGAACTTCCCTGGTGGTCCAGTGGGTAAGACTCCGCACTCCCAGTGCAGGTGGCCCAGGTTTGATCCCTGGTCAGGGATCTAGATCCCACATACATGCCGAAACTAAGAAGTCCGCATGCTGCAACGAAGAGCCCGCTGCCACAATTAAGATGCGGCACAGCCAAAATAAATAAATAAATAAATAAATAATATAAAAAAAGAACAAGTCAGGTGAAATGCAACAAGTAATCATTCTGCATCAAGATTTAAATTTTAATATGAGACCAGGATTGATATTGGTTCATGAGGTAAAGTCCTTGGAGCTTTAGCTGTCCATCACCTTAACATGAACACAGTGTAATATGACACTAGTGAAAGAAAGTTCACTTAATTCTGTTGTACTAGAAGTTCGTGTTCAGACTGTAGGGAATGACTTTCCCAATGCTTGGAAAACAAATAACTTATTTCATGTTCCAAGGTTTGAGAACCAGGACCAATGGGTGAACATCAAAGAAATAAAGATTTTGGGCTTCCCTGGTGGCGCAGTGGTTGAGTCCACCTGCCGATGCAGGGGACGCGGGTTCGTGTCCCGGTCCGGGGAAGATCCCACATGCCACGGAGCGGCTGGGCCCGTGAGCCATGGCCACTGAGCCTGCGCGTCTGGAGCCTGTGCTCCGCAACGGCAGAGGCCACAACAGTGAGAGGCCCGCGTACCGCAAAAAAAAAAAAAAAGAAATAAAGAGTTTTACCTAATATAGAAATGTTCTATTAATTTGAACTGCATCACAATTAAATGATTGCCTGATAAAGCAGTGAGACTTTATATTGGCTATATCACTATATAAACCTGATACCACAGAAAGATCTCTGATTAATAGAGAATTGCCTTAAAAAAACAAATTTCATGTATTATACAATAACAAGACTCCTCATTACAACAAACAAGTTAGGCAGTTCCATAGAAATGGTTATAAGATTTACCTTCTTAAAATCATGGCATTATGGTGACATGTAAAATAATCAATGTTTTGTATGTTTTCATTCATCTTTTCTTCAGCTTGAGAAATTCTAATTTCATTTCAAAGTTTGGATCAAATATTTCTATCAGATAGCAAATTTTTGATGTAAGATGGGGATAAATAATACCTATCTTATAGGGTTGGTGAACGAATTAAATGAGATGATCCACGCAAAGCACTGGCACATAGAGGTTATTTTTTTAAATGTTAGATATGAATACATGGCTGTATTATATCACTTCTCCCTATATTATTTGCTTGTTTTTTTTAAATCTCCCTCTAAATATGAGCATGTTGAATGCAGGCAAGGGCCAAGGCCTTCATCATCATACCTTAAGGGCTTAATCCACACTAGTTGCTGGCAGCAATTCATGTATTCATGAAATTTACAGCCTAACTATGTTGTATAAACTAAAAAATCATAGTATTCTGGAATTGGAAGAAACCTTAAAAATACTTACAAATGAGAAGGCTACAACTCAGAATGATAAAGTGACTTGCCTAACGTTAGAGGAAATGACAGAGCAAGAATTTGGTTATTTAAAACTCCAAATCTAGCCTTCCAGAAGCTTCCTGTACAAATAGCTTCAAAGATCTCTGGAATATTGGTACTCCATGTAATGACCAACTGTGTTGCATCCAGTTTTTGTTTGTTTGTTTGTTTTACTTTATTAGGCAACTAATTCTGATTTTGCTGATTCTGATTTTGTTGGGAGTGGCAACGTGCCCAGCTTAAAAGGCACATTTCCAAGTCTCCTTTGCATGTAGAGGTGGCACTGACTACCTTCTTATCAAAACAAGATTTTTCGACTGGTGCTTTGGGAAAAGTTAAATATATGTATAATCCGGGTCTTCCCTGGTGGCGCAGTGGTTGAAAGTCCGCCTGCCGATGCAGGGGACACGGGTTCATGCCCCGGTCCGGGAAGATCCTACATGCTGCGGAGCGGCTGGGCCCCTGAGCCATGGCCGCTGAGCCTGCGTGTCCGGAGCCTGTGCTCTGCAACGGGAGAGGCCACAACAGTGAGAGGCCCGCGTACCGCAAAAAAAAAAAAAAAAAAAAAAAAAAAAATATATATATATATATATATATATATATGTATGTATGTATGTATGTATGTATAATCCATGCAAGGTGACTCTAGTCTGTTTCCATTGTAAACGGTGGCCTATTTATCCTAAAATGAATCAACAGCTAATATATCATAGTCATCTCTCAATTTTTAAAACTGTTCCAATATCTATTCAAACTATCATTAGTAGTCAAAAGTATAAATGACCACCACATATTAGCCCATGCTCTTTATAAAGATAATTTAAAAACCAATGAAAACGTAATTCCTGGTTCAGTTTCTGGACCTTAGCTACACACACACTTCCCAGTCTTAGCTTGCCACCTTGTGGCCTCTTACTCCTGTGCAGCTCAGCGTTTGACCAGCACATACAGCAAAGCCTCTGGAACTAAGGAGTTTACACACACATACCCACTTTAAACTTATTTTATACGCAGGTAAATGAACTGCACCTCAAATTTCACTTCCAGACCAACTTCATTCCAGCAAAGGCTTACAAACCTTAAGTCAGAAAGACAGATGCTGGCAGTTACAAGTGAAGTGAATTAAAGAACATGCAGTGAGAGACAAGTGCACAAAAACCATCTAAATATTTATGGAATAGGACATGCATACATGATTGCTGAAAAGGAGTGTACGTAACTTTTCCTGTGAAGCCAATAGGAACATCACCTCTAATAGAGATGGGAAAGCAAGGTAATAACAGGATTTAAATATAGATTTTACCAAATCCAAATGGTGGCAGGGTCTCTCTTCCCACTCTGACAGGGTTATAAAATCTACTACAATGTCTGCTTTCTCTGCTGAAGGTACACGTACATATGTGTGTGTACAGGTACATATATACTATTATAACTACTATATAAATTTCCCTTCAAGCAGTATTCTAGGATTGGTAATCTCAGTAAGGACACATGGGTCTCCTGGAATAGATGAGTGCGGTGGTGACAGCCAGCTACCTCCTATGGTTGTGATTAAATGAGTGGACATATCAGGAGCAGTGTCTGACACGATTATTAAATATTACCCATTGTCCTACTAGATAGAGCCAGACTTCAGTCTTGGGTTCCCAAGCCTCCCTTCCAGGATCTTGGAGCTCAGTGCTCAAACTGCAGCTCCACTGACTGCCTGATTCAATGGATCAGACTTGAAAGCTCTGCTGGAGCATGTCTGCCCTTTGCTTCCCTGTTGTACTTCTGAAAAAAGCTGCCTACACGTTATAGCTTGGTCAGTGAAAAGAAAACAAAACATAGCCAGGCTGTAGGAGTGCTGGGTTCCAGCCTATAGTTTTAAAATCGAAATGTAGATTTTCTCTCATTGTCAGGGTTGTAAGCTTAGAGACAGAGAGAGAGAGAGAGAGAGTGCGAGCAAGCACAGGAGCACAATAATACAAGTTAAAAGCTCAGTGATTACACATAACCAATCACTATTTTGTGTTGGAAAGTGCAGACCACTATCACACGGAACATTCTGGATGTTTCTGGTTGCTTCACTTCTAGCAGAGGTGCTGTTGCCTTTCATACTTCTGGCTCATCTACTTCGGCTGGGGAACTGGTGTGGGATCAAGGGTTTGTTGGAAGAAACTAGAGTTGCTTCAGTTTCTCGTTTTATATTGGTAACATGTAGACTACATTTTTTTTAGAAAAACTATTTTTAAAGTGTAAGACACCAACATATGCCATGACATGTGACAACTTATAATTTTGCCTTATTACTAAAATAAGTAGATGGCACTGCTTCCCATACTTCCAATGAGAACTTTCCCTGTATAACCCTGCCACTCTCCACCTTCATCCTCCTGCTTTGAAATGGCAACACCTTCAACCAGCAGGACAGAGAGAAAGCGTTCTGAACCAGGGCTCAAGAGACCTGTTTTGTAGGTTTACTGTCACAAGTCATTTAATTTCCCTATATGTCACTGTCTTTATAAAACAGGGTTGCTAATTTTTCTATTCTTCTCATGGAGCAGGGGTTGAGAACTACACTTTAAGTTGTATAAATCAGGTTAGAACACCACCCAACCGCCATCATGGATAGAAAATTTCCTTTGAGGACAGATATACTTGAGAAAAAAACTTTGTAATGCTCCAGTTTTAAGTAGCTGTAAGTAGGTTTAGCAAATACATTAAGGATGCTTTTGAAATTTTCAAATAAGTAAATGTAATGAGTTTACCAGCTAACTAAGTGGTTTTGTAAGGTTGGAGGTAACAAGCAAGAATTACCAAAAGGTTCCAGTTGTTTGAACATCTGGGTTGTATCGATTGCAGAAGTGTTGTAGAAATGTCAGAGATTGATGCTCTGTATAATCCCACCCTCTTCCCATCCCTAAGTGTCTGGGTGTTGCTTAACTCTGTGAAGCCTCCGTATAAAAGGGAGGACTTTGACTTGGCAAGGGCGGGGGGCAGCCTCCTGGTGAGGATGACTCCTAGGTACCTGATTTCTAAGAATTTCCTGGTGTGATCTGCTCCTGAATAGTTTGAAACCCACCGTGTCCTCAAAAGCCCTGTGACTTTAACATCTCACTGCTTCGCAGGGACCTTGGCACAGGAGGGCTACTATTACCACCCCGATGCCCCGTTCCTCTTCTCCAACCTCCCCTGTGGGATAGGGGCACTTAGGGGGTCCAGGACTGGTAGCACTGAAGTCTGTGCAAGTGCAGCTTGCAGAACGAACGTTCTTGTGCCACCCCCATAGCTATTCTGGGGAACACGAGAACCTGGTAGCTGAGGGGGCAGCAAACAAAACCCCTATTATTAGTCTCAATTATAGAGCTCCCCATGCACACTGACTAGAGTAGCGAGCTAGGCAGAATCCACTCTAGCCCTCCACAGCGGCTTCTCATTTCCTTCTCTCTCTCAGCTCCTTTGGTTTTTGAGTGAACATCGCCATAGGGGTCCTTTGCTCCTCTATGTTCCCTACCTTCACGGCTCTAGATTGGCTTCCAGGAGTGGTTTTCCCTCCTTTGGAATATTAAACTATAGACGAAAAAATTTCATAAATGTGCGTCTTAAAAAAAGAGTATTACTTACAAATCATCTCCTAATACTGTTTCCTAATCACTTGGGGAAAACTCCCTCCAGCTACCAGGACAATCTTCACATCATTCCAGCTAAAGACACTGAGCAACCTGTTAGCTCATGTGGCTGCCTGTGTTCTCCATATCAAGGGATGTACAAACTCTGGAGTCAGTCTGCCTGGTTTCAGCTCTCAGCTCTGCCACATACTAGCTGTGCAATCTTCAGGCAAGACACCTAGACTGTCCTTATCTTAAAATGAGGATAAGAGCACCGAACTCTTAGAGTTGGTGAAAGAATAAATGAAAGTACAAGGAAAGTTCCTAGCACGGTGCCTGGCACACAGTAAAAGTCAAATAATATTAACTGTTTTACTATTACTAACAGATCTGACACACGGGACTTAGGCCTGGGAAAGCTAGATAAAGCAGGTTCCTGCTAGACTGTACTCTTCGTCTTGAAGAAAGAATTCAAAGCTCATCTTTATATTCTGCAACTTTACCTTAACCTGGATCTCCCAAGACTTTTGGGCCAAGAGGATACCATGAAGAAGCTACTTTCCAAAACTCCTTACGTGTACCATGTAGTCTGGAAGCACGCTCTCCACTTAATCTCTTAATTTAGGACTTCAGCACTGGACTCAGTCTTCTTACACCACTTCCTACTAACGGCATCTTCTGTGTACAGTCCATCCAATAAATTAGACCAAAAGCTGTTTCAATTTCTCAACTCTGTCAGCCTTCATCTACATTCTAATTCAGAAATATACTTCTCTGGCCATTTCCAGACACTGTGTTACATTACTCCTAAAGTCTTAAATTGCAGTGCTCTAGTCTTTCATACCTAATTCTTGGCCTTATGCCCACTATACCCTCTCTTTGGCACCATTAAGACCTCCTGAGGAATCGAAAAAATAAATGATACAAATGAACTTATTTACAAAACAAAAACAGACTCACAGACTTAGAGAATTTATGGTTACCAGGGGGAAGGGTGGGGGGGAGGGATAGACTGGGAGTTTGGGATTGACGTGTACACTCTGCTACATTTAAAACAGATAACAAGGACGTACAGCACAGGGAACTCTGCTCAATAATCTGTAATAACCTAAATGGGAGATGAATTTGAAAAATAGATACATGTATAACTGAATCACTTTGCTGTACACCTGAAACACACTGGTAATCAACTATACACCAAAATTTAAAAATTGTATAAAAATAAATAATATTGAATCTTCTAACACCCCCTCAAAAAGAAAAAAGACCTCCAGTCCCTTGACCACTCCATTTTCCTTTTTTAAAAAATTTATTTATTCTTATTTTTGGCTCCGTTGGGTCTTTGTTGCTGTGCATGGGCTTTTCTCTAGTTGTGGTGAGCGGGGGATACTCTTCGTTGTGGCGCGCGGGCTTCTCACTGGGTGGCTTCTCTTGTTGCAGAGCACGGGCTCTAGGCGTGCGGGCTTCAGTAGTTGTGGCATGCAGGCTCAGTAGTTGTGGCTCGCGGGCTGTAGAGCGCAGGCTCAGTAGCTGTGGCACACGGGCTTAGTTGCTCCGCGGCATGTGGGATCTTCCCGAACCAGGGCTCGAACCCTTGTCCCCTGCAATGGCAGGTGGATTCTTAACCACTGCACCACCAGGGAAGCCAGACCACTCCATTTTCTTCTGTCCTCTTGGCTTTGTTTCCTACCCTAACCAGGCTCAATTCATTGATGTAATACTCCTCCTGGGACTATGCAACCTCTTCCTTCTTCCTCCTCTGTTCAAGCTGAGGAACACTACTGGAAATATTACATAACCATGCAGACAGCGCTACTACAAGATTATGCTCTCCTAACTCAGCTGGGCCTTGAATGCTGATCAGTAATCCTTTTATATTTAGCCCCTTCTCTCAGTCTTCACTTCAAACTTTAACATTTAAATGTTGATTTCCTACTTTTCCAAGGCTTGCTCTGGAGCAGGAATGTTCTGTTTCCTAGGAACTCAACATTCCTACTTAACAGACTTAGTCTAAGAGACGTCCTTTCTATTCGGTGATGCTAATACCTCCACCTGTTCTTGAGACCAGGTTCCATCTACTACTCTATGTCAGCTTCTGCCTCTTTAATGGGTACCTCCCCAGAATTCATAAATATTTGACTTTACCTTAAAGGCCTTCCAATAAGGTCAGCTCCTGACTAGTTTCCTTCCCCATTTTCTCTCTTCTGGCTTCCATAATGCTCCATACCCTATCTCCTTTCCTGGCTGTCACCTAACCCTTCCTTCCCAAGTCTTCTCTGCTAGTTTTTCTTCTGCCCACTGAGTGTCCACTAAGTATTGGTGTTCCTCAGGGTTCTCTCTGTGGTGACGTCTTTTTTTTCCTACGTGCTTGCTGCTTCTTTCAATTCCAGCAAAATGTATTAGGTGCTTACTATACCTCAGATTATGGGCTAAATACTCAGGAGACAGAAGACAAAGACAGGATGCTTGTCCTCAAGGGACAGAGCTGTGGTTTCAGACCCCTATAACGAACTGATCACTACACCTCTCTGCCTTAATGACCTACAAGAACCTCAAACTCAGTATTAGCCTTTACTTCAACGCTATGTTCCTTCTACAGACACACCTGTTTTATTGCTCTTTGCTTTACTGCACTTTACAAATACTGCATTTTTTACAAACTGAAGGTTTGTGGCAACCCTGTGTCAAGCAAGTCTATTGGGGCCATTTTTCCAATAGCATTTGCTCACTTCACGTCTGTGCCACATTTTGGTAATTCTTGCAGTATCTCAAACTTATTATTATTCTATTTGTTATGGTGGTCTGTGATCAGTGATCTTTGATGTTATTCCTGCCAAAAGATTACAACTAGCGGAAGGCTCAGATGATAGTTAGCGTTTTTTAACAATAAAGCATTTTTTAAATTAGTTTTTTTGAGTATAGCTGTTTTTGAGTAATGTTAATTTCTGCTGTGTAGAAAAAAGTGAATCAGTTATACGCATAAACATATCCCCTTTTTTGGATTCCCTTCCCATTTAGGTCACCACAGAGCACTGAGTTCCCTGTGCTCTACGGCAGGTTCTCACTGGCTGTTTTATATACAGCAGTGTATGTGTGTCAGTCATTCTCCCAATTCATCCCACTGCCCCTGCAACAAAGTATTTTTAAAGTGTGCACATTGTTTTTCAGACGTGATGCTACTGCATACTTAACGGATTACAGTAGAGTGTAAACATAACTTTTATACGCACTGGGAAACCAAAAAGTTTGTGTGGCTCGATTTATTGCGATATTTGCTGTATTGCGGTGCTCTGGAACTTAACCCACAGTATCTCTGAGGTACGCCTGTATATTATCTTGGTAAACAGCATCATAATTCACGATTACCCAAGCCAGAAACTAAAGAATTTTATGATAATCTATTTCTCACATCTGAACCCCTCTCTATCAAATCCTCCTCACTGGCACTTAAAATATGCTCCATTTGTAAAAACTAGTTGGAATCCAGAACACTCTCCAGCTACCATTCTATCTTCTCTTTCACAACCAACTTTCCAAAAATAGGTGTTTACACTTGCTCTCTACATCCCTCAAAACTGGCTTCCATTCAAACTACGTAATTGCCAAGGTCACTAATTACTTTCTTACCACTAAAGCCAGAGGATGCTTTCCATCCTATTTGTCTCATGGTTTTTCCTATCTCTCTTTTTTTTTTTTTTTTGCGCTACGCGGGCCTCTCACTGTCGTGGCCTCTCCCGTTGCGGAGCACAGGCTCCAGACGCGCAGGCTCAGCGGCCATGGCTCACGGGCCCAGCCGCTCCGTGGCATGTGGGATCTTCCCGGACCGGGGCACGAACCCGTGTCCCCTGCATTGGCAGACGGACTCCCAACCACTGTGTCACCAGGGAAGCCCTTTCCTATCTCTTAATCTACTTTTTAAAAAAAAATTTGTTTGCGGTACGCAGGCCTCTCACCGCTGCGGCTCCTCCGTCGCGGAGCACAGGCTCCGGACGCGCAGGCTCAGCCTCAGTGGCCATGGCTCACGGGCCCAGCCGCTCCGCGGCATGTGGGATCTTCCTGGACCGGGGCACGAACCCGTGTCCCCTGCATCGGCAGGCGGACTGTCAACCACTGCGCCACCAGGGAAGCCCCCTAATCTACTTATAAATACTGAGTCCCTCAGAGTTCAGCCCTGGGCCCTTTTCTATGCACTTTTTCCTAGAGCCAATCACCCATTCACAAAACTGCTCCTCTTCCCGCCTCACCTACCTGAACAAATGGTATTTCTCCAACTACTTATTCAAGGCAAAACCCTGGAAATCTTCTCTACTTCTCCCCTCCTCTTCCTTTCCCATAACTCATAATGATCAAGTCCTGTCAAATATTTTTGGTCTCTCCAGTCCATCCACCTTTATCCTTCAGCCATCACCACTCCACACCGACAGTATCCTCTCTCCCCTGGATGACTTGGACAGCCTTCTTAACTGGTCTACTTGAATTCCCTACTGGAATGCTCTCACCAGAGTGAACATTTAAAACTACAAATGTGGGGCTTCCCTGGTGGCACAGTGGTTAAGAACCCGCCTGCCAATGCAGGGGACATGGGTTCGATCCCTGGTCCGGGAGGATCCGACGTGCTGCGGAGCAACTAAGTCCGTGCGCCACAACTACTGAGCCTGTGCTCTGGAGACCGCACGCCACAACTACTGAGACCGTGCGCCACAGCTACTGAAGCCCGCGCGCCCTAGAGCCCACACACCACAACTACTGAAGCCTGCATGCCTAGAACCCATGCTTTGCAACGAGAAGCCACCACAATGAGAAGCCCATACACCACAATGAAGAGTAGCCTCTGCCCAAAAATAGATTTTAAAAAACCCACAAAATTGCAGATGTAAGAATCTTATTCTTTTGCTTGAAACCCAAATGTGAACCCAGGATAAAGTCCAATACAATTAGGTCTAAGACACAGTGTGATGTGGTCCTTGCTTACCTTTTCTTGCTCACTTCAAATGCTATTTTTTTTTTTTTTACCATTTCCTCAAGTTATTCCTACCAGTTCTTCAGTTTCCCCTTAGCCTGGAGCTTTCTCTGCCTCCCTTCCTCCAATACCTCCTTCCTTAGTGAAGTCTTCATTAAGTGCTTCCCCTCACTACAGACCATGCAGTATCATATTCTCACCCTGTTATATATTCTTACAGTACCCCTAGAACTAGTAATGATAGTAATTGTGTACTTCTGAACTCCGTGAGAGTTTGAGTCGTTTTCTTCAACTTCCATTTAAGCATTCAATAAAATTTTACTACTGCTAAGTACCTATTATGTTTAAGGTACTGGACTAGGTGCTTGGCATAAAGCGGTAGGCAATCTAACTAGAAAGATTTCTGCCCTTGTGCAAACTATAGGTTGGTTTTGCGGCAGTGGTGGTGGCGGCGTGATATAAGCACGGCAGAAAAAAAGCCATCACAACTCAAGATGAATGCTATCAAGGAAGTTGAGTGCTGTAATGGAGTAACTGGCCATGGTGCTAGAGAACCTAACTTGAGAAACCGAGGTAGTGACTTCAAAGAGAGTACTGGGAAGGGAACAGGTTGAAGGCGGGGTGGGGAAAATGACTTTGATATGACGTGATATGCCTAACTATGAGGTAGGCAGCTGAACATGAAAGCCTGGAACTATAAAAAGTTTGGTCCTAGGGTTATGTGTTTAGGTGTGACAGGTACACTGATAATACTAAGCTCCACAGAATGGACACCATCCAAAGAGAGTGTAGGGTCACACAAGGAGCCAAAGGTCCAGGTCCTGGAAGAGGAACTAGGATTGGAGTCAGGGATGGAGCAGCCAGAAACTGCTGCTGTAAGGATAAGGAGAAAGCCAAGGGATAATGCCAAGAAAACCGAGAGAGAATACTTCAAAGAGGAAGTCATCAAGCCTACTGAATGCTCCTAAGGCAGTAAATGAGGGCAGATAAAGAACCTACAGGTATGACAGCATGGAAGAGACTGGTGATCCTGATGAAAGCAATTTCAGCAAAGTTGTAGGGACACACAAAGTGGTAGTAAATGAAAAATGGAGGCAACTCAGATTAGTTATGATGGGAACTAAATAAAAGGGGTTATAGTTGGATGGGATCAAATGACCTCTCTCCCCACCCCTTTCTTTCAAGAACAGTAGCTATTAGGGACCTATTATGAGCTGTTGGAAAGGATCTAGGAAAAGAAAGATTGATGAAACAAGAGTAGTTAATTCAAGGTTTCTGAGAAGGTGAGGAGGGATTGGCTTTTGACAAGTAGAAGAGAGTGCAGATATAGATGGGTTTGTAAATTTAGTGATGAAATTTGAGCAAGTTCCTGTCAAACTTTTGTATTTTCTCAGCAGAAAAAAAAAGTACACAAATCATTTGTTTGTGGAAACAAGTTGTTACAATAAAACTGCAGAAAAATTGCCAGTTTTGAGCCTATTTGAGATTATAAACCTGCCTGTTGTAACAATTTTCCCCCATTCAACTGCTCGAGTAGACAGCAAACTGCGATTTTTCCAGATCACGACATAAAGGGAGGTGCAGTGGTATGGTCTGAGGATATTTGCAAAGTGGGATCTAGTCTCTAAGCCAGACAAGTTGAGGACAGGGAGTGAACTGATGAACAGTGAGCAAGTGGTAGCATTAACTGTTAGTCGTGATGAGGTAGAAATACTTTTTTTTTTTTTTTTTTTTTTTTTTGCGGTACGTGGGCCTCTCACTGTCGTGGCCTCTCTCCCGTTGCGGAGCACAGGCTCCGGACGCGCAGGCTCAGCGGCCATGGCTCACGGGCCCAGCCGCTCCGTGGCATGCGGGATCCTCCCGGACCGGGGCACGAACCCATGTCCCCTGCATCGGCAGGCGGACTCTCAACCACTGCGCCACCAGGGAAGCCCAGAAATACTTTTTAATGGAGGCATCTCGAGCAGATGAGCTGGAGAAAGATTGTGGTTGGAGAAAGGGAATCTGAACTCCAGATTTGCAAGTGATACAGGCTTCGATTATGTCAAAGCGTAGGGCTCCCATGTATGGAGCGATCACTGAAATGAGAAGCACCTCTAATGAGCAAGTTCATCAGGAAATAAATTTTGTTCACTGAGTGGTAGTGTTGGGCGGCACAGATAGTGACAAATATAAAAATTAAAAACACTGGTATGGAGAATGAACATGTGACACTTCATTACAGAGTGATCCAGGTGGCTCACTGATGAGGTGACATTTAAGCTTTACTATACAAATAGAGGAATAAGCATTCCAGACACAGGAGTAAATATGTGTAAAGCCCTTGAAGTAGTGGTGGTGGTGGGGGAGCTTAGTATGTGCTCCAGGAGATGGAAGCATCTGGAAAATGGGAAGTAGCATAAGAATGTCTGGAGAGGTTGGCAGGGACTTTGAGTAAGGAGACTGGATTTTAATCAAAGTGTACTTAAATGTTCAATAAATATTATTTGGATGCAGGGTGATGAAACATTAACCACCAATACAGTAGGGGAATCAATACAATTGGAATGGATAAACTGACCAATCAGAGTCATCACTGCTTGTAAACAGCTGGTACAGGTGCACTGGTGCACACCTGCTGATCATGAGCCCTGGCTGAATGAATGACATTTTAGATGGCTGTTTCCCAAAGCATGTTCCTTAAATCACTAACTTAGTGGGATATACCTAAGTATTAACATTAAAAATCTTTTTAATGTTCATGGTCATTTAAGTCTGAAAAATTCTCACTTTAACGGTTAACATCCTTTCTGTACAGCAGAACCTCTCAGTCTTCAATATGCGGATGTGCACTGGATTCGTTAAGGGGAGCTACAGCATGCAGTTTAGAAAACGGCTTTCATCACTGCCATCACCTTCCCACCCGCTGCTAGCACACTAAACTTTTTTTTTTTCCCCCTTCGGTACGCGGGCCTCTCACTGTTGTGGCCTCTCCCGTTGCGGAGCACAGGCTCCGGACGCGCAGGCTCAGCGGCCATGGCTCACGGGCCCAGCCGCTCCGTGGCATGTGGGATCTTCCCGGACCGGGGCACGAACCCGTGTCCCCTGCATCGGCAGGCGGACTCTCAACCACTGCGCCACCAGGGAAGCCCTCCACTAAACATTTTGAAAAAGACTGCCTTACTGCTCCACTTCCTAACACCTATCACATTCATTAGTCTCTTTCTCAACTCCAGTAATATTCTTTTTTCTGGCGCCCATCAATTTTTGCACGGACTATTTCAAGTCTCCCTGCTCTTAACCTCCAACTTATCCAACCTATCCTCTATTCAGTGCCAATTATCTTTCTAAAATCGGTACCTGATCAAACGGTTCAACTGAAATGCATTCAGTAACCGCTTGAAAAACAAAACATGATAAAGACTAAATGTGGCAAACAAGAACCTTCACGACCTGGCCCATCAGCCTCCTCAGCTTCAGCTTCTCCAACTCCCTGTCTTTCCACACAGACCACCTGCGATACTGCAAGCGCACTGTGCCGCTTCCTACCTCCTGCCTAGAATTCCCCTTTCCCCTCTGAGCAGCCGCCGACCACTCACTGATCTTTCAAGACCCATCTTTCTAGAAACACTCATAACCACCTACCTTTTTCCCTGAAAAACAGAGCATTCTCTCCTTGATGTCTCTAGCTTTCATGTACTTTTATCTTAATAACTATAGCAACTGTTTGCTTACCTGATGATCAAAATTTGCCTTTGTAAAACTCTGTCCAGCCATTTAAAATAATTATTTAATTCCGCTGAATTTAACATTGCTGAAAATTTCTCAAACTGTTACATTTCACTTAATGATGTATTCTGAATAACATGTTCTGACCTGTAAGATTCAAATTCTCTGCGTTTAGAAGAGGGAAAAAAAATCCATTTTTCAAATGATGAAAACGTAGGCAAATTTACACTGTAAGAAGAAAATATCTCAAAGACAAGAGATTGAGGAAAATTATACCATGAAAAATATATACTTTTTGACACTTTTTTAATACTTAGGCATTACATTCTGTATCAAATTTTACCAACATGCTGTTGTTCTATAAATTCATTATTTATTTTATACCATAATTTGATTTTTCTGTTCCATGCTAAAAAGCCCACGATTCCATAATTACTTTTAGCATACAGTACCTGGAATATAAAAAAATTAACTCAGTGTTGGCAAACTGCCCACCCCCCCCCCCGACATGTAGGAGAACAATTACAGAAGTTCTAGTGGTTAATTTTCTTAAGCTAATGAGCAAAAGAAAAGCCCCAGTACACTGGCATTTTCCCTTAACAGGCTCATCACTACATTCATCAGAAATAAACCTACTTACTGCTGTACTATACAGGGCAGTTTGCCAAATGCCTACCTTTAAGATCTAGGTCAACTTCTAAGAAAACTGTACGGAAACATTCAGTTGTTAACAAAAATTTAATATTAAAATGACTCAAAGTTAAGTTATTAATTTAGAAAAAAACATGTATTAATCACCCATAAGAACTTTTATTTTAATAAATAACAGTGGGCTTACCAAAGGATAGGGATTTTAATGTGTCAAGTTTTATGCATATTGGTAATAAACCTTAAGGAGGTGAAACCAACTATTCAATATAACCCATTCGGCCCTAAAAATAAAACTGTAATACTTTAATAATAAAACTTAAAAAAATATTTTCCAAAAGAAAATAATTCACTCCTTGACCATGCTTATTTATTCAGAGTACCAGCAATTTCAGTTAACGTTAAGTGCTTCATTTTTCCTGCAAGTCTGATGTTGCACAGGGGATATACACATTTTCATATCACAATATCATCAATATCTCAGGCTAATAATATTGTGAATGTAACTGGTTTATAACAAACAAAGTCAAAAATCAATGCTACTGTTTATGGCAAACAGAAACAAAAGTAAATTTGAAAGGATGTTTTCTTTTGTTTCCAGTACTGATTTTAATTGGAATTCAAAGGAAGGTCATAAACTCTCCTGAAATAACCTCTATCTCTGGCCGTAAATCCACAGTATAAATATGGTGAATAAAGCTAATCTATAAGAGCTAACTATATACTGAATAACCAAAATAATCAATTGTAACAACTAATACTGCTCTGGAAGACCAATCTAATGAAAAAAGTATCATTAGATATGGTGGGAAAATACAGACAAATCTGTACAATCTAACATCTATAAACAGTAAAATCAAAACATCCAACTTCCTTATAGAAAGTGTTTCATCTATGTAATTATAAATGTTTAAGGACTCTTGCATTTTATAAACACAAGATGGGCTCACTTTGATGATACCAATTTTAAGATTTATAAAAATGTTTAAAAAAATCTTTCCACAAAAGTTTATACAGTTTAAAGCTATACACCAATCTATAAATCTCAGAAAATGGGGGGAAAAAAACAAATAAAACCCAAAAACCTTTATAAGATCACATGTATAAAACAAGAAATGAAATGTGATTTTATTTAAGGCAATACTGGGCTACTTCACAAATCACCACCTCAAATATTTACACTGCTCCACACTACTAGTTTCTATCACATTCACAAAGGATTTTTTTTTTAAATACCAAATGTTTAAAATCTTTGATGTAGTAAATTCGTTATTCACATTTCCATTATATTTCATGGAATCATAGTAACTATATCCAATTAGAAGCACTGAAAACTGCAGCTATAGGAAATTGCTAAAGAATCTGCTTTAATTTCACATGAGTACCACCCAAAAAATCCTGGAGGGTAAATTTACAAAGCAGAGCAAGGTGTTGATATAATGTGCCTACTTTGTGAAAAGTAATTTTTTGAGATAGTCTTGTAAATAAATGTTTTATGTAAAAATCAATGAACTATGGCAGAGTTTCTAGTTTTAGTTAAAAAAATTCTTAATTTAAAACAATAAAAGAACAGTTTTAAAAACTTGATCACTTAGTTAAAAATTAAAATTCCAAATATAAATGTGTCATTTAATAGTTTAGACTTACACACTGCTGGTGGCAGCAAATGATTTACAATAATAAATATATACAAAAAAGGTATCTACAGAGTACTGTTACACGTGAGCAGTGACCCGGTGAAACATATCAATCACACAGATAATTCAGTTTAGTTCATGGAAAGGGCTGATAGAAATTTGAGGTTTAGCTCAACTATTTACAGTAACTGAAATATTGATTCTGTTCCTCAAGTCCCATAGGGATAAAAAAAAGTTTTACATGACAAATGTCATGTTGATTTTTTTTTCCTTTTCTTTTTTTCTTTTTTGGCCAGGTTAATTCATGTCAGGAACAACAAAAGAAAAACAAGTTACACAATTCTAGCATGCTTGATGGCTTCCTATTGAAAATAAAACTGTAAATAATGTATTAATAGCACATGAGTTATCAGTTCTGCCCTCTCCCCGTGGCTTTGCCCATACTGATTTCTTTCGTAACAGACACATCTGGATCATTTGAATGCACTTCAAGTTTTTTCAGACTGACGGTAGGTTTCATTTCCTGAAGTTGCTTTAAGACAAGCTCAGTGCAATTTTTAAGAGTCTTGTCTAAAACAATTTTTACATTATCACTGCACTGAAGCTGTGATGGATTGGCAAACTGTACAAAGGTTTCACTTTCTTTACAAGAACATATATGATTTCCACTAGTCACAGCAGTCTTGTCAACATTTTTTCTTGCATTTGAATGGGATCCTTTTTTATTCCCACTATTTGGATGGTCTTTGTCAGTATTTTTCTTCTGCTTCACTGCAGACTCCTCAAGAAACTTCAGAAATGACACTTCGAATCCCATTGGTTTAAATGAGCTCCAGTCAAAAGATGCAGGATGCTCCTCAGTGGTTTGTATTGCAACAGCGGTTTCTTCTTCCTTGTGCATGCTACTTAACTCAACTGCCAGTGTTGGTTCGGCTTTTTCAACTTTCCTCTTTTTATTTTGGGAGACATTTTTTTCTTTATTAACTCTCTTCAAATTACTTGCTTTTTGTTTTTCTGACTGGCAGGGGTTATCTTCCTGAAAATCTTTACTAACATTTGAAGAGGTCTGAGCTTGGGTCTCCACACTTGTGTTGTCTTCATTTATTAATTTGGTAATAAATAATTCTGTTAGCTCATCCACTTCATCTTTTTCATTTTTTTCAACTTCCTTCTGTGGAACTACAGTTGTTCCTGAGTTATCAGTGCTCTCTGATATACCTGTGTCAGAATCTTTCACATCACTCTTTTCAACTTCTTGCTCAGAAGTTTCCTTTAATTGTGAGTTGCAACACCGTCTGAAGACAATGAGAAGATTGCGGTGTTGTGATGTAAATGCCTTAGATAATTTATGGCATTTATAATGTCTAATTATATTGCTTTCACTTGTAACGACTGATGTACACCCCTTTATCATACATGGATACTGGGTGACAAATCTGCTTGTACACTCAGATAAGGCATCATTTCTAGCCTTTATAGAATATACATGCTTTCCACGTTTCAGAGAATAAGGCTTATTTTCTTCAATCTGCACAATCTTTGCAGTCTTGTTCTCTAAATTATTTTTTTTCTTTCGTTTGGTCTTAGGCATTTTGGTTCCTTCCCTTCCAGATCTGTATTTTGTCCCCCGATGTTTAGACTTTGTCTTTTCTTGGTTTGCCTTGCTTGATATATTTTCCTGACCAGGTGTTAATCTTCTTGGCCGAATCAGATGAGCTTTATGTTTGTCATTATGCTTATTAAAAATGTGTCGGAGGAGATTAGACCGGGTCGCATATATTCGGTCACAGCCTTCACAATCACACTTGTATATGCCATCTTCTTCAGTTTTACTTCCCCTTGCCCCAATTCCATGATCTGCCTCAAGATGAACAACATAGTTCAAATATGTGGTAAATGAAGATTTACACTCTGACTGATCACATGGAAATTTCCCAACATCCACCGAAGCAGTCATACTTTCAATTTCCTCAGGAGACATCTCGTGAAGTTTCATGTAGTGTTGTATTAGGCCAGTAATTGCTTGGAAAATTCGAGAGCAGTCACTCACCTGACATCGAAATTCTTTCACAGTTTGTTTAGTTTCAATTTCTTCACTGTCTTTACCAGCTTCGCTTTCCTCTTCAACCTCTGCAGAAAATGCAGGTAGATCTGATTTGTGTACAGCCTGGTAATGCAGAATTAAGTTTTGCTGTATTGTAAAGGCAGCAAAGCAACCCTGATGAACACATCGATAAGGTCTGTAGGGACTGTATCTTGTGGGAAACTCAAGAGATTGAGAAACTGGCTTCTTGCGTTTTCTCTCCTCCTTTTCTTTTTTATGTCTCCTAACTTTCCGTCCTTTGGTTTGTACATTTGTGAGAGAATTTGTATTACATTGTTCTGAAGGAACTGTAATCAATTGTGAAGAACTTTCTGTTTTTTCAGGACTTTTTTTTTCTAGAAGTTGTTTTTCTGGGATCACTGCTATATTACTGAGGGTATTTTCTTTCATTGCTCCCAATTCTAAAGCAGGCTGGAATTCCCTTTTATTTTCCCCCGTCATAGCTAGCTGCCTTTTTACTTGTGTAATTCGTGGGGCTGACGAATTTTCACTCTGAGATTTTCTTCCATAAGGCCTTTTTATTTTTAACTTTACCATTTCTTCTGTTGTAAAATGATGTACCAACTGACAGTGTGCCCGGAGATTCGAATTTCTTGTAAATGTCTTTGTACATGTAGGTACTACACATTTAAATGGAGCAAATTTCAACTGATTCTTCTTAATTTCAAGAATCATCTCTGGAGTGTACTGATGAATTTTACCGTAGTGCTTAAACAGTGCATCTTTTGTCATAGCACTGTAATTACAGCCTTGGTTTTGACACACAAAGGGTTTATTAACTCTGTCATTAAACTGAATGTTGCTTATCATTTCAGAAACTGGCTGAACAAGTGTGACATTTGGAATTGATTTAACAGGAGTGGGAGTCAGTGTCACTGATGTATTTATCAGTACACACTGGGGTGCTGGAGAGGACAGGTCGTTTTCTAATTTTAATTTCTGTAAGCCTTCTAAAATCTCCTGTACTTGATCCTCCTTATGTAATATTTCAGACTGAGGAATGTTACTTTTTGTTGGCATGACACCTATGAAGGAGGAAAACTGAGAAGAATCGGATAATTTATTTTGTACAGTGTTTACTGAAGGGAGCTGAATGTTATAATTTATTTGAGCATTCTGTGATGTTTCACCAATACCCTGAGATCCACTTTTTACCTCAAGTATTTGAGAATTCATAGCACTTTTAATAATTTCAAGAGTCTTTTCAAAGTTTTGTATAACATTGTCTTCAGAAATCTGCAAATCAGAATTTATTGAAGGTGTGCATGAATTCAAAGCCATCATTTGGGAATCACCATTTTCAGTTTTTAATGTTAAGGGAGCTAACACTGTATGGGACTCAAGACTGGTTTTAAAGTTTTCTTTCACATCAGTTATAAACAACTGATTGTCAACATTATTTAATTTCTGTGTTAGATTTTCCACCAAACCCTGAGGTTCACAATTGGGAATTACAGTTGAATGAAGGTTAGTAGTTGGTATCTCAATCCTCTTTGCTATAAGTCCCATTGCCGTTAAGTCACTTGTTACCAAGTTTTGGGGAGCATTAGGGGCAATTAGTGGAGGAGCAACTTTCTTTCTTCTCTTAGAAGCACTGTTTCCCTTTTTATTTAAATGACTAGACCTTGTGTTCTGAGGACCACTTATAACGGAAACTCGTGAACTGTTACTGATAAAATTTTGTGATGGCCCACTAGAATTAGGGAATGAACTAGAACACAGACCATTTTCAACAGTCTTCAGTAGTAAGTCATTTGCTGGAAAAACAGGCAAACTGTTGCATTCCTCAATGGAGGAAGTTTTGGAGTTTGTTGTCCTATTCTGGTCTGTCAGCAGGGGGTTTGCGTGGCATACAGTCTGCAGCAGGGGTGGCACAGGTGGATTTGGCATCACTGTTGCATTTACTGGTGCTGGGTCTGAGACACAACCTGGGGGGACATGAGAGAGCACATCGGCACCCTCAAATGTACTGGGAATGCCGGCAGTTTCCAAAGCCTGTTTAATAATTTCGCTTCCCTCTTGACTAACACTTGTATTAAAGTTAGTCACACCACTCCGAGGAAATGTATTTGGTAAAAATGCTGAGGAGCGATTTTCAGCAGCAAGAAGTTGCAGGAATGATGGATCTTTAAAACATGCTCCTGGACTGAAGGTAGACTGCTGCGGCTGCTGCGAGTTTACTGCATTTGTGGAGAGAATCATGCTGGCAAGAAGAGAAGGCTGCCCGTTACTCTGCAGAAGTTCTTGAGCAATTTCTGCCCCATCCAGTGGTTTACAGTAAGATCGCTTAGACAAGTGTCCACCCAGAGATCTGGGGTTAGTGAAAGCCCTGTAACACCTGCTGCAGATAAATTTCCCGTCTCTGATAATTGCCGGCCACTTAGCCCTTTTGTTGTGCTTGGGTTTTCTTTCCTTCCCATTTGGGCCCTGCCCACGGTCTTTTTTCACTTTTTCCAGTGCAGACTGTTGGGCACTGGTCCCACTGAAGTCATTTCCAACATTGACTTGTGATGGAAAAACTGCATTCTCACCATTACCTCCCTTTAGAAAAGAGGAATTAGTGTTCCCTTCAATCTGTGAGGAAAAATGATTTGTATTATTTTCCAGCTGGGAAAAAACAGAATTAGTCCCACTATCTGCTGGTGAAGGGAAGAGAGACATTGAACTACTTTCTGCAGGTAACGGAAGGAAAGGATCTGAGCCGCTGTCGATATTCAAAGGCAAAACTGTTTTGGTTAGATCTTCCATTTGTGCTGGCAAGGTAGTACTAGATAAATTTTCCATTTGGGAACATAACATACCACCACCTTGTTCATTTTTATCCTGAGAAGGTATATTTGGATTTATGACACTTTCCACTGAGGGCAACAGTGGAGCTGGCACATTTGCTAAATGAGCTGGGAAAATGGAAGGTGAGACGTGCTGCAACTGATTAGAACAAGTAGGATTCCCATTGGCTTTGGTCTGTGGTGTAAAAAATGCATTATTAGAGCTGCTCACCTGTGATGGCAAAAAATAAACAAACTTTCCATTATTTGGTGTATTTAAGTTGTTAGCTTTCTGACCCCTTTTGCTTTTGCGTTGCATTTTGAATGCTGCATACTGGTCGGGGTGTGCTGTCTTCATGTGTTTCCCAATACTCTGTGAAGAGTTATAGGTTCGAGTACATCCCTCAACCTGGCAACTGAATTTCTGAACTGGTGCTTTTGGAGGCACTGATGGAGTTCCTAAAGAATTACTGAGGTTGGGCTGTGGGGGAACAAATGTGATACTTTCTAATGTCTTCAGAGGTAAATCATAAAGGTTGGACGATGTTTTAACATTACCTCCACATGCAAACTTGGCCGTTGGTAAATTGTTTTGAAATCCTACCTGATTTTGCACAGAAAAGGTCATCAGGTTGTTCACTTGTCTTTCTAAGTTTTGTGGCGTAAGGTCATCTATTTTGAGGGCTTCCGAATCTACTAAAGAATTCTGAGTAATCTGGGCTTCACTGAAACAATCCTGTTCTTTTCTCTCTTGGAAACCTGTATGACACAGATCATTACAAGAATCTTCCACTGGTGTATGTAAGTTGGTGACCAGTGATTCACCAGTGCCTTGCACAGCTGAGTTTTCTTGCTTTCCAAAGTTATCCTCGACCCCCTGGTTAAGGGATACCTTGATGGACACAGCGACCTCACTGGCCTGAAGCAGAGCAGCAGGGGCAGGGCTTTCCAAACCATCTGGCAGTGGTCCATCAGCGTGCCTGGGCTCTGAAGCAGAAATCGGGTCTTGTCTGGTCACAGGTGATTCTGCTTTGCTTTTATCCCAAGCATCACGTCTATCTGCTGGGAAGGTGTTTTCAATGTTATTTTCTGAAGGAAGCACAGATCCTTCTTTCTCTGTGTTCCCTTCTGTGTTCTGATTCACTCTGAAAGGCTGAACAGGATCTCCAGATGAATTAAGTTGGTCTTCAGGAGGCAGCACTTTTTCAGGAGTACTGTGATCATCCAGATGCTTTTCTAGTTCACTCTGAGAACGATAAACTTTACCACAACCTGTGAACTTACAAGTATAGGTATTATAATGTTGTGCTTCATGATCATATAGTAAATAAGCTTCTGAAAAAATTCTGCCACATTTAGGAAACATGCACTTTGCTCTAAAGACTTGATGTTCCTTTCGGTGGGTTAAGAGCTCTGCGTAACTATTAAAACCAGCCTTACATTTCATTTGTATACAGATATATGGTTTACTGCCACAGTGCATTTGTAAGTGATCATTGAGATGAGTAACACTTACAAAATGCCGTCTACAGTACTGGCAAATAACTTTTTTGCTTTGCATTTCAAGAAAGCGCTTGGCATCTTCATTATCCTTATGTCCCTTTACATGAGCAATTAAATTTTTAAAGTACTTAAAGCCCTTTTTACAAAAAGTTACAGGGCAATTGAATTCATTAACAGGTACTGGTTTCTGGACTGGGATCACTTCTGGCTCATAAGATTTGTCTTTGTCATCAGTTTCATCATCTGAACCATCATTATCATTAAACACTATGAAGTCTGTTGAATAGAGACTATTCTTCTTGATAGGCCGCTGTTCCTGCTTGGCCACAGCATTAGTCTTCTGATTCTCGTTGGTAGTTGCGATCTTAGGAGGCCTTCCCAACCTCCTTAATGGTTTCATAGCTGCTAGTCTCTCTTTACTAGATTGTTTAACATGCAATGTGACATGAGGGACAAAAGTTTCTTTAGAATTAAAGTTCTTTGCACATATGGGGCAACTGTAAATCCCATCTTTGTAATGTTTCTGAGCATGTCGTACTATTCGATGACCAAGGAATTCTTTGTCACACAGCACACAATACTGCATGTAGGCTTGCCAGTTCCTGAACCTAGCAGATATAAAGCCCCTCTCTCTTAATTGTTTTATCTCTCTCTTTTTCTGCTTTTCATCACAAATGTCTCTAAGAAGGCCAGAATTAGCACCAATTCCACCATTCATGGAAGTTTCTTTACTCTCTTCCTGATAGTCTGCTACCTTCTCATAAACCTCACTGTCATTTAGTTCATCTATTGAAGACACAATGGATGCTTCTTCTCCCATTAATGCAAGACATTGTCGTTTTAAGGTTTTCCAATCCCAGAATTCTGGATCAAAGGGCCACTGAGTTTTCAATACAAGTAAGAGCTCACAGCGTAGAGAATTTGGTATTGGAAGATTCTCTTCATCATATTTCTGGTCTGGTTGGTTATACAACATTTCCACAGCATAATATGCATCTACTGTAGGCTCAATAAGAAATTCACTCAGTTGACAAGCACGTTTAACTTCCAGATCATCAGGCAACAAGCATGAAATGGTCTTGCAAATAGATATTTTCACTTCAGTATTTTCTGTAGATTCCAGGCGAAGAGCTTTTACACATAGTTCTATACAAGTGGCAAGTCCAGCCCCTTCAGTCTGTGAAAAAGCAAGTAAGAAATGTTATCTTAATTTACACTCATCAACAGATTTGTGAATTTAGTAATTTTAAAAGTGAGGTTTGCTTTTCTCAAATTTTGCAATAGCCAATATATGCAGATACCCCTTCCAAAGCATTGTAGCTTTGTGTGTGTGTGTGTGTGTGTGTGTCTATGTGTGTAATGAACTGTAGAGAATAGCAGAAAAAGCATAAACGTTGGGAGCTAAGTTAAGACATGAGTATAAAATCATCTAACGGCTAGGCAAACTTGGACATTATTTAACTTCTCTGACCTTTTATATCACAATATAAAATAGGGATGAAAACAACACAAACTTCATGAAACTGCTGTGAGCATTAATAGATATCGTGTATCTAAAGTAGTTGGTATAGTTTAGTATGTCTGGCACACATTAAGTGATCAATAAATGTCATTAACTTTACCACAAATTTCATTTCCTAAGTTTATATTTACAATCCTTCTGAAACAAAACCTTTAGTCCAATTACAAAACTGAGAATGCCCCCATAATTCCTAACTCACTAGTAATGAAAGGAGATTTTCACATTTATGAGAATAAAGTTATTTGTTCCTTAATATTGGGAATTCTAGTTCTATCATAAATTTGAATGCCAAATCACCTACCTCATGGCTGGACCATCTTTTTTTTTTTTTTAAGATTATTTTTGATGTGGACCATTTTTAAAGTCTTTATTGAATTTGTTACAATATTTCTTCTGTTTTGTGTTTTGGTTTTTTGGCTGCGAGGCCTGTGGGATCTTAGCTCCCTGACCAGGGATCAAACCCATGCCCCCTGCACTAGAAGGCGAAGTCTTAACCACTGGACCACCAGGGAAGTTCCTGGACCATCTTAAGAATTAGGAGTAGCAGGAGACACGATAAACTTTTTTCCTTTTGAATTAGCATCTTGAAATATTATTATAATATAGCAGTAATAAAGCTAAGACTCATTTGAAGGATACATGTAATGAAGAGATAAAAATGGGTTTTACAAGGCTAAAAGAGAACAAATATATGAAAAATAAGCCAGTCACAAGATGTGGCCACATTCATGGGAATGAAATATGTGTGACATAAGATCAAAGGGCAAGGAAGTCAAAAAAAGTCCAAAAAAGCTGAGAGGATCTGTATTTTTACAGGTTAAGAAGGAAATAAAATATTTTACTAAAACAGAAGCTTAGATTTGTGGGCCAAAAGGAAAGTGAGTGAAAGAGGCTGAGATGCTAACTGGCCATCTTAATGTTATAAATACATTTGAAACCTTAAGAAATAAGGCTAACAAAACAATGTCAAAATTTTTATTCTTCTGAGTTCTCATCTTTGTGTGTGTCTGATTGAAAATTAAGCTTATAGGTAATATTCAGATCATAAACTGGTTATGTAACAACTGATTTTTAAGAGTTGTTTGAATTCAATTTCCCATAAGTACAATGTGATCAAACAAGTAATTAGCCCATAAAAACCTACTTAATAATATCAGTTAATAAAAGTACTGATAGCGCCAGCTTGAATTTATGAGTCACAGGAGCAGAAACCTAGTAAGTGAGATCCATTCAGAGAAGGAATATAGACTCATCCCCCTTTCTAGCACTGGCACAGCAGCAGGCAATCTTCTGAAAAAATGCAAGGTTTTGTCTTTGGTATCCCCCTTTTCTATTCCTTTTCTCTGGCTGCCTAGTATCCTTGACCCAAAGCTACCCAAGGCTTACATGCTGATATTCCTTCCCCACTAACATCCCATTCAGCCCTTCCCTATCCACCCATAGCATTATGGCTTACCCTGCTTTAAAATTCTTAAATGGTTATTATTCATGTCTTTCAGAATTAAATATAAACTTCTTAGCATGGAATGAATACAAAAGGGCCCTCACAATCTGACCTATGCCTCATCTGGTTTAGCCTCATCTTTTATCTTTTCCCTAACCAAACAGCCTACACTCCAGGCAATGTGAACTGTAGTTCCCCAACTACACCATTCTCTCATGTCTTGATACAACTTGTGATATTGTAATATACTGCTAAGAAATATATATTTTGGTCTTCCCCCCCAGTTCCCACATGGCTCCTAAAACCTTTGTAATTTCCTAAGTAATAATAGCTATAGGGGCATCTTTTGTTCCCAGCTTTTGAAATAGGTGAAATGAGTGTTTTTTGGTTATTCATAATAAGGCCCTTTCGATCACACTGGAGTTTATTAATGAGATGATTTCTGAAAGCCCCTAGATAACCACAGGCTGGGGGCTGGCTGTCAGGGGAACCAACCTGTGATCAGAGGGTTGAAACTTTCAGTCCCCCTCCCCTCCCTCCAAGGAGGAGAGAGAGGATGGAGGCTGAATCTATTACCAACGGCCAAAGAAGCCTCCATAAAAACCCATGAAGAACTCGGTTCAGGGAGCTTCTGGGTTTGTGAACAAGTAGAGGTGGGGGAAAGTAGCTCACTCTCTCCCCCATACCTTGCCCTGTGCATCTCTACCATCTGGCTTTTCCTGAGTTGAATCCTTTTAAAATAAACCAGTAATCTAGTTGGTAAACTGTCTTCCTGAGTTCTGTGAGCCACTCTAGTAAATTAATCAAATCTGACCAGAAAGTTGTGGAAACCTCTGATTTATAGCCAGTTGGTCAGAAGCACAGGTGACATCCTGGACTCAAGACTGGTAGCTGATGTTGGGGGAGGAGGGCAGTCTTGTAAGACTGAGCCCTTAACCTACGGATTCTATGCTATCTCTAGGTGAACAGAGTCAGAATTGAGTTAAATTGTAGGACACCCAGCTGGGGTCCGGAAAATCAGAGGATTGCCTGGTGTGGAAAAAATCTCCACACGCTTGGTCATCAGAAGTATTCAGTGAGTAGTGAATAGAGGAGAAACCAGTTTTTTCTTTATACTACCTTTCATTCTTTTTCTGTTACTAGGAACACTCTCCCTCTCCAGCTTTGTTTGGCCATCACTATTTGAGAGTCTAAACAGACCAGTGGGTTAGAGGGCTGCCTTCTTTTATTCAATCAGCACCTACTTTATACCAGGCGCTATGCTCAGCAATGTGCTCTCCCTCTCAGGAGTCTTGATATCCCATTATATTTGAAAGACCCTATTACACTGCAACTGTTAGTGTGTCTCCATCAATAGATATGAGATCCTTAAGGGCGGGGCTATATTTTTCAACTCTCTGACTTCAGGGGTCTAGGAAAAAGCATAAATAAAATGATGAAGCAAGCTATCTGCTCCATTTCCTTTGCAGATCTCAAATAGAGTTTAAGAAAGAAACAAATATTTTAGGTAATATGTGAGCAGCTGGGCAATAATTTTCAACAACTCCTGGAGTTTTGGGGAGAAAAAGGGGGGGCACCAGTTAACCCAAATCATCAACCTTGAGGCTAAATTTCATCATGTAAAAAAATGAGGAGTTACACTAGAACGCAGTCACTACAACATAACTTTAAGGTCTCTTTCAGAGTCCTAAAACAATAATCACCTATGATTCTACTTTTAAGATAAAACCTCTGTTTAATCAGATTTCAGAAAATAAAAGAGAGACATTTTATGCAATGGGAAACAAGATTTGGGGGCAGAGCAATGACCACAGTGCACATTATCCTGCTCCCCCTGGACAACTTCCCCAAGCTATTCACGCTTTAAGTGCTTCTTTATGTGCTTTACTTCTGAGCCCAAAGTCTCTCTAGAAAAGCACTACTCAACAGAACTGTCTGCAGTGGTGGACATGTTCTTTATCTGTGCTGCTCAATATGGTAGCCACTAGTCACATGGAGCTACTGAGCACCTACAATGTGGCTACTGTAACTGAAGAATGGCATTTTATATTTTACTTAGATTAACTAGCCGTAAGTGTCTGATGGCTACCATAATGAACAGTGTAGCTCTTGTCCAAGATTTTTCTCCCCTCTCCAACAAGGTCTCCTTGTGAGCAGGATGTCAGGTTGAGGGAGGAGAGTCCCTTTTACCTAACCTCCTCAATTCCACTGATTAAGAAATGAAATCCAAAGTGGTGAAGGTTACCAGGTGGTCAACAACAAGTCAAGATTTATACCCAGTTTGTCTGGCTTCTAGTTTCAAGTTCCATCTACTTTGCCATGCTGCTCTTTAAGTTAGATATAAAGTAGTGGCACAACCTATATTTTAAAATTACATAGTAATTTTCTAAGAAACTGATTGTTAAGTTTATTTTTTAACTGCAGCACTAAGACATATAAAATGAAAAAGCAGGATGAGTTAACAAGGTTGATAAAGAAAAACTGGAAAGCAGAAGGACTCATTCCTGTTCTTTACTCCTGAAAATGAAGAGAAATTATTTCAGGAGAAAAATAGCAAAGATACATATAAGATTTACTGACAAGCTATAGATCTTAAAAGATATTTTTTAAAAAGAATAAGAATGTCTTTTGGTTTCTACTTTCAAAAACAAAATTATACATTAATTAAAAATACTTCTTGTCATGTTACATCCCGGTTTTCAAGAATTCCTAAGACCCGTCTGGCATACCATTCCATGCAGTGCTAGCAACTTTGGAAAGTGACTTCCGTGTACATTTAAAGGGGAAATCAAGTGCAGCCTACAAGGGTTACTATAAGAAAAATTAATTTTGTAAAAGTTGGATTCTGATTTTTGCTAATAGATAAATGGAAACACGCAATCTCTGCTCATCACTTCCCTTTTGAATTGTGTCTAATCTACTGTTTAATCCATCTATTAAGTGTTTTCACTTTTATGACTATGTTTTCGTATTTCTAAGTTTTTGACTCTTTTTAAAATCTGCTTGATCATTTTTATAGGACGTCTCTTTCTCATACTTTCTTATTTTATATCTTTAAATATATGTATTTTATAATTTATCTGATAACTATATTATTTAAAGTATTAGGCAAATAATTCTATCATTCTGTCTACTGAAACTCATTCATGTCAGATTGTTTCATATGTTTAATAGAGCTTGATGGTTAACTTATTTATGTCTTTAAATATATGTAATTTATCGTTTTTATCCTGGCATGTTTAACCCTATTGTTAGTTCTCTCTGCTAAAATTCCCTCGTGGCAGACTGTTCTATGTTTTGTAAATCTTGATGGTGAACCCACCTTAAGAAGGGTTTTATCTAAGAATCCTGTACTGAAGGTAAGTCCCTCCAAAGCAGTTCTTCATTTGCTTCTGCCAGGGATCCCAGGCATTACCAGCCCAGGACTCCATCCTTACCTTCTTAAATACTACTTACGTAAGGGAGCAAAATCTGTCAGCACCAAATGTGTCTCTTTGACATGAGGATTATGTTAGGCTGATTACTTTTCAGAAACAGAAGACTAAGGAAGTTCTTCCTGTTACCCGCCACCCCTGTTACTGCCTAAAAGAATTTAGGCAGAGGGCTTGTTCCTGGAATAGAGCTATCACCAGGGATCTCTGCAAAGAATATGGGCTAGGGGTGTTGGGGAGAAACTGCAGGGCCTGGAGATCAGAGTCCACTGTGTCCGATAGTCTCTGTATGGCCCAGCACACCATTGGTTTACCAAACATTGCTTTTCCATCTTCATGTGAATTGCCTTCCTCCCCTCTGAAGTCCTAAACCACTATGCCCAACATCCTCGTCTTTAGCTGAAGATGGTATTTAAGGTGAGAGTTTCGGCCATTTTGACGAGTTACTCAGTTTTCTTGGGTCTCTCCCATGTATACATGTTATTAAGCTTTTGCCTGATCTTCTCTTGTTAATCTGTCCTGTGTCAGTTTAATTCTTAGACCAGCCAACATAACTAAGAAGAAAAGGGAGAGGAAAAGGTCTTCCTCTCTGACACTCACTTGGTGTGGGGACTCCTGGTTATACGGCAGGGTAAATGTGGACCCCAAATCGTGTGAGGGCAGACCTATGGTTACAATTTATTAGGGAAAACATTTTCCTCCTCTCACTCAGAGTCCAGTCGGACATGCACACGGTTCCTACCATCACCTGGGTTACACAGTATAATATTTTTCTAGTCCACTTTTCAATGAAATCATAGTACTTCAAAAGTTGGTGGAGGGAAGAAGGGGAACACGGAACTCAGTTGTAAATCCCCAACTTGAAAGGGCCCAAGATCCCATCTCTTGTTTTATCCCTGTGTGGACATAAAAACTCAAACCCCTTAGTAACATACCCCAATCCTCACCAGGGTAGGAGAACCCTAGCATCAGCTCAAATTTCTACTCCAGTTTTTAGGTTTCTCTTCTTTTTGAGCCTAGGGATTTCCCCAATATTCTTGCGATCTCAGCTGCTATACATTAAGAACAATGTTTACTTTATTTTATCAAGTATTTTTGGGTCTTTTGTAGAAGAAGGATTTTTAGATACCATAATCTGCCAGACTGCTAGCAAAGGAAGCTATCTCTATATTTCTCTTTACACTTTCTAAATCTCTATAGAGCCAAATTATCAAAAATAGTATAACACCTAGCAGTAAAAATTGTGGAATGATAAAATGCAAGTATTATGTATTTTGCTTTTCTTCAGGCTAAGAGCAAGCCCCTGGCTCTCATTTGCAGTTTTAAGTTTCTCTGTATCAAGTATCATCAAGGACTAATAAGAAAATCAATGTTCAAAGCACTAAATGAAATAAACAAAGATCACTGGAAGAGGTGCCAAAATAATAAAGTCTTTTATTAAAGGTAATTTATATATTTGAAATTAAGATAAGATACCTTGATCATTCTTACCTCTGAATTAATAACTTTAATCAGGAAGAAAATGTGATATACTGTCTTGGTTAACAAAGAAAGTTGACGACATCTTTCTAGGTACACTTGTATAGATGGTTCTACTCTTTGCTGTAATTTACTCCAAAAGAGAGTGAGTTCCCTTAAAAAAAAAAAAAAAAAAGTAAAAAAGTAAGCTGGAGCTATAATGTAAAATCATGAACATGTCAGGCTAGTAATTACATGTGAAATTAAAACTGATTATAGATTCCAATTCTATATGTGGAATGAGGTTTAAAAGAAAAAAATCTCAAATTTCTAAAGACTTATTAAATAAAAATCAAGATATGACTTACCTTTTTACTGATTAAGATTTCTGAATCTCAGAGAAGCACTCACTACCTTTTACTAGGAAAGCACCTGTTAACAAGTTATACAAATGGTAACTTTGGGCCACATCTGAGCTTTAAAGTAATAAGAAAGTGCAAAATGTGTGTGTGTATATATAAAAAGCTTCAATGGCATAATAATTTTTAAAAAGCATTTAATTTTATATTCTAACTTAAATTTAAATTATTAGATAATGTTAAGAATCAAGGATGACACAGAACCCAGAAGAAAATAACTAATCTGTGCCACAGCAGTGAAAAAATAAAAGAAACTTCGAAAAATAAACTTTGAAATTTATTTCAAATGCAATTACACTATATTTTCTTAGAAAGTAATCCTACTGAACTGATTAATTTTCCTCCCTTTTACCTATTGTCCTATTTCTCTTCTGTCCTCCACAGTTAACTTCCACAAAAATCTTCTTCCTTGCTTCAGCTTCCCCCCTCAAGTATTCTCCTCCATACAGGCCTTTCCTATTAGTTCCTCAGATTCCACTCCTAGAAACTGTGCCCTTTGCACCATCCACTTGAATAACTTGCTCATTTACTGGATTTTAACCTTCATATTGAGGACTTCAAAATCTGTCTCTCCAGTCTTGACCACTTTCACCTCTCCAGTTCTTTATAAGACTTCCCCACTTTGATCTCTTTTGAAACCTAAAACTTAATATATGAAAAAGATGATTAACATTCTTTCCAGTTCACCGTTCTTCTAATTTTTTTTTTTTTTTTTGCGGTATGCGGGCCTCTCACTGCTGTGGCCTCTCCCGTTGCAGAGCACAGGCTCCGGACGCGCAGGCTCAGCGGCCATGGCTCACGGGCCCAGCCGCTCCACGGCATGCGGGATCTTCCCGGACAGGGGCACAAACCCGTGTCCCCTGCATCGGCAGGAGGACTCTCAACCACTGTGCCACCAGGGAAGCCCCCGTTCTTCTAATTTAATGCATCATTATCACTGATCCTATCTATCAGCCTCTGCTTTTTACTATCCTCAAGACCGTTATCTTCAACATTTCTCTCACCCCACCCCACATCCACAGGAAACCTTCGTAACTTCCCAGCTGGACTATTTATTGGCTTTCTAGTTGATTTTCCTATCTCAACTCAATTCCCTGTACTGCCATTTCCTACCCCCAACTTGCCCTCACTGTTCAGGCTCCAATCCATTCTCAACTGTTAGTCTTAAACAGTGTTTCTTGAACATAAACTTCTATTTTGCCTCCTTCTATTAAGGGCTTTTAATAGACTGCTTCCGCTTTTCATATAAAACCCAGACTTTGATGCCTTTTGTAAACCAATATAACACATTAATTTCTTAGTCATCACTAATATTTGTTATATAGAAAACCTATTTGTCCTCAATAAATACATGTTATTTATTCTCCCTTCAGAATCCTTCTACCTGCCTTTTTTATCAGTCCTCTCTGTATTGCATATACAATTTTTCCTTCATAACTGAGCTCAACTGTTCAGAAAACCTTAATAATTATGAACTTTAGTCTTTTTGATTATACAACCATTTATTTAGCTTGCCTGTTCTATATTCACTTATATGACGTGTCACTTGGTAAATATCCTTGAATATCAGAACGTTGTAAACTAAATTTTCTTTTGTTTTTTCCACAATACCGACACAACACTGAAGACTAATAATGCTGTCGACTGACCAGATAAATTGTCAGTTTTAGCTAACACTAACTTAAGACAGTTGATCTTAAGTTTTTTGAGTTAACTGAAGTCATCATCTCTGTTAGCTGTATCCTCCCAAAGGATTATATATAACAGGTTTGCCCACTAGGAAATGTACCATGAAGTTAGTGAAGTAGAATGACACCTCACAGAAATGAACTATATTTCTATACATAAATGACTAGCAGCTAGTTATGTAGTAAAAAAAAAAAGTCTGCAATATGCAGAGCAAAAATATACACATTAAATCAGAGGTTGATTACATATCTGAAAAAATTTTTATTGTGGCATTAGACATAAGCCCTTCTTTCATCTTCCAACATTTAAAAATTTATCATAATTGATCATTATACGATCATTGCTGGTATACTAAGGAGTTGTGTGGTCCTTAATATAAAGTTTTTAAAGTTATAATATGAACTACTTGATAATCAGTTTGCACAGCATATAATATCTGAAAATAAGCTTTTTGTCTTTGTAACACTAAAAAGATTTTTAAAAATATGTTCTTAAGCTATCTGCACAACCTATCCTGTAATCTTATTGAACAAACTTATCCTTTCAAAATAAAATCAACTCACCAAGCACAGTACATATCTCCTTGTTGAAGCTGACGTGATAAAAATGCAGTACATAAGACAAGAGCATTTTTTTCATCACCCTCAGATTCTAAGTTACAGATCATTTCTAGGGCATCTTTGCAATCAACTTCTGAAATCTACAGGGAAAGGATATAGAAATATGCCATAAAGTGGTTTTATGTTAAAATATATAGTAATATACTTTACAATTTTTATTAGATATTTACAGATCATTTTCATCAGTAAAACCTCATTAACTCATACACTACCAATTCACAGTTTGTCATGACTAGGCTGCAGTTTAAAGAAATAATCTTTCTTCAAGTCAGAGAACCAACGATTTTCAAGACCTTTATAAGCATTCATTTACATGTAAATAACTAATGCTAATTATAAGCAACCTCTACCCATTAAATCAGGTTTATAATACTGAAAAAGAAAAGCTGCTACTTGTATTTCTTCCCCTTTAACCAGTAATTTAAAAAGCATTAGAATCAGCAAAAAGACAGAAGTGTCTACTGGATATAGACAAAAAAAACAAAGTGTCTATTTATTGGAGGGAAAAAAGTATAGTATGAAACATTTTATGTAGCTATACCACTTTTAAATGAAGCTCACCTCAGTTTTCTATAAATCTCCATTATTTTTCTTTTCATATAAATTCATTCCATCTCAAAGCTTGTCAACAGTCATGCATGCATAAGTATAACCTAGATGAAGGCAACTTGCTTCATTTAATTATGCACTTACATCTAATGCTTATTTTTTTAAATTAAAATTTATAACCTCATTACAATGATTTATTACATAAAACAAACAGAATTTACCTATGATCTCTACAAGTATTTGCTGTAAGATAAGGATCTGACAAACAGCATACAGTCACAAATCACTGGTGTTCCACAGAATTAGAAAGATTAATTCCAACATGGTACAACTGACAAATGGCAAAAATAACTGAAGATTAATACAGACCACTAGCACCCATGTACCACAGAGGTAACTATACACCTCCCTGTTGACCTTCTATGTCTCCTCATTACTTTTTGAGTATGGGAAAAGTGTGTGCGTGTATGTGTAAAATGTAACATGTTTAGGATTAAACAAGTGTCTGAATGGGAATGAGGGTAATCTTGAGGTTGATCTTTGATAATGAGGATGAAGATTGCATGGGGATAGATTCAGAGGTTCCATTTTATACATTACACTGAGCTAGAAAACACTAAGATAAGAAAAGACCCAACACCGAGTCTGTGTGTTTAACAATGATTTCTTAAAGGAAGTATGAAGTTAGTGTCAGAGTTACGACTGAAACCGAAGTCCTGGAACTCCCTGGCACAGTACTCTTTCCACTACTCCTCTGTCTGCCTCTTTCTTACAAATCTTTATCTCTAAGTGACCCTATGTAAACAAACACAAAAAGGGCTGAACAACATATATTTATACAATTAATATTTTCAAATATCTACAATAAGTTAAATGCATTGTTAGACATTTTATATATGTATGTAATTATTATTTAATAACTTTTCTACTAGGTAGGTATCATTAACATTTTATACATAAGATGTCAATAAACACAGTAAACAGCAGCTACTATTATTATTCATTTATTTGTGCCAGCTTCTTCAGAAATACATTGTTAATCAACGTGATAGCTTGCCTGGTAAATACTATTTCTTTTTAGAGATAAGGCTGAGGGAGGTTAAGTTACTTGCTCAAAGTTACATGCTTAATTAGCAGAGTCAAAATTTCAACTCAGGTCTCGCTTCAAAGTCTGTGCTCTTTCTAGAATTCTACATGCACAAGCACATTGAGGGTCTTTCCTGCTAAATATTGATTTTACATGTTCAGGTTTAACAACAATTCTTACATCTTGAAAGTCTGATTTATTTTGAATCAAGTATTTTTTTGTTGTTCTTCTAAAACCTAAGCCATTCTTACTGAATTCTCATATAATGCAAAATGTGTACATTATATATAAGGAAAGAAATTTATTTTCCCAATGATATTACCTACATTAGCTTATATTTAAAAATTAAAAATATATATTTGTATCTATGTAAGGTAGCCTTTATAAATTTATCCACATATATACAACATACCAACTGAAACATCTGCTATATTCAATAATACAGAAAACCTCACTTTTTATAAGTATACTAAGGAAACAATTTTACTATGTGCTATTATTTGATAGCCTTCACTCCCGATTTGCCACTAGATGGCCCACTTGAAAAAAATAGGACACTAAAGAGAAAATGAAACCTAAACTAATAAATGGCTTAATTAAAACTGTGCAAGTGAAATACAGGTCAAATTTAGCCATCAATGAGCAAGAATTATTTTTTATAATCCAAGGCAGCATAAAGTAAGGATTACCAATATATTACCTATATAAGAACTATTTATACATTACAGATAGCTATTTTGTATTGCTCTGAAAAATGAGTAAAAATCTAATACCAGAAAATTTAGAAATATGAATAAAAATTTTAAAGCCAATTAAAATGATCTGTTTGTTAAAGATATACTATGCTAAATCTCTTTGTAAAGCATAAAAATCATTTCAAAAATGTGAATAATGACTTCCATGTTTTAATATGGCTCTTTCTGCAAGATATTCAAAAAATACAGAACACTTCATCAATATTTTACATACATTTCCCAAGTGTACTTTTAAAATGCATTGGCTTTAACATATTTTAGGAATAGTCTTTTGCTTATCAAAATGAAATTGCTTTCCATCTAGAAAGGGACTTAAATGGTAAACGTGTCACATTAAAATAATTAGCTACTGTTTGCTTGTTTTTTTTTAATACTCTCAGGGTGGCAAAATCTTAGGCTAGGGGCTTCCCTGGTGGTGCAGTGGTTGGGAGTCCGCCTGCCGATGCAGGGGATACGGATTCGTGCCCCGGTCCGGGAAGATCCCACATGCCGCGGAGCAGCTGGGCCCGTGAGCCATGGCTGCTGAGCCTGCGCGTCCGGAGCCTGTGCTCCGCAACAGGAAAGGCCACAACGGTGGGAGGCCCGCGTACCGCAAAAAAAAAAAAAAAAAAAAATCTTAGGCTAGATTTAAAAGACGAATAATCTATAGTGTTAGGAAAGAAAAAAACTTCATATACTGTTTATGGGAGTATACACTGGCATAATCTTTTTTTGGATGGTAGTATGGCCCTATTTATTAATTTAAGATGTGTAGGTTCTTTGATCCAGCAATTCCACTTACAGAAATTTACCCTACCAGTATACCCCCAAGAAGAATGAAAGGATGTATGGACAAGGCAACAATTTAAATGTCCCCTAGTTTGGCTAAGATATTACTACAAATCTATACTATGGAATTATGCAGCCATGAGAAAGAATGAGGTTGATCTGTAAGAAATGATATGAAAAGATGTCCAAACTAAGAGGAGGAAAAGCGACCAGCAGCCAGGGTATGTATAAGTACGTTTAAAGTGTGTGTGTATATATGTAAAAATATCAGAAATATCAAATTTCACACTTAATGATTAGTCAGAGGAGTATTAAATGGGGAAATAATGGTTAGAGAGACACAAGGTAGAAGATTTTACATTTTTAACATCTATGTTTATTTTGATGACAAAACCAATAGAAATACTGGATATAAAATAAACAATGCTAACTTCATTTTTACACCTACACCAAGAATCCAGGCCAAAGGTCATTCCTTCTAAAGAAGCCAGATAAACATTCATCTCAGGCCCATTCCTCTGCTACCTCTATCACACTGAAAGGGTCCTGAGAAATAGTCAATCCCTTGTCTACTGGCTCACTTGGACAAGGATTTCCTCAAAAGGACTATAGATCCAGACCATGGTTGACTCTTTCCAATATCTATTCCTGCCTACTCTAAGGAATGGGTAAAAACCTCAAATGTTTACAAGAACCAGACAGGTAAAGTGAATTGTTTGAAGCGGGTCATGTAGCATACCTCTTCTGAAGGGGGCAATGTCTGGGCAATTGTTCCAAAGTGATTACCTTTCCTTGGGGCAGAAATAATGAGAGAACTCACTCCTCTTGGAACAATGAAGAACCAGTTTCTATATGTTTGTAATAGAAACATAAAACAATCTCTAAGCAAAAAGGGATTTTTCACAAGGAGTGTGTAGACTTACACATACCCCATCCCGTTCTACACTGTGTGATCTAGTTTTGCTCCTGGGGTGGGAAAGAGACTTTAGCGAACTCTGCTTAAAGAACATGAAATATCTTAATTCCACCTGCTTAACAAGAGAAGGAAAAAATAATTTCATATGACATCAGAGATACCCAGGGTCTTCAGAATTTTCCTGAGGCTCTCCCAGAGCAGGCTGGGCTGCTGGTACTTAACTCTGGATAATTAGACCAAGAGGGAATTTAGGTTCAGTACTGCAGGATTTTTTGATTATTCAAGACAGCTAGAAATAGAGATTTTTCCTGGAAATTACAAATTCATAGTCTTCAACTTCAAACAGGACTTTCAAAGTTAACCTAACCACCCTGTCTTTAGATAGATTCCTACTAGAAGGTATGCTTCTTTAGGGTAGGACCTATGCCTTACTTTTAAATCCCCTCAGTGTTTAGACAGCACACATCTCTTATTTAATAAAATCTGCTGAAGGAAGGATGGACGGATGGACAGATTGACTTAAGGGCTGGGACTGAACTGATAATGAAAATGTTAGTGGAGCTGAAAAATATCTAAAATGCAGCATCACAAAAACTAATTTATTTAAAGACTAAAAAACAATGTTACACACATTTCAAAGGCTGTTATCCCAAGAAACTTGATACAGCTGCCAATGAACTTGTCTACAAAGTTATCCTGAAGTAATAAGAAAATTTCTACCTTCTATTTAGCTCCTGTTATACAGCGATTAAAAAGCCATTACCTGAGACAAAAGAGAAATATTAAAGAAAATAACAGCTAAGGTCTAAACTAATGATATCTCCCCTAAGCTAGAGCCCTTCGCTCTACCCCACCCGGCCGAGAAATTACCTGGCATCACTCTCCCAGTGTCCTCATTACCCTCAACATACACAACAGCCTTATTTCTAATCTCAGTCCAAGGCTATCATCTTCCTCTTTGTTTTCTATTCTCAAGAAAAGTCAATCACCATTATAATTACAACCTCTAACCTCATCTGGGCATTTAGCTTTCTGTCCGAGGTTATCCTTCTTCTGGACTCTGATTACAATCTCTGACTACTCAGGGGATCATGCATGCTCTGTTAACTGTCTTCTCTGTTGTTTATCTCAGCTCTTCCCTTTGTATATCCTAAAATCTGTCCCACAATCCCTTTGTTCTCCATTCTCTATTGCTCTGGAGTCGAAAGATACGTACATTAGAGATATAAGATACATTAAATGTTCACACAACACTCTCCAATGTATTATAGTTTTATCTATACTCCTTATATACATATTCCCTGTTTTTTTGTTTTTTTTGCGGTACACGGGCCTCTCACTGTTGTGGAGCACAGGCTCCAGACGCACAGGCTCAGCAGCCATGGCTCATGGGCCCAGCCGCTCTGCAGCATGTGGGATCCTCCCAGACCGGGGCACGAACCTGTGTCCCCTGCATCGGCAGGCGGACTCTCAACCACTGCGCCACCAGGGAAGCCCTATTCCCTGTTTTTTGATCAACAACTTTCAATTCTCCTACCCTGTCTCCAACTTCATTTTGGAATTATGAGTCCTCCAACTGCAAAATTCCCATTTGGATCATGATTCTACTTTTTGAATTCTGTAGTATAAAATACACAAATACATGAATACTATGCTTTATGCCAACTAGAAGTAAAAAAAAAAAAAAAAAAACAACCAGAATCACCTGTCTTACAAAGAAAAAGTTTTACATTAAATACGCAAATAAAATATTTATATATATAGATAAATAGAGAGAAAGATATATATACAAATATATATATATATATATATATATAGAGAGAGAGAGAGAGAAAGTATTCCTAGTGGGAAGTCATATAAATTTTTTAAGTTACTTAAATTAGTCAGTTAGAAAAAAATCTGCAAGTATCTTGAAGTCAGGTAAAACTGAAATTAAGGCCCAAACGCTAACAAATATAAACATCCTAACTAAATTAAGCTACCACCATCTTTCCCATAATTTAGCCAAGGCAGTTAAAAGAGCCATATTATTTAAAATAGAAGCCAGGTGAAACGTTTATGTGTAACTCTGAAAGCTGCTTAGAATCACTATCTAAGAGCACACCCCAGATTTAAGGCTGACAACAATGGCTTTTCACTAAGAGAAATGGAAGTCAAAGACATTCTAATCTAATTAAAACTTATTTTCTTCACTTTAAAAAATAATTACTAACAAAAGAAAACATACTCACCTCTTCGATTAACTTTTCATTTGGTGATGATGTACAAAGACAGACAAGGTAAGTTTGCTTAAAACTACCTTTTGTACCAATCTCTGGATGGTCAGAACACAGCTTTGCTAGAGCAGTTGCTTGACTTAACTGATCTGTTTTGATTAGATGTTTAATTCTCATATCCAACAAGATGGGACCCTCAAAAGCTAAAAATTCATTCACTTTAAAAAACAAGACATAATAGATTATTAACATTTGGTAATAGTTCATTTGCAATACAAATACTTACAAGGAATATTTTTTTAAAGCACAGAAACTAAAACTCTTTTTTGTTGTTGTTGCAGTTTCCTATTACTCTCAGGCTATCACAAAATACTTGACCTTATAAGCAGAAGGAGTTATGCTGCTAACTTTTTAGAGCTGCATTAAATATTTTTGCCCCTGAAAGTACCATTTACAATGAGGTGAGTTAAATTCCTGATTATAAAAATAATTTTACATTGAATTCTGAAACCCAGTGTTATTAAATTATACTAAATTCTTTTCCCCACAGCATTTATTCTTGAATACCAGGCGTTAGCATTTCTAGAAATTTGCAGAGTTAGGACATTACACACTTACATGGGAAACCACAAAAGGATGTTTGGATATTCAAGAAGATGAAATTCAGCTAATATTGTGTTCAATACTGTTACTGTATTTTTCATTTTACAAAGGTGAAGTCTATCTTGCCTTAATGAGTGCTGTAGAAAAAATTTAAATATCTACGGAAAAATAAATAAGGGGGTGGGGGTAGTCTGCTGAAAGTTCTGTGGGTTTTTAAAATACCAATCAACAAACCTCAACACTTGCTTAAGACCCACTAATGCATAATAAACTTCTGTTCTGCTGAAATCTTAAATTTCCTAGTGCTTGTTTGATCAACTACAAATAAAAATTTAACTTTTTTTTGGTGAAGGAGATTTAAAATTTTAACAAATGCAAATTTAAACTTTTCCCTAAGTTTTCTTTACCAGGATGAAAATCGTGTTTAAAAATTTACTTGGTGATGGCTAGCTGGAAACCTCTGGAAGGCTTTCAGTAATAAAGTTTTAAATGCCCTATAAATACTATAAAATACACAATTTCTCACTTGTGAACAGACTGGAAGACATGTCTAGTGAGTAACTTGTGGGTTAGAAGATGGAAAATAAGAGATGTTCTTCCCTTCTTTAAATATCCTTTGCTACCCTCTAGTACCTTTATTTTTTAGATCTAACTGTACTCCACTATGAACATACTCTTCTATAAAACAGTATGATTACGGCTCCTCAGTATTAAAACCATGAGCATGTAAGCAATTTAACATAGGATCACAAATTCCATCCTTTTCTTGAAGTCCAGACCTTTGTATCTGCTACTCTCTATTCTTTACACATTAAACTAAACCAAAAAGTATAAAGACTGAACACAGATAAATAACACTATCTGCATAACCCTCTGGTGCCTCTGATGATATGTCTGACATATACAGGGCATTACTTTTCTTTTTTTAATATAACACGATCCTGGTTAAGACAGTTATATGGCAAGTATCTTTTCACAGTTTAGTTCAATGGCCAAAGTAAAATCTGTAAAGATTTTCAATGACAACTTTAAGGAAAGAGAGTTAAAATAAAGTTATTCCGGCTATAAGTCACAGACCTTAAAATACAGCTTGAGTTTCCAGGAAACTCTAGCAATAAAAAGTCTGGGAATTATTTCAAATACTCCCACAAAAACTCATAATCAACAAACTCTGAAGATCATGGCAAAGACATTATTTAAAGGTGGCAAGTTTTTTAACAAAACTAATGACAATCTTAATAGGAGGAATTTCAAATAGTCCCTAAAATCTCAAAGAGCAGCATGCATAGTTAGAACAATTATACAAAATAATTTCTGTACTAACAAGTATAGCAGAATATATGCTATTATTATACATTCCAAAAACATACTTGTGTGTGTGTGTTTTTAAACAATGGGAAACCTTTGCCACACTTAGGGTAAAACTGATTTCAAAGAAATACAGAATATTAGAGCAGAAGGAACTTTATAGATCATTTTGTCCAGCTCCATCATTTGGCAGATGAGTAAACTGAGGCTCACAGAAGGCAAGTGACTTTCTAGGGTCATAAAGCCAGTTAATGACAGAACCAGGACCAGAATAATGGGGTCTTGCAACTTCCACCTTAACACAGTGGTGTGATGAGAAAAAAATAAAAATTTTTATTTAACTAGTGTGTCTACTAGTTATCAGAACAGCACTACATAGCAGTAAAGAGCTGTGAAGTAGCATTAGCTTTTAAAGGAAAATAATAATGTATTCTGAAGCTCATGTTTCAAACAGATCAAAATTAGATTATATTCAACAATACTCAGTTCAGAACTTCCCCCTCAGGGGAGGGAAACTCACTCCCCTCACTTTTCTCCATTTTTCTTTTACTGCTTTCCTTGTCCCAATTCCTCTGTATCTTTCTCTATTTCTCTCTACTCCAGGACATGTTTTCCTTACAGAGTTATAATATCACATCAAAGACTACCAGACTCATGAAAAATGTTTTGTTATCTTTATCCTTGAGTACCTAGTCACATCAAATTTCACTCCCTACCCTGCTTTACCCATCCCCATCCCAGAAAATGAAAAAATACCTTGAATTTTACTTGTGTAGCCTTTTAAATCTATTTTGTCTGTATTTATGTACTTGGGGGAAAAAAGCAGGTTTACTACATTCAAGCCTATCAAGAGCTGGATGACATAAAATGGCAATGTAAATGAATGATATTCAGCCAGTTCAATTAAGAAATAATGGCCTTCTTCCCATAAAATGCTACTTACATAATAGTAAAAAAGAAAAACATGGAAGATAATTTTAAATATATTACAATATATAAGTTGAATATTTGTGATAAATCTTTACCCAAATATTAACTGATCATGTACCATGCACCAAAACTTAGGACTAGGTCCTGGATTCCCCCCCAGAGTGGAGTCAACCTGTTTACTGGGTGTGTATCTCCACACTCAGATTTGGTCACAATTCCCCTTGCAGTATCTCTGGGTAGCTGTTTCACAAGCATCTCAAACTCTGCATACAAAAATCTCTATACCAGGGGCTTCCCTGGTGGCGCAGCGGTTGGGAGTTCGCCTGCCGATGCAGGGGACACGGGTTCGTGCCCCGGTCCGGGAAGATCCCACATGCCGCAGAGCGGCTGGGCCCATGAGCCATGGCCGCTGAGCCTGTGCGTCCGGAGTCTGTGCTCCGTAACGGGAGAGGCCGCAACAGTGAGAGGCCCCCGTACCGCAAAGGAAAACAAAACAAAACAAAACTCTATACCACAGTATGTGGTATCTCAACCCAGAACTAAGAGTTGGCATTAAAGTTGTTCTCTTCTGCCTCCTCCTCATCCTAACCTACAATCCACCATATAATCCTGTCACTTCTAACTCCTAAGTACTCGATCCTATTCATTTTTCTCCATCCCTACGCCAACCACTCACTCACCCCCACCTCCCAGCCCGAATCACTGATCTATCAGACCACTCTGCTGCATGCTACTACACCCCCACCTCCCAGCCCGAATCACTGATCTAGCAGACCTCTCTGCTGCACTCACTGGTCTTCTGCAGCCACTCTTACTCTTTCCGTCACATCTCCATTAGGACGCAGGGTGCCTTTTCTTTTTCCTAAAGCACACGCTGGACTGCCTTCTCCTAGTTAAAGCCCCCAAGTGGCGTCCCTTTGACTTCAAAGGGTAAACTGCAAAATTACCATCATGGCCTACATGAATCTGCATCACCTACTCCTTTTCACAAATACAATTTATATGTTCTCTTAAAATTTATTCAGCAAGATCGATTGGGCAAGAAATAAAAGGCATCCAAACTGGAAAGGAAGAAATAAAATCATCTGATTGCAGATGGCATAATCTTATAGGTAGAAAACCCTAAAGATTCTACCCAAAAAACAAAAAACTATTAGAACTAATAAACGAATTTAGCAAAGTTGTAGGACATAAAAATCAAAATACAAAAATAAGTTGCATTTCTATTCATTAACAATGAACAATCTGAAAACAAAATTCAGAAAACAATTCCATTTATAATAGCAACAAAAAGAATAAAGTACTTAGGAATATACCTAACCAAGAGAGTGAAAGACTCGTACACTAAAACCTACAAAACATTGCTGAAAGAAATTAAAGAAGACACAAGTAAATGGAAAGATGCCCATGTTCATGGACTGGAAGACTTAATACTGTTAAGATGTCCAACTACCCAAAGCAATCTACAGATTCTATGTAATCCCAACAAAACTGCAATGGCTATTTTGTAGAGATAGAAAAATTTATCCTAAAATTCATATGGAATCTTAAGGGACCCCAAATAGCCAAAACAATTTTGAAAAAGAACAAAGTTGGAGGTCTCGCACTTCCTCACTTCAAATATACTACAAAGCTAATCAAAACTGGCACACAGATAGGCATGTAGGCGATGCAACAGAATAGAAAAAACTCAGAAATAAACCCTCACTATATGGTCAAATAATCTTCAACGAGGTGCCAAGACCACTCAATAGGAAAACGATAGTCTTTTCAACAAATGGTGTTGGGAAAACTGGATATCCACATGCAAGAGAATGAAGCTGGACCCTTATCCTACACCATATAAAAAAACAAACTTGGCCTTCCCTGGTGGTCCAGTGGTTAAGACTCCGTGCTTCCACTGCAGGGGGCGCAAGCTCGATCCCTGGTCGGGGAACTAAGATCCCACATGCCACAAGGTTGTGGCCAAAAAAAATAATAAAATTAACAAACAAACAAACAAAACCTGAAATGAATTAAAGACCTAAATATAAGACCCAAAACTATAAAATTCCTAGAAGAAAACAATGGGGAAAAGCATCAAGATACTGGATTTGACAATGATTTATTGGATATGATAAGAAGGTATAAACAACAACAACAAAAACAAATTAGACTACATCAAAGTTAACTTTTACATATCAAAGGACAGAAGCAACAGAGTGAAAAGGCAACCTACAGAATAGGAGAAAATATATGCAAATCATATATCTGATAAGGGGTTAATGTCCAGAATATATAAAGAACTCCTACAACTCAACAACGACAACAAAAATCAAATAATCCAATTGAAAATGGGCAAAGGATCTGAAAGACATTTCTCTGAAGATGATATACAAATGGCCAACAAGCATATGAAAAAATGCTCAACGTCACTAATCACCAGAGAAATACAAACCAAAGCTACGAGGATGTCACTTCACAGCCAAAAGAATGGCTATTATCAAAAACAAAACAAAACAAAAAAACAGAAAGTAAGTGTTGGTGAGGATGTGGAGGAATTGGAACCTTTGTACACTATTGACAGGATTATAAAATGATGCAACCTCTAGGGAAAACAGTCTACAAGTTCCTCAGAAAATTAGAAATAGAACTACCATGTGGTCCAGCTATCCCACTTCTGGTTATGTACACAAAAGAAGTGAAAGGAGGGTCTCAGAGAGATATCTGCACTCCCATGTTCATAGCAGCACTACTCACAAGGGCCAAGAGGCAGAAGCAATCCAATGTCCATCAATAGATAAATGGATAAACAAATGTGGTATATACATATGATGCAGTATTATTCACCTTTAAAAAAGAAGGAAATCCTGTCACATGCTACAACACAGTTGAATCTCGAGGACATTATGCTAAGTGAAATAAGCCACTCACAAAAACGTAAATACAGTATGATTCCACTTATATGATGTATCTAAAGTAGTCAAAATCATAGAAACAAAAAGTAGAATGTTGATTAACCAGGGGCTGGGAGTGAAGGATGGGGAAAGAGGGGAGTTGTTGTTTAAAACAGGGCTTAATTTTGCAAGATGAAAAAGTTTTGGAGATCTGTTTCAAAACATTATGAACATACTTAACACTACTGAACTGTACACTTCGAAATGATTAAATGGTACATTTTATGTTGTTTTTTTACCACAAGAAAAAAATGCATTAAAAATCAATTCAGCATTGTTAAGACAAAAAAATCCAAATTCAGAAATTTAATAAAAACATAACACTTTAAGCTCTACATCAGTGGTTCTTAACCCTGGCTGTACAATTATCTTGACTTCTAAAAAGTACTAAAGCCTGGGGCTCAAACCCAGAGACTCTAAATTAATTGGTCTGTGGTAGGCCTCCAGCACTAGTATGTCTAAAAACTCTCCAGGCGATTTAAGCACTGCCAGGATTAAGAACCACTGCTCTAAGGTAACTATATTTCAGTGTTCAAATTACCAGTTAGGGATAGTCTTAATCTTCACCTGACCTCACCTTTTCCTGGAAGAACAAGCTACATATACAAGAAATAGAATTTTCACTTGAACATTTCAGAATTTCTTAAATCATGTTGCTTGCATTGTCATTAAGTCTGAAACATTATGATCATAACTGATTCTTTGACATGACTGATATAAACCAGAATTTTTAAACATTAAAAAACTGTTCCATGATATAGATGAACCTAGTAAATATGTAACCCTAAAATTTGTGTGAAATAAGATTTAATTATTACTATTACATTTAATTAAATTCTGACAACTTTATCCATGTAACATCATTATGAAATACACTCATTACAACAGAAATAATGAATTTTTCTAGGATGTTTAGAAAAGCCAATGAGTGTATGTTTTAAAATCATTTTTAGTAAAAATAAAATCTTGGTGGTCACCATATTATATCTCATCATGTAATAGTAGAATATTATTAAGGTTAACAAAATGCAAAATAAAGCATCAGCCTGAAATGGGGGAGTGAACACTTTCACAATTTTACTGCAGTTAAGTTCTATCAGCTTAATTCTATCCAGAGTCACTGATCCTCAATGATCTAAGGGTTATACACAAGTAAAACCTAAATACAAGGCAATCTAATTTAGCAGTGATTTTTTAAAATAAAATCTAAAATGCTCCACTGATTTATTTTATTTATTTATTTATTTTTTTTTTGCGGTTACGCGGGCCTCTCATTGCTGTGGCCTCTCCCGTCGCGGAGCACAGGCTCCGGACGCACAGGCCCAGCGGCCACGGCTCACGGGCCCAGCCGCTCCGCGGCATGCGGGATCCTCCCAGACCGAGGCACGAACCCGTCTCCCCTGCATCGGCAGGCGGACTCTCAACCACTGCGCCACCAGGGAAGCCCTGATTTATTTTTTATAATAAGGTCAGTTAAGAGCAAAAGGGAGAGACAAGAAAAAAAAAAAAAAAGACAACCAAATAGAAACAAGTTAAGAAAACTGTATTTCTAAGAGTACTAAATGTATATAGTCTATAAGGTGTTCTTTTTAGTGACTTACTATAAGAAATGTCCTAACACACACAAAAAATCCGTCAACAGATTTAAGTCTAGGTCTCAGAATCGACCCCTTTTGGTATTCTCTACATAGACAGGTAAAGATATAAACACACATGAAAAATATAGGAAAAGTATCAATGAGCAAAAGAACTGGAGATTTACTATTAGAAAACAAATTCAGCTGCATGTAATCAGATCTGGCCTCACACTATTTACCTGGAAATTATTAGTTACCATTTGTTCTCCCCTCCCATCTCTTCTCCCTTTAAAATATAATTACATTTTACGTATGTTAATATCGGGTAAACCTAGCAGCACTTTTTCCCTGCTCATTTTAAAATGCAAAGTTTATTACTGAAAAAAAGACTTATTTTCTCACAAAGCTCTGGAGGATTTATAAGTACTGTGGAAAAGCTGAAGCTTTAGAAATTTCCTTTGAAAACCAAGGGGTTCAAAAAAAAGAGAGAACCATAGGGCTTAGGATTCAACAAAGAACGGACAAGCTGATAAAAATACAATTTATGCCACTGCAAATTATTCCAAAATAGAAGTGGAAGGGAAAGGGCTGAAGGAATTCAGTGTGACTGTTAATAGGGAGCTCTTTCAGAGTTTAGATTTTACAATAATGACATATACAAAAGAAGGAAAAGCAGCAGGCTCAGGACGAAGGATGCATGCACCGTGAGTGTCAGCACCTGGTACGAACCTATGCGAACTGTTATTAAAGCTAAAACTCAAGATGACCCCTAGTTCACCAAAAAAGTTGAATGTAATCAAATTGGTGGAGATGGGTAACTTCTTCAGAAGGACCTGCTCCTTGGGTCTGATTATGTATTATTTATGATGACAGAGAAAAAGAGGATTCCTTTATTGTTATGGTGCTTCTGATAATAAGCTTTAAATTGAAAAGGTAGAACAAACAATGGAGAAAATGGAAATAGATGGGAAGATGTAATTTTCAAAATGGGGCTTAAGGTACATTTTGCAAACTGTAGACTAGAGGAATAGATATATTCCTAAGAGGCTCAAAATTAATATATTAAAAACATGGCTTGTGAGTGGTCAGGAAAAAAAGCATGACTGTTAAGAGCCAAGACAGATTTATCAAACATAAATTAGGTTACATTTTTATAAAGTTAATTCAAAATGTATCACAGACCCAAATATAAAATGAAAGACTATAAAACTTCTAGGAGAAAACAGGAGAAAAATCTATATGACCTTGGGTTTGGTAATTATTTTTAGATAAAACACCAAAAGCACAATACATGAAAGAAAAAAATGATAAGTTGGACTTTATTAAAATTTAAAACTTCTGCTCTCTGAAGGGCACTGTAAAGAAAAAAGACAAGCCACGGAGTAAACCGAATATATCTGCAAAACTCCTATCTGCTAAAGGACTTGTGTCAAAATATAACAAAGAACTGGGACTCAACAATAAGAAAACATGGATGGACCTAGAGATTGTCATACTGAGTAAAGTAAGTCAGAGAAAGACAAATATCGATGGATACCCTTATATGTGGAATCTAAAAAAATAGTATAAATGAACCTATTTACAAAACAGAAACAGAGTGACAGATGTAGAAAACAAACTTATGGTTACCAAGGGGGAAAGGGAGAGTAGTGATAAATTGGGAGATTGGGATTGACATGTACACACTACTATATATAAAATAGATAACTAATAAGAACCCAATGTATAGTACAGGGAACTGTATTCAATACTCTGTAATGACCTATATGGGAAAAGAATCTAAAAAAGAGTGGATATATGTATAACTGATTCACTTTGCTGTACAGTAGAAACTAACACAACATTGTAAATCAACTATACTCCAATAAAAATTTTTTAAAAATACAACACAATGAAAAAGTAGGCAGAAGATATAAACGGATGCCTCTCCCAAGAAGATATACGGATGGCAAATATTCATGTGAAAAGATGTGCAGTATCACTTGTCAGTACAGAAACACAAATTAAAACAACAATGGGATATCACTACACACCCATTAAAATGGCTAAAATTCCCAAAATAGACAACACCAACTGCCAGTGAGAATGTAGAGCAACATGCAGAATGGTACAGTTTGGCAGTTTCTTACAAAGCAAAACATAGTCTTACCACATGACCTAGCAATCTTACTCCTAGGTATTTACCCAACTGATGTGAAAATTTATGTTAACACAAGAACTTGCATGCCAATGTTTATAGCAGTTTTATTCATAAATGCCCCAAACTGGCAGCAAACAAGATGTCCTTTAATAGGTGAATGGATAAACGAACTACAGTACATGCACATAATGGAATACTATTCAGCAATAAAAAGGAATGACCTATTAAGCCACACAAAGACAGATGAATGTTACATGCATGTTGCTAAGTGAAAGAAGCTAGAATGAAAAGTCTACAATTATATGACAATCTCGAAAGAGCAATACTATAGAGATAGTAAGTGGATCAGTAGTTGTCAGGTGTTCTGGAGAGGGTTGAATCGGTGAAGCACAGTTAATTATTTTTAGGGCAGTGAAACTATTCTGTATGATACTGTAATGGCGGATACATGATACTATGCATTGGTCAAAACCCACAGAACTTTACAGCATGAAGAAGGACTCAAGGTATGCAAATTAAAAAAAATATTTAGACGGTTGGGAAGCCCAGGATACAACGTAGAATATGGCAAAAGAATCTGTCTTACAAATGTAATGAAAGAACTTCACTGAAAGAGGTGGGAAAGTGGGGTGCTCACCTAACTTTGGATGAGTGGAGTCAGCAAGAATAATGGAAAGAGGGACTGTACCCACGGGGGTAGAGGTTATCAATTCTGAAACCACTATACATGTATACTAGGACTGATTAAGTATATGGATGGCCAATGGTAAGAGAAGTCTGAAAAGGCTACATACTGTATGATTCCAATTATATGACATTCTATTGAAGTGAGAGGTTACAGGTAAGCAAGAAGAGAAGGCTAGAATGATCCATGTGATACAGATTAGAGTTACAGACATCAGTATAAACTCTCACATTTAGTTTAATATAGATACAGCTGGTTACATACAGAAACATTTATAGATATGTGTACATACACAGATTAGTTATACTTACATATATTTTCTTACTTTGTCTGCCGAGAGGTCCTAGAGGCAATGACACCTAAGTAGCAATGAGCACACCCAATTACCAGGTCTTGGTTTCTAATATTAATACTATTCTCCAATAAAAGGAACTAGGGTTCCTTGGAGAAATAGCCGATTCTAGGATTAGGGCAGGAAATATGCACAATAAGCCTGGAGCATCTTGTAGTGCCAGAAAACAAGGAAGTACTCAAACAAAAAACATAACTCACAATGATGGGGTATGTCAAAGGGACACAGAAGTTAACTCAAAGAGTTCTTGGGGGCCAAAGCTGAACTACTTGAGCAACAAAATAAAGTAGTATTGGATTATCACCAAAGTATAAAAAAAAATATTCATGAGTCCATATTGACTAAAGAGAGAGACAGATATGGAAGAAAAGATAAATCTCCTGTGGAGAACTCCAAATAATCTGTGTAGATACTGCCTCCTCTAGGAGGTGGAGCTTAACTCTCCACCTCTTAAGTGTGGGCTGTACAAGGTAACTTCTTTCCCAAGAGTACAGCATGGAAAGCAGGGTAAAAAGTAATTTCACAGTGGAGAAACCTGACAAACACACTGCCTCAGCCAGGTGACCAAGATTAACACCAACAGTGAGAAATCATGTTGATTATATGTACCTTTAGTATGATGTAATGACAATGGCACTGTACCTCTGTGATCTTTCTCCCCCAGACCCATAAGCCCAGTTCTAATCATGAGAGCAACATCAGACAAATCCCAATTGAGGGGATACAAAATACCTGACCAGTACTCCTCAAAACTGTCAAGGTCACCAAAAACATTAAAGTCTGAAAAATTGTCACAGCCAAGAGGAGCCTAAGGAAATATGACAACTAAATGTAATATGGTATCCTGGGGGGATCCTGGAACAGAAGAAGGACATTAGATAAAAACTAAGGAAATGGGGCTTCCCTGGTGGCGCAGTGGTTGGGAGTCCGCCTGCCGATGCAGGGGTTATGGGTTCGTGCCCCGGTCCGGGAAGATCCCACATGCCGCGGAGCAGCTAGGCCCGTGAGCCATGGCCGCTGAGCCTGCGCGTCCGGAGCCTGTGCTCCGCAATGGGAGAGGCCACAACAGTGAGAGGCCCACGTACAGAAAAAAAAAAAAAAAAAAAACCTAAGGAAATATGAATAAGGTATGGACTTTACTCAGTAACAAAGTATTGATATTGGTTTATTAATCGTAACAAATGTATCATGCTAATGTAAGATATTAACAGTTGGGAAAAATGGTTGTGGATTATTTGGAAACTCTTCACAATTTTTCTGTAAATCTAAAACTATTCTAAAATAAAGAGTTCATTTAAAAATTAATTAGGTCAGACTAACCCCAATATTAAACAATCTTACTTAATACAACTCTAGCCAAGTACCTCTTGTGGTCTTTCATCAAATCCTGATAGACAAAAAGGAGAGCCATGGACCAGACATAAGGAAACAGGTGAATTTGATGAAACAACCATAATCAAACAGCACTGGCTAAAAGACTGAAGGCAAGCAAGAAGATTTCTGTAAGTATCCCATAGGGTAGGTTTTTGGATATGATGTTTTTAATGGTTATTATCAAGAACCTGGATGCCGGGCTTCCCTGGTGGCGCAGTGGTTAAGAATCCACCCACCAGTGCAGGGGACACGGGTTCGATTCCTGGCCCGGGAAGATCCCACATGCCATGGAGCAACTAAGCCCATGCATCACAACTACTGAGCCTACGCTCAGGAGCCCACATGCCACAACTACTGAAGCCCACGCTCCGCAATGAGAGAAGCCACCGCAACAAGAAGCCCATGCACTGCAATGAAGAGCAGCCGCCGCCCGCCACGACCAGAGAAAGCCCACACACAGCAATGAAGAGACAACACAGCCAAAAATAAAAATAAATAATACAATTAAAAAAAAAAAAAAAGAACCTGGATGCCAACAGAGTGTATGCTAGTAAGATCTGCTTAAACAGGGAAGGACAAAAATCTTGAATTAACAAAATCAACATTTTTAAATGATATTGACAAGTTTCAGAGGCAGAATGGATCTAACACAGTGAAATTAAAAAGAAAAAAAAAGACCTTTTTGTGTGCCAAAACACAACATATAAAAATGTAAATAATTTAAGAGTTTTTTTATTTTTTATTTTTGTGATTTTAGTAACCTCGTTGAGTTGTGAGAATAAGGCCACCCAAAAAGGTAACGTCATCTTAAGTAACACTAAGATGAAGGGGATGAGAGTACCAATGACTTCAGAGCCTGCCAGATAGCATTTGGGGTACACATAAGTTGTGAGAATTACACATGAATGAGAACACAAACAAAACGCACTAAAAGGTCAGGAATCATGACTGTAGATTTAAAATAATGCCACACCAGGACGGCTTTTAGTCTTTAGAATAAAAGAAGACTAAGTGTGGACGTGATGACGATCCTTAAGCATCTCAATTGCTATGGCATGAAAGAGGGATTTGTACTTTGTTAGGTACGGCTTTAGGGGTAGCACTAGATCCAAAGGATGGCAACTCTAAGAATGTAGTTTTTCACAATTTACACAATGAAGATTATCTAATAGCAGGCTATGAATGGACTGAATTACATAGTTACCACTCTCTAGAAGTCTTCAAGCAAAGGCCCATTTATTTATCAGTGATGTTTTAGAAGGGAGTTAAAATTGGGTAAAAAATAAATGGGCATTCAGTGCCTTTCCAATTCTGAGATGATAACTAAAGAAATGCAAAAGTAGTATGTAAGCCTAAAGATCCTGTGATATTCAATGGACATCTACTTGAATTATGCTGATTTAGTTATTAGAGTTATCTTATTCTAGGATACTAAAAGCTTACGGTGAAACCAGCACTTTTAATTTAGTCCCACACACCCCCAGTCCCTAAATCAAAGAGCATGTCTTGGTTTATCTGGGCTTTAGTAGTTCTAAAATTAGTCAATAAGAATTAATTATTTAAAACAAATCAAGATTAAGTGGATCATCTACTGTTCAAATAGTACATCAAACCTTCAAAGGCTTTGCTATAAACAAACTAATGAGCACAGCTTATTACGGTGTGCTGATTACTGTCTGAGCTCTAGCTCTTCTCATCAAACTTGCTATAGGCTAGTGTAGGTTAAACCAAGGGGCTGGATATATCATATAAAAAGTTAAAAGTTCCACATGCTGTAGAAGCATCCGATTTGAAAATATAAGTTAGTATGTATGTGTAAAATGTTAATTCCTTCAAGTTTTTCAAAGGAGGAAATAAACATACACTTCTAGTCTATGTGATTCCCCACAGAATAACTCCCATCAAAGAAGTATTCTAAATAATGGAGAACCAAGTCAAGATTACGGCTGCAGAGTCTCTCAGTCATGTAACATCTCTCTGGTTGCTTCACGAGTTGTATTGAAGTCTGGCTACCTACAGTCCATCTGTTATTGCAGAAACTCCTTTTGCCTGCACAGTCCAAATTATCCCAGTAGCTATGCCATGTGAAGACCATGGAATAAAGCAGCACAGAGACAGGCAAAGACATTTGTTAACAGAAACAATGTTAGGCACATTTAAACAAATAAGGAAACTGAGCACATATTCTTTTAAGGTAAATTTTAAATCTCTGCTAAGGTAAAGGTTCCATTTTCCTGCATTAGCATAATGTGTGAGTTTGGCAAAAGACAGTCTTCAGAAAGCAACAACAGAAAAAAGGATTTAATTATTTAAGCTAGGTGCAATTTTATTTTATTAGGCTGGGTGCAACGTGGCATAATATAAAAAGGAGAGAAGCCGGGGATCTCACTTCAATTCCTGGCTCTGCCCCACATCACTGACAATGTGATGTAGAAAAGACAACTAATCTTTCTGAGCCTCCACTTTCTCACCTGTAAAATAGGGACAATAAAGATCTCAGTTTTTCCCCAGGATCATTGTGACGGCTAAATGAAACCAGGCACATAAAAGCACATTTCAAACTGTAAGGAACTATACAAATGCAATTTGATATTATTATTAATATATTGTATGTCCAATATTTCCAAAGCTGAGAAGACTAAAAAGTATAATTTGGTTAAAGGAATAAAAACATGGTGGTGGTAATATATTGCAAATAAAAAACTAATATGCCAAATGCAAAACCACCTCTAAGATTCTCAACTTTTAAATGTTGTTGTTGTTGCTCTTATTTTAAATAATGAGGGTCTGAGAACAATGTAGCTAATCTGTGGATATACACAAAGGAAGGGAGGTAATAAAAATAAACTTTTGGTGAAAACTAAGAAACAGATAACACTGCTAAAACTATCCAGAAATGGGAAGAAATGTTAAGAGGGGAGTCAGGTAGGAGCAACCAGCTTGAAGAGAAGTTTTGAGATTAGCTGAGAAGCCTTTTGGTAAATATCGAAGTACCAGAAGAGTTAACAAACAATGAACGTACCCTCCTTTCTCAGAGCCTTCAGAAAGTGCTATCGCTAGCAAAATACCTAGAGTTTGCCATCAATCAACAAGAAAACATCAATAAACAATGGAAGAAGCTTATTTACTTCTCTAAATACCTTGGGAAAACTTGGGGTGAAATCTGGGCACTTTCCTAAATTATCTCAAGAAAAGTACCAAAGACAATAATTGTGCTCTTCTTCGTAGCACATACAATTTTTGAATTCTGAACATTAAGTGTTATACATATTAGTGATTTAGCCATCTAATTCTGATAGGCTACCTGCCAGTTTGAGTTTGACTGGGATCTTTGTTGCCTAAGCTCATACAATAATAACAAAGCAGGATAAAGTAAGTCTGAGAAAAAAGCTGTTTGAGAAAGAGTACTAATCTCAGAAGATTTGAGAGTTCCCGCATTAATTTCTTATTCTGAGGAAAATCATTTCATTACCCTGTTTCTGCTTCTCCATCTGTCAAATAAGTTAGTTATCAAATATAAGCTAGATTGCCACCTGTCAGGATGTTACAGAGGGAATTCCTATGATAAAATAATGTTGAGAAAAAGCTGTTACTCTAAGATTATATAATCCTATAAACACATCTTCCCCCAATAAAAAAAAGGTGAAGGGCCTCAAGCACCTCATATAAAATTTAATTAAATGGTTCTTCTTGGAATATCTTGAGATGAATTATATCAAAACAATTTTAAGTACTTATTTCTAGTCTAATGATTCTTTTTTTTTTTCTCTCTCTGCTCTCTAGAAAATTTACCTTTATCCTTATCCAATGGTTCCTGGGAAAGAATAGTGCACAGTACCGGGTTTTTCCACACCCCAGTCTCTTGAGCTAGAGTAGCTAAAAAATGCAATTCACAGCTGCCATTCTCCATCAGCTTTTCATGAGCTACCTATAAATATTAAATAAACATCCAAAGAATTACAACAGATTTTCAAAAGCAAGCTTATCAGGCTTTAAATATAATACTAAACTTTTCAAAAATAAGACTTTTATCTTAAAATTTTCATGTCACATTACAACGTGCTGAATCCTTTACTTCTGATTTTTAAAGATGAATCTCAAGGATAAGAATTATATTAATTATAAATTTTAAATAAATAAAATGTATTTCTAGAAATAAGTTCATATTATTTTCTCCCCAAAATCTAAACCGAGAGCAAAGTTATTTCTCAAGGAAGCTATTAGAGTATCCATAGCATGAAAGACCTTACACGTTTTATATCCTCTGTGTTAGTAAAAAATTTTCCAAAAAACCTTCTATTATTAACAAATGACAACTCTGCATCAAGGCCTAAGTGACAACTTGTATATACATATTTCAATAAAAGGGACTTATGAAAAGAAAACAACTAAATGTATGATTTTTCATTTATTCATGACATAGCCTTACAATATCCTATTAAAGCTGACACTGAACCTTGCTTACTTGTTGTTTCCAAGTGTTCATGCAATTAGCATATTCTTCAGGTCACAAAAGACCAATAGTTCTAACTCAATTCAGAAAATGTTTATTGAGAATTTCTATGGGCAAAGTACCAAGGAAGAGAGCAACTAGTCCCTGCGTTTATGGGGCTTATCCTCTAGTGGGGTAAAGAGATGCTTAAAAACAGTTAAAACACAGGCAAAATAAAACAAATGCTGTTAAGCAGGTATAAAATAAGCCCGAGGAAGCTCTGAAATGAAAGCAAAGTGTCATGGAAACTCTTAAAGCTGCACGCTGTGTTTGTATAAAAAGTCTATTCCTCAAAACCATAAAAATCTCACTGAACAAGTTCAAGTGCTTTAAGAAATTTTCTTTGAGCAACTGCTGAGAGCTCCATACTGGAATTTAAAGAGTTATTTCCTCCTCATTAAACCATATGAAAAAGTATCAAGTAGTGCTATTGTTTCAAAAAAGAAAGTTGAAAAGGTTTACCTTATGTTGACAAACAAAATTAATATGAGGAATTCAGTATTATATTTGTATATAAACTATTTATATAATTAATTCTGTGGTAGAGTGTATCTGAGTGCCAAACAATGAAAAAAAGTTCTGAGATAATCATTTATCTAAAAATAACCACTTGCTGGGAAAAAAAAACCTAAGACAAAAGTTACTGATATGCTGAAGTACAAATTGCATGATCAAAAAGTTAGCTGCAATGTGACAAACATGACAAGACACTTTCAACAGTTATTAAGTATCTACCTACTATGTGTAAAACTCTATGTTGAATCCTTTGGAATAAAGATATGAATCCTGTCATCAAGAATTTTGCACTTGATGTAATTTTAATATTTAATATTAAAATAGGAAAGTTGATTTCTCTGCCTAACTATAGTTTATTTCACATGCTTCTAAAATTTGAGACTAATCCTCTTTTAATATCTCTTCTATGGAAAAACATAAGGCCAAAAGATATTTTAAGAACTCTGGCTAGAGGAATAGAGAGACAACTATACTTTTTGAGACTAGTTGGCAGGAACATTCTTTTTAACTAACCAATTAATCAAACTTTACTTGAAGCTATAAAATATCCAGCACAATCTAGTGCTTAACAAAATTTAACATTCTTGAAATACTGCAAAACAACTAAGTGCTAAACTATGTAGTACTTTTATAAGTAGAATAACAGCCCTAAGTAACAGAGACAAAGCATGTGTTTTCAGATATAGTAGAAAAAGTATGGACTATGGAGTAAAGAATCTTGGTTCAAATAACTACTCTGGTATTAGCTATACAAGTTTGGGCAGATAAATATTTTAGAGTTGAGCCTCAGTTTCCTCACCTTTAAAATGGGAAAAATATACCTACCCCCACAAAGTTTTCATAAGGATTAAATGAGATATGTTAAATTCTTATAAAGCATATTGCAATTTTCAACAATTAGTTAAACTGTTTCTAAATACAAATGAGGGCATTTTCTTTTGTGTTCCCTTACTGCTCTGGCAAAGTTCTAATTATCTGATCTTAAAGAACAGTGCAATATTCAACCAATCTACTTAAATGTATATATTCATTTAGCAAACATCTACTGAGCACTGACTACATGCAAGACATTAACGTTAATAAGAACAGCAATTAATGTTTGTCATTACTTAAATCATTTAAAGTTTAACCAAATAATTTATTAAGAATAAAGAAAATCGCCATAAAATATACCTATATTAAATCTAGTAGGTAAATATTCTCACCTGCACCAGTGTCTGAAATTGTTCCCACTGTTTATCAGATAACTCAACAGGCAGACACAGTAAAAGGTCAACACAGCTTCTAAAAAACAAAAAGTTGGTAAGGATACAAATAATTACTAAAATTCAAAGTAAAATAAGATGAATAATTCTAATATCATGAGTAGACTGTCCATACCTAATCTATTTAAAATTAAACTATCATAAGATGTGAGATACAGAGTTAAAAAAAAAAAGCTAAATCTAATTTTTTATTTACTCAAAGGTCTACTCACAATGCCAAGCGTTCCAGAACCAATGCTACATTTTCACATTCAGAGGTAAGATAAGGTCGGGCTTTAACGTAACTTTGGATAGCCACCGTGTATACCTCCAATAAAGGTAAAGGATCTTCTGAAGTTTTCCATTTCTCTGCATATTCAAGGAGTGTCTGTTTGGAAGGAATAATAAAAAGTATTCAAAGTAAATAAAAATACATATTGATTAATCAACGGTTCTTCTTTCCTAAGAAATTTTGAGAAATAACTTTTATTTATAAAAACAAAAAGTTTACACTGATTACAAGATTAAAAGTAATAAAGCCGTAATCTTATTTCCAGCAGCTCTTTGTAGGAGACAAGATTAGTGTTAATTCATGCAACAATAGCATTTTTTCACGAAGTTTGGTTTTAAATAGTGAAAGCATTATCTCCTCACTTTCCAAGTCAAAATCCACACTTTCGCCCACAAATTTCTAAGATTTAAAAGTTATTTTAAAAAGAAGACACCTGGGCAAGTAATACTTGACCAGGCATGCAGTGAAGAATTTCAAATATTTATGTGTTCTATTTTTCATGCAAGGAACATAAAATTCAACACCTAACAATAAATAAACCACATACTGTCAGAAAAGACATGTAATTTTTTCAGTTAATAAAAAATAATAGTACATAGTACATTACTGGTTTTTATGATGAGCTTTATCACTAAAAATATCTAAAGATGTTCAACACACATAAAATCACTATTAAAGATATTAAAGAATGATTATAAGGTCAAGACATTTTTGTAATAAAGTGCTTGGTTTTTGTTTTTTTTAATTTATTTATTTTATTTATTTTCATTTTTGGCTGCGTTGGGTCTTCATTGCTGCGCGCGGGCTTTCTCTAGTTGCAGCGAGCGGGGGCTACTCTCTGTTGCTGTGCGCGGGCTTCCCACTGTGGTGGCTTCTCTTGTTGCCGAGCACGGGCTCTAGGTGTGCGGGCTTCAGTAGTTTTGGCTCGCAGGCTCAGTAGTTGTGGTTCGCGGGCTCTAGAGTACAGGCTCAGTAGTTGTGGTGCACAGGCATAGCTGCTCCGCGACATGTGGGATCTTCCCAGACCAGGCCTGGAACCCGTGACCCCTGCATTGGCAGGCAGATTCTTAACCACTGCACCACCAGGGAAGCCCCTAAAGTACTTTTTTTTTTTTTTTTTTTTTGCGGTATGCGGGCCTCTCACTGTTGTGGCCTCTCCCGTTGCGGAGCACAGGCTCCGGACGCGTAGGCTCAGTGGCCATGGCTCACGGGCCCAGCCGCTCCGCGGCATGTGGGATCCTCCTGGACCAGGACACGAACCTGTGTCCCCTGCATCGGCAGGTGGACTCTCAACCACTGTGCCACCAGGGAAGCCCAAGTGCTTGTTTTTTACGATAAAAAACTCTTCACCAGGAAAAACAAAATGCTGTTTATCCTACAGAATGAAGAGATGGAAGAAACTGGCAACAGTAAACAGACACCTATGCGTTCTACAACTACTAACATTGTGAGTTACTAAAAACTATCTAAAAGGTTCTACTATTATGCTAAACGAAGTAGAACTCTAATTAAATGTTTTTAGAATATAGAAGACTGCCACAATTAGTCTTTCTCACTCTTCAAGGTTTAAGACTCAACAACATGTGGCAAATTCAGGTGTTATTTCCTAGAAAAGAGGTATCCTGAAGGAAAACTCCATAAGGCCTTGCTTGTATTCTCTCGCATACAGAAGCAGCTTTCTACAAATGTGCAGGTAGGAAAGTAGGAAGGGAGGAAGGTAGGAAGGTAGGAAGGAAGGAATTATATTCTACTATCAGACACTCAAAAGAAAACACTTATTACCTTCTCCTCTCTACAACCCTCTAACTACTAGAAGTAGTAAGTGATCAAAGAGAATATGGAAGAAAAGAAGGATAGAAAAGGTTATCTGGTAAATTAAAGAGCAACATAATAACAATTTACTTTCTGAGTAGTCATATATTCATAAACCCTGACTCTCTCCAAGTTGGACAGAAGTGCAGGTTACTTGAAGGCCCAGTACTTGCAACTGGCATCTGAAGTAAGGGCAGTCTTGTGGGACTGAGCCCTTTAACCTGTGGAGTCTGAGCTTACTGAACTGTGGGGACACCTATTTGGTGTTGGAGAGTTTGAGAAGAGGTACTGGAAAAAACACCATGTGTTTGGTGTCAGCAGTGCAAACATCTCTCAACAGGACTTAGAAAAATCGAAACAAAACCTACCAACTGAAGGGAAAAATCTGCATTCTGGAATTGTTTTGCGATTATCCCTCTACTTCTAGGAATAAAACTGGTGATATGAGGGAGGATGACCTCACTCACATCTTCAAGGTTTTTGGAATTAACACCAACTATGCATACAATTCTTACTTTAGCTAGCACCTGTCTTTCTACATAAAGTCATTAAATATTATTTTCTTTTTTCTGGAAAAACAAGTTTCGGCGTCTGGGGAATTTCATGCCTGGCCAATGTACCCAATCTCACATGAGTTCAACTGAAAGCTTAGGTTTCCCCTATTAGTTCTCTTGCAGTAATGAATCAATTTCCCATAATAGTTTTAGTTTTTCCTGAAAAAAAATATACTGTACTGATTTCAAAAAAGCTTTGAAATTATAAGCTTCTTCCTTTCTTGTCTCCCAACACCCCCAAAAAAAACCCTAAAAAAAAAAAATCACATAGGGGCTTCCCTGGTGGCGCAGTGGTTGAGAGTCCGCCTGCCGATGCAGGGGACACGGGTTCGTGCCCCGGTCCGGGAAGATCCCACATGCCGCGGAGCGGCTAGGCCCGTGAGCCATGGCTGCTGGGCCTGCGCGTCCAGAGCCTGTGCTCCACAACGGGAGAGGCCACAGCAGTGAGAAGCCCACGTAATGCCAAAAAAAAAAAAAAAAAAAAAAAAAAAAAAAAAAAAAAAAAAAAAAATCACATATATCTACATGTATGTACATATTATCTACATTTTACCCAAGGTCTACATTTCTTGATATGTCTAGCTCTGCAAAGGGTACTTATACATTACTTCTTTCCTTTATATACTTGAGTTCTACTGTCCTCAGGTGAAAAAGTTTTTCTTGTTTTTTCTACTAAATTTATTTATTTATTTAATTTTGGCTGTGTTGGGTCTTCGTTGCTGCACACAGGCTTTCTCTAGTTATGGTGAGCAGGGGCTACTCTTCGTTGTGGTGTGTGGGCTTCTCATTGCAGTGGCTTCTCTTCTTGTGGAGCATGGGCTCTAGGCATGCGGGCTTCAGTAGTTGTGGTACGAGGGCTCAGTAGTTGTGGCTCACGGGCTCTAGAGTACAGGCTCAGTAGTTGTGGTGCACGGGCTTAGTTGCTCCGCGGCATGTGGGATCTTCCCGGACCAGGGCTCGGACCCGTATCCCCTGCATTGGCAGGTGGATTCCTAACCACTGGGCCACCAGGGAAGTCCAAAAAAGTTTTTAAACTTATCTTTAATTATAATCAAAGATAAGCTCTTTTGGGTATAACGGAGTCTGAATTGATGAGAAAAATAATTGACAAGCCACAGAATGTGAGAACCATAAAGCAACTTAAAAATGATATACTTTCACCTCATTTTATAGATGAGGAAAGAGGAAGAGAAAGCAGATTCTGGTGAAAAGCAGACCTCTTAGGTGGCTTTTTAACAGTCTGGGTGGTTTTTTAACAGTCTGGGAATAATGTAACTAGGGAAAGGCTAGAAAAAAAGGATCACAGCAGATTTTAAGAGATGGTAGGAAAAAGAAAACAAATGGCATGCTCATACTGATTACATATAGGAGAATAAGTTTAAAAGTTGGGTTAAATATCTATTTTTATAAAGGTATGAGTTGATATTCATAACCAGTAAGTGTACTGATAGTAGAGCTTCCCTTGTTTCTCAAGACACTAAGATTAGTAGAACAATTGTGAAACTGGAAGCATTCCCAACATGACTAGTTAATAAATTATGCTTTCTTCAACTAAAAAAGTTACTTATTTATATCTACTACCTTAATCTATACAAAGGCTTTCAGGCAGGAATTCCAGAACAATCAGACTCATATTTTTTACACAGAGTCAGAACAGACCTTCAAGATCACTTAATTCTGTTTTACGAAGTCCAGTGACCTGCAACTCGAATAGTAACTGAATTGGCAATCAGCAAAGCCAGGCAGCCTCCTCACTCTCTGTGAAACATTCTGTCCACTACAAACACTGTTTGTGGTAATGTCACAACTATAAATCTGTAGATTACTTTATTACTTCAATTACTCCTCATAACTCTATGAGGTTATGTACTATTTATCTAGTTTGCCAGCCATAGTAGAATTAAATAACTTGACCTCTTTATTGGTTAAGCTTATATTATTTCATAAGCTTATGAAAGTAAGAAAATCCAACTCAAAGCAGCAGAAACAATAAGAAGGTTTCCCACATAACAAGAGATTAAGAGGAAGAGCAAGTTCTGGGATTGGTTAGTTTAGCGGCTCAACAACGTCTTCAAGGACCACCTCTGCCTTCACTCTGCCGTCCTCAGGTGGTGCCCCACCCAGTCCCTAGTTCTCAGCAATAACCAGAAGAAAAGATGAGACCACCACTTCATGTGCATCTTTTCAAGCAACAAAGAAACCCTTCCCAGAAACCATAAACCCAATTTCTATCAGTATATTTCTCCTCAGGTCCCAACGGCCAGAATTTCATCAGACACCTATGGTCAAAAATCACACAGCCATAAAGGAACTCCATGGGTGCCCACTCTCCAAGGTTTCCCCGAAGCACAAAGCCATGCTGAAGAAGGAAAATGTGTGAATAAAATCAGGGTTCTATTCGGAAGGTGGGGGAGGGGCCTAAGCCTCACACGTTGGTTGCCTCTCCAATGGTTTTTACTCCCACATGTGTTCAAGAATGAGCAAGTGAACATGTGTGTGTGTGGTGTTTTTATATTTAAATACACATACACAAATGAACAAAAATAAAAGTCGTTGTGATCTGGTTTGGAGAGGGATATGCGAGGGGATGGCACAGAGGATTGATAGGAAAAGAAACCTGTAAGTCCTACGAGGCACCAGATTGCTTCCATTAATGAGTAAACTGTAAACTAAGTACAGTAAGAGAAGTTAAAACTGTGTTCTATAAAGAATGATTAATGGAACTAAGGACAGGATGCTTAATCTGGACAATAAATAACATTTACTGAATATTTACTCTATGCTAGGCACTGTTCTGCAAGCTTTACAATACCTATTAGCAATTAGATAAATTACAGTAATATGCTTATATTAAAATGGACAAAGGCATAAAATAGTTAAAGTAACAAATAAGCCCCAAGAGCACAGAACTAGAGGCCGAGAGGAGATTCAAACCTTAATAGTCTGATTTCAGAGCCTGAGTTCTTAAATACTATGCTCTCCATTTCTAGAGAAATAAAACTTTGATTCACAGCCAAATTAACAAATCTGAAGACTTGTCACATAAAACAAGAGTTAGTCTTACTCTATGTGCTCTCACAGGACAAACCAGCACCACTAAGTTAAAGTTTTAAGGAGCTAAATTTCTGCTTCTTATGAGACTGACCATGAAACAATTACAGTTAACCAAAAATTGAACAGGTTGGCCTCCATCACTGAAGTGACTCAAGCAGGAGCAAAATGGCTCTGAGTTCAGAATGCAGTAAAGCAGTCATATGTGGGAGACACATTCCATCACACCAGAAGAGACTACACTAGTGGGGCTCAGAGAGGTTTTGATTGGTGGGCATATTGTTTAAAAATTATTTTAATTAGTTTCTAACACTTAAAAATCATAAGTTTACATAGAACTTGGATTTCTGACTTTTTTTTTTTTAATTTGGAAACCTTGGGTCCATATTCCGGCACTGAAATAACTGGCGGGAGCTGAGGCACGGGCTCTCTGATTGCTGGAAGCCTTACCTAGCTGCCTCCCTCTTTAAGGGACCTATTGACCTATTGTCTTCCTGCAAGTTATTTGTCGTCACCACCTTTCCTATAGTGTGTATTACGATCAGAGAAAGAAATACAAGCAAAAGAAAAATTAAAGGATCATATTCCAGCAGGATCTCTAAAACGGTGTTTCTCAACCTCTTTTTCATTTGCATCCGCTCCTAAGGAAACTTCTGACTTTTTTCCCTAACTGTCCCCCACCCCCAATGAAATTGTAATACCACAGATGTACTGTCTATCTGTTTATGGAGTCACAAGCTATTGTAATATCTAAGATTCTTTTTGCTCCTTAAGAACCAATTTTCACCCCCTTGGGAACAAAAATGCACATTTAATACTCTGGCTGTTAAGTTGATTTCTCATTATCTACATCAGCAGAGACTCGGACATATATACTCTAGGGAGGAAGACAGTATAGATTAACTTCCAGAAGCTTCCTTTAGTTCCTCTAAGGATTATTAGGAGAGAAAACGAAAGAAGAATAAAAGGGGAATAAAACCACAGGGGTGTTAAATTTAATAAGCAAGAGGATTAAACTACATTATTGTCCTACATAAAGGTAAGACTGGAGTGTTGGATATGTTTATACTGTTACACTCATGGTCCAATTCCAATTTATAGCTATGATTCTCTAGAGTGGAAGTTCTCAAAAGTTTTGATCTCATGACCCTTTCTTAAAAATTACTGAGAATCCCAAAGCGTTTGTTTATGGGGATTATAACTACTGATTTTCACCATGTGAGAATTAGAAATGAAAACTGAGATGTTTAATTATACACTTATAAATGGATTTAAAACAACAACAAACCCATCACATGTTACTATAAATGGGGTATTTTTAATGAAAAAAATTGTTTTTAAAAAAATTAGCAAGAAGAGTGGCGTTTCTTACATTTTTCAAATCTCTTCAATGTTCGGCTTAATACAAAAGAGCAGGATCCTCATATCCCCGCATTTAATCTGCTGCAATATCACAGATCATGTAACCTCCAGAAAAACTCCACTGTACAGGAATGAAAGAAGGCAAATAACAGAGTTTTGACTTCTTTGTACCCACTGAGCCTTTGGTGAGTGATACTCTTTTATAAGTTTCAAAGTTACTAAAATTTATTTTAAGGTTTTGCGTGAAAATGGTGGATTGGACACATACATTTTGCACCTTGTTCTCTCCAAACCTCACTAAAGCAACAGTAATTTTTTTTTTAAACTGGCATAAACCCACAAGGACTAAGAAAATAGGAACAGAGGAAAGAGAAACAAAATTTTAAACACTGGAAAGCATATGGAAGATTGGCACTCTATGAAAAATGACTCCAAAGTAGGCTTTAGGTAAAGACCTAATTCTGAAGAATCATGAAGGGCTCAAGAACTGGGAGCAGGTGCCTCTGGAAATGGGGGCAAAGGTGAGACTGAGAATGAGAGGATTGGCTGAAAGTCTATTTAAGCAGTTGGCCTCTCTGATTTCTGCATCCCTCTCCACAGCTAGGTGACCAAAGCTAGGCACTACTCCTCTCTATCCCCAGCAGTTTATTCTGGAGAGAAGTATAGAAAAAAAGGTGTCTGCACAGAGATAAGGGGAGCATTAAGTCAACTTTACATACTGACTACAGAGACAGCTCCCTTCTCATGGCCTTTTCCCTCCAAAATTGCCAGAACCTCCTTAGCTGAGTCCTTCTCAGGAAATTCAAGAGAAAAGACCCAAAGATTCTGACACCAGGCCTTCCCCCATGAAAAGAAAACAGCTAGGTCCCCCTATAGTGAAGACAACAACAAATCCCACTCATGGGCTTGGAGCTCTCAATCAGTTTTTCAGTGGTATACCTTTAAATATGGACAGCCAAGGACCACTCAAGAGGTTGAAACAAATTAGTTAAAAAAAAAAAAAAAAAGAAAGAAAGAAACTTGAAGCAAGCAGAGACTATACATGGAGAAGACAAAATTCCAAGAAACTATCATTAATATTCTAGGGTGTGTTTGTGTGTGAGAGAGTCTATTAGACCTATGAATAAAAACACCATATCATAAAGGAATATTTATTTTAAAAAGATTCAAATTAAAAATGTAATAGCAGAAATGAAAACCTCAATTAAAGAGCTGGAAGATAAACTGAGGAAATTTCCCCAGAAAGTAGAGTAAAAGGGAAGGAAAGAAAAGATAAGAAACTTTGGAGAATAGTGCTAGAGGTCTCATAATCAACAAGAGGAATTCCAGGAAGTTAGAGAAATGGAGGGGAACAAATCAAAGAACTAATTCAAGTTAATTTCCTAGAATCTAAGGACACGAATTTTAGAACTAAAAGACCCACTAAGTGCCCAACTCAATTACTCAAACTAGACCTATACCAAGGTACTATTTCATAAAATTTCAGAGCTCAAGGACAAAGAGAGGACCAAAACAAGCTTGGGGGGGACCAGGGAGCAGACTTCTCAACAGCAACACTGGAGCCAAAGGAAAATGAAGCACTGCATTAAAAACTGACGGGCGATTATTTCCATCCAATTATCGTAAGTATTAAGACAGAAAAGTCATTTTCAGACATGCAAGTTCTCAAAAATTTCAACTTCTAGGCATATTTTTTCAGGATGCTACTAAAGAGGGAATTTCACCAAAATGAGGGAATAAACCAGGGAAGGAGTGAAAACGGTATCTAGTAAAAAGGGAATCTAACACAAGAGACAGGAAATGAAGAAAAATCCCAAGAAGACAGCTGTGCAATGGGCCTGCAAAATAACTACAGCATATCAGATAGCTCTAGGACAAATTTATTCAAGATGAAATTGACAAGACTACCTAATGTGCCTGAATAAGCTTAGAGGAGATTTATACAACTGAGGGAGAGTTTGGATCGAATCAGTGATATACACATAGAATATTCAGCTAAGGAAATAAGATAATTTAAGTACATTAACCTGCCCTCAACAATTAGAGAATGCACATTCTTTAAAAGCACAAAACATTTACAAAAACTGACTATAAACTAGGTCACATAGTCACAAAAAATAACAAAGAATTACTATCATACATTTCACATTCTTTGAACATGATGCAATAAAGTCAGAAATTATTAACAGAATACGCTTACAAAGAAAAGTACAAATTTGACAATTTTTAAGCATATTTTTTAAATTTTTATTTTATATTGGAATATAGTTATTAACAATGTTGTGTTAGTTTCAGGTGTACAGCAAAGTGATTCAGTTATACATATACATGTGCCTATTCTTTTTCAAATTCTTTTCCCATTTAGGTTATTACAGAACATTGAGCAGAGGTCCCTGTGCCATACAGTAGGTCCTTGTTGGTTATCTATTTTAAATATAGTAGTGTGGGACTTCCCTGGTGGCACAGTGCTTAAGAATCCGCCTGCCAACACAGGGGACACGGGTTTGACCCCTGGTCCGGGAAGATCCCACATGCCGCAGAGCAACTAAGCCCGTGCGCCACAACTACTGAGCCCGCGTGCCACAACTACTGAAGCCCGTGTGCCTAGAGCCCGTGCTCCGCAACAAAGACAAGCCACCGCAATGACAAGCCCACGCACCAAAACAAAGAGTAGTCCCCACTTGCTGCAACTAGAGAAAGCACGCATGCAGCAACGAAGACCCAATGCAGCCAAAAGTAAATAAATAAATAAATACATACACACATACAGTAGTGTGTACATGTCAATCCCAAACTCCCAATCTATCTCTCTCCCCCCTTAAGTCTATTTCTAAATCACGGGTGGAAGAAATCATAATAGAAATCAGAGAATACTTAGACTTGAAGTATAGCAAAAGCACATCAAAATTTGTAGGATGCAGCTAGAACAAGCTTAAGAGGGAAATTTATAGATGCAAATGTTTATACTGTAAGTTATGCTACAGCTTTAAAAAAAACATGCAAATATGTTCCAACACAGTATGAGCAAAACATTAATTTCCCATTTGCCTATGTGTGATTTTTTTGGTGAGAAACATTAGGTGAAAGCAGAAAACTATACCCAGCTGAACTAAGCTTGCAGGAAAACACAAAATGCACACACCTCAAAAACATGTATCACCTACATCAGTTCACCAGGCGTGTGATGAGCCATAACCATCCACACATGGTTTTACAACTTTCTGTCCAATTTCAGAGAACTCTCCTTCCACCACCTCACAATAACTCACAAACTGCATTCCTTCTGACACCCACTCCTACAAACAAAGTACAGGTCTTTTCCAAGGTAAAGCACCACATTTATTTTAACAGTTATGTACGTCTTGACCACTAAAGGGGTATAAAATTGTACTACAGTTTTTATAAGGTTCTGTGTGTGACACTGATGAAGTTTTCGAGTGTTGTGCCTCTAACCCTATTTTCCCCATAAGCCTTGTGATTTCTGTTGTGCAATTTTGCATAGCAAGGTTTTTTTGCTAGGGATACTTATGCTGTGATAAAGCAAAACTGGCTGCATTAAGAAAAGACAAAATGAAAAAGTCACAGAGAATATTACTGGGACAAATAGAGAAATCTGAACATATATTGTAATTAGATAATATTATTGTGTCAATGTTAAAATTTCCTGAGTGTGATGATTGTATTTTTGGACTTAAGAGATAAATACAAGTCCAGTTTTTGGACTTAACGCAATGTCATGATGCCTAGCTCTAAAGGATTCAGGGAGAAAAAGAGAATTAAAGCATGAGACAAAGAAAATATAGCAAAATGTTAACACCGGTGAATCTTGTAAAAGGTATATGAGTATTCAGTGTACTATTCTTGTACTTTTTCTATAATAAAAAGTTTGGAAGAGCAAAATATTGGGGATGGCAAGTGTGGTAGACTGAATTCCTCACTCCTCCTTGTATCCACGCCGTTTTTCACATGACTTTGGAATACTTCTCATAGTGGTGGAGAATATTTTCCTACCCCATGTGCCTTGTTTTGACCAAAAGAATGTGTCAGGGGCTTCCCTGGTGGCGCAGTGGTTGAGAGCCCGCCTGCCGATGCAGGGGACACGGGTTCGTGCCCCGGTCTGGGAAGATCCCACATGCCCGGAGGAGCGGCTGGGCCCGTGAGCCATGGCCGTTGAGCCTGCGCGTCCAGAGCCTGTGCTCCGCAATGGGAGAGGCCACAACAGCGCGAGGCCCACATACCGCAAAAAAAAAAAAAAAAAAAAAAAAAAAAAAAAAGAATGTGTCAGAAGTGATGGTAGGTCATCTATGAGTTTAAGAATCTTGCTCCTTCGTATGCTTCTACCATCAAAAGGAGAAGGTATGTCCAGATTAGCCTGCTGTTCCCAGGAAGATGAGAAGATGCCATCCCTGTTGCTCTAGTTGAGGCCACCCTATACCAGGCAACATCCAGCCAATCTTAAATCTGTATGACTCCAACCAAGACCAGCAGATTGCCTAGCCAACCATACCCTGACTTCAGATGAATGAGTAATACATACTTACTATTAGATGTCACTAGGGTTTTGTGGTTGTTACACACAATTTTGTGAAAACAGCTGAGTTAAGTAGCTAACTTAAGTTAGACAAAGAGAATAAATTCAAAGAAAGTTTAAAAATTTTAAAGTAGTAAAAACAAGAGCAGATATATTTATATATGAAATAGAAAATGAAGATACAACAGAGAGGATCAACAAAACCAAACACTCGTCATTTGAAAGACAAAAAACCTTTGGCAAAAATAATCAAAAAAAAGAGAAGGCACAAATAAATAGAATTAGGAATGAGAAAGGGACCAAAACTACAGAAGCAATACAGATTTTTAAAAAATCTTAAGATAATACACTGAATAACCTTATTCCTTGTTTGAAATAGCTTTAAAATCTTTAAAATCTTTTTTAAACTATTTACTTGTTTTTTAATGAAACAGCTTAAAAATCTGAATGAAAAGGGTAGAAGTTATTAAAACTATCTCAAGAACAGAAAAAGTCCTTTACCCACTAAAGAAACTGAATCCAATTTAAAAAAAAAAAGAATCTAGTTGGTTTTCTACAGGAAAATCCAGCAAACGATCTTTGAGGAAACAGGCTATTATAGAAACTTTTGGAAGAAAGGAAGGGGAAAAGGGAGGGAGGGAAAGTTCCCCCCATTCATTGTTTGAGGCTATTATAAATTTAAAAACTGGGTAAATGTGATATGAGACAGGAAAAATCACAGGCCAATCTCACTTAATAAACAGATTTTAAAATCCCCAGTATTACCAAACCAAATCCTGCAGTAAACTTTAAAAATTTTTTTAAATATGTTGAAACAATCATAGAGTTACAGAAAGTTGGAAATACAGCATAGAGAAAATTTTTCCCTGAACCATTTGGGAGTTAGTTGCCAACCTGATGCTCTACTGCCTTCCAATATTTTAATGTGTATTTCCTACAAACAAGGACCTCCTACGTGATCAGAGAGCACGACCACAAGAATCAAGAAAAAAATACTGGTACATACGCTGCTACCATTTAATCCTCAGACACCACTCAAGTGTGCCAATTATCCCAATGATGTGTTTCAGAGAAAAGGATACAGTTCAGAATCATGTCTTGCATTTAGTTGTCATGTCCCTTCGGTCTCTAAGTCCTAAGCGAAACTTTAAAGACTCATTTAGGACCCTTACACTATCAAAGATTACAGGCCAGTTATTTTGTAGATAACCCTCAATTTGGGTTTGGTGTTTTCTCATAATTATATCCATGTTATGCATTTTGGCAGGAATACCACAGAAGCAATGATGATTTCTGCTCACTGTTTGCTATCAAGCAGTACATGATTTCAATTTGTCCCATTATGGATGATGTTCATTTTGATCACTTGATTAAGTTAGGGCCTGCCCTCCTCACTCCGCTTGGGCTCAGCATGCTGGAACTGGCTGTCTCTCCAGGTAGTTCCCCCTTCTCCCTCTGCTTCGGCGCTGACATCCTCTGCCAGGCTGCCCCTCTGTGGAAATGCCCCCCTTCTGACACCCCACACCAGGCTGCTCTCCCCTCCCCCACCCCATGGGCAACCTACTTATCTCACTTGGGCTCTAAATCCCCACATGCAGCCACCCCTGCCAACTCCCTACAGAGCCCTCCTCACCCTAATTGGGCTCTGACTCCTGCACCACAGAACTGCTACTCATCCAACCTGGGCTTTGACACTCACTCTGAGCCTATGCAACACCCCTGCTCCCACCACAGACACCTACTTTGTCCCCTCTAATAAGGAATCAAGGACTGAATTATTCAGGAAGGGAAGAGGAAGGGCTGCAATGTATCTTTTTTAAATGTATTTTGGACCCAGAAGGATTTATCTTGGCAATATGAAGATAGTAAACAGATTTCTCTAATTTTAAACTAATTTACCATAGTAATAGATTTAAAGGGGAAGCTATATGATTACCTCAATAATTACCAAAAAAAGGACACGATCAAAATACAAACCCATTCAATGTAAAGAAAAAAAACAAAATCTTTTTGCAACAATGAATAGAAGGAAAGCTCCTTAACTTGGTGAAATGTATTCAGTAAAACCCACGGCAAACCTCATACTTAATGGTGAAAACTTAAAAGCATTTCCCTTTAAAGTCAGAAACAAAACAAAAATGTCTGCTATCACTGCTCCTACTCAACACTGTAGGCCTCATCAGCACAATGAGAAAAAGAAATGAACACAATAAAGGCTGCAAAGGAAAAATAAAAATGTCATTACTGCAGAAAATGCATACGTAAGTCCAAGAGAATTCAAAGTAGTTGCAGGATATAATCAGGATATAAATCAATTCTATTCACAAGCAAGCAAGTAGAAAATGTAACTGTTAAAAAGATACCACTCACAGTAACTAAACCCATGAGGCACCTAAGAATAAATCTAACGAAATATATATAAAATCTTCAGAAAAAAATTATGAAACTTCACTTAAAGACATAAAAGAAGGCCTGTATAAATGGAGATACTGCATTCATGGATGTTAGAAGACAAATTTTTAAAATGGCAATATGGCCCAAATTTGATACATAAAGTCAAAGCAATGCCAAAGAAATTCCCCATAAGGATTTTTCATATAACCTGACAAGTTGACTCTAAAATTCACACAAAAAGCCAAACCAATTTTGAAAGAGCCAGGTGGGAGTATCTGCCCTAATCAGATAGCAAGACTTTAAGAGATGGAAATTAAAAGAGCATGATATTGGTACAGGTATAAATGACAGAAAAGAATTAGAGAGAGCTTTAAAACAAAGCTAAGTATATATGGGAACTTGGGTATATAACAGATGTGCCGTTAGTAATTAGTGAGAAAAGTACAGACCATTTCATAAATAATGCTTAAACAACCAGCTCTTCAGGAGAAAAAAACTACAACTATTCCCAGCATACAACAAAATTATATTCCATATGGATTAAATATCTAAATATCTAAATGTGAAAAGCAATACTTTAAAACTTTAAGAACACAAGAGGAGAAGATCTCAAGATCTTGAAAATATTTCAAGGGACAATGAAGGATTTCTTAAACAAGACAAAACACACAACCATAAAGGAAGACACTGACAACCAAAGCTACATTAGAACTTAATATCTGGTTCACCAAAACCCCACATTAAAACCAAATGAAAAGCTACAAACTGGGAAGAAGTATCTGCAACCCATATTCCCAGGAATACATATTAACATGTCCATAATAAAAGTTTCCTCTGACTAGAATTGGTGAAGGAGGTTATTCCCAACTACCAAGCTAGTCAGAAGCCTGTCTCAGCATCTCAGGTTTGAGCTTGTCCCTTACTGTACTTTCTTCTGGGGCTGCTGCTTTTGCATTATCTTTCTCCTGAACAGTGAGAATTCAATGAGTCTGTCTCACTTGTGATGAAATCCAATATTATTTCATAATCTTATTCCCACATTATTCCAGATACTTTGTTTCCCCATACCTTAGTCTATTGTCCTTGGCAAATGGCCCATTGTTGTAGTTATTTCAGTGGCACTTTAACATTTTCAAAGAAAATCAATTATGAATTTGACATAATTCACACTCCCATAAATTCATTCTAGGATGTGAAGTAATCATTCAGAAACTGAGCTTCTGATAGCTTAAAATCCTAAATAATCTCCAACATGGATGCTGTAATTCTCCAGAATTTCTCAGAATCCAAGGCCTACTTTCTTTGCAGCATTTTGGTGGCATGAACATCATGACCCCAACATTTCCTATTCCCTACCTTGACGTGGTGTGGTCCATTAATTCCCCTAGTTCTTATAATATATCCTTTGCTATAAACAAGTTTTACAAAAGCAACCAAATGAGTTCCTTAGTGTAGAGCAGGGGTCCCCGACCCCCGGGTACCCCTGGTACCAGCCCATGGTCTGTTAGGAACTGGACCACACAGCAGGAGGTGAGTGGCAGGCGCGCGAGCCAAGGTTCCTGTGCCACTCCCCACTGCTCGCATTACCGCCTGAACCACCACCCAACCACCGCCCCCCCAACGTCCCCCCTCATCCCCCCATCCGTGGAAAAACTGTCTTCCACGAAACCAGTCCCTGGTGCCAAAAAGGTTGGGGACCGCTTGTGTAGAGGGTCTCAATCTTGGATTAATATGGACATGTTTGACACTAACCTGTTCACAATGCCCACAGGTGACTGATTTCCTAAGAAACCTGATGTAATAGAGATAAAAAGTAACAATGTCTAGTACACTGTAACCTAGAGAGCAAGTGTTTTTAGATCCCATCCATTGAACTAATTCTCAAAACAGTATATAACTGTTTCTGCATACAGGACACCCTAAAAATGACAATTCTGACTTCAGTTTAGTCTCCACAATATTTCTAACTTTGTACGTATACTCTAAGAACCATGACAGCATGTGTCTGGTTGACCTGTACCTTTATATTGTGACTCCAAGAGTGAAGCAGTCATAGTGAAGGTAAACACATGGTTCAAGTCTAGAGTGATAATTTTATTCCAACATACAGGAGAATATCACACGGGAGGTCCAAAATCCTAGAGAGGAAAATCTCCACAAAGACCGTAACCTTAATATCTCCAGGGACCCACAAGCACAGTAAATATACATAATCATACTCAAAGAAGCATAGTCAAAATCCCAGAAATAATAACAGCATGAGTCTCAATCTCAACCTGCTAGGGTTCAGCAGAACAGGGTACCATAGTCTATTTGGTATGTCTCTCTATCATGGGCCAACTGCCACATATATGACATTCCTACTGATATGGACTAAACATGTGTGTGCCCCTCAAAATTCATATGTTGAAATAATAACCCCCAGGTAATGGTATTAGAAGGTGGAGCCTTTGAGAAGTGATTAGGTCGTTGAGGGCAGAGTCCTCATAAATGGAATTAGTGCCCTTACAGAAGAGGTCCAAGAAAGCTCCCTTGCCTCTTCCATCATGTGAGACATGGTGAAAAGGTGCTGTCTATGAACCAGAAAGTGGGCTCTCAACAGACCAGATTCTGCTAGTGCCTTGATCTTGGACTTGCCAACCTCCAGAACTGTGAGAAATGAATTTCTATTGTTTATAAACCATCCAGTTTATGTTATTTACGTTATAGCAGCTCAAACGAACAAATACACCTACTTTAGAACGTGAAATATGACAGCAGGAAGCCCAGCTTAAAAGGTGATCAATTCCCTTTGGTTCTATAATTTACAACTATCTTGGATGCTAATAAAATTCAACAGAAACTAGTTTTTCCTTGGTCACTTATATTATATCCACGGATCCACAAAAACTTTGATTAAAAGCAAATGAAAAAAATTACTTCTTTTTCTAAAAAAAATGTTAATACATGGATGTGATCCATTCTCAACATAACAAATGGTATTGGGACAATTGGATATCCACACGCATAAAAATGAAATAACACACTTACCTTACATCACATGCAAAAATTAACTCAAAATGGATCATATTTAAATAAAGTGCTAAACCTATAAAACTTCTAGAAAAAAAACATAGGAAGAAATCTTAGTGACCCTGGGTTAGGGAAAGAGTTCTTAGATACAACACTACAGTATGATCTATAAAAAGAAATTGGACTTCGTCAAAATTTAAAACTTTTGCACTTCATAATACTTCATTTCGAAAATGAAAAAATACAAATCCAGTAAAGTTTCAAGATACAAAATCAACACAGGAAAATTAGTTGCATTTTTATACAATAACAACAAACTATAAGAGAACAAACTGTAAGAGAAATTTAGAAACTATGCGAGAACAAACTATGTGTCTATAAGAGAACAAGCTGTAACAGGAATTAAAGAAACAGTTCCAGCTTTTAAGAAAAGCTTCAAAATCTGTAAAAACAAACAAACAAAAAACACCGGAGTAAATTTAACCAAGGATGTGGAGAGCTGTACACTGAAAACTACAATATTGAAAGAAACTGCAGAAATCACAAACAAATGGAAAGATGTTTCATGTTCATGGATCAGAAAAATTGTTATTGTTAAGATGTCCGTAACTACCCAAAGCGCTCTACAGATTCAATGCAATACCTATCAAAATTCCAATGACATTTTTCACAGAAATCTAAACAAAAATTTGTACAAAACCACAAAAGACGCCAGTAGCCAAAGTAATCTTGAGAAAAAACAAAGCTGGATTCCTGGTTTCATACTATATTACAAAGCTACAATAATCAAAACAGTATAGTACTAGCATAAAAACAGACATATAGACTAACAGAACAGAGAACCCAGAAATAAACCCATGCATATACAGTCGACTAATCTCTAACAAGGGTGCCAAGAACACACAATGGGGAAAGATGGTCTCTTCAGTAAATGGTGTTGGGAAAACTGAATATCCACACACAAAAGAATGAAACTAAACTCCTATCTTAAACCACACATAAACATTAACTCAAAACAGATTGAAAACTTAAATGTAAGAAGACTTGAAACTGTAAATCTCCTACATGAAAACATAGAAAAAATAGGAAAAAACCTCCTTGACACTGGTCTTGGCATGATTTTTTGGCTATAATACCAAAAGCACAGACAAGAAAAGTAAAAATAGACAAGGAGGACTACATCAACCTGAAAAGCTTCTATACAGCAAAGGAAATAATTAACAAAATTAAAAGGCAGCCTATAAAATGGGAGAACACATTTGCAAACCATCCATCTGATAAGGGGTTAATATCCGAAATATATAAGGAACATAAAACAAGTCGATGGGAAAAAAAATTTTTTTAATGGGCAAAGAACCCGGATAGATATATTTCCAAAGACAACATACAAATGGCCAACAGGTACATGAAAAGGTGCTCACCATCACTAATCATCAGGGAAATACAAATCAAAACCATAACAATGTATCACCTCAGACCTCTTGGGATAGCTATTATCAAAGAGACCAAATAAGTGTTGGTGAGGGTGGGGAGAAAAGGGAACCTTTGTGCACTGTTAGAAGGAGTGTAAAGTGTACAGCCATTATGGAAAACAGTATGGAGGATCCTCAAAAAATTAAAAATGGAATGTATGATTCAGCAACTCTACTTCTTGGACATATACCCAAAGGAAATGAAATCAGTATCTTGAAAAGATATCTGGACTCCCATGTTCATGCAGCATTTTTCACAATAGCCAAAATATGGAAACAGCCTAATTGACTATTAACAAATGAATGGATAATGAAAATGTTGTGTATATACACAACTAAATATTATTCAGCCATAACAAAGAAAAAAATCCTGTTATTTGCTGCAACTTGGATGAACCTGGAGGACATTATGCTAAGTGAAATAAGCCAGACAGAGAAAGACACTGTATGATCTCACTCGTATGTATAAAAAGTCAAAATCATAGAAGCAGAGAGTAGAATGGTGGTTGCCAGGGACTGGGTGGTGGGGGAAACGGAGAACTGTTGGCCAAAGGGTACAAACATTCAGTTATAAGATAAATACATTCTAGGGATCTAATGTACAGTATGGTGACTACAATACTGTATTATATATTTCTAATTTGCTAAGAGTAAATCCTAAGTGTTCTCAATATATGTACTCTCTCACACACACATACACGCACACACACACACACACACAAAACATGTGAAGTGATGGATATGTTAAATTAACTTGATTGTAGTCATTTCATAATGTATATAAAATCATCATCTGGCACACCTGAAATATACATAATTTTATTTATCAATTCTCCTCAACAGACGTGGAAAAAACTAAGCATTCATTTAAAAAAAAAGAAACAAAGAAAGAAAAAAGAAAATGAAAAGACAAGGCTTAGGCTAGGAGAAAATGTTTGCAAATAATATATCTGATACAGGACTTGTATCCAGAATACATAAAAAACTAAAACTCTATAATAAAAACACAAGTAATGACCTTCTCCCAAAAATGGACTAAAGTTTTATATGGACAGTTCACCAAAGATAACAAATGGCTTAAAAAGCACATGAAAAGATATTCAATATCATTAGTCATTAGGGGAATGCAAATTAAACCGCAAGATACCACTACACATCCGCTAGAATGGCTGTAATTAAAGACAGACAATACCAAGTTTGGTGAGAATACAGAGAAACTAGAACCCTCATGCATTGCTGGGAAGAATGCAAAATGGTACATACAGAATGTAAAATGGTACATACAGTCACTTTGGAAAAATAATCTGGCAGTTTCATAAAAAGTTAAATATAAATTCACTATCCAATTCTACTAGCAAAGCACCCCAACAAATATAAACATGTTGACAAAAAGAAATGTATATGAATGTTCATAGCAACACTAACTGGCAACAAGCCGAATGTCCATTAAATGGAGTCGATGGATAAATAAAATGTATTATATCCATACGATTGAATATAATCCAATAAAAATAATAAAAAGGAATGAAATACTTCATAGCTTTTACTCCACTTATAGAGAATACCCATATATCTTGCTATGTGTTTATGGGATGCGACCCAAAGCCCCTCTGAAGGTATTCTGTAAAATACAGTATATGCACCATATAGCTTTTCAGAAAGCCATAAAATTCTGAATTCTGAATCTCATCTGGCTTCAATGGTTTCACATAAGGACTGTGGAATTCACAGAGGATTAATAACTTTCCCAAGCCCTCCTAATACATTCAAGTATTTTATACCTTATAACAACCTATATTAAGCAACATCCATTTCCCAACTACAAATTAGTTTTTGTTTTAATGTTTTTTAAATGACTGAACATGAAGCACACAGTTAATGTGTACTATGTAATAGTGACTTATTTTAGAATTTAAATTTTAAGCAAATTAGTGTCATTTAAGACATAGATCTCTAGCTGTCCGAATTTCCTCTGATTTAACCCATCAAATTCACAGAATCAATTTGAAACTAATGAAAAAGAAAATACCGATCAATATATATTAAACATTGCTTAAAACATTAGTGGCTCAAAATCATATTACTTTTCCAGAAAATATTAGCTACAATTCAGAGGTACCCGATATGAAGGTTTAAAAAATATTTCTAAAATACAAACTATCTGAAAACCGCTTTAACTGTAGTACCCTCATAACCCAGAATCAGAGATGGAAAACAAAATCTTCTGAAAGCCTTTTCCATGGCAAAGCATAGTCTATGAAAAAGAAACTTTCAAACCTCCCCAGCTGTCAGGAATATAAGATTAAAAGCAGCAAGGAGCCGCCAATTCACTCTGCAAGATGGCAGAAATTCCAAAACTTTAAAAACAACCAGGGTTGTAGAATGTTTAGTACGGTCTTTCGGAGGTCAATTTGGCAATACAAACATTTTACATGGGTATACCACTAAACTAAAGATTCTGGTTCCACAAAACAATCCTAACCAAATGCTGCCACATACATGCAAAGACATTGATACAAGGGTTTTCTGACACTTTCTGTAATCCAAAATACTGGAAACAACCCAAATGTCACAAGTAGAAGATTGTTTAATAAATTGTGGTATGTGCACACTATAAAATGTTTTATTTAAAAAGAATTAAGTAGGGCTTCCCTTGTGGCACAGTGGTTAAGAATCTGCCTGCCAATGCAGGGGACACGGGTTCGAGCCCTGGTCCAGGAAGATCCCACATGCCACGGAGCAAAAAAGCACATGTGCCACAACTACTGAGCCTGCACTCTAGAGCCAGCGAGCCACAAATACCGAGCCCAAGTGCCCCACCTACTGAAGCCTGCATGCCTAGAACCTGTGCTCCACAACAAGAGAAGCTACTGCAATGAGAAGCCCGCGCACCACAGCAAAGAGTAGCCCCCGCTCGCTGCAACTAAAGAAAGCCTGCACGCAGCAACGAAGACCCAACACAGCCAAAAATAAACAAATAAATAAAATTAAAAAAAAAAATTAATAAAAAAATAAAAAGAATGAAGTAGTTTTGAACTTACTGACATGGAATGATGATCAGGATATATTATTAGGTGAAAAAAATGTACAGCACAGAACAATACGTATTACATGATTCTGCTATTTAAATTTGAACACATAAATGAATTACATTTATTTGAATGCATAGGAAAATGTCTAGAACAATACTCAACTTTTGTAACTAGTTACACCTCTGGAGTGAAGAGTAGAACAGGATAGGGAGGATGACACCTTTATACTGCTTGTATTTTTAAATAAAAAGAATGCCATTTTTATAACTTTTAAGAATGTAGTTAAAAAATGGAAAGAGACTATTAATACTATGTACTGGAGAGTTAAAAAAACTAATCACATAGAAGTGTTTTATCTATCTGACTTAAAGAATGTTTCTACTACACAGAAAACTGTGTTAGAACTGACTTTCAGGGTACGCTAAGGACAATTACATTTCTATGGATAATTAACACCAGTGATCCCACCCCAAACTATGACTTCATTGGCTCCTAGTAAATCAAACTCTACAGAGAGATCATATATTAGAGTCCAATTTCTAGAAATGAGTTTTATATCATCAAAAAATATTAAAGTTGATCAAAAATAAAATAAACATGTTTCAAAGATGTTTATTGGCTATTTAAATATTCCTCTGAAGGAATTTTTCTGCAGTCTTCTTAAAAATGTATATCCACTGGCCTAAGAGACCTCCATTTTCTGGTAAATTTTCCTATAGCAAGCACAGGCATTTTTCACTGTTTCAAGAACTTTAAAATCTTCTAGGATCTTTTATCTTGACAATGTTTGTTTTACTTCCAAGATAATGTTCACCAATGCCTCTGAAAGTACCTGAAAAAAGAATGCTGAGAGTAGGGCATAACCATAATAGTGGAATTTTGTTAGTTATGGAGTTTTAGGGTTAGCAAGAGAGTAAAAACGGAAAGATTATCTGTATATAAAACTTAACCTCGGGCTTCCCTGGTGGCGCAGTGGTTGAGGGTCCGCCTGCCAATGCAGGGGACACGGGTTTGAGCCCTGGTCCAGGAGGGTCCCACATGCTGTGGAGTAACAAAGGCCGTCTGCCACAGCTGCTGAGCCTGCGCTCTGTAGCCCGCGAGCCACAGCTGCTGGGCCTGCGTGCCTGGAGCCCATGCTCCGCAACAGGGGAGGCCACTGCAGTGAGAAGCCTGCGCACCGCAGTGGGGAGTGGCCCCCGCTCACCGCAACTAGAGAGGGCCTGCACGCAGCAACGAAGACCCAACACAGCCAAAAACAAATAAATTTAAAAAGAAACTTAACCTCTATTTAAAAATTTTTCTTCTAGATAGACTTACTGTGCTCACACACACACACACACACACACACACACACACACACACAGAAATGGGGGGGGGTAGTAATCCAAAGGAACCCGTCAACTGAAAGAGCTCCCAACAGCCAAAACAGGAACAATTTGAGCAACAAAATACAGTAGTGTTAAATTATAACACAAAGTATAAAACAAATATCCATGAGTCCATACTGATGTAAATAAATGACTGAATAAATAAATAAATGTGGGAAAAGAGACAAACTTCCCATGTAAAAGAATCATGAATAATTTATCTGGACACCACGCTCAAAGAGATAGAGCATAACTTCCCACCTCTTAAGTGTAGTGACTTCCTTCCAAAGAGTACATCATGGAAAGGGTAAACAAAGAGTAACTTTACAGTGGAGAAACCTACAAACACTACTGAGCCAGGTGATCAAGATCAACATCAACAGTGTTAGGTCATACTGTTAAAAGGTACCCTTAATATGACTGTGATGACAACAGCACTTTACCTGTGAGGTCTTCCTGCCAAAAAACCTTAACCCCAGTCTAATCAAGAAAAAATCAATAGACAAATTCCAATTGAGGCATTTTCACAACACCTGACCAGTACTTCCCAAAACTTAAGGTCACCAAGAACAAGAAAAGTCTGAGAAATCATTACAGCACAAAGGAGCCTAAGCAGATATGACAACTAAGTGTAATGTGTATTCTGGATAGAATTCTGAAACAGGAAAAACACTACGATAAAAAAACTGAGAAAGTATGAATACAGTATGGACTTTAATGATACCATATCAATAAAGGTTCATTAACAGTGACAAATGTACCACACGAATGCAAGATGTGACTAATGTGGGAAACTGGCCCTGGGGTATATGGGAATTCACTGTACTGTCCTCACAATGTTTCTGTAAATCTAAAACTATTCTAATAAGTAATTTGTTCTAAAAAACATTTTCATTTGTTAAAATCTTTCACTAATATGTTCATTTTCAAGCTTGATATTTGGCTATTCTTAACAAGTGAACTAAACTTTCTAAAATAAACAAAAGATAATACAGTTGGCCATGTATTAATCTAAACTTTAGAATTTTTCTTAGATAATGCAAAAAATTAAGCAAGAATACTGACATTCTAAAACCTAATTTAACATAATTGTATTTTTAACTCTTTAATCACCCAAGGTTCAAATAAACATGGTTGCAAGCTAATATTATCTGATTTGTTCTCCTCTGTCTTTCCACTGATACATTGATAATAACCACCCTTGGATATATACAATGTTTAAACAGTTCTGGAAACTTAGAATACCAGTTAAAAATCTGTCCGGCCTCAGGATAAATTAAACAATGCATAGAGTCCTGTAGCAGAAATACAAGACCAGGAGGATGGTAAGAGATTTCTTAGGTATCTGCCAATAGGAATCTTCACCTCACAGAGCTCTCTATTCTAAAGAAGGTGCGAAAGTAACCTGAGTTGTTTCCCTCCTCTTACCATATTAGCCATCTGTACATAGCTCTTTCCAGATGCATTCAGGAGACTACAATTTCCAGAGATGCAAATGAAGAAGGAAAACACATGGACAGTGATGGAATCATAACCAAATCTCACTCTGGGGGAGGAGTTTTTCCATGTACTGTTTCTGGCAAACTATAGACCGCTCAAAATATCCAGGAATAAATTTAAATTCCCTGGACATGTTTTGCTTGGCTCACACAGTATTTTTCGGGTTTCCCCACCTCCCCCCCCAGACATTTTGAATTAGATGCCAATATTTCAAAATTGGGACAATGCACATAAAAATCTGGATTTCTAGTTCTTCTTGGAAGACTCAGAAGATGTAGTAATACTGGGTCAAGAATCCCACGTAGCAGTGAAAAGCAGGAAGGTAGCAACTGGGAAATCAGGGAGGAGCTCTCTGGTTCTCCACTGCTCCTTCCCTTCCCAAGTGCTCCATTTATTTGACATTCCTGGGCTTTATAGGCATCCAGTGTTGTCACTGCTAGCATAGACAAACAGTTAAGTAGTGAACGCAGTTTTTAACGCAGGAGCACCAAACTACATTAGGTCATCAGTAAATATCAAACATTTGTCCACAAAATAGGTTCATCCAACAGCCCTGCAGCTGAAGATCTGGCTATGGACAGGTATATATTCCAGTACTAAGTGTCCACGCTTCAGAATCCAGAGATGTAGTCAAGAGAGTTATTGGACAAGATGACTTTTTCTTTAAATTTCACTGGTATTTATCATGATTTATCTGGACCCATAATTATCTGTATATTTTATGTACGTAAGTCAGAGGACTGACAACTTGCTACATTTTTGTAGTTAATTAATATTTCCCTTAAAATTTGGACTATTATTCATATTAGGATTAGAAAAAAAAGTAATTTATTTGCTCACATAATAACTGGAAAAGATCAGAGTGATGATGACACAACTGGAATCCTGAATTTACAAAACCATACATACCAAAGGCTCCCATCTTACCCTATTCATCTACCCCATGAACCCTTGCTGTAATGTAAAAGTAGTTAGGAAAAATTTTTTTGAGTTCAAATTTTCAGAGAAACTATGAGTTCAGAGGTACAGAAATAACTCTTAAAAAAAAAAAAAAGACTGAACTCAGATAACAGCAACAGGGTGGTTTGTCTCTTTGAAGACCCTTCTTTTCCAAATTATCCTTTCCCAAATTACCCGTATTTCCCCATTTTTATTTATCTGCTCAAAATCTTATCTACTTAAGATATACCCACATATTAGTCTAGATGTTCCTTAACAGGTAGTTGCATTTTCCCACACTGATGAAATAGGGGGTTTGAGTGAGGATGCAAAGTGGGGCTCACAGAAATATGAGAACAGTGGCTACTTGGGAAAGAGGGCAGGGAAGGGAGAAGGAATGAAAATGAAGTGTTAAGGAGCGCTCCCCCCCACAAAAAAAAACTGCTCACAACTATTATTTCTAAATTGGACAGCCAGCTTGCCTACTACTCAGAAAAATAGTAGGAAACCCTTCTTTCCTCCATGGCATCCTGTTCCTAGAAAACAAAATAACATGAAAGCATACTCTGCTAATAAAAAGACTTTTGTGATTAGCTGGGAATTTACCTCCACTAACAACACAGAAAAGTACGCTTAAAGTTCTAAAAGAATACCACGGGTACACCAACAAAATTAAAACGATTACTGTGTTAATTAAATTGCCATACTGTGTCACCTGAAGGGAGCTTTTAAAAAAAGTAACTTGTTAGTAAGTTACAATATACTTGAATTTCATTTTAGTAAGATACAACATATACTACATATTTCTTTCTTTTTTTTTTTTTTTTGCAGTACGCGGGCCTCTCACTGTTGTGGCCTCTCCCTCTGTGGAGCACAGGCTCCGGACGCGCAGGCTCAGCGGCCATGGCTCACGGGCCTAACTGCTCCGCGGCATGTGGGATCTTCCCGGACCGGGGCACGAACCCGTGTCCCCTACCTCGGCAGGCGGACTCTCAACCACTGCGCCACCAGGGAAGCCCTACATATTTCAATTTCATGTCATATTTTCTTGCAGGAGCCAACCAGCAAGAAACAAAAACGTACTTGATAGTAATACATATTCTAAATTATTTTCCTATTATTTTTACTGTTGCAAAGAATTCTACTTTCCTTTAAGATGAGAAGACTTACCTCTTTGTAATTATCTTTCTCTAGTACATCACACCTTTACTGAATGTCACGTCAAAGACTTAAATAATGTACCATTCTTTCCATTGCAGAGGGAAAAAACTCCTACTTGCAACTTTATTAAAAAGCACATTTTTTCTTTTCAAAAGCACTCACTGTATACATAGTAATTATAAACTAGGTTTTTTTAAAAAAATAGGCTACTCTACAGGAAATATGATTTGCTTTTAAAATTTTATTTAAAATACTAACTGGATAAATGCTCCACTGGGAAAATCATCATCTACAGAGTCAGGGCCATCAGTTTTATCTTCAATAGCATCTCTACCCAAAGCTGTTACAAATAGTGAAGTTAAAGCAGTAGGACCAGGAGGTAAGAAACCCATCAAATAGGATTTCTGGTGTCCTACTGTTTTATTAACTTTTAAAAAATAATGTAATTTATTTAATACACTATGCAAATTCATTACTTCCATACCAGTGTAAAGGTTACTGGATATAACAAAATTATTTCCTATAGAATCATTAATCTGATTATTAATTTACTTTTATTCTTTTCTCCAACTTCTGGAAACATTATCATCATCCATTTTAAGTATATATCACTGCTTCAAAGAAAAAGCTAGAACTAGGGTTCACAAAAACCAAAGTGGAAGTCAGAAATCCAGTAACTGGAAAAATGAGAAAACTTCCTGGGAATGAATGTAGTGTTAATAGAACACTTTAGTCAACTGTACAGCAATAGCTGCAGACATGTGGTAAATGTTATTAAAGACATGAGAGGAGTCTTAACATCAGCAAAGCTACTGATTTTAAATATCCACAAGAAAACTCAAATATGAAAATATTAAACAGAATCAAATTCAGATGTCTACAAATAAACCATTTAACAAGTGAGCACAGCGAAGAAATTAGTCAAAATAGCACTTCTTTGTCTCCTTGTCTCAACAGCTCCACGTCCTCTGGGAGTGTGGGTGTGTTTTTCTTTTAACCCAACCTCCTACTTGGGGAATTTTTTTTAAAAGATAACTCATGCCTGTCATTTGCTAATTTACCAAAAAAAAAAAAAAAAAAAAAAAAAAAAAAAAGACCAGGTGGAAATTTTTTGAGCAATAAATATGCCAATAACTTAATAGGATTGAAAAGTTCTCATTTGATGTTTCCTGACTGTTTGAAGTATGAGAGATATTTAACTATGAAACACAATGACTCCATTCCCTTACCTCAACAATTTTTGGGACCAATGACTTTTAAGGACCACTACTACGTAATTATAATCCCACTAGAATGAAAACCTGAATTTGCAACCATGGTATTTTTTTAAATACCAACGCTAGTTTCCATGGACTAGCAGGTGAACCAAACAGGCAATGTGTATAAGGCAGAAAGTATTGGTACTAATCTACATACAGTTTTTACGCTCAGTATGCACTTCATCTCATTTTAGCCCACTGCATCAGATAGGGTCAAATCAAAAACCTGGGAACCACACAGTAATTTGAATAGGGAAAGTTTCACATAAAGAATTATTAATTTTAACAGGGGAGTAACACATCTAAACAAGTAAAGAGCTCTCTAAAGCAGGGGTCACCAACCTCCAGGCCATAGACCGGTACCGGCCACACAGCAGGAGGTGAGCGGCAGGCGGGCGAGTGAAGCTCCATCTGTATTCACAGCTGCTCCCCATCGCTCGCATCACCGCCTGAGCTCCGCCTCCTGTCAGGTCAGCGGCGGCATTAGATTCTCATGGGAGCTCGGACCCTACTGTGAACTGCGCGTGTGAGGGATCTAGGCTGCACGCTCTTTATGAGAATCTAGTGCCCGATGATCTGAGGTGGAGCTGAGGCGGTGATGCTAGCGCTGGGGAGCGGCTGCAAATACAGATCATCATTAGCAGAGAGGTTCGACTGCACTGAGACCATAATAAATCGACTGCTTGCAGACTCATATCAAAACCCTACCCGTGAGTGGCAAGTGAAAACAAGCTCAGGGCTGCCACTGATTCTGCATTATGGTGAGTTGTGTAACTATTTCATTATATACTACAATGTAATAATAACAGAAATAAAGTGCACAATAAATGTAATGTGCTTGAATCACCCCTCCCCACCCCCATCCGTGGAAAAACTCTCTTCCACGAAACCGGTCCCTGGTGCCAAAAAGGTTGGGGACCGCTGCTGTAAAGAATACCCAAGAACTGAGAGAGTACCAGAAGGAAAAAAACAAACCTGAAGGAGGGCTCTTCCCCAAAGCTAGGGTTTGGACCTTGTTGGAGAAAGTATGGTTACAGCCTACTGGAATCGCAAAGAAGTTTGCCAGGTTAGGTTGCCTGGGCCTAAGTGGCCAGTAGGTGAGTCTGCAAAGAGTGTTGAGGACCTGCTTGCAAGCAGTACCTGCGTGGGGAGGGCCACGGAAACAACCTCGTACAGCGCAAGCAGCCGCACAGGGAAAGTGGGGTGCTGGTGGCCAGGGTGTGCAATGTCCGCGGCAGGAGAACTGTGGTGAGGCAGTCACAAAGTCGGGGCTGGGGCTGTGAGCTCACGAAGAACCTGTCCACTCGGGGCACTCATCTGGGGCAGAGGACCACCGGATGTCCCCCTATCTGCGCCACTGGCAGTCATGGGGCAGCAGCAAGAAACACAAACAGAAGCCCCTTCTTTGTGTAATGGCCCTTCAGCATCCTCTACTGACACAGCTTAACATGGATCAACAGAGAAATGCTTAAAGGGCGAAGCTCCAATACCACAGAGCAAGTAACAGAGTTGATTCAGAGCTAAGAGAGAAGCTGGTAACAGGCACACTCAATACTCAGGGACGTTCATAAAGGGTAAAGCGTGACAGAAACAATAAACTGGAAATACACATTACATTAAATGTGCCTAAAAGACAACATGAAAAAAAATTCTGATTGGGTCACTGCTGTCACTTCTCCAGTACACTATGAAAATGGGGAAAATAAATCAGCACTTATTTAATAACATATCTCGGAAACTTCAGCTACTCACAGCACTATAAACCAGAGGTTTCCAAACAGAGTATAAAATGCAGTACAGAGGGGGGAAAAACTTTTCCTATGAAATCTATCTAAAGCAAACTTTATAATTTAACAGACTCAAATAACTATAGAAGCTGAAATAATACGCGCGTGCACACGGGTGTGAAATTTATGAGACATTTCCATACTGAGGGTTCCTATTCAAATGTTTACTGGTAGGATACCCAATTAAAAGCAGCTTAAAGACCACTGATGACCTACTTTCCCCCATGGATTTTAGGTACTTCTTTGCACCATATAAAAAGGCCAAACACAGGCTTCCCTGGTGGCACAGTGGTTGAGAGTCCACCTGCCGATGCACGGGACACAGGTTCGTGCCCCGATCCGGGAAGATCCCACATGCCGCAGAGCGACTGGGCCCGTGAGCCATAGCCGCTGAGCCTGCGCGTCCGGAGCCTGTGCTCCGCAACGGGAGAGGCCACAACAGTGAGAGGCCCACGTACCGCAAAAAAAAAAAAAAGGCCAAACACAACACAAATGCAGTTTTTTTCTTAATCCAATGAAATAATTGATCTTAGTTATATTTGGAGATTAGTAACAGATTTCTTCAACAAGTTGCCTTCATTGTAATTTATAAATATGTATTGATTACCCTTAAAAGACCTATACATTACTCAAAGAAATTCAAAACTAATAAGATTCCCACTACTACTAAACAAATAACTTTACTTAACACATTTTTAAATAAAACTATTACTCAAACTCCACTACAATAACTGCTTATATTCATTGCTCTGCTTTCCTGAGGTTCAGTTTCAAATGATTAAATTTTACTATTGTGAATTACCTTTGTGCCCTAAAACAAATTTCAACAATTAACACTTATATATTCCTCCCAAAAAGAAAAAAAAATGTTTTACTTAGTTTGGGTTTTGCTTCTGTTTGTTATTTTAAAAATTAAGTCTGAGTTAATTGACTTGGGTAAGTTACTTTACTTCTCCATGCCTCAGCAGTCTCTCATATATAGGGACAGTAACCACCTACTTCAGAGGGTTATCGAGGATTACAATGAGTTCATCTCTCTCAATCTCTCTCTCCCTCTCAAACACACACACACTTACACTTTACAGTTCCTGGCACACAATCAGCATTTAATGAACGCAAGCGATTAAGAGAGCTACTACTTATCATTCATTCATGTTTGCTTTATAAAAACTATACATATTTGATCCAACTGAATCCTTGCCTTGAACACAGAAACCCAATGTCAGAACTGAGATGAAACAACTGTGGTCAGAAGAAACCTAATTTCAGGAAGTAATGGCCTCTTATGAGCACAAAATTCACCCCATATTTAAAACCAGCCTATTCAAGCAAAAAAAGAGGAGACAACCATTTAACAGATTTAATCACTTATTAAGCCATGGCCCCTGCTTTTAAGGAGCTCCAATTTGGGGAGAGGGCGAGGAGACAACCTTAATATAGAAAAACTATGATAAAAGCCAGAAAAAATACAGTTCAATAAGAAGGATGGGGAATATGCCATTAAATCCATTTAGGAGTATAGGAAAGCCTCATGAAGAAGATAATAATACCTCATAAACTCATCACAGATTGAAGGAAATAAATATGGAGAAATGGGGTTGATAAAAGAAGGAAATCCTAAAGGGGAAAGCTGGAGCCAAAGCACAGCGGTGAGGGAAGTTATGTAAACTGTAGTGTAAGAACAGACTACAAACCCCTAAGGCTCTATATAAAAAAGAAATGAAGAGATATGGCTGCCAATCAGCCAGGCTGGCATGCTAGGTGTCATGTCATGGAAGTCCCTGAATGTAAGGCTAGTGAGCTTGAACTTTATTTTTCATGGAATAGCATGTTATGTGGTGCTTACTAACGTGGTGGGTGCTGTGCTGATACCTCATCTACCTCACAATACTACGATCCTCATCTAAGAGATTAAGAAACTGAGCCCACAGTCAGTAAATGGTACAGCTGGGATTTCAACTCATGGTGTCTGAGCTCTTCCACATTGTGCTACCTTCTAAAAGTCTTTAAAAATATGATATCCATGCTTTAAAAAGATAACATAATCTTAGCAACAATGTAGAAGAAAGATTAGCGGAGAGAATGGAGAACAGAAGAGTACCTTCATGAAAAAAATGTTTGTTGAATTTTTTGTTGCAAGAAACTAAGTGGCCACTAATAGCATATCAGATCTAACCAGAGAAGGATACAGGAAAAAGTGCATGAATAAAATTGACAGAACTCAGTGACTGGGCTGTGGAGGTGAAAGGCGGCGCTAAAAATGACTCAAGATTTCAAAACCTAAGTTTGAGGCGGAAGGGAGGAATGTCACCAATACCAACAGGGTCTTTTTGGTGGGGGCTGGGGAGTGGAGAGGAGGGCAGATGAGTTCAATTTCAGACTTGTTTAGTTAGAAGTACCAACTGAACCTCACGAGGAAGAGTTGCACAGGTGGTTGGAAGCAGGAGGCAAGAGCTAAGCAGAGTGGCAAGGTCCAAGAGAATGGTCCAGAGTGAGTGACAGGAGATGCTGTCAGAGTGGATGCCTGCTGAAGATTTAGTATGAAAGCACCGACTGTCAACCAGGGCTCAGGAGCCACTTTCTGATTAGAGTCCTGTCTCAGATATGTTGATGAGATGGGGAAAATGGTTGAGGGTCATTAATGAAGAGTGAGAGGAAGAAAAGAACACTGAGGAAATGCCACAAAAAAATTCAGAAATGTATCTACTCCGTTTAAATATATTAATACTAGCTAATAATTACCATGCATTTCCAGCGGTGAAAGGAAGAGTCAGTGAAGATGACTAAGGAGCAGTCACAAAGGTAGGAGAATCAGGAGAGCAGTGTAAATAAATTGAAGGGAGATGAACTTAAGATGGGGTCACAAACACTTTTAAATGCCAGCAGAGGCTGAGCAGGCAGCCACTTCAGCCTGTAGCCATACATGAGTCCAATATTGCCCGATCTTCTGATTTTCCAGGAAAAGCCAAGCACTCTCATTTCAACATGAAAGCTTATGATTTTAAAAATGCTAACAATTAAATTTTATTAAACACAATATGCAGGTATATGAAATAGTCTGAGCTGCTGGATTGCTACTTGGGTCTAAATTTAATAAAGTATTACAAATAGGCCAAGTAGTGACCTTCAAAAGAGTGTCTTCTTCAGTGTGGTGAGGGGTAGAATCCAAACTGCAACAGAAGGTAAGAGATGAAGGCAATGTATAGGGTACCTTTCCAAAGAAACCTGGCAAGAAAGACTAGAAAACAAGAGTTAGAGAAAGACATTTTTAGGATAGGAGACATCTCATATGTGGAGAGAAGGGGTTAGAGAAAAGGGAGAAATCTGAAGACATGATCAACATAGCAAAAAGATGAGAAAGACACACACACCCATCTCTGTAGGCTAAAGGACAGAAGCGATGGAAAGAAAAATGTGAAGAAACAGGCAAGTGGAAAGGTTCTCTGAGAAGGCGCACAGACGAAAAGACCCACTTGCCAGGGAACAGCCACTTCTTTGGAAACCCAAGGAAGAAAATAAAAGATCTAGAGAAAACATGAGATGAAGATTTGAGGGAATATATAAATTGGTCTAGGTCCTCTCAACAAAATTTCAGAAGGAATTAAACATAAGAACTAAGTATATCTGTGGGACTGTTCCATGCATAAGTTTCATTATTATTAAATATTTATTGTTTCTCTGATAAGGTACAGTTTCTCTATTTAGACATATTCACATCAGTGTCATGCTTCCAGAGAAGCAAATTTATTTTAAATCTTAGGTACCAAAAAGTGAGTTTATTTAGCGTGCCTTGGTACGTAAAACAAAAATAAGCAGCACAATTAGAAGTCTTAAAGATAAAACATATTAAAGTCTTCAGTGATGGCTTTATTATGCCTCTAAGACAAGAACATTCATTATCTTTTGGGAGAGTGTAGAAAAGCAGTACAATGAGGGAAAATAAGAAAAAAGAACCATTTGAGAAGAAAATAACAGCAGAAGAGAACTCTGCTTGAACTCCCTTTACAACCCCTGGCAATAGCATTGTTATTTTCTGGATTAGTACTGTACTTGTCAAACTGTTCTGCAGCAGTAACTTTTCTGTTTTATACATAACATTTCAAGTAAGACTTGGGGCGGGGGAAGGAAAAGGGAGTTCCCCTCATTTTTTTTTTTAAGTTTGAAAACCACTAGATGATAAACTAAAGAGTATTTTACTAAGATTAATATTCATTTATGAGGGAAAGTTTCAGACCTAGTCCTTGTAAATGTATTAATAGCTAACATATGCTGTGTGCTTCCAGCATCATAATATGCAAAGTGCTCAACAAACATTATATCTTAATCACAACAGCTTTAAGGCAGATATTATTCTTACCTCCAGTCTAGAGATGAGCACAAAGACACAAAACCAAGCCTGAAATCCCACAGAAGTAAGGGAGCTAGAATTCTAATCATAGCTCAAAATCTATACTTTCAGTTACTAGGTAAATACTAGCTTTTCTCATCCCAGCCTCTCAAATCCCAGGTTCAAAATTTTGGACAAAGGAAAGATTTTAATTGCAAAGCCAATAATCTTCTCCTGGCACATTCACACACACTGAGTAATCTGCATGCCCCCCATGATAAAAAGACCTTTCATAAATTATTATAAAATCTAATCCTGCCTTCTCTAAAATGTAGGCTTTAAACAAGCTGGTTAATCACTCATCTAATGCTATTTTCAAAATGACGATAACAGATGACTTCAAAATGATAGAATTATTCATGTAATAACATTATTCTAGGTCACTATCATGTATGAAACATCAAAGGTGTTTCCAAAGTAGTCTCTAAATGTAAATGAAAATGTTACTTTATACAACAACAATCGTTTTAAATAATCATGCCTTGATCCATTCTTATACCAACAACCAGCAAAAGTCTGTAGCATCTCCATGTCAGGGATAAAAAACAAAAACAAACAAATGAAAAAACCCCAGGAAAGTCTTAAGTAGCATGCCAAGGGTCACAATAAACAATTTCATGAAAATTAAAATCAGTGTCCTTAGAATTCCAACACTTTAATTCACAGTACCTAATGAGCTGTCAAGCAAAGTATATATGAAAGAATCTGGAGGGTAGGTTTTCCTTCATCAAGTAAAACAAGATTTATAAAAGATAATTCGGTGAGGAGAGGCACCAACCACCACAAATGTTTTCATTCAAGGCAGGTAAATCCTCAAAGGTCTTCTGGTGTGAAAAATAATTTCTCTTTAGGCAGCATTTACAACATCAGATTGCCTTTTCACAGAAACACTAAATAGGTCACAATATTAAATATACTGAGTCTGACTCATTCTTGCCGACATATTCAGTTTTACATACTAGGGTTCATTATGAACTACTAAGGAGCAATAGTTATGACAAGCACTCAGAAACCCTTCCTAGAAAATATCTTCATGCAGAGAATTCCCTGGCGGTCCAGGGATCAGGACTCGGCGCTTTCACTGCAGGGGAGTGGGGCGGGGGAGGTTCAATCCAAAAAACAAAACAAAACAAATGACTGGGATGGGGATCAAGTCAATTCATTACTACTATTAAATTTAGATCACCTCTTTCTAAATGTAAAATCTGTATCTAGGAGTGATAAACTTAAAACATAACATTGCCTATACATCAGGCATCAATAAGGATGCCAAATGTTCCACACGAATATATTATCCATAGATTTGAAATTCATTTTTTAAAGAACTGCTTCATTTTAGCCATTTAACCATATATATCAGTCTTCTAAACAAATGCCTAATAAAACTGAACATTTTCTGATAAATCAATGTCATACTGAACAGTATTATATAGCAATGATGAGGTCCTAAGAGGCAATTTGGGTAAACAGACATTTAAACAGACGAAACGCTTTTTAATCCTATGATCTCACAAGTCTTCAGATTAAACAATTCATTGTTAGTAAAGCATAACAGTGCCTGTTTTGAACATTAACTCTCTTCCTCTTCAATCTGTTTGGTCTAGACTCTAACTCCAAGGTTCACCCTCACCCCAAACAAAGCATGAGCTAAAATCTTGTCTTGATTGTTGGGGACCTCCTATTTGAACCCAAAGCCATTTGACTTTTCACTGCGTAACACTGCTCCTCTGAACAAAGTCACAAAGGCAGTAAAATGAGGAATGAACAATTTAGATGGAGCAGAAAGTTCCTGCTGAACAGTGAAAGTATTTTTAAAAAGTAAACAATAGAGCACGGAGACCACTGGGCTCAAGCTTAAATTTGGATTCGATCCTATGTACCAGTATTTCTCAAATTGATTCCATGGACATATGCTGGGTTTTTAGCAGTCATTTAAATTTAAAATTGCATTTTAATTTTGATGCTCCTCATAAATAAAACCGTATGAATTTTCCGAATCAACTAGACTAGAAGGTCACCTTACAGCTTAGGACTACCTATGTTTGTGCTTATTACTGAATTGAGCCCATTGACTCCCTATAAGCAGTGTTTTCCAATTTCTTGGTTATGACGTATTACTGGATCATAAAATCAAGAGCAGCTTTTAAAAACAATAATAGTAAATGAAAACAGAATGCATCACACACAGTAAAGGTAAGTATTTTTTTGTGATAATTTTGTTTCAGTGGACAACTAAGTGGTGATGTAAAAAAAAGTTACATCTTACTCTGAGCTGAGTAACTCTAAAATCTACAGACTCTCTTGGGTTTCTGCAAACACAAATTTGAGAAACACTATCATGAGTACTGGACTGCCACTGAGGTAGAAGGATAAAAGCAGGATGTTGGGGGAATTTCACAAACTGAATGGAAGGTTAAAAGCAAGTTCATCAGTTAAAAGGAAAAAGAAGTTCAAATATTAGGACAAGAACTAGGATGTTATTACTAAACTGTACAAGGTAGAGACAAAACAAAACACCACATACAGACCAGGTTTAATATTAAGGTAAAGAACCACGGCAAATAAGAGGTTGTTCCACAAACTTTCCAAAGTTACAGTGATGGAGTGGGATGCCCTTCTTCTATTTGGAAATTTAGATTAGAAAGCAGGAATAGAAATGCCTTTTGCCAATCAAAGAGAAAAGGGGTAATTGGATGTGCTTTGAGGACAGAATATGTGCGACAACAAAGAAAGCAGAGGTGGGGCTACAGAAACAAAAAATTAAAATCTCACCCAAAAAAGTGCCCGGAATTGCAGTGGAGAATAAACAGAAGTGGGATATGTCATAGACTGTTATAAAATTGGTCCCTGAAGCATCACATCTCCCTGTACCCACGAAGAGGCCGGGTATGACTACTTGTTGAGCCAATGGGACAATGGCGAACATGACACAAGCAGAGGCTTGAAAAGCAGTTGTGCTACAGAACTGGCTTTCCTGCTGCAAAGTAAAGAAATTCAGGCTACGTTACTAGAGGGTAAGAGTGGAGCAGAGATGAGCCAACTTAACTGGGGCCCCTCAACCAACCCACCAACCACAAGACATATGAGTGAGACCATCTGGGATCATTCAGCCCCAGACAACCTACCAGCTGACTGCAGAACGACCCAAAAGACCCAGAGACTTGAGAAAAGTAATAAAAACGGCTGTTCTTTTAAAGCCACTGTGTTTTTGAGTAGTTTGTTACATGGCAGTAACTGACACAGGATACTTCAAGAAAAACCAAAGGCTCTAACATTCTGAACTTTTTAAAATTTCAATGCCTCAAACTCGGAAGGGTAAGTCTTTAAGAAATGTAACCATATATTATCTACGCTTACAGGATTAGTTAAAATTCCTTGGTTTGGATCTTAAACCCTTAGTCTGGTTCTAATCTACCTTTTCTATCCTATTTTCATCCCAACCCATGAAATTTTTCTCCAAGATGCCAGTTTGAAAAGTTGTTCCAGTTCTCTGAGGTTTATTCCCATCCTTCCCACTTTAGTTATCCACATTCAAGACCCAATGTAAATAGTGTTTTCCTTTCCTTTCCTTTCAATTTTTAGCTAGTGTAAGTAATTTTAAAATGCTCTAGTTTTCTTAATTCACACTCTACTTATTGTATTAATCACTAGATACTTTACTATCTAATAGTATTACTTGCTTAACTATTAATATATGTACTAGATTTTGTAAGCTCTATCCACGCCATAATTCTCCATAGCTCCCTTAGTGCTCCCATATAAGAGGAATTTCAATATGTTTAAAATAAATTAAGATGTAACTGACTGAACTTTAACAAATCTTCTTGGCTAAATGTATGTAAGGTGGGAAAAGGTAACATTTTTTCCTGTGAGGTGCACTGTGCAACTCTAAATGATAAGAGAAACAATGAATCAAGAGGTTCTCCTGGAAAACAATACATAGTTAAAAGTTACACAGCGTATCTGACAAACACATTAATAAAAAGTAAACTTTCCATTTTAGAAGCAAGGCTACTCACACACTGATTGGTTTATTTTATGAACTGAATTTACGTGTGGGAGTTGGGAAAAATAAGGTAATTTCTCAGCTTTGACAGAATCTCCAGGAAATTAAGTACAGCAGCAGTTTCATACAGTTAAGACCATACATTTTCAAAAATCCTTGGTTTTGCAGATTAGTCATATAAAATATCATGAATGGCAATTGCAAAATACCTCTTCCCTTCCCCCATTTTAATTTAGGATCAAGAAATGTTGGGCCTCCCTGGTGGCGCAGTGGTTGAGAGTCCGCCTGCTGATGCAGGGGATACGGGTTTGTGCCCCGGTCTGGGAGGATCCCATATGCCGCGGAGCGGCTGGGCCCGTGAGCCATGGCCGCTGAGCCTGTGCGTCCGGAGCCTGTGCTCCGCAACGGGAGAGGCCACAACAGTGAGAGGCCCGCGTACCGCAAAAAAAGAAAAAAAAGAAAAAAAAAGAAGAAATGTTAAGAAGCAGGCAAGCAAAATTTGGTAAAGTTTTCCTTTGCTAAAACTGGTATAAGTATATTCTGGAAAGTAGAATTTAACATCTCCAGCATGCAATCATACTAATTATGAACACTTAACAAATTATTTCCCCTGAGCATTACCTAAACTTTTAAAGTTTAAATGACTTATTACTCCCTCAATACCTAAAGTAATTATCACTAATTAACAAGCAAGCTATCTTTTCTTCTGATTTGAAGTGACCTACAAATTAACTTAAGATAGTCTCTAATAATCAAAAGAAAGTCAAGTTTCTCAAGGAAAATATTTAAGTATTTTCAAAATTTTTGCCTCTACCATTAAAGCTAAGCAAAACATGCAGACAAACAAAAGAATCAACTTGTATCAAATAGACGGAAGAAATATATATAAAGATATACTGTAACTGCACAATTTAAACAGTAGCTCTCAACAGTTTTAATTTCATTTGTTTCTTATACCAACAAGGCACTCAACACAGTTAATAAAGGCATTAAGGTCTAGGTCAAATCCTACCTTTTTAGTAAAGCCTTCTGTCTGATAACCCAGCCTGATGTGCCTACTACCTATTCTGAACTCTGAAATTACTACACATAAAATTAACTTACTCTTCTAAATAACCACCAACAATTAACTGATTAATTAGACACAGGTGCAGACTACAATTATTACACAGTTTAAAACAGAAACCCATAGATTTACGTGGGCAGCTACAGAATGATCTCAAAGATACTTTTGGTGAAGAAAAAGATGCAGTATAGGGCTTCCCTGGTGGTGCAGTGGCTGAGAGTCCGCCTGCCGATGCAGGGGATGCGGGTTCGTGCCCCGGTCCGGGAAGATCCCACATACCGCGGAGCGGCTGGGCCCGTGAGCCATGGCCGCTGAGCCTGCGCGTCCGGAGCCTGCGCTCCGCAACGGGAGAGGCCGCAACAGTGAGAGGCCCGCGTACCGCAAAGAAAAAAAAGATGCAGTATGTCCTTATTTTTTTAATTAAAAAAAAAAAAAAAAAAAAAGAGTACGGTTTCCCTGGTGGCACAGTGGTTGAGAGTCCGCCTGCCGATGTAGGGGACGCGGGTTCGTGCCCCAGTCCGGGAAGATCCGGGAAGATACCACATGCCGCGGAGCGGCTGGGCCCGTGAGCCATGGCCGCTGAGCCTGCGCGTCCGGAGCCTGTGCTCCGCAACGGGAGGGGCCACAACAGTGAGAGGCCCGCGCACCGCAAAAAAAAAAAAAAAAAGAGTAAACAGCATTTCTGGGAAGACACATAAAATACTATTAGGGGACTGTCTTTGTGGAAGGTGACTGGAGGCCTAGGGTGGGAAGGAGAGCAAGTTTTCAGTGTATGCCCTTTCTCGGTCTTTGAATTTTTAAAAACCATTTTAACGTACCACATTTTCAATTTTAAAAAGGGGAATAAAAAATAAAGCACATATGTTAATGATACACAGCCTTTTGACATCTCTTCAGTTGTCATCTTGAAGTGATATTTAAATCTTATTAGTTTATATCCTACTAGAATCTCCTGTATCTTATATTCCCTAACATTTAAACCTAGTCCTTGCATTAAATGCTTTCTTAAGAGCACAGAATTTCAATTTTATCAAAAGGTCAAATCTCTGCTTTAATCAGGATAACTAAGTATTCTGACTTTGCTACCCTCCTTAACCTAGTAAAAGTGAATTGTTTTAGTAACTGGTTAAGTAATTGCTCTTAATTTCTGCTAAGAAAGTAGAAATTTTCAAGTTCAATGTGCACTGAAGCTCAGTGTGTGCATTTATATGTGGTTGAAAAGCAATGACCTGGATCTGCTCCAGATTAACTGCATTTCTTAATATAACTATATTAACATGAAAAAGCATAAGGACAAAAAAAATCTTAATATATTCTTCTTCTTTCTGGTCACTGTTTCTCAAAAGAGCACTTGTGGGTATTTAGGCAGAGGGATAAATTTTAATGGAGTGGGACTATCCTGGTCACTTCAGAAAATGTAGTATCCATGGCCCATGGGCACTAAATGCCAGTTATCACATCCCCAGTCACTGCAGTAACCAAACAACTGACCCCACGTGTTTCTAAATGTCCTTAAGAGAGAAACGCAGTGGGAAAAAGTACTATGCCCAGTTGAGAAGCTGCTTATATGAATCAAGGTATGAACAAAGGTAAGAAGCGTGCGTGTGTGTATGATACACAACCATATTTCCACAACTGCAATTCTACCTTTTAAAATAATTGTCACCAGAAGGTAAATAACCATAAACAGTCACAACTCATGTATTAATCAACGAGTCATCCAGTCCAGTATGTAATGCAGTCAACAAACACCATGCTCCAACAAATCATTCTTCATCTATTATGATGGCTTAACTTTTTAAATGAATCATTTAAAAATCCTTTTAGAACAATTCTCCTATTGGAATGCTTCTGTTCAAACTCCCAAATAAATAACCTTCCATATAAAAGATATAAATCACAGTTTACTACAATTACTTGTCTACCTTCCTCCAGAGACTATAAGATCCTTGAAGCCAGGGACCATGCTCATGGTTGCCTGGCCCTCGGTGTAGGTATTCAAAAACAATGCTGAATGAGTGAGTGAATCCTGGCCTAGTCTAATACAAGAAACAGTCCCATAAGTTCCAACTACAATCTGTTTTTATATAATGACACTGAAACAAATAAATACAATAAATTATTTCTGGTTATCCTATATTCTTATTCTAATTCGCTTTTAGGAAAATTAAACATTATCCAGATTACAGCTAGCTTGTAAAGATATAAGGAAATCTAAGATTTTCTGACAAATACTCCCATATGCCCATCCTCTAACACGTTCCCTTCCTCCTACTCTTAAGCTTTAAGCAAACGTTCATATAGAAGTGGGGCATGCTTCCAGGAAGCGACCTAATATAAACAGCAAAACAATACAGTTAACAATAAGAAAAATGTTTTTCATTTCTATATTACTTCTCAGAACTCAAGAAATCTGTTACCATCCTACACTTCATTCAAAAAGAAAAATCCATAAACTAGAAAGAGTAAGCAATTTTATTTCTGTAGGTTTCACTATTCTCCAGAAACTCACCTTTTGTTGAGGTAAAAATTCAGAATATAAACGAATTCACATTTAAAAGCACTAAGCATCAACACTTGCAGAATATTAACTGTGAAGCCCACTAACTCTGACAAATATTTATTCATCTTTGCCTTCTTGAAGCATGTGAATATCCCAGTTTTACAGAAAAACCTTAGATAGAAAAAGTTAAATGATAAACTCCAGGTTAGAAACGTAGATATAATTTCTAGCTCCTAGTATTTCTAGCACTGTTCTTAAACTGCTCCAGTAAATTCTGTAATTGTTAACCACTAATAATAATGGCTAGGATACAATTTTAAAGAAACAACTGTTTCAAGTTACCTCCCATCTGGCAAGACCAAATTGGAAACTTATTATATATATATAAATTATATATATATATATATATATATATATAATATGTTCTACAGGGGATTTTAAACATCAGATACACTCTACTATTCGAATAATGGAGATCACTTTTAAATGCATTTACGTTATTGTGGGATTTTAGTGCATGCAATATGTCATTTTTTTTTTTGAAATCCACAAACCCAGCATTTGTTTTATTACTATTTCATGTAGCACTGGTCAATAAAAACAATTTACATGTTGTAAGACTAATCACTTAAAACTAATACAGGAAATTACCTTCATGCTGACAAAAAGGAATACTGTTTCATACATTAAAAATAATTTTAAAGTGACAAATATCTGATGTTGCACACCCTCCAAATTAAGTCCAACTTGTATGAGATTCCACTTTCCCAGAATTATTAATCCTGATTATACATATTGCTGGTCAAGACTATTTACAGCAATAAGCCTTAAATCCATCAACGGAAACTGTTACCTGAAAAATGTCTTTCAGCAAAGCTAGACTTTAATACTTTTCACTGACTGAAAAGCTAACTTTACTTACAAATGAAGGAGTTCCTTTCATGGGCATCTTATTAAAGTTTTTTTTTAAGCTAAGATAAATTTTTAAATCTGGAAGACCAATTAAGAATGAGTGTTTACCGTTAGGATAGTGAAATTAGTCAATTTCAACAATTCTTTAAAAACTAGGATTCAAAGGAATGACAGAATCTCTAATTATGCCATAGGTATTCACCAGACCTATATTACCTTAAGTGGGTGGCTTTCACACTGCATTTATTCCCAGACAAGTCACCATGCAATCTCACAAAGTTTTTTTGTTGTTTTGCTTTTTAAGATAACCGCCATCAAATAATTTGCGACAATAAGGTGCATAGAACAATGGAGAATTTCTGGTATGGGATCAAGTATCCCTGATCTTATAAAGAAACATTTCAGAACTTGGAGGCCAAAAGTTAAGTGAAAATGTGATCTACTCTGACATGCTAAAACGGTCCACCATTGTTCGACCTTAAGTTCAGTATCTTAATGAAACAACTTCTGTATAATGACATACATGTTCACAAGCTAACTCTAAATGTGACCCGTTTAAATTCTTTTTCTTCCTCAAGAAGATAATCTAACCAAAATCTTGACCACAGCCAGCAGCAGCACCTTGCAATTTCAAATGTAACTGGAGGGTAGGTAATCAAGTCCAAATGTAGACACAAACTCCCCGATTTCTATCAAGCAAACAGTGCTATTAACATTCCAAATCCTGGTTAGAACGCAGTTACTGGAAAGCAGTGTCCTTGTGCAAGAAAAGGAAAGGCCTGAAACTGACCTGAGCACGGGTCCACATGAACCTCAGTCTTCTCCGTTCCACCGGGAGGCCAAACAGGGAAGGCTCCAAGTAATAGGGGGGTGGGGAGACGGCAGAGGAAGGGCAGAGAGGAAACCACACTCCTCCAAGGATGAAGGCAAAAGAGAAGCGGACTCTGGAAAAGCCGCTGCACAGCGACATCCGACCCTAGGATACACACACAGGGACAGCTTCTCTCCACCGAGGAGAGCAACCTTTACCATGGAAGCGGTGCTCCTAGCAAGTAAAGGCAGGAAGGGACAACCTCCGCGCCGCCTACCCCCGAACGTCTCGCCCAGCTAGAAGGGGTCGGCGGGGACTGCTCCTCGGAACATCAACAAAGGCCCCTTCAGTCCTAAGGCGAAACTCGAACAACAAAGGCCCGGAGACAGCGAGAACGGGGCCGGGGGCGGGACGGATGAAAGCAAAAGGAGGCAAAGGAATCAAACCAGTGGGGGCGGAGGCCCATTGGAGTGGGACGCGGGGGCGCAGAGGCGGGGGGCGCGGTAATCCCCAGTGCACAATAAGAGAAAGAGGAAGGGGACCTGGCCTCCATTCCCCCCTTAGCCTCTCCTACGGCGGAGAGGGCTCCAGTCCTCGCAGTCTGCATCTCTCGGCCGCGGGGACCGCGCAGTCCCGAGTTCGGGGAAGGGAAGGGGAGGGGGGATTTTCCGCCCTGACCACAACTCCCTTCCCCCAGCCGGGAGCCTCCGACAACAACCGCCACAACGGCAGCCACACAAAGGCGCCTTCCTCGTACTCCCCCGCTCCCGCCCGGGCGGCGGCGCAGACGATGCCAAGGCAGCGAGGACCACCGCACGGCCGCCAAGCGCTCGCTCGCCCTCTTCCCCCTCTAGCAGGGGGAAAGGGGGAGGGGACCCCAGGCGCCCTCACCTGGCACAGCTGCTGACAGTACTCCGTGGCCGCCTCCACGGCCGGCACCCGGCTCTCCCGCAGCTGTCGCTCCAGCTCCTGGAGCCGTTCACCCAGGCGCTGCAGCTCCGCGGCACAGCCGCCTCCGCCGCGACTCAACCTCTCCTGCTCGGCCTCTTCGTCCGCCATCTTCACACCCCGCTCCGTCGCGTACGCACCTGGGTCACGTGATAACACAATGCCACGTTCGGCGGGGTCACGTGCCGGGCGCGCTCGCACGCCGCCGAGCACGTACAAAGGGCCCGGTGGGGAGGATGGGGGGCGGGGAGAGTGGCGCGAGGGAACCCGAGGGAGGTGAAGGGAAGGGGAAAGGAGGAGGGCGGGGTTGGGCGGTACGGAAAACCGCGGTTTACTTACCCCCAGCGGGAAGTGGGCAGCAGCGGACGAAATGGGCGGGCCGGTGGAGGCCTGTTCTCGGTCACGTGAGGGCCGCGACGCGGGGAAAAGCCTGGGGAGGGGCTGTCTTCTCGACCGTCCGGATCCCGGCGTGGCTTTCCCCAGTTTCCGAAGCCTTCTACGGACATATGCCCCAGTTCCCCAAGAGGACGGGTGAGGGAGAGCTCTGGGTGGGCTGGGGCAAGGGCTGCATTTGCGATTGGCCCGAAGACAGGCCAGAGGCAGGGGAAGTGGGAGCAGGTAAAACCCACCCATGGACCAAGAGCGTGAGAGCCAAAGCGGGACTATGAACTGTCAAAATTGTCTCCGACTTCTCACCGAGAGGGGGAGGAGGGATCCAGTGCCTGAAGTACCAGATCTCGTCCCACTCCCCTCCTCGTCAGTCCCAAGAACGCCTCTCCCTTGGAAACACGATCTCTAGGGGGTTGAGGCAACAAAGAAAAATAACAATTGGGTCAGAGCAGAATGAGGTCCAATCCTCAGTCTGGAAAACGGAGCAAACTCATGAAAAGCATAGCTTAAAAGATTTCAGACTGTGAAATTGTGGACGTTGGAACCAGGTGATTTTTAAACCACGAAAACGTTTCCGTTATAAGTGATAGCCAACTAATCTGTTCCGCCGCGATTTAAGACTCTCCTACACACTACAGAAATCACCGCCACATAAAACACGCTCTATATGAAAGCTCTTGAAAAGAAAGTAGGTCAAGAAAAAAAAAAAAGCAATAAGGACTCCATTAAAAATCACAACGGAGGGGAAGTTGCTAAAATATAAGAACAAGGTTATCGAGAGTTCTTACAGATTCAACAGCATTTTTTCCTGGTGCTGCAAATAGAGATGGCATTCTGAACCATATTTTATTTACAACCTGGAAAGAATGAACACTTAGCACTTGAGCAGAACAGTAGAAATATAAAAATTCAAGTGCTTAAGCCTAAAGTTCAGAATAAAACAAATATTTTGTTAGTAGTCGAAAATTAGACAAAAGGCTAATCTTTCTTACAACTTGTCTACAGAAATTCAGAAACAATGATAGTGATGAGGCATGTGGAGATTTCTAGTATTGATAGAAAATGTTCTAGACAGTATGTTGTCCAGAATGAATGTTTGTAATGCATCAGTGATGGTGATGCTTAAGTGCCATTATATAAGATGAGTGGGCACAAATGAACCCCTTATAAAAGCCATTATCAGCTAAAATAATAACAGCATATGTGTGCTGATATTACATATTAACAATACAGGTTCTTCAAATAGTTACAAATGGAAGAGGCTGGGGAGTACACTCAAGGGCTAAGGAACAAAGATGTAAAAGTATCACTGAGAGCTTAAAAAGCAACAGTTAAGGCAGCTAATGGATTTAATATTTGCAGCTCACTCTCCCAAGTGAAGTATTTTAGATGTCCAAACAAGATTTCTCCAATGTATGTTATCTTAGGATAACCGTTAAAATATAAAAAATGAGAAATATGAGATTAGCCACATATACCAGTAAATTCAAGGACATCTAAGACATCAAAGGCTAGCAAGACACATTTGCACTTCAAGTATAATGGTTTACACCACACCTAATCTATAGAAAGAAAGAAAAAAAGAAGAAAGGAAAATATATCCAAAGAGAAATGTATCCACTTATTGATTAAAAACAAAAAGCCCAAGAATGTAGGTCATTTCCACTTCCTGCCCATGATAGCCCTAAAACCAAAGAGATTTGATTAGCAAATTGATTCTGAGCATTATCACTGTCTTGCAAACGTCCCTCAGCTTGGAAGACTAAATCTTTCACTTTTATTTGGTATCTTTCTCCCCACCTTCCCCTTCCTGCGTTCCTCCGTATTAGAATCTATAGAAAGTGTAAGGACTAGGGGTGAGTGGTGGAATTAACGACAATTTATTGAATTTATAGGCAGGCACTGCTTGATATGGGGAAAATCAAAGGTGAATGAAAACTATCCCTGCCTTGAGGAAGCTTACAGTTTTGAGGAAGAGTGACCTGCAATGGCAGTTCGTTCGACAAGTGTTCTATTACGAGAATGCATGCAGATTCAATTCGGAACACCAAAGTCGTCTAAGGTGCTAGCCGTAATGTCCATCGAATCTCTACAGAAGTGCAGGTTTTTTTAATTAAATGAGGGCTGGAAATACTTTCCCTTGACAAGTCGACCTTGTCTTCGAGACCTCAGAAATTTCATTCTTATCCATTAAAAAAGTGTATCAGCAAGTACACATGACGTATTGTACTTACGTCCATTTGTTCTTGTAATAACACTGTCAGTTCACGGGAATCATTGCACACACGCTCACACACACCCCTACTTACTGAGACGTTCCTGGGGGAATTCGGAGGCCCGTTCCATGGAGAAAACAAGCATAAGCCCCGGGGCCAAGAGACTTGGCGTCTCTGGGGACCTCAGTGTCTGCGCCGCGAGTGCCCTTACCCATTTTGGACACAGCGCGACTGCTATGGACGTGATACAATCATATGGACGTTCAGTCCCAAGAGACTCGATTTCAGAGTAAATCTGGGAGACAGAAAAAGCCCCCCACCCCACCCCTGCGATCAATAAAGCCGGGGAGACCCTTGGGGGACAGAGGTCGCTGCATCCAGGCCGCCTGCCTGCCTGCTTCACGAGTTTCCCGGGCTGCCCCGGCCCCCCAGCTCGCTAGTGCACGTTTTTTTTCCCCCCTAAAATTCTTGAAATAGCAGGGCCTGGTGGCAGGAAGGGCGCTGGATTGTGCCTGCTAACAGAGCCAGAGGGCCGCGCCAGGGGTGCGGCGGGCGCGGCGGACGGCTCAGGGCTGAGGCTGGGCACGTCCTTCCGACCGGGGCGCCGAGCAACCCCAGCACGCTGGAAGAGAGCGCGGGCCTCAGGGGGCGGAGAGCGCCCCGCCCTCCTGCCGCCGTTTCTCCCTTCCCCGGCAGTCTCCCGGGGCCCCGGCCACCGGGGAGGTGCGCGGGGCTGGAGCCGGGCTGAGGCCGCCTCCGATCTGCTCGGCTAACCGTGTCCTCGCGTCCCCACTCGGCCGAGGCGGGACGGGACTCCCCTGGCGCGGCACGGCGCTCGATTGCCTGGCAGCTGCGCGGGTGCTCGCGCTCTTCGTCCGGGGGCCGGCGCTCAGCAGCCCCAGCCCCGGCATCTGCCGGCGCGGCTCTTCCACCCGGCGCTGTGGATCGAGGCCGCAGGGCGGCTGTGGCTCGTGGTTCGGGAGCCGCGGGCGCCCGGGGCCTCCAGGCCGAGGGATGCTGGAGCCTCTCCAGGGCGCGGCGGGGCTCCGGGGCTCCGGAAACCGACAGGGCGGGGATGCTAGAGTCTGTGCTGCGGAGGCCGCGACGCGGGCACGGCTGCTGGGTCTCGGGCGGGTTCTACCTGCTCTCATCCGAGGGGCTGGGCCGCGAGGCCCCAGACAGGCCGCCTGCTGGATCTCAGAGGTGAGGGCCGGAGTCTGTCTGGGGATCGGTCCAGCAGAAAGTCCCCCCCGTTGTCTGGGAACCACTTCTGTGTCCGCGGACACAAAGAGAGAGCATGGGTTGAAGGTCTATTGGAATCGGTTAAAAACACACCACACTTTCCCGAGGAAAACATTTTTCATGAGAGGAGCAGCGAATGGAGTCCAATCAAAGATGAAAACCCGAGGCAGGTGCTGTGCCACATATTGAAATGATTCTAAAGGCACCGGAAACGCTGGGCCCGCATTTAAAACGATTAATTCTAGTCCTTGCGTTCTTCCCAGAAAGAAGATAGCATGTATATTTAAATAAACAGGTAGTTAAATGAGGGGAGATATTTGTATTGCCTATTCGGATTTTTTTTTTCTTTCCATGAGGAAAAGCCAGGTGCAGATGAGAAAGAGTAATACCATTCTAAGGAAAATGCTTTTAATAGAGCCTCAATTATTCAAGCGTAAATTAACCGCGAAATAAAGCAAAATAAATCTTGGAAGCATAAATGTGGCATACGTTATCTCTGTAGAGAACCCCTGAGTTGATTCACAGCATCTCTCCCAAGAAGAAATATAGAAATTGCCTTTAGAAAGGCAATATAAAAGTGCCTTTTTCTTATATTTCTAAGTTTTCATCATTGTATCTCATTTACCTCATTGGAAACCCATCAGAGAGTATCACTTTTGTGGACTCTGGATTTTAAAAAATAGGGCTGTCAAAGTGTGATGAACTTGGAAATGCACAGGTCTCTCTTCCCATTTTAGGACATCAACTTCTTAGGAGTTTTGCTGATTTCTGTGATTCTTATAGACGTATTCTTCAATATAACAACAGTGGCAGTAATAATAATTCAATTAACATCAATTTGAGTGGTTAGTGTTCTGTTCATATACTGGACCAGGACCAGTCCCATCAAGCGCTTACCCTCTATCGTACCTTTACAAAAATGTTCACTTGCTCACTATTCCTCTCTCCACATCCTCACCCTCTTGACTTCCTCTCTAACCAGGGCTCCTCTGTGAAGTCTTCCTTTGTCTTCCTGGTGGAGTGAAGTCTGGATACATCTGTCACCAGAGTAGAGTTGACTGATTTGTTCTGCTTTCCCTTAGCCCACCAACCCCCTTCCCATGCAGAAATAACCACCCTTTAAAACTCCTGTAGCTTCGATCTACTACTTACTGCATTTTATTTTTTTTAATGTCATACCATTTTTTCATTGGAGTATAGTTGCTTTACACTGCTGTGTCAGTTTCTGCTGTACAGCAAAGTGAATCAGCCAAACATATACATATATCCCCTCTTTTTTGGATTTCCTTCCCATTTAGGTCACTGAGTAGAGTTCCCTGTGCTATACAGTAGGTTCTCATTAGTTATCTATTTTATACATAGTAGTGTATATATGTCAATCCCAGTCTCCCAATTCATCCCACGCCCCCTACTGCATTTTAATTTGAAATCCCTCATCTTGCCTTTTATTATAGTTAGTCTATAGATGAGCCTTGCTCATGAGCCTGTAAGCCCTTTGAGGGTAGACACTGTGTCTTATATCCAGGCTCCCTTCTCTAATATTCCTTGGCACATTTCAAGGTAAAATTAAGTAGTCAATAAATGCCCATTGAACTAAATTCAACTCAGTTTATTTTTGACCGTCATAGATATAGATTTACACTTATCCTCATATTATCTAAAATATCCTAGACTCTACAGGATGAGCAATGATGCTCTCTAAACTTTAGGAACTTATTTACAACTGCCTTTCAAATATTTTGGGGACTCTACTTTTTATCAACAAAATTATTTATAATCAAAAGTTATAGCAAGTAGACTCAAAAGAAGGCAAGATAGATACTCAGTTGTTACACTCTATCAGATGAACTGCAAAAACACAGGCTCTAGCTTTCTCTTTCACAAACTTAATCTGGGCTTTAGATCTAATTTAATTTTGTCTTTTCTCTTACATTTTGTCACAATATTGATTTTTGTATTGTCTTCTCAAGAGAGTCTAAATTTCCAGTCCAATTGTTTTCTTAACATAAGTGAATCTTTTCTCAATTTCTTTACCACGAGTTTACCCACTAACATCTAGTGCATGCTTAATATGGGACCTTACTACCATCCTAGAAATCTAAGGAGAAAATAAATGTAAGAAGATTACCTCTCAGTCCAGGTAGGGCTTACCCTTCAGGATCTGAATTATCTTACAGCAGAACCTCTAAAACTTTAGTGTGCATAAAGATCACTTGAGTAATTTGACTTAAAGGCAGATTCTCAGGCCACACCTCTATAAAGTCTGATTAAGTAGACTGGAGTTGGGTCCTAGAAACCTGCTTTCTAACCATCACTTCGGGATCCTTCAGATCATACTGTTCTAGACCTGTAGTTGTCTAATTTCTGCCTTCCCTTCCTTCCCTCTGACTCATGGCCCTTGTTCCAATTTTGTAAAAAAAGAAAGAGAGAGGGCTTCCCTGGTGGCGCAGTGGTTGAGAGTCTGCCTGCCGATGCAGGGGACATGGGTTCATGCCCCGGTCCGGGAAGATCCCACCTGCCGCGGAGCGGCTGGGCCCGTGAGCCATGGCTGCTGAGCCTGCGTGTCCGGAGCCTGTGCTCTGAAACGGGAGACGCCACAACAGTGAGAGGCCCGCGTACCGCAAAATAAAACAAAAACAAAAAAAACATAGGGGTGCATGTATCTTTTCAAATTAGTGTTTTCGGTTTTTTCCAGATGTATATGCAGGAGTGGAATTGTCAGATCATATGGTAGTTCGACTTTTAGTTTTTGTAGGAAGTTCCATATTGTTTTCCATAGTGGCTGCACCAATTTACATTCCCACCAACAGTGTAGGAGGGTTCCCTTTTCTCCACACCCTCTCCAGAATTTATTGTTTGTAGATTTTTTGATGATGGCCATTCTGACAAGTATGAGATGATACCTCATTATGGTTTTGATGTGCATTTCTCTAATAATTGGTGCTGTTGAGCCTCTTTTCCTGTGTCCTTCACTTTTTGGCAAAATTTTCCATTGCGTTGTGAGGTCTTGGAGCTTCCAATCAAGTCTATATCATTCTCTGCAGACTAAATAAATTATAAATTTAACTTCACTCAATATCCGTATTGCTTTTAGCAAACTCACAACAGAAAATTTCAGATCTTTCTATAAATATTTACTGAAAGGGGTCTAAACAAGTCACAATTTGCAAGAATGATGAGAAAAATAAAGATGATAAGACACTACTCATGCTCTAATGATCTTATTTTCTGAGACATTACCATCTTTGGAGCATCCTACCCTGAATGGACTTGCTCTGAGAACTGCCTGGCACACTGTCCCAGACATTTGGAATTGGAATGCAGGGTCATTTGATCTGTGTGTGGAACTAAATGGATGGAAATAACAAGGCATACCTCTGGGAAGTGTGTTGATGCAGGGTTTAAGGAGAAGCAGAGAAAGCCAATGCTGGGGCAGGAAGTAAAGCTGACGTGTAGAAAGAAGTGGAGCCCATGTGGTGCCAAAATGCTTGTGACCAAGGGAGTGTCTTCTGTGAAAACTGACAGTCATGTAGTCTCCACCTGGTCCACACATATGAGTTAATAATTTCCCTCTTTTTTACTTAATTTTACTGTGAAAAGAGCATAGGTCAGTTGTAATGAACAGAATGTTGACTCAGACAGGGAAATTAAATAAATAGCTATAAGACAAACGAGAAAGTAAGAAGCATCTTAGGTAAATGAAATGTGTAGAGAACGGTTCAGCATGCATGACTGAAAAGAGTTTGTGAAGGTCAGTAAGTGGGATTCAGCGCTAGAAAGGTAGGTTAGAGCTGCACCATTTGGTGGACATTATGGCACCACTGACTTTTTTTCTTTTTGGCTGCACCGCGAGGCTTGTGGGATCTTAGTTCCCCAACCAGGGATCCAACCCGGGCCCCAGCAGTGAAAATGCCGAGTCCTAACCACTGGACCACCAGGGAATTCCCACCATAGACAATTTTGAACAGCAAAGTGACATGGTAATAATAACTGTTACCATCTATTGGGTGCTAATAAAGTGCCAGGGGAAAATATTTTATGTGCATATTTTCACGCAATTGCAACAATTATAGTTTGTAGAAATTATTAGTATCCACAATACAGATAAGAAATAGGGAATGAAAGATAAAGTGGCTTAAATAATCCTCCACCCTTAGCTCACTGCAGATCTGGGGGCTCAACTCTTCTAGATTACGTTGCCTTAAAGTGTTGTCCTTTAGAAGAGCAGCTCTAGGGCTTCCCTGGTGGCGCAGTGGTTGAGAGTCCGCCTGCCGCTGCAAAGAACACGGGTTCATGCCCCGGTCTGGGAGGATCCCACATGCCGTGGAGCGGCTGGGCCCGTGAGCCATGGCCGCTGAGCCTGCGCGTCCGGAGCCTGTGCTCCGCAACGGGAGAGGCCACAACAGTGAGAGGCCCGCGTACCGCAAAAAAAAAAAAAAAAAAAAAAAAAGAAGAGCAGCTCTAGCTGGAAATCCTTGGCACAAAATAGAAGAAGAGGCAGAAGGTAAAGAGGCTAATTAAGAAAACTTTCTTTCGTGAAACGTCTATTTAGTTCTTCCGCCCATTTTTTAATTGTTTTTTTTCTGTTGTTGTTTTTTGTTTTTATTGAGCTGCATGAGTTGTTAGTATATTTTGGAGATTGATCCTTTGTCCGTTGCTTCATTTGCAAATATTTTCTCCCATTCTGAGGGTTGTCTTTTCATCTTGTTTATGGTTTCCTTTGCCGTGCAAAAGCTTTTCAGTTTAATTAGGTCCCATTTGCTTATTTTTGTTTTTATTTTCATTACTCTAGGAAGTGGGTCATAAAAGATCTTGCTGTGATTTATGTTAAAGAGTGTTTTTCCTATGTTTTACTCTAAGAGTTTTATAGTGTCCGGTCTTACATTTAGGTGTTTAATCCATAGGGAGCTCAGCTCGGTGCTCTGTGATGACCTAGATGGGTGCGAAGGGGAGGGGGAGGGAGGTCCAACAGAGAGGCGTTATATGTATACCTATAGCTGATTCACTTCATTGTACAGCAGAAACTAACACAACATGGCAAAGCAATTATACTCCAATAAAAAATAAAAATAAAAAAAAGAAACCTTTCTCTAGGAGAGATTTATGAGAGCTGCTGGGGGATGACATTGGGAAGATAGAAGCTATACAAAGATTTCTTTGGCCAGTCTGAACAGCTGATGGCACGTAAAGCCGAAAGTCAAAGCTGAACTCAAGGTTTGGAACCTAAAACTTGGAAGGGCAGTAATGCCCTGAACAGAAATAGGAAAGTAAGAGAAAGCTTAGCCTGGGACTTCCCTGGCGGTCCAGTGCTTAAGAATCCGTGCTTCCGCTTCATGGGGCACAGGTTCCATCCCTGGTCGGGGAACTAAGATCCCACAAGCCGTGCAGCGCAGCCAGAAAAAAACAAAACAAAACAAACACACAAGACAAAGCTTAGCCTGGGTGAGAACAAGGGTGGGAGGGGACCTTGATGAATTCATTTTGGGATGGAGATACCAGCAAAACATCTAGGTGACGCTGTCCATCAAGCAGGTCGATGTGTGAAGGGAAAAGTTCAGATTGGAGATATTGATTTGGGAGTCACGTTCATAAAAATAAAAAGTAAAAGTAAAGCCATGAAAATGGATGAGATTGCCAAAGTAGAGGATATAATGAGAAGGTTGACGGCAGAAACTTAGAAAAATATTTAGCGTCCGAAGGGATTTCTAAAGAGGTCAAAGATCCAATATAACAGAACCACATAATGTCACTGGAGGCAAAACAAAGAAAATAATTATCACTCAATATCAAGAGCAATTAAGACACAAGTTCAGGTCTTAGGATCTGAGAATATATACCCCCCACCCACGAAGTAGAAATTTAACAGTGACAAAAGTGTCAAAGGAAGTTATTTTCCAAAATAATTGTGCAGAAAATGGCTTTATGAGATCAGAGGTGGAAATGAAGAGCTTAGGCTTCAATTCATGAAGGTCCTCACTGCAGATATTCTGGGCATCCTGCACAACACACTACAAGGCACATGTAGTACACTGTAGTCATCTTTAACAGAACAAGGGAACTTAGTTCCCCGGCCAGGGTTGGAACCCGTGCCCCCTGCAGTGGAAGCATGGAATCTTAATGACTGGACTGCCAGGGAATTCCTGGGCCTTTAGTTTTATTACTGTGTTTTGAAGGGAAAGTATTTGGAGTAACTGAAACTTCTTAGTGCAAAAACCTTCTACAGAAAAGTAATGGTGATCGGTTACCCTTTTAAAGTAGCCTTTTGCGTCCTATATATATAGTTCAAGTATATGAAAAATACAAAATACTCCAAAAGCTTGTTTGTCATAAAACTAGTTTTCGTAGTTATAGCCTTACAACTTCAAATAAGTCTGTACAGAGTAGTTTCTAATAATTCTGTGAGGAATGATACATATTGATCATTTGGAAGTTAAAAATAATGTTTTGACTGCAATCTTGAAAGTTTATTTAAAGCACATTTGATTCATTTTTAAGTCCTGCTTTTACTCGTTTGACAGGAAACGCAAGCAAAAAGAAAACATACATTTCTCATGGTTTCTCTTTTCAGCTTTACTCCCCTGCTGTGTTGTGCCAGTCAGCACTCAGTAAGAAATGATTCTTACTTTCTAAATGATGCACCAAAGCTGCAGACAGTTGAGTGCTTGTAAGTGTTACTTTCTACACTTGACATAGGGCAGAGCACTGAAGAAGGAAATCCTAGAGGAATGGAAATGACAGCAAGACCCTGGCATCCTGAGGGAAAGGTAAAAGAAGTTGGCTCCTTGGTTCACTGAATATTTCATATGAAACAAGTAACTATTACTAGAAATCAAGCCACTTATCATTTGTCACTAATACAAAAGGGGAATAATATACCAGAAAGCCATTCTATCAGCAGAAATATTAAATAAGAAGGAAACATTAGCTCAGTCTTAATATTCCTTTATTGAGGTAAGAGAATAAGTTTTCCCCTTAAGGGTATCTTTTAACGTCTAAATTAATAAACAATTTCAAACATAGTATATTCATGGAATTTCATATTAATATTACACAGAGTTAACAATTCTTTAAAACTGTGTCTGATTTAATTGAATAAATAAAATAAGAATGAAAGAGGAGAAATAAAAACCAATACCGCAGAGATACAAAAAATCATAAGAGGAACAGTTACATGCCAATAAATTGGACAACTTAGAAGAAATGGACAAATTTCTACAAACATACAACCTGCCAAGATTGAGTCAAGACGAAACAAACAATATCACTCATATGTGGAATATAATTTTAAAAAATGATACAAATGAACTTATTTACAAAACAGAAACAGACTCACAGACTTAGAAAACAAACTTATGGTTACCAAAGGGGTAGCATGGGGAGGAGGGATAAATTAGGAGCTCGGGATTAACATACACAGACTACTATATATAAAATAGATAACCAACAAGGACCTACTGTATAGCATGGGGAACTCTACTCAATATTCTGTGATAATCTATCTTGGTAACAAAATTTGAAAAAGAATGAATACATTTATATGTATAACCAAATCACTTTGCTGTGCATCTGAAACTAACACAACATTGTCAATCAACTCCAATTAAAAAAAGAAGAAACAGACCAGTTGCTAGAAATGAAATAGAATCTGTGATTTTAAAAAATCCTTGCAAACCAAAGTCCAGGAGTAGATGTCTTCACTGAGGAATTCTACCAAATATATAAAGAAGAACTTATACCTATCCTTCTCAAACTATTCCAAAAAATTGAAGACAATAATAAATAATAAATGCTGGAGAGGGTGTGGATAAAAGGGACCCCTCCTACACTGTTGGTGGGCATGTAAATTGGTACAGCCACTACTGAGAACAGTATGGAGGTTCCTTAAAAAACGAAAAATAGAGTTATCGTATGATCCTACAATCCCACTCCTGGGCATAAATCCAGAAACAATGAAAACTCTAATTCGAAAAGATGCACGCACCCCAATGTTCATAGCAGCACTATTTATAATAGCCAAGACATAAAAGCAACCTAAATGTCCATTGACAGATGAATCGATAAAGAAGATGTGATATATATATATATATATATTTGAATATTACTCAGCCATAAAAAAGAATTTACAGCAACATGTACCTAGAGATTATCATACTAAGTGACATAAGTCAGACAAAGACAAATATCATATGATATCACATGAATGTGGAATCTAAAATAATGATACAAATGAATATGAAGATTGATTCGATGTGAGAAAGACTTGATTAGCCATTGCTGGCTTTGAAGATGATAGGGAGCTACCAGCCAAGGAAATCAGGGACCTCTAGAAACTGGAAAAGGCAAGAAAATGGATTTCTCCTAGAGCCTCCAGAAGGAATGCAGCCCTGCCAAAACCTTGATTTTAGCACAGTAAGACCCTTTGGGATTTCTGACCTCCCGAACTGTAAGATAACAAATTTGTATTGTTCTAAGCTACTAAGTTTTGATAATTTATTACAGTAGTCATAGGAAACTAATACAAGTGCTAATGTCATAGAAGGAAGGAAAATAGTTTTTAAACTGATTAATTTTAGTATAATTAGGACCAACAACTTGAAATTTTAAAATAGACATATTTAAGATAGATGTTAGAAAAAATAACAGTAATTTGACTTAGATACAATGTATCAAAGCCAACTGCTAATGTGTTAGCAGTTGGAGGGAGGTCTATTTAATGTAAAGGACGTTATATTAAATAGACTCCAGATTCTTGATGCAGAGGGCGTTTCCGCGCTTGTTCAGTGGCACGATACTCAGAAGCCGAGTAAGCCTTTCAATCATGTTATTTGTGCTTTGTTCCCCTTTACTAAAATAAAGCATACTAAGAGGAGGCATATGCCCATTAGAGTGTGTTGAATTCAATCAACATAGTTGGATTTGGAACTTTAATTTCACTAGCAGTATCAGAAGGTTCACCTGTACCCATCTCTCTCTGGAGAAGATTGCCTTCCTGTGTAGTCTGATTTCCATAGTTACACAGAATGAGAACCTGGCCCCTTGAAAACAAGGTATTGATCTGGCCAGAATCTACCTTGTTCTTATTCATAAAAGCTATTTTCAGTTATAAGCATTTAAGGCTCTGAAAAATCACCCTGTTCTAAAGGGATATTAACTAAAGCTTGGAGTGATGGTTGTTGCCCTCATTTTTCTTCTCATATTTTATAGATTACCACATACTCAAGTATCATATTCTGCAAAAATAATATTAGCCTTAGAGTAGTTGAGAAGACTCGGACCTGACCAGAGGCCCTGCCTTTTCATAAACTGCAAATTTTAAATGGGCCTTATCCACTTTTTGTTTTTTTTAATTTATGTTTTTTGTTTTTTATTTTTTTTTTTTGGCTGTGTTGGGTCTTCCTTGGTGCGCGCGGGCTTTTCTCTAGTTGCGGCGAGCAGGGGACTACTCTTCATTGCGGTGCGCGGGCTTCTCACTGTGGTGGCTTCTCTTGTTGTGAGCACAGGCTCTAGGTACGCGGGCTTCAGTAGTTGTGGCACGAGGGCTCGGTGGTTGTGGCTCATGGGCTCTGGAGTGCAGGCTCAGTAGTTGTGGCACACGGGCTTAGTTGCTTTGCTGCATGTGGGTTCTTCCCGGATCAGGGCTCGAACCCATGTCCCCTGCATTGGCAGATAGATTCTTAACCACTGCGCCACCAGGGAAGCCCTCCCCTTTTGGTTTGCTGGTCCTTTTCAACAAAATACCCCTGACTCCAATTTATAAAACAAAAGGCGGGAGAAAGGGGAGAGGCAGCCCTCTGAGAGCTTTTATGCAGAGGACAGATTGACTACAGAAGGGCCCAGAGATTTGATGGTTAGGCTTACAATATCCCTAGTTTCTTGCAGAGATTTATTTCTAATTGCTAAATTTTATTCTCTACAAAATGTTTACTCCTTTACTCCTTTCCTTTCTTTTCCTTTTCTCAACTATCAAAACATTCCCCTGGGGGGCTTCCCTAGTGGCGCAGTGGTTGGGAGTCTGCCTCCTAATGCAGGGCACATGGGTTCGAGCCCTGGTCTGGGAAGATCCCACATGTCGCCGAGCAACTAGGCCCGTGAGCCACAACTACTGAGCCTGCGTGTCTGGAGCCTGTGCTCCGCAACAAGAGGCCGCGATAGTAAGAGGCCCACGCACCGCGATGAAGAGTGGCCCCCGCTCACCGCAACTGGAGAAAGCCCTCGCACAGAAACGAAGATGCAACACAGCCAAAAATAAAAAATAAATAATAAATTTAAACAAACAACAAAAAAAATTCCCCTGTTGGGGGTGGGATGAATTGGGAGATTGGGATTGACATATATACACTACTGTGAATAAAATAACTAGTGAGCACCTACTGTAGAGCACAGGGAACTCTACTCAGTGTTCTGTGGTGACCTAAATGGGAAGGAAATCTAAGAAAGAGGGGATATATGTGTACATATAACTGATTCACTTTGCCATACAGCAGAAACTAACACAACGTTGTAAAGCAACTATACTCCAATAAAAATTAATTTAAAAAAAACAGAAAAAACAAAACATTCCCTAAGAAGTTTCCTTTACAACCGTATACACGCATATACATACAGCATTGCCATTTCAAACAATACTGAGTTCAATTTAGTGAGGATAACATGTAAAAATAAAGGCTACAAGTTTCTCTAGGTGGAAGGAGAGTGCTCCTAGCCCTGTTGATGCTGTGCCATGTTAATATAAGTGAGAATTATTCTTTGATAAACACTCAGCCATCAAATTCCTCCTGACAGGTGGCAGAAACCCGCAGGTGGGTTCCAGAACCCAAAGAAGTACTGCAGGTTGGACTGTGATAGGCTACGATAAAGGAAGAGGTAACCAGGTGACGGAGGATTATACAAGGAAACTGATGTACAAAAAGTTTGAGGTCCTGGCATGACAGCTCATTTCTGTCATCTCTGGATCTTTATACCTAAGGAATGATTTTTACCATGAGGCTGAAATCAATAGACATTTAACAAGCACTATACACAGGTTTATCATCAATCAAAAACCCCAAGGACCTTGGGCTTCCCTGGTGGCGCAGTGGTTGAGAGTCCGCCTGCCGATGCAGGGGACGTGGGTTCGTGCCCCGGTCTGAGAAGATCCCACGTGCTGCGGAGCGGCTGGGCCCGTGAGCCATGGCTGTTGAGCCTGTGCGTCCGGAGCCTGTGCTCTGCAACGGGAGAGGCCACAACAGTGAGAGGCCCGCGTACCACAAAACAAACAAACAAACAAACCCCAAGGACCTAACACAGCACTTACTAAAATTGAGTTTGAATCAACCTACAGATCAAAAGACTCTAGCAGTACCTAGATTCTTTTGATCTGTAGGTCCAGCCGTACACATATTTTCAACTTTCCTTAATGTTAACTATATATTTTCCCTTCTAGTAGTATTTAGTGCTATATTCTAATTCTAAAGTGCTACAATCATTTTAATAATTTGATCCTTATGTTTTTGACTTGTTTTAGTTTCATGACTTGGTGGTAGGTAGTATAATCGATAACCAAAGCAACTTCATGGGTTTTTTTTGCAGCTTTTCCTCAAATATATTAGTTTGGTTTTGCTGTCCTGGAAAGCAAACACTCTACCTTCGATCTCCTTTTAAGTGAAGGTTTGCTATGTAAAAATTACATAAAACCAAATTAGTCACAAAATATCCTTCTCTACTGTATTACCAAGGCAGAATGAGTGTGGAAGAAAAGCGTTCCAAATTGTCATGTTTCAGCTATGTGCAGTAAATGATTTCTTTTTCTGAATTACATTTCCTTAAATCTTTTGTCAATTATTATTGAGGAGTGCATCATTTTCTCAGTAAAATAAACCAGAGCCTCTAAGAGAAGTTTCACAAAATACAATAGCAAGGATGAATTCAAACTCAATTTTAGTAAGTGCTGTGTTAGGTCCTTGGGGTTTTTGATTGATGATAAACCTGTGTATGGTACTTGTTAAATGTCTATTGATTTCAGCCTCATGGTAAAAATCATTGCTTAGTGGAAAAACAATAGCAGTGAAATAAAATGAAAAGCAATATAATATTATTTTAAAGATTAATGGGAATACAATGAATGTAATAAATTCCTCTTGTAACGTAGTTGAGTAGCAGTACTAAGAATGTAGAAAATATTGGGAGAAGAATGTAATATTAACCACTTAATAAAAAGCTTTATAACACATATATCTTCAGCAGCTAAATTTACTTTCCTGCAGCTCTTTGTATATCGATAATTCTCACTCATACAAACCTTTGCATTATTTACAATCAATTCAAAGTATTGTGGTGATATAGAATTTAGCAAGAAAATATTAACTTCCTCCTCTAAATCTCCCCTGAGATCAACAGCCTGCAAACACATTCTTTGTTAGGGATGCACAGTCTCCATTTTTTTAGCACCAAGATAACAGCTCCTCACACAGCTATTCTCTTACTTGATTAGGGGCAAAATGTCACCTTTGCTGAAAGCAAACCACTGCTTTTCACAGCAGTCAAATGATCAAAATTGCTCTTTACAGGTATAAATTGTTAATGGATTTCTGTAGAAAAAAAAAGTTGTTGATAGGGTAAGTTGTGGCTTGAGCTAAGAAATGGAGAAAACTGCAGGAATCTGGGACAAACATAATTTTATGATTCATTTTAAAATATTTAAATTTATTATTAAATCCTGTTTCTCAAATGTATTCTTTTAATAAGTCCTTCAATGATTATTAGACTACCTTGGATATTGAACCAAATTACCATAATCTGCACCCAAAAGATGTTTCAAAATAGTCATGGATGTGGTCCCCTCTGTTTTCTTTTGTCTCCCTAGCCCATCCCCAATAGTGCTGTGGGATGGAAGTTAGGCCACCAAAGTCCCAAAGATAATGGAACTAGAGAACCAAGGCAGCAACTTCCTTTTCTTTTTGGCCACACCGTACGGCTTGCAGGATCTTAGTTGCCAGACCAGGGATTGAGCCCGGGCCCTTGGCAGTGAAAGCACAGAGTCCTAACCACTGGACCACCAGGAAACTCCCAAAGCAGCAACTTCTTGTTTTTGTTCATTTGTTTCCTTGCTTTTAAAGTTTGAATCTCCAGGACCAAGTATAAGGCAGAAAGGTTGGAAAAAATACTTGATAAGTAAGTTCCACTTTGCCCTGACCTCCTTTCATTCCTACCTGAGAGCTGTGAATGAAAAACATTGCCTGCCATATCAGTAAACAAAGGATGTCACAGCCATCAAGCCATCACATTACAGCCACCAGGATGGTGAGCCCTGAGGCAACTCAGGATAGAGGCAGGGTGCCCCCCAATCCCCCAACTAGCAGTCAGCCACTGCAGCCACTCCCAAAGGTACACCCTGAGGACACTCAGGATGCGAAGCATGGGATACTGGCCCCAGATACCTTGCATATCAAAGGAATGATTTCAGTGAGCCCAGACTCTTGCATCTTCTAGTACATAGAAAAGCACTAAATTCTTTCACTTGAGATAATCTGGTTTTCCTTAATTCCCAGTAATCGTTTGATGTTCCGACTACCTGGTCTTTGTTGCAAAAACTCCTATACATCCTGGCTCCCCGTCTCTTGCCTCGTTGGAGCAGTCTCTCAGAGTTATCTGAGATGCTGTGTCCCAGGCTTAAGTCCTCAGTTTAGTCCACCAAATAAAACATAACTCTCACCTTTTAGGTTGTGCATTTTTTCCGTCAACAGAGCAAAAATTTTTTTTAAATTTGTTTTTCATTCTGCACTGGGAGAGGAAGAGTACATCGGAAAGAAAACAAGAGTTAAATGTTGGTGAGTTGTCCCTTGAAAGGAGGTCTCACCTCTCCAAACAGAAGTCTGGGCTGGGAGAGGGATGATGTTGATAGACTATCCAGATCCATGCGGGCATCCAAGAGTGGGTATGTCTGGTGTCCTGCGTTCTGCCTGGTGGCCCTGTGGATCAGATGAGATGCTTTGGGTGGCATAAACCATGAAGAGGCTTCCAGGAAGAAACTCAGTGGCACACAACTTGCTTTCCCTCCTGTTCTCACTCTTTTTTTTTTTTTTTTGCGGTACGCGGGCCTCTCACTGTTGTGTGGCCTCTCCCATTGCGGAGCACAGGCTCCGGACGCGCAGGCTCAGCGGCCACGGCTCACGGTCCCAGCCGCTCCGTGGCATGTGGGATCTTCCCGTACCGGGGCACGAACCTGTGACCCCTGCATCGGCAGACGGACTCCCAACCACTGCGCCACCAGGGAAGCCCCTCACTCTCTCTTTTTAAGAACTGTGTAACGGATACCTAATTAATAGACTAGAACTATTTATAAAGAATATCAATGAATCAAACAAATGTTTATTGAATATTATGTGTGACCACCTTAGAAAACTATTGAGGAAATGATTGTGCAGCCCATGCATGTTTTTTTTGTTGTTGTTTGTTTGTTTTTAATATTTTACTTATTTATTTTTGGCTGCTTTGTGTCTTTGTTGCTGCGTGCAGGCTTTCTCTAGTTGTGGTGAGTGGGAGCTACTCTTCCTTGTGGTGCGTGGGCTTCTCAATGTGGTGGCTTCTCTTGTTGCAGAGCACGGGCTCTAGGTGCCCAGGCTTCAGTAGTTGTGGCATGCAGGGTCAGTAGTTGTGGCGCACAGGCTTCTCTTTGCGGTGGCTTCTCTTGTTGCAGAGCACGGGCTCTAGGTGCCCAGGCTTCAGTAGTTGTGGCATGCAGGGTCAGTAGTTGTGGCGCACGGGCTTAGTTGCTCTGTGGCATGTGAGATCTTCCCAGACCAGGGCTCGAACCCGTGTCCCCTGCACTGGCAGGCAGGACTCTCAACCACCGCGCCACCAGGGAAGTCCACAATACATGTTTTAAAAGCCAGAAAAAGGAGAAATTCAGAGTGGAATGAAATAAGATTCATGGAGCAGGTAGGTCTTGTGTGGAAGGCGGAGACATATTGGTTATTAGTAAAAATAAAACAAACCCCAAACACAAAAAACCAAGCAAGGAAGGAACAGGTATTCGAAAGGATAATCTTTTATTTCTGGAATCCCCTCTAGGTTAAATCCAATCACTGCAGCATGGCTGCATGCAGAAACTGAAAAGAATTAAGAACTAATGATAAATGACAACAACTCCTTTTTTCCTTAACTGATTCAACCCCATAATGGGCAAAGAAGTGTTCTTTCTGAAGGTTCAGTTGTGGATATAGATATACAAGGAGACTGCCCTTCAGCAGGCAAAAGGGCCAGGGGAGAATGACTGCTCCTTACTTTTGTTTCTGTGGCTAGTCTTCAGGTGCAACTGTCAAAAAACACCCCAAAGTATTCTGAAATGTAAATTTCCCTAATAGAAACAAACATGAGAGTGCATTGCTGCTTATGTTCAGAACCAAGCACTGCGGTTTGGGGAAATTTTTCAGATGTCATGTTGTGAAATTGTGTGTGGGTGTGGTGTTGGTGTGTGCATGTACGCGTAAAGTTTACGATAAAGCCCTTGCACCTGTACCTCTATTGCTACATCACTCCTTTCGGGTGCTTTTCCCATGGAACTTAGCCTCCGCATAACTATTTCATTGCTTGCTTGGAAAAGGTATTATGAAGCTGTTATGGACAGAATTATGTCCCCCCCAGCCCCGAAATTAATATGTTTAAGCCCTAACTTCCATTGTCATGGTATTTGGAGATAGGATCCTTGGGAAGTAATTAGATTTAGATGAGGTCATCAGGGTGGGACCCTCATGATGGGGTTAGTGACTTTTAGGAAGAGATGCCAGAACTTGCCCTCTTTCTTTCCACCAGGTGGAGACATAGCAAGAAGGTGGCAATGCGCAATCCAGGAAGAGAATCCTCACCAGAACCCAACCATGATGGCACCCTGATCTTGCACTTCTGGCCTCCAGAGCTGAGAAAATAAATGTCTGCTGTTTAAGCCCCACAGTCTATGGTATTTAGTAATGGCAGCCCCAGCAGCCTGAAGCATTGGACTTGCCAGCATGAGGATGTTTTCTGAATGTCAAGTGGTTATTGACTTTTAGTCTGCAGGAATGCATTATGATGAACATAAACTATAGCTTCTTGCTTCTTATGTGTCATGATGTCAGGGCTGGAGCTGGGTCTAGTCATAAAATGCCAGTGACAAAGAGACACCAACTGTTACTTACTTGAAAGAGTATTGCTGAGAGAACAGAACTATTCACAAATGACAGAGAAGCCCTTAATGTTACCTCAGGGATTAGGGGTCTCACATCTTCCTCTGTTAGGGCCATGCTTTTACAATTCGTACAGATCACAAACTTTCTCTGAGAGTCTTGTGGAAAAATCATCTTGTACCCCTAATTATTGTCACATACACGGAGCTTAAGATTTTTTACTTGATGTGTGCCTAGTTTAATAAGTAGAGAGTCTAATGCTTATGATTTGAACCATCTACCACAGCAAAGGCCACAGTCTTGAAAAGTGTGGTATAGAGAAACTTTAGGATGATCAGACCGAAAGATTAAACTAATTCCAGGTTGGTCAACAGTTTGCTTTTTTGTTTTTTGTTTTTGGTCACACCATGCAGCTTGCCGGATCTTAGTTTTCCGACCAGAGATTGAACCTGGGCCACGTCAGTGAAAGCACGAGGCCTAACCACTGGACCATCAGGGAATTCCTGGTTTAAATTGGGTCTGAGGGCATGTGCAGGAGAGAAACTGCTTGAGTTATTAAGCCATTCATTAGCTGGGAACACGAATTATCAGTCTCATCTTTTGGGAGAAGTCACATTATCCCATAAATTATTGTGACTGTGGTGCATATATAGAGAATCAGGGGCTGTCTGCATGAAAGTAATGGCTAGAAATTATATTCAAAGACTTGTAAAGCCAGCAATCCTTCCCTAAGTGCAAGTTCCCTTTATATGAAATTCTAATATACTTAATTTTATTTTTGCATGCATTTTGGTAATCATGAAAAATTTATTTCCAAAATAGGTGAATGATTACTTTGGGGACAATTAAGGAAAGGAGAGAATTGGAAATAGAAAAGTGGAAAATGACAAAAGTATTGATGGCAAATTACAGAAACAGGATTCTAGAAATTTTGAGCTAGAGAAACAAAGGTGGAAAAAAAATGCGAATGTTAGAACCAACCTGTTACATCCGTTAGAAAAGAGGACACTGAGATGCCCCTAAGGGGCGAATGAATCAGAAACTCCCTTCAGTTGGATTCTGGGGGCACAAGTAAAAGTCCTGGGTAATAAAAGGAGAAAGGCTTTAACATTTGGGTAGAGAAGCAGAAACATGAAAAGGCTAACTTTTAGTATCTATATTATTATCTCCAGAAAAGTCAAGCAAGTTTACCAGCATTTCCTTGAGACTGTAAGTGAAGGAGATTTTAAGAAGTTTCTAGTAAACAGGAAATGGTAAATGGAAATTAGTTGTATGGTGCCCATTATTACTCATTTAAAATGTTTCTAAGACCCAGCTTCAACCCCAGTCCCTACTTAATAGGTCAAATGCATGGTGAAAGGAAGACTGTGTATGATAGATGTTTTTATATCTCTTCAGGTTCACAATCCCTTGGGGACTGATGTGTTTCAGAATTCAAAGATTTTTTTAAAGTCTTAATTTTAGAAAAATTGTATCTGTCTCTGTATATACACACATATATGTTTTGCTGAGAAATACTGAAGTGCTTGATTACTTGATTATGAGTTACTTTCCCAAACTCCACCAGAGGCCAGATAGATATAGAGAGAATATAATAATTATACATATTATATATTCTCTCTATACATATTATATATATACATATTTTAAATTTTATTTATTTATTTATTTATTTATTTATGTCTGTGCTGGGTCTTCGTTGCTGCACGTGGGCTTTCTCTAGTTTCCGCCAGTGGGGGCTACTCTTCATTGCGGTGCGCGGGCTTCTCGTTGTAGTGACTTCTCTTGTTGCGGAGCACGGGCTCTAGGCGCACGGGCTTCAGTAGTTGTGGCATACGGGCTCAGTAGTTGTGGCGCACAGGCTTAGCTGCCCTGCGGCATGTGGGATCCTCCCTGACCAGGGCTTGAACCCGTGACCTCTGCACCGGCAGGCGGATTCTTAACCACTGTGCCACCAGGGAAGCCCCATATTATATTTTATATATAATAATTATTTACATACATATTCTGTCCCTCTCTCTCCCTCTCTCTCTCTCCAGATATATAAAGTTGATGATAAAGAGGCTAACTGGGCTTCCCTGGTAGCGCAGTGATTGAGAGTCCGCCTGCCGATACAGGGGACACGGGTTCGTGCCCCGGTCTAGGAAGATCCCACATGCCGCGGAGCGGCTGTGCCCGTGAACCATGGCCGCTGGGCCTGCGCGTCCGGAGCCTGTGCTCCGCAGCGGGAGAAGCCACAATGGTGAGAGGCCCGCGTACCGCAAAAAAAAAAAAAAAAGAGGCTAACTGAGCAATGAGAGTGAGTGAGCAGGTGGTACAGAGTGAGTGGAAACAAAAGACAGAGCTCCAGGGCAGTGGTCTTCATGGTATTTTCATAATAGATGTGCCCAGTCTATTTTTTAGGTTATAAAAAGATTTCATGGTAAGTTTAAGTAGTTGCAAAGTGTATAAATTCCTCAATATTCTAAGTTTGATACATTTATTTATTATTAGTTTAAAAATTGAAGTGTAATTGACCTACAACGCTATGTTAGTTCCAGGCACCTGACATAGTGCTTTGGTATTTCTATATGTAACAAAATGATCATGGGTAACTTTGATATTTTACATTAAAATGGTTACATCACTCTTTAAAATGTATCATATAGAATCCAAATACTATACCACCTTGCTATGTATCATAAGCCATTTAAAAAAATACATAAACAAATTCTTCTTTAACTTAGGAGTTTTACATTGCCACCTTTTCTTTTCAGACTTATTTCTCTTGCACTTCCCCACATACTTTTTATCCTAATGTAATATATCTTAATGTTTGAAAATCTTTAGTAGATAATTCTAACATACTTCTCTGCCACAAAAATTATTTTCAGGGCCAATTTACCAAAACAACATACATATATTATGATTTGATAAATAATTATTAACATAAAACATTTTGGAAGTGCATGTGGAAACAGCTGTGATTCATATGATTGTCACTTCTATGCCAAGTACAGGGGTAATAATGATAATGATAATAATAATAATAATAGTTAATGTGTATTGCTGTTGATTTTTGGCCACACATGGTCTATGTCCTTTTTGTGTTAGTTTATTTACTGTTCACGGTGGTCCCATGATGTGGCAACTCTTACTGCTCACATTTTATGTGCATCTATGGATAACTATTACTCATCATTAGAAGAAGATGGAATTTTCAACATCAGTCCTATTCAATTTTTTAAAAAATTTAATGATGTAAGCTCTGAGAAATCTTTATTCCTGTAAGTAATGGGAATGGAAGAAGTTTTGTTGTGGTAATATTACTCAATTTTTAAAACCTTCTTTCAAGTTATGTGCTAAAAATACAGCATCTGACAGCTTGATTAGGTGCTCCTTCAATTTTGTTGAAAGCACAGAATTAGAAACCTCCTAACTTGCAAAGTATTTGTTACTTAGTCATTAGAATTCTCTCATTTCTGCGAATCTCCCAATAGGGCTTCACTCACAGTTATCAAATGAGTATTAGTTACTCTTACCGGTTTACTTAGAAGCATATCAGTTTACCCAGAAAGTTGGGAAAGTTGAAAAATTGTTAATGTCAATTCCCTTTTGCAAACATATTTTGTCTTATTATATGTGATTTACTTATTTTTTTCTTCAATCCTTGGATATTTACATCTAGCTCATTCAATCTCTGGAAAATATCTGACATGTAAAATAGTTGATCAAACCAGCCCTTTTGTCAAACCAATGAGCCCAATGGCACTTACTTTCCATCAGAAGAAATATGGTTTCATTTTCAAATCAAACGTAAGAGTTAGTGTGCCTCCCACCAATTATCTTCTTCCTTCCTAATTCTAATGCCAAGGTATTTACATAAGTCATGGAGCTTTGCCAGGAGTTTGTTACTGAATGAAATAAAAGATGGCAACTTTGTCTTACTGAGGCTCTTTTCTTTTTCTTTTTTTTTTTGCTCTCAGAAGAATCTATCTTCAGGGGCAATACATTTTGTGATAATAGGTAAAAATTGGAAGGGATGAGGTTGTTGAGCAAAACATTGCTATGACTTCTGCTGCCCCACTACGCCATACATCTAAGACTGAAACACCCCAACAGAGATATCTAATGCCTTGCTTCAATCTTAACAGATATATATTTAAGACAGAGAATGGTGCCAAGGTC